>NC_062216.1:53607465-54238631 GCF_902686445.1 Sciurus carolinensis | reverse complement strand
CTTTTCAAATGAGATAGATTTTGGGGGAAAGTCGTATTGCTTTTACACATACCAAGCATGTACATCCTTTAGGGTTGGGGAGAAAGGCTAGCATACCTTTCCCCCCAAATTTAGGAATCCTAGTCATATAAACTCCAGTGCCTGAGAAACCCTTGGACAATCCTTAATGTCTTGGGGACGCATCTGAAAACAAAGTTATTGAACCCAGTGATCTTTGGTGAAGGTCCTTTCCAGCTAAAAATTTCTATGGTCTTATGTGATCTGGGATGGATGCTTAGGTTAGGACTCAGTGATTGTCAAAGTCTGTTTGTGCTGCTAAGACAGTTCCATGGACTGAGTGGCTTATAAACAGCAGAGATATATTTCTTACACTTTTAGAGTTAGAGAAGTTCAAGATCAAGGTGCCAGCATATCTGGTGTCTGATGAGGACTCACTTCCTGGTTCAGAAAGCCATCTTCCAGTGTTCTCACAGGGTGGAAGGAGGGGAAGGGAGCTCTCTGGGTTTCTTTTAATCCCATGCAGAACCCTCAATACCTAACCGTGTTCACCTTCAAATACCATCACAACGAAGATTAGGTTTCAACATATACATATGAATTTCAAGGGATATAAACATTCAGGCTATAGTAATGATTTGTCATTTGTTCAGAAAATAATTAAAACAACTAGTGCAGATCTGGCTCAATGGTAAGACACATGCTTAGCATATGAGAAAACTTGGGTTCAGTTCCCAGCACCAAAAAGGAAAAAAGAAAGAAAGAAAAGAAAAACAAATACATTCCACTCAGTAGCTGTCTATACCTTAAGCCAAAGGAAATGGAAGAATGCGTCTATTACTGTATCATATATAATGATGTACAGTGAAGACCAGTAAGGATAACCTTGCTGACAGTAGTTTTATAAAACAATACAGCAAAATAACTTGATTAATTATAAGTCCAAAGGAAAACAGTTGCTAAAAAAATATTTTGTTGAGTTTGTGCTGGAAATCATCACTAAAACCAGAAAAAAAGCCAAATATTAATTCACTTATAGAATATGGGTTTGTTATTATACTTAGAATTGGGCAAAACTCATTTAATATTTCTGGACTTATAAAATCATATTATTTCAAGGAAATTTCCCCAAAGAAATTAATATCCATCCTGCCTGGAACACTTGACCTCTCAGTGCAAATGCCAGCCAGGTGCAGTGGTGCATGCCTGTAATCCCAGCTACTCAGGAGGCTGAGGCAGGAGGATCACAAGTTTGAAGTCAGCCTGGGAAACTTAGTAAAATCTTGTTTCGAAATAAAATTTGAAAAGGGGCTGGAGATGTACCTCAGTATGTGAGACCCTGTGTTCAATCCCCAGTGCTGCCAATAAAAAAAAAGGCAAGTACCTAATTTCTAGGATGACAATATTCAGTATTAAAACTCCTGTCATTACAGAAGAAGGAAGAGTGGTCTCCGTCTTCTTTAGGAAAAGTAGGACGTCATCCATGTGGCAGGCTCGAGTCTCATAACTGGGGAATTTTCTGTCTGAGGAGGAAATCACCACAATGGTGTAAGATGGATTTTTGAAGGGACCCTAATATTCCACTTATAATGATGTGAAACTAAATTTAAGGTGGGTTCTTCCTGTACTTTTGTCCAAGGGAACTTAGATATTGAAATGCCCCAAAGAAAGTTGTATTATCAGAGGACAGGCAAGGCCACTACAACGAAAAAGTAGTGCAAAAAAAGTAAACTTGACTTTCTCCCTCACAGAATAGTCCTTAGGTGGCGATTCACGGCTATAGGTTGGTGTGCCCCATAGCATCAGCCTGGCTTGGAGCCCTTCCTCTCACCCATCCTCTCACCCTTCCTCTCCCTGGTGTGGTCCTCTCCCACATAACAGTGACTGGCTCATCAGCAGCCAGGAGGATGCACAGGAGCAGTTTTCTTTCAAAAGATATTGCCCCAAATATGCACTGACCATGTGCACTCACATCACATGAGTATGAACTGAGTCATAAGGCTGCACCTCGTTGCTGGAGAAATGTGTTCTCTGACTGGATGGCTGCGTGCCCAGCGAAAACTCAGGGAGTTATTTTACTATAAAAAATAAGGAATTAACAGATATGGAGGGGTGGGGCAGTTGGACTCTACAGGAGGGGTCTTGTGGAAATTCAAAAGGTAAATGTGCATAAGGCACACAATGCTAAAGAAGCATTACAGTTTTTCTTTTTTATCATAATTAAAAGTGTGTGTGTGTGTGTGTGTGTGTGTGTTTACAACTGGTGCAGAAGGAATAGAGACATGAGTTATGTTTTGCAATCTGTAAAAGAAATCTTTTGACAGTTTTATTGCGTTTCCAACAGTTACCATTTTGCATTTCCTCTGAGAAGATAACAGAGGTCCATGTGACCCCCTCTTTCAATAAATCAATATTTTTACTTACCGAGTTGAAGCCAGCTCAACTGAGCCACAAGGATCTCTTTTGCCCTCAGGACAGAACTGAATTTGCTGTGAAGCTAAAGCAACTTGAACTTCAGTCTCCTCACTTGTGTGAACCCTTCCTAAGTCTCTAGTGGAGACTGTGTTCGTGGGATCCTTTTGCATTTTTTCTTAAAGAGAGTTCCCCATATTAAGCTTCTTGCTTCACAAAATTGGGTCTTGGCAACTTGTTCCAGGCCTTCTTTCCCCACAGAGCCCCAATGTAGTGCCTGCTTTTACTCCCATGGAAGGAGACCCTAGTAGTTCAGTTTACCTCAGCAATATAATTTCTCAGATGAAGCTACACCCAAAGGGAAATATAATACAAGAGAGAGCACCACAGTGACAGAGATGTTAAAACTGATTATTTTGCATCTCCCAAATAAATCATATCTTTTATGTTCTAGCCCAATTTTATCTTTGAGGGTTTTTGTTTGTACTATGAGTTGTCCCTGGAAAAAATCCCCTTTTCTATGGCACTTCAGCTTAATGGGCGAATGTCTCCTTGGAACAAGGGTTTCTGGCCCACCTCAGTTACCAGTCACTTAGATGATACCCATGGCAGCCTCTGGCCACTGGCTCCCATGGGGCACCTAGGGAAGAGCACATCACACCCTGGAGTGGTGAATGTTGTTAATGCCCACTTCCCTCCTTTTCCATCCTCTGCGGGTTTGTTTTTTTGTGTGTGTGATACTGGGGAGTGAGCCTAGGGCCTTGTGCATGGGAGGCAAGCCCTCTACCACAGAGCTACATCCACAGTCCTCAAAGCTTCCTTCTAATGTTAACTTCTAGCAGGTCTGGGTTCTCCATATAAGGGCCCCTTTGGTGATAACTTCTTTGTAACTGAAGATTCTTCAGTTAGAATCACTTTCAAATTTGAAAATTAATCTCCAGTCAGCCTTCATAAAACATTGTTCCTGGAATGGAATTTGACTGCATATGGGGAAGAGGAGGAGAGATTGATGCAAACATGTGCAAACACACACTTTTGTATTTAATTTCAGAGCTCAGGATCTCCTGAAACCCTTCACTGCTAAATCCAGATCAACAGTCCCTGCTCTGGAAGTTGAAAATGTAGCCAACTACAACTTAACCTGATTTTGTTGTTGTTGTTGTTGTTGTCTGTCTGATAACAGTGAGCAGTTGTGATTTTCACTTCTCTTTTGGGATTTGAATGTTTGAATGATCTTACTGGTTTTCACGAATCTCTAAGGTAATAACAATACTAACCTTTGTTTTTCCTCAGCCTGTTGTTTGCCTTTTAATTCAAGACACATGCTTAAAAGCTTTACTTTTTTTTTTTTTTTTTTTGTAGCCAAGTCTACAATCTTTGTTTTGTGTGTGGTTTCATTAATTACTTCTGAGTTGGACCGTCATCCTTCTTTCAGAGCTTTGACAGATTCTGTTGCTTCTAGATTGTTTTCTTCCTGTGGTTTGATTTTTATTATTTAGCCATCTAATCCATCTGGGATTTATTTTGGTATATGCTCTGAGGTGAAGGTTCAACTTGATCTTGTTTCCCATTGCCAACCAGTTATTCCACAACTACTTATGAAATAATCTTCCTTTCCTGTCGATCATACAATAAATGCTTATATCTTTTAGGGTACTTTTTAGAGCGTCCCATTCTGTTTTCACTGAACAAGAATCTACCTATTTCACTATTCCTTCATTAATTCTTAATGGTTGTGTGTGTTTTAAAGAATCTAAATTATGTTTGCCAGTTTATTTTTCCAGATAAACTTTTGAAAAATTTTGATAATTTCTAAGAAAAAATCTCCTAAGACTTTTGACGGAAATCAAATTAACCCTACAAGTTAATAGGGTAATGTTGCCATATTTACAATTTTTTTTTATCAACTTAGAACAATCTTATGTCTTTCTGTTAATTCAGCCAGACTTTTAGTTTATATTTATTAGTGAGGAAAATGAGTGATGCATTAATATTTTGACTTAAATTTTTTTTTCAGGATCGAAACATGGTACTTAAACATTAAAGAGATAAAAGCTGAAATTTACAGGAGGTTGCATATCATATTGTAGAATTTACTTAGTTTCTCATTTTTTTTAAATCTCTTAGAAATGCAGGAAGATTATTGTTTGCAAACACATGAGTTACTGTAATCAAATACCTCCAAATCCCCAGAGTAAGGATTAAGGTGCTGTGGCTGTTCCAATTATTTTGAAAGCTTTTTGTGGTTTTATTCTTTCTTCTGGGTAGACCCTTCTTCCCACATCCAGGAGGGTGTATCTCTGCTGCCCTTTAGATCTACTCTTCCAATCTGCTGCCTTTTAACATCTTAGTGATGTCTCAAAACTCTAAAAATGGGGACATTTGGTCTCCTGAAGGAACACAAATACATTTACAAGGATAGTGAGTACATTTTTTTTTTTTTTTTTTTTTTTTTAATTTTGAGACAGGGTCTTACTGAGCTGCTTAGGGTCTTACCAAATTGCTGAGGCTGGCCTTGATTTTACAATCCTTCTACCTCAGCCTCCCAAGCTGCTGAGTTTATAGGAATGTGTCACCACTCCCAGTTTGAATAGAATATTTGGTATCAGGATGATCTCAGAAAATCTCCAGAGCATATAACTTATATTCTCCTAATTTTTGAGGATGCATTGTTTGGGGTATTCATTGAAATTTGGGATGGGGTGAAGAACAAGTAATAAAATGACTCAGAAAAAAGAATATTAAACTGGGTATGGTGGCACACACCTGTAATCCCAGTGACTTGGGAGGCTGAGACAGGAGGATTGCAAGTTTTGAGGCCAGCCTTATGAATTTAGCAAGAACCTGTCTCAAAATAAAAAAGACTGGGGATGTGGCTCAGTGATGAAGTGCCCTGGTTTCAGTCCCCAGGAACTAACACACACACACACACACACACACACACACACACACAGAGGAATATTATTCTATTTCAATTTCCCAAGTTACTTTAGCCTTTTAAACTCAAGCCTTTAGAGTTCATTCTCCACTCCCAAGCAGGTCAGTGAAGTAAAGCAAACATCTCACATTTGGAGTAATGTTCTTTATTAGAAATGTTCCTTATTAAATTCATAGACAACTTAAAGGTTTCACATGATTTTCTTGTCTGAGGTCTAGGTATAAAACCCTGGGATTTAGGGGCTTTATATCTAATGTGTTCAAGAGGAATATGAGTTAAACAGAAGGAAATAAAAGGTGCTGAATCAGTAAGAATAATTTTAAGATATTCCTGTTTAACAGGCTTCGTAAATACAATGATGGTGTTTAACAGGAAACACCAAATACTACTGGAACAGAAGATATTTCTAAATTTAAGTTTACTGCTTTAAGTAGATTTTTATTTTGGTGTTTTGGTTTTTGTTTTCAACTTTGGATTGGTGGTGGTTGGTGGGAAGAATTAGGGATAATGTTGGGCTTATTTTCCTCACTTGGAATAAACAGACTGATCTAACTCTGTTTATGTCTTTTGCATTCAATAACTGCTTCTTTCATACCCTTCAATCCCAGAGAACTAAAGTGAACTTTCTTATGAAGGCACTATATATATCTTTGTGGTATGAGATAGGGATGAGCAAGAATGTCATAGATCTGGCTCTTCAAAGATAATAGTTTAGTGTATACATCATAAAATATATGAACTTCCCTCTCTCCCCAGTTTTTCTGAAAGCTGATACAGTATCTCTACTATGTGACCATGATTGATTTCAGGGGAATTCAAACTTTACTTTTGTGATACAGGATAAAACAGATCAGAGGGTGAATGTGACTAGAGTTCACCAGTGCAAAGCGAGGACAAGGGTCTTTAAGCAATCCCCAGGTGGTATGATCAGCCCAGACTTTACTGGATGCAATCTGGGTTCTTGTTAATCTTTCTTGAGCTCTGAAAGAGTGTGAACTACGGACACAAATATGATTTTTTTCTTTTGAAAAATTAGAAAGGAGCTTCTCTTTATGATTGATGTGTACACACACATATATATGTATACACGTATGTACACACACACACACACACACACAGATATTTTGCAGTGCTGGGGACCAAACATAGGGCCTTCCACATGTTAGAAAGTAACTACCACTGAGCTATACCCCCAGACCTCTCTTTTACATATATATATATTATATTATATATAATTTTGTTATAAAATTATATATAATATATATATGTATATATAAAATCTTAAGTATAAATACATAGTACAACTTCCCAATTTCGGTGTGTTTGGGTAGCGCAGGGTAAATTGTAATTCCATAGGAAATTATAGCCTATGAGTAGAAGATAACTAGGAGAACATCTGACCTTGCAAGGTTAAGACTGTAACCATAACATATCTGAATGTTGGCAGATGTTGTTGGCAATGCTGCCTTGTGCAGACATTAGCGTGCTCTTGTCTAGTCAGACTGCGGTAGGGCAGAAAAGCAGGTAGGGTGGCCACAGGCCTCCTGTTGACAAGAGCAGTTCTTCACAACAGTGAGGTATTCCTAGTTGTGACATGGCAGCCTGTTCCAGGGAAAGGAAAATCAACTGAGAAGAATAAACAGATGGAATCTTGAGCTACAGAGCAGCTGGGAAGGTCGTCCGCTTTCTTCCGATTTACAGGGCAAAGAATGTGAAACTAAGAGACTAGGGTTTTGTCAAAATGAACCCCACTATTATGAATAACTATCACTAAAAGAATTTTAAAAAAAGAGAGACTAGGATTATAGATTCCATTTTGGCACTGATCTGCTGTGTGACTTCAGGCAGGTTAACCTACCTTTTCTCTTCAGTTCTCTTATCACCAAATGAGAATGATAAAACCTGTCCTGCCTACCTGAGAGAATGATTAAAAAGAATCAGATGAAATCACATGAAACTGTTAAAAGTGTTTGTTGATACAATGTACTATTTCTTACATCTTCAAGACCTTCTGTATTTGAAATATTCCAGAGGGAAAAATGCTAAAGGCTGAGAATGTTGAGCTTGTTGAGTGGGGAGAGAGTGCTCAGTGGTCAGATTGTTGGAGTACCCACAGTCCAGGAATAATTCTGCACTGTGTCTTAGAAAACTCACCCAGTGGAGAGTGGGAGATGATCTGTTGAGGTTGCACTGAAGCCCCTGAACATTTTTGCCAGTTGCTGTTTTAATTTTGTATGGACCTGTACTTTTCCTAAGTGTTTCAGAGCATCCCAGCAATTGTGCTTTATGTCATCAATCTGACATTTAATTTTGGTTGAATTAGTTGTTTATTTTGCTCATCGAATTCTTAGGTAGTTAGATAATTTAGATGTGTTGCATGGGTTTTTCTGTGCTCCTGACCTTTTTGTCTTCTTAATGGCTGCTTTATCTCTGTGATTCTCTGGTGTCATCTTGGCGCTTCCCTCCTTACAGGCCTCCTCCATATCCTCAGCATCATCTCATACACAAATGTATTCTCTTTCCACTGGAGGTCTGAAACATTTTTTTTTTTTTAATAGAGGCGGTTTTGTTCCTTCCATTAATAGTGTTCCTCTTACGCTTGGATTGCTCACAACTCTGATATTATTGAACAAGTGGAGTGAAAGAGAAAACTAGTTCTCATTCTGCTTGTCATTGTGAGAGAAGCTGTTTCTCTTAGCTAGGCAGTTTGGGGCAGGGAAAATAGTAGTTTGCATATCTCCCAGTCTTGACTCCTTCAATCCCTGTCCCAAGTTGTTGCCAGAATGATCTATAATCTAAGTGGAAATGTTACTTCATTGTCTCAAAAGACTCCCCTTTGCTTGTCCAGGCTCCATGAGCCAGGAAGATATACACATAGCTTTGCTTTGCCCTGTAGCTCCACAAAATTTAAAACATTTTAAATTAGGAAGAACATTTATAATATTGAAAGATTTCTTATAAAATTCAGGATTTCACTTTTGCATGGAAGATTGCTAGATGGTAGTACTGGGCTGTAAGAACTGGGTAGGGTTGTTCTGTTTTGATTGACTGGTACTGGGGATTGAACTCAGGGATGATTTAGCACTGAGCTACATCCTTAGTCCTTTTTGAGATAAGTTCTTGCTAACTTGCTGAGGCTGACCTTAAACTTGGGATCCTCCTGCCTCAGCCTCCCTAGTCACTGGGATTACAGGTCCAGCTGGGTAGGGCTATTCTTGAGCTACCACTACCACCTGGACCTTTTCATCCTCTTCCACAAACTAAGCAGGCACTGCTGTTTGCTCCCTCTTCTCCAGAAGCAAGTTCTAACACCTTAACAGGTCTAGGGGATCCTTCAGAGGAAGCCCTGCCCTGCCTTTGTCCCTTACCTCCTGCTCCATTCCCCACAGGCATTCTCCCAGTAGCTAAGTAGTGGCTTGCCTTGTCAAAGAAAATTTTGTCATGGTACTTATTCAATAAGGAAGACTTCATTTAAAAAGGGACTACTGCCTCAGCGTTTTTCAGTAGCAGAGAGAGAGAGAGAGAGGTGGGGCTCAAACCCAAATATAATGACAAGTGGGAATTTATGTCTAGGGATTTGTGGGGGAGGAGGAGAGTCGGTGGAAGGAAAACTACTTCCTACTAAAAGGAAGCTTCATGGGTAAAGGAGGTTTCTGGTTAAACTGACCTGACAGGATTCTTGCTGAAGGCAGGCCAGGGTAAGAGAATGAGGGTGGGGATTCTCACGGAAGTGACCCAGCAGGATTCTTCACAAAACTAGACTCAAGAGGGACAAAAACACTGAAGCTCAAAGTTGAGACATGGAGTGTTTATTTAACACCTAGAGTTAGGTCAAGGAGCGTCTTTGTCAGCAGTTTGGGTTTGCTTATTCATATGGTTTATTACATTTCACCAAAGAGACCAATTTTGCAAACCCTCTGGAGCACTGATTAACTACAAGGAGTGTACCTGGCCTGGCCCCCATTTGAAAAATTTTCAAGGAAATTACATTTCATTTATTTGTTTGTTTATTTTTGGTGCTCAGAATTGAATATCAAGCATACACCAAACTACACTCTTGTCTCCAGGGAGTTATATCTTAGATTTTCATGGTGTATTGATCAAGAGCTTCTGAGAAGGGTGAGAAGCAGAAGGAAGAGGACAGATGGGGCCTTTCTGTGCTTAAGGTCATTTCCAAAACAAATACATTTCATTTGGTTACTTGCTTATGTATGTGCAGACATTCTGCTCAGCAAAGCTGAGTTGCAGCAGTAAAATTAGGTTTACCTGGGTCAGGATAGCGATTGTCAAACATTACCCATTCTTTTCCAGAATTACAGGAAAATTGGTATATCAGTTTGCCTCATTATTATACTTCTGGACAATAAAATTCATTCAGGCTATGGAGTAAGTTACTTTCTTGATGTTCACACTAAGTCCAAGAACTTGCAGAGAGGACTGATTTTCAGAAACCTGGGCATTTGATTTGGTAGTTTCCAAAGTTGCTACACAGGTCAGGTTTTATCTTAATGGGGCTATCATTGAACCTGGGTTCTGTTCTTTGTTGGGCAAAATTTGATTTCCCTAGGAAGGGCCCGGCTTTAGGAAGTGATGTCATCTTAACTAAATACACAATGACTAACTGTAACCTAGAATATTAATTTATTGAACACCTATTGAGTGAATGGCCTTGACCTAATCTCTGAGAAACAAAAATGCATCATAAATATGACATAGTCCCTGACCTTTAGAATCTTGTCCAGAAGAGCAATAGATATGTAAATAGGTATGTTGTATATATTGTGCTAAATGTAACATGACCTTACAGTCTATGACAGTCTTGATTCATGCCTGGAGTTCTGGCATCAATATTAAGGCTTCCTTTCACTTTGAAAGGTATCTAAGGAGCTGAGTGTGATGGTGCACTTCAGTAATCTCAGCTACTCAGGAGGCTGAGGCAGATCCAGGTTCAAAGCCAGACTGGGCAATTTAGGGAAACCCTTTCTCAAAGTAAAGGCTGAGGAGATATAGTTTCAGTGGTAAAACACTTGATTAGCATGCATGAGGCCTTGGGTTCAATCCCCAGTTCTACAAAACAAAAACAAGTTTTTGTAGGTTAGGGCCACAGTAATGGTTTCTATGAATGTTCAGAGGATAGAAAGTAGGAAGAAACCAGCCTGCTATCCCAAAGTAGACTCTTGAGCTGGGTGATGAAGGAAATTTGAATAGCTAAGGCCTGGGAGGTTGGGGTGGGAGTGGGAGGAGAGGTGCAATCTATAAATGTGCAAATCTCTGAGGCAAAGGGAAATTGTTCCAGAAGGGACAATTAGTTCAGGCTAGGCATTGTTTCCAAAATTGACCCTGTGACAACACTCCCTCAAGGACATTTAGTAAACAGTTCTCCAGATCCTGCAGGGAACTCAGATTTGTTTTTTTTTAAGAAGCTCTCCCAGGTGATTCTTGGTCATATTGAAGGGTCAGAACCAATCCTCTGTTGATTGTGGATAGGAAAATGGACAGGAACAGGGGAAGCAGGAACAGCAAGATTAGAGCAGGATCACAGATCAGCCAGACCAGTGCTGAGTCAATGAGAAAAGCCCTCAGAGGAAAGAGCCATTGGAAACAGGCAATCTATAAAAAATGGGAGGTGCAGGAACTATGTAACAACAGAGCACAGAAGGGAACAGATTCTAGAACTACTCAGGAACAGGAACCTAAAGTTTGCCAGACACAGATTTACACTGATGAATATTTCCAGGGAATAAGAACACTTGTGTCAAATCCAGGAACCTAAGGGACATGTAATCTGAAGGTTTATTTTTTGAGCATAAACCCAGAGATATAAGCAGTTGAGTATATTTCATGTAGACCTTAAAAAAATGTACTTAACTTTTTTGTAGTCCCTAGAACATTCATGGTAGTTTTTATCTCTGAAGAAAAGACACTGGAATGAATTCTGAAGCATCCGCATTCCCCAGCCCTTCCTTTTTCCAGGACATTCCCCTACCCCACTACTCCTGTACTTCCATTAAGGTAGGGCTACCTGCCAAGCCTTATCTTGTATTTTTGCTTTGTTTTGTTATTGAATGTGTAAGACAGTCATGACTCATCAGCAATATATGTGCCAATCCCGTTAGCAGAGGAGATGGCCAGTCCTTTTGCAAGTTTCACTGTGACCTTGTCCTCAAATTTTGAGCTGCTTTCTCTGTGGGAAACTGTAGGCACATCACGGATTCACTGCAGTTCTGGAAAAAAAAAAAAGCCAAAAAAAAAAAAAAAAAAAAACACCTTATCCAGGCAAGGAACTCGTTAAGCCTGATGTTTGAAGCTTCTGATTTGGAAGTGTGTGCACTGATGATTTTGAAGAGTAATTCTGAAATGAAATCCCTCCATGGAAAATGAAGAAAATCTGCCATTTCCCTTTGCCTTCAAACATAAAGATATTTTATATCGAAATCTGCTGTCACCATGCCTCTTGGCTTACTACTGACGCAGCAAACAGTGACAGAAATCAAAGACTTGGAAGTTATGAAAAGCGAGCCTCAAAAAAGAGAATGGGAGACTGATGAGGCTGTATGTCACAGGGTAATTTTGCATCCTTAAGCCCAGACCTGGCCACTTCAGAGCGTTCATAGTGCGGTTTGGGGAGGGGCAAAGCATCTTAAATTCTTGTCCTTGGCTACTCTGGTGGCGTTGCTGAGGGATTTCCAAATCCTAGAAGTGACAGGGATGAAGATGAACAGGCTGAAGTCTTCCACGCTGTCAGTATCAGGGAGGGAAAAACACCAGTCTACAGTAGCCTTGAACTAGTTTTTTTTTTTTAATACGGGGTTAACTTGTGTGCGGTCCAATGTCATTCACGCCATGAAATTCCAGTAGCAAAATGAAAACATAAGGGAAGAAGGAAAAGTGCATCGCAAACGGACTTAGAAAATGGACTTTCTCTGCGGTGACACAGAAGAGTCGCCCGGGGCGCCGGGGTCCTAGCCCGGTGGCCTGTGGCGCGGCTGGGAAGCCCCCCACCCGCAGTTCAGGCGCAACCAGCGTGGCGCCGCGGCGGGGGGATCCGGTGCGCGCGCCGCAGACTTCAAAGGCCTGGCGCCGCCGCCGCCGCCCCTGCCTGCGCGGCGCTAGTAGTATGGTCCGAGGGGGCGGCTCCTGGGGCGCGGCTCCCGCGGCAGCTGATGCGCGCCCCGCCGGCTCGGAGGCGGGAGTCGGAGACCCCGAGACCCCGAGCGGCTAAGCGCTGCGGGCCGGGCCCCTGAAGAGGCCCAGAGAGAGGCATCTTCCCGGCGAGAGGAGCCCAGCGCGGGGGTCTCCACGGCCACAGCGCGTGGGAAGGAGGACGAGAAGGAGCGGCGCTGCCTGCCGGCTGAGAGGAAGCGCTCCACCCGGGCCCCCGACGGCGCTCGTTGAACCACATCCGCGCCTCCGCTGGCAACGCTTACAGGCGTCTGTCACCGGTTCCCTCCATTTTGAAAAGGAAAAAAGGCTCTCCCCCTTCCCCTACCCCTAGGAACTGGAGCCCGAGGATCCGTGCTCATGGCCTTCAGCCCTTGGCAGATCCTGTCCCCCGTGCAGTGGGCGAAATGGACGTGGTCTGCGGTGCGCGGCGGGGCCGCCGGAGAGGACGAGGCCGGAGGGCCCGAGGGAGACCCCGAGGAGGAGGACTCGCAAGCCGAGACCAAATCCTTGAGTTTCAGGCAAGTACACAGCATCCCTGCCGAGATGCAAACGTGCTGCCATCCATCCATCCATCTGCGGCTCGTTCTGTGTGCGTGTGTGTGGTCGCCACCCGCGTAACCATGTTCGTGGCAATGCTACGTCCCTGCCTTAACCAGGTCTCCGTGCACTGGAAAGTTCGGGGTGTTCTGTCTTCCTGTGTGTTTTCTTTCCCCGGTTTCTCTTTGAGCTTCCTGAACCCAACGCAGAATCTGCAGTTTCTCCGCATCCCCGTTTGCCTCGGTCACTTTCTCTAAGCTTCAATCCCTCCGCCCCCACCCCTACACACAGACACACAAACACACGCAGGGTTAGTGTCATTGAACACACCAAGTAGCACTTAGAACCCTCCCTGTGGGGCAGAAGTCACTCCTCGTCGTTCCTGGGGCCTAACTGTGTCCCCAAAACGCAGCCATGGTAAAGAAGGTCGCATGATGACAGGCCGCTGGCAGCTGGTGAGAAATGGTGGTCTCTGCTGTCACCCGTGTGATTGCGGAAGGCAGGTGACAGCATTCTTAATCTTGAGTCGAGTGAGTTCCAGACAGGTAGAGGCCTACCAAGGAAAAATGCATGGGAAGAATTAGCATAATTTTGGGGTGGAAACAATGTTTTTTTAGGTCTCTGTAAGAGGCATCTTGTGAGAAAAGGAGTCCGTTGGAAAGCATTTTTCTTTTCCCATGTGAGAGGGAAAGATGACTTCAAAAATGCTGAGGGAGAAAAGCTCTAGAGGATGGAGATTTCAGGGAGGCAGGATGCCAGTCTGAGAAACCCAAGAGGGCACTGCTTAAAAAACTCACAGCAGCCTCCTGCAGGCCAGTCAATGGTAGAGGATCAATTGGTGGTAAAGTTAGGAAGAAAAAAAAAAATGAACTTTAACCTTTGTGGATATGTAAATTGTAAAGGGTGTGAAATACCGTTGAAAGTGGTAATTCCTCATTTTTCCCCCTTGGCAGCTCGGATTCTGAAGGTAATTTTGAGACCCCTGAAGCTGAAACTCCAATCAGATCACCCCTCAAGGAATCCTGTGATTCATCATTAGGATTGACTGGATCTGGGGCCAAAACCCAAGGTAAAGAAAAACTTTGATTTTCTGCGGCTTTCATTTTAAAGTTTTAAAAAGTATGCAGAATAAAAGGGGGAAAATGTTAATTTACGAACACTTGAAAGAATTTGGATTTTCTCCTTGCTTAAAAAAAGCTGCTTTAAAACTGGTGTAGTTGGAAGACTCTTTATTTTTGTTTTGTAAACAAAATGATTTTGATCATTTGGTGATCAGAGACTTCCTTTTTTTCCCTGTCTAGAGTTTATGCATTTATAGTATGAGATTACCATTATCAAACATGTCTGCTCAGCCCTTTTTCACAGCCCCTAAAAAAATTTAAAAAGTGTGTAGTAAGGCATTGGTGGGGTTATGTTTTTATTTGGCTTCACAAATTCCTCAGACTAAATTGTTTTCTACTAGGGTGTGAACCAAAATTAGAGACTGAAATTATAGGTAAGAGTTGATTTTTTTTTGATAGGGAGAAATCTTAAAAGACTGTTTCAAAATTACTTATCTCTCCCTATTCTACCTAAGAAAACCTAGTACATAGATTTTCTCTTAGCCCTTCAGAACCCAACCTTGAACCTGTCCTTCATTGATAAAAGCTTCTGCTGTCCTACTTAATTAATAGAAACCTTTTTTTGTCACACATACAGTTTTGAGTAAAGTTTCACCTATGCTAATAGAATTTACTTGTTCCTTTAGTAAATAGAATGTGTTGTGATTCAGCAGTGAAATCCTGCTCTCACTGAGCTAACATTTTGGAGGGAAATGACTCTTTTAAGAGTTAAACAAACAAACAAAAAAATGTGTGTATATATATATATATATATATATATATATATATTTAAGCAAAATCTATAGTCAGCTTGAGTTAAATTCTATGGAACAGAATAAAACAGGAGACAGAGAAACAGGGAATAGGGGGTGAGAATAGTGAATGCTGAAGAATAATTAGGGGAAGCATGCTTGATATCATGACTGGAACTGAGATCTAGAAGAGAATTTAGGGAGCAAGACTTATAGATTCCTGGGAAAAGAGCCCTTTCAGCAGAAGGAATGGCATCTATAAAGGTCTGAGACAATACCAACCTGCAATGGGCTGTGTGAGGCCCTTGGGTGGGAAGGTTTGAAGCATGTTTGAGGACCAGCACAGAGGCCTGTATGACTGAAGTAGGGTAACTAGGCAGGCAACAGTAGGAGCTGAAGTAAGGGAGGTAAGAGGAAATGCAGAGCATACTGTAGTGATGATTTGGTTTTCTGCGTGAGATGGAAAGCCACCAGAGGGTATATTAACTTCTTAGGACTGCTATAAAAAAGTGCCACAGTGGCTTAACTCAACAGGAATTTATTTCATCAGAGTTTTGGAGAACTGAAATCAAAACTAGAAGTCTGAAACCAAGGTGTTGGCAGAGCCATGCTCCCTCAGAAGGTGCTAGGAAGAGTCCTTCCTTGCCTTTTTTATCTTCTGGTGGTTATTGATAGTCCTTGGTATACTTTGGCATGTGGCAACCTGCACTCTGCCTTATTACATGGAAGCATTCCCCATGTGTTTGTGTTTGTACATGGCCTTCCTATAAGGACACCAGTTGTTGAATTTCAGGCCTACCATAACACAGTATGACCTCATCTTAATTATATCTCTAAAGTTGTTCTTTCCAAATAAGGGCACATTCACAGGTACCAAGAGCTAGGACTTTAACATTTCTTTTTGAGTGACACAATTCAACCCACAACAGGGGGCTTTTAACAGAGTATTATGACTTCCTTCTTAAAAGGCTCTGTGACTGCTATATGGAGAAGGATATAGGATATAGGACATATGTCCTTTGTATATGCTTTCTCTATCCCAGTGTGTGACACTGTTACCTCAGAGTGGCAGATAGAACCAACTTTCAGTTACCTAATTGTTGAGCTGATCATGACTTCCTTGGCTCCACAGTTAATATATCTTATTACTTGGTAACTTCTTTCATTGGTTGCCCAGGGAAGTCAAGGTGCTCCGGTTATAGAGTTTCTAGTGGAGTTCGAAATATTGGTAAAATGACATGAACTTTTTGTTATTTGTTTTTGCTTGAAATTAAGAGCTCCATGCTGTGCTTCTTTACAGTACCTTCCACCTGCCCTGGGCTGCGTTTTGCTGTTAGTCTAGGCAGGACTTCTTGAGAACAGACAGATTTATATATGGAGAACTTTTGTGTGGCACAAAGCTACATAGCACTTTCAGTGATGAAGATACCACTCGTTCCTCATAGCGTCCCTTTTTTCCTCTCAAGAGAGATTTAAAAGCTTGAAAGAACTGTTTTGTGGTCTTCTCATCAAATTTAAATAAAGCTCATAAGGCACATGTTAAGTAACTGAAAGCTTCTTTGAATTGCCCTCAGCCTGGACTGGCCCTTCTTCATCATTTTGTCAGCTGCTAGACTGATTCACACTGCCAGATTCTTTGCCAGTTGAATGAAAGCCTAGATGACCTAGGCCCCCAAAGCCACAGAGACTTAATTGTTTGGTCCTTCCTATTCCAATGACTCTCATACTCTTTCTTTCTGCTTGAAAGGAAAACTTTTTAAAACATTTTCTTTGTAGAGAGTTGTAGATTAGGAGAGTACCGTGGGATAGTTCATAACTAAAAACTAATCGTAGGAGGTAGAGGATGGTGGTATGTAGTCTAGGAAACAACCCTACATATTATGAAATTTCTCAATTTGAGGTCTTTAAACAGTAGGATGATTGCTCTTGAGCCTGGTAGTGTCCTGTTAGGACTTTCTTGTACATAACATCTGGAGTAGTGCAGAGTTCTGTAAATTGTCTTGTCACACATACACAATAAATGTGAAACTATAGGTCTGACCAGGGAAGATTTCAGTGAACAAAAATTCCTTAAGGAGTTATTTCATGTTGAAGTTCAATTTCTGTGTCTGGGTAGTTCCCTTTTCCCCAAAATTATTGATTGTTTTGTATCTGATAAAACCAGTCTTTCATTAGTTCTAGGACATGGTTGGGCAGCAGATATAGATTATATAAGACTGTATCTTAGGGTGGATTGATTTATGAGTTGTTAATCAGGAGTATGCATAAACATTTGTATTGATCCTAGCTTCCTGGTATATATTGGCTTTCACATATGTGGCACATGTCCCGTATTTTATACCTGTGGTTTCTGTGCTGACTTCCATAATTCTTTGAATGCAGGCAACATATGACATTTCTTTTTATTGGAACTATTTTAGGAACTTACAGTATCTATACTCTATAATGATTCTTCCTATGACAGAATTGTCAGAAATTAAATAGTGGATAATGTTGTGGATTTTTTTTTTTTAAGTCACAAAGATAAGCTTAGTTTCAGACTAACTAGTAAAATAAAACTCTATAGTCAAAGACATTTCTTGAAAATACCAGACTGGTGGCTGTAAAGTTTAGGCCTGTGGTTCTGGATTTGCTGTCTGTTTGCCTTTTCCCATAAAGGATGTTTAAGCTGCTTTGTTGTATTGTCTTTCTCTTTGCTGGGGAATATATTGGTGAAGAAATACTCTTTCTACAAAAGGACTTTCGAAGTTTAACTCCAAGTTCATCCCTTCTTTTGTTGGGGGATGGAGGGCTTAGGGGCTGTGATTTTGTCTAGCTGTTTTAGCCAACAAAAACTAATGAATGTACTCTGCCAGTTGAGTTCCCACATCCCCGTGCTCACATATGTGTAGATTGTTACTTTTCTTCCAGAAAGAGAATCTTAATGCAGGGGTTTTTGTATTACCCTTGGAACAACTAGTTAAAACTGTTGGTTTGATATGTTAACTAGATGCCCAGGTATTTCAAAGATATCTACTAGTCCTTTGGGAATGGAAGGAAAGAGATAAATGAGATTGATCTTCTGATGTTTACTGCTGGAGACCTTGGGAGGAATGCAAAGTAGTTTGTTGACACAGTTTTGGTAATCTAGGCTAGAATCAGCAGGCCATAGCTGAAGGTTCAAATCTAGTCTGCCATTTATTTTTCACTATGACCCTCCAGTGAAGAGCAGGTTTTATAGTTTTAAATGGCTGAAAAAAATATTTTGTGTTGTGTGAAAATTATATGACATTCAAATTTCAAGCCAGGCAAGGTGGTGCACACCTGTAACACCAGCAGTCTAGGAGTCTGAGGCAAGAGGATCCTAAGTTCAATTTACTGAGACCCTATCTCAAAAAAAAAAAAAAAAAAAAAAAAAAAGTCTGGGAATGTAGTCCAGTGGTAGAGCCACCTCTAATTTAAATCCCCAAGACCACCAAAAAGTTAATTTAATTAAAATTTAAAAATTCATATTTCAAGACCCATAAAGTTTTATCAGAATAATCTGTGGCAGCTTTTGCATTGCAGTAGCAGGAATGGAGATCAAATGTGTGGCAAACATCTAACATATTTTTTTATCTGGTCCTTTACAGAAAAAGTTACTCAACTTATATCCATACTTAGGACAATTTTAGTAAAAATATAGTTTAAATAATCTGGGATGATGACTTCAAGAATAAAGGAAAAAAAGCTGGCAAGTCTATCCTTGAGTAACAAATGACCTGTGGGCACTAGCCATTAATGTAGGCCTTTGTGATTAGGAAAGATTTAAGGGAGAAGCTGATTTGGACTGGTCATTTGTCTTCTTTGCAAAATGGAAATGATGTAACTGGTCTGTCAATGTACTGTATTTTTAAATAACTAAATGATCCATATATGTGACCTAGATCTTGATAAAACAATTAGTCTTTTTGTTTTTTTAACCCCCAGTATTGGGAATTAAATCCAGAGTGTCACACATGTGAGGCAAGCACTAAGCTACATCCCCGACCCTTTTCATTTTGAGACAGGGTTTTGCTAAGTTGCCCAGGCTATCTTCAAACTTGGGATACTCCTGCCTCAACCTTCTCAGTAGCTAGGATTATAGGGGCCACTACTATACTTGGCTAGGGACTAGATTTTTTTGTTCTAAGGCTTTGAGTTATACATAGAAGCAAATACCATACCAAGCGTTTTTCATTAGGTGCATATTGAAGTGTCCCATTCAAATCCACAAGTATGTTTGTTTGCTAGGGATTTAGTTTAGCATTCTTTACCTGTCCTCAACAAGAGATTTCTTCATTAGAATTTCCTAGAAGTAATGGGATTAATAAAATCCTTAATGTTACCTACTCCAACGGTCCAACCCATGTGTCTCCTCTGACAATATCCTATACTAATGCTTTTATTTTTGGGGGTATGATTGGCTCTTTCACAGTTCAATTTTTCTATATTATATGATTCTTTTTTTAAAGCTGGGCACTGTGGTACACACCTGTAATCCCAGTTGCTCAGGAGGCTGAGACATTGGAGGTGGTAGGTGGTAGGTGAGGATTGCAGGTGGTAGCTTTCTAAGACCTTCATAATAAAAAGGACTGAGGATGTAGCCCAGGCATAGAGCACCCTGAGTTCGATTCCCAGTACTGGGGGGTGGAGGTGATAGTTCAGGCTTGAAAACCTTAGCTGTTGGATGTAATTCCATTTTTTTCATATAATGTTCTTAGCTTCAAGTTAGAGATTCCAACTAGTTAGTAAGTAGGATGAGAGCCTTGCTTTCTTTGTTGCTTTGTTTAGCTCAGTGTAAATGAGCTATGGTAGAAAGCATCTCTGCTTCTCTGTGGTGCTCCACCCAAAAGAATATCTTCTTGGGGGAAAAAATTTTTAGTTTTTCCTGCAGGGACTAAGAGAACCACAGAGGAGCAATAGTGTTTGAGTAAAAAGCCCCACGGCAGGGGAGCAAAGTCTCCCTGCTGAAAGTAAAGATTTTAGTAACATCCAGAGTCAAATCAGTGTTTCTTTTTTAAAATGACTAATAAAATCACGACATTCTTAAGAAATATGATAATAACTAAACTCATTTCAGTATTGCACGCCTCTGTTTTGGGATTACCTGAACATCAAATATAAAGTAATACAACTTACTTTAGTAATTTCTGATGGCAGAGGCATTTTCTACCAGGTTGTGTAGGGAGCAAGATGGGGTCTGCATTGCTGCTATTTAATGTCCCACCTAAAAATGAATGTGGCCTAAAGTCATTTAAAGTTAAAAAGTAGTCATAGTATCTTCTCAAGTGACCAGTAATACTGCCCAGAGGAAGTCTTGGGAGTATAATCTTTTTGTCACAGTCTTGGACACCCAGAATAGTGATGGGAGGAGATCACAGCTTATCCACCTAAGACAGCCATCTTAGTGGGGAGTTGATAAGCAACGATTGCTGCGTGCCTGATGACTATTAAAGGTCACCTAGACCTTTGCTTCTTGGTGGTCAGGAGCTCATCTTCACTTTTGCATGTCCACAAGCCTAGTGTTATGAGTTTACATAAACATAATTAGATTCCCCAGGGTTTAGATTGATGGCAAATTCACAAGGGAATAATGATTACACAGAGTATTTTATTTTACTTATTGTTTTTGTGACAGGTTCTCATTGTATTGTCCAAGGTGACCTCAAACTCTCCATCCTCCTGCCTCAGCCTCCAGAGTATCTGGGTTTATAGCTGTGCACCACTATGCCTGACTTGGAGTATTTTATGAATTCAAAAATGCAAAATGTACCTTGAAAGTTCTGTTGGACAGATTCAAAAACTCTTCCTAGCAGTCCAAGCACCCTCTTTCTTATGTCATTGGTGGAAATGTAGCAGATGTCTCATTTTAAGATTACCAGCTAGCAGATTACTAACTTTCTATTTCAATTGTAAGTTATTGGATGTATTGGAAGCAAATAATTTTTGCTTACAGCATCTTATTTGGTTATAACAATGATACAATGAAATAGGACACATGTGTGATTTCCATCTCACCTACTGGGAAATGAGGACCACAGCCTTTACTGCCAGTAGTGGATCTGGGTCTTGAATTCTGCTTTTATAGATCACACATCCAGAGCTCTTTGGAACGTGTTATATAGCTTTTCTCTCCAGAGAATTTGTGAGTCTCTCTCTTCACTATCTGAAGAGAAGGTTTAGAGGAAATAAAGGTTCTTAAAATGTTGCCAGAATAGAATGTGTGACAGGGAAAGCATCCTCTTTAAGTGACAGTTAAAAAAAAAAAAATCAGGAGATACATCTTCCACATGTGTTAATTTGGCACATACAATGTCTGATGTGTTTTAGGAATTTTGAACATAAAAATTTTAGAAGTTTGCAGCACAATTTATGTACAGATTATGTAAGAAACAAAAACACCACTGGGTAAGCAGTGAAGTTGCATTGAAAACATTTTGCTTCCTTAATGCTTAGCTTCAACTATCAGAAATAAAGAATAGACAAACTCATTAATGTCTTTTGCTTTTCCTTCTCCCCTGAGTCATACATGGATGAGGAGGGGCAGGTGTGTGGAGATGTGTGCAGCCTCCGGGACTCTGCACCTGTTTTGGGGTAGAAAGAGAATGGTTTGGTTTGGTTTTG
Organism: Sciurus carolinensis; assembly: GCF_902686445.1. Lineage (NCBI taxonomy): Eukaryota > Metazoa > Chordata > Mammalia > Rodentia > Sciuridae > Sciurus > Sciurus carolinensis. The sequence continues at coordinate 54,217,107 of NC_062216.1, read as the reverse complement.
TAGTGCTGGGGATCAAACCCAGGACCTCCAGCATGCTGGGCAAGTACTATTCCATGAGCTCCATTCCTAGTTCCAAAAGGAATTTTTTTGGGGGGTGTATTGAAGATTGAACTCAGGGACCCTTAACCACTGAGCCACATCCTCAGCCCTATTTTGTATTTTAATTAGACGGTCTAACTAAATTGTTTAGTGCCTCACTTTTGCTGAGGCTGGCTTTGAACTCAAAATTCTCCTGCATCAGCCTCCTGAGCTGCTGGAATTACAGTTGGGAGCCAACATGCCCGGCCCCAAAAGGAATTTTTAAGAGTTCTGTATTGCTACTGTGTAATAAATTACCCCAAAACTTAACTTAAAGCAGCAAACATTTATTTAATGTAGTTTTAATAAGTGAGGAATTTGTCAACTTAGCTGGGTGGTCTGGCTCCAGTTACCTGTGAGAATGCAGTCAAGATTTTTCCCAAAAATATAGTCATTTGAAAACTTGACTGGGGCTAGAGTACCTTCTAATCTAACTCACTCATTTGCCTGACTAGTTAGAGCTGACTATTGGTAGGAGGCTCAGTTGCTCATTATGTGAAACCTTCCACAGGGTTACTCCATTGTCCTCACATTATGGCAACTGGCTCCCCTAAGATTCAGTGTCCCAAGAGCAAGCAAATTAGAAGCTGCAGTGTCTTGTGACAGCTTCAGTAAACTGATCACATACTGTTCTCCTAAGTTTCCACAGTATCCTTTTGATGACATTTGTCAGTCTTAAGGGTGTGAATATCACCAGGTGAGACTCATTGGGGGCCATCTTGGAGTCTACAAGGCCTTTTTCTACTTTTTAAAACACTTGTACCAAAGGGCATAATTTCACAGACTGCATATCTTTTTCCATTGCTTGCTTCCTTTGGGGCCTCTTCACTGCCTCCCTGAACTCTTCCTATAGCCTTTTTTTTCCTGGAGTTGCAGGAACAGAAGTGGCAGGTGAGGTGATATAGTCCTCAACCAATGTCAACCTGATATAGAAATGTCTTATGCTCCCAGTGTACTGGCTGCTATTGCTTTGTCTGGAAGCTCCTCTTTTGCTGAACATTTGTCCTTCTTTTTCTTTATCTAGCATCAACTTCCCAGCTGTGTGGGTGGTTGCTACTTTGTGAGAGAGGCAGTTGGTATTTTGAATTCTCCAGTAATTATTTCTGAAGAGATTGCACATTATGGTTGTTTGGCAGCAACAGACTGAAGTTACACAATTTTATATCTCTGCAAAGAAGTCCCATCTGTTAACACATGCGCTTTCTCCCCTTGCTCTTCCTGCTGGAATACTTTGGGGATGAAGAAGTCCTGTGGGAAGAGCCCTCAGATTTTGATATGTGGAAGAGGATTTCTACTCTGCATGAAATGTAACCTCAAACAAATCCAGATGGTTCCAGAACTGCTGGGCATCTCATGAGTGAGAAGACATAATCATTGTGGGACTTGTAAGAATTAGGCTTCCTGGTAGGCAGATACTTTCTAATGGGCCCCACCCTCTGACTGTATAATCTTGGCCTTCAGAGGATAGAGTTTGGGTCCCTTTTTATTTTTTATTTTATTGGTGTTGGGGGTTGAACCCAGGACCTTGTGTGTGTTATTAAGCACATGCTCTACCAGTGAGCTACATCAACTCCTTGTTTTATTTTTAAATGAAATGGCATATGGTGCTATTTTTGGAAAATAGAAGTGTTTTCTTCATCTTTAGCACAAACTTTTTCATTTTATCAAGTGGATTACCAGATTATTCTTTACCTACAAGTAAAGTTTTAAGTCTTAGAGTGAGCTCCCTGGAATTAGGAACTTATTTCAGTAGAACAGCATGGCAGCTGATGCCCTGTCTCAGAAAAAGTAGCTAAACTTGCCCTCCCTTAGCTCCTGGGCAATTTTATTTTTTGAGAGGGTTGGAATGAAGGGGTTTAAACAGTTAGTTGTCTTGGTTCTATCAGAGAGTGTGTGTGGTGCGGGGTTCTACTTTGGGTGGTGAGATAGTCTTTAATTACAGCACACCTAAGAGGGTGTCCTGCCTTGACTCACGGACCTTGGGACTCCCCTCTCCCACTCCATGCTTCTGGGTAGCCTGAGGTCCCAGTGGTTAAAAGGCCTTTTCATATAGTTAATCAGATTATTCCTGGAAAATACATTGTATCTACTTCTCCCATTTTAAGACTGATGGCCTTGACTAAGTGAGAATATAGATACATAAAATACATTTAACTTCACTGGAATCAGAGGGACTGGGAACTCAGAGACATGAAACTGGGTGGGAGGACTCAAATTTTAGACTCTTGACTAAATGTTACTGGGTATCTTATCAACAGTTTTCTCAGATCAGACTGCTTGAGCAGAAGGGATGGTGCCTGCTAGAATCAAATTGTTTCCCTTCCTGCAGTCCTTGATTCAGCATGGGAGAGGAGGGGCAGGAGGGCAAGACCAAGGCTTCCTGGGGCCTTCAGAGGGCCTACAAAAGGAAAAGGTCATCAAATGAAGAACAACAAACATTAATCCTATACACAGCTATGGTATAGAGCTGAGCAGCTTCATCGCTTGGTACTTATATATGTCTTTTCTGTATAAAAAAGATAATTAGCTGAAAAGGGTATTCCCCTTTATATATCAGTTTATTTACTCCACAGTGGACCCTGATTCAGCATCAACTTTTGTATACTCAGTTTCCATTTGGGGAATACAAAAGGGGAGATAGGGAATAAGTCCCCTGTAGGGCTCAGAGTATAGAGGGAGCTAGATGAGTTCTGTTTCCCAGTCCTCTTGACTTTCCAAGAAGTTTTAACAGTGGAAAACAGGGAATGTGTGAGGGAGGACTTGGAAGAAGTCAGTTATCTTCCCACCCCCAAAATAAAACAAAACCCAAAGACTTTGGGTCTTGACAATTGTTATATTTCTAGGATGTTTCATATGCTTGGTTATATCTGTTGTAGAAAAAGGGTGATGTCATTTTTTTCCACCTCTTTCTGTAAATAGAACTTATCTAGCACACTGTGGACTTCCTCAAGAGAAACTGAAAATCCAAATGGATGTGATGGTGAGATATATCACCTCTCTCAAGTGTGTGTCCCTGCAAGTGATACACAGAAGAGACTCCTTAATGCATTTTCTGAAATGTTAAATCTGTGGTATAGAGGAATGCTATATTAGGAATCACAGGACACTGCCCTGATCTTTACTGTAGGGTCTGAGCCTCTATTTTGTTTTTGTTTTTACCAGTTTTATAGAGTTCACGTCATACATTTCACTTGTTTAAAAGGTGTACTATTAAATGTTTTTGGTATCTAAATAGAGTTGTGCAACTATTACCCCAAACTAATTTTTAGAATGTTTTATCACCCCCAAAAGAAACTCTGTACCTGTTACACCTGCTGGCAGTCACATACCATTCCTCTCCCATCCCCTTTCCCCCTCAGTTCTAGGTTGATCTGTTTTGTGTCTCAATAGATTTATTTATTCTGGACATTACATATAACTAGAATCATACATTATATGGTCTTTTGTGACTGGATCTGTTTCCTGACAGTACCGTTTTCAACTATATTGTAGCAAGTACCAGCACCTCATTCCTCCTTATTATTGCTGAATAATACTCAATTGTATTGATATACCATATTTTATTTGCCATCAGTTGATTGAAATGTGGATTATTAACATTTGGGTTCTTTTAGGAAGAAGGTCGCTGTGAACATTCTTATTTATTGATGTATATTTTCATTTCTCTTAGGTTTATACTTACAAGTGGAATTCCTGGGTCATATTGTCATTCTGTGTCTGATTTTTTGAGGAATTGCCAAGCAGTTTTATAAAATAGCTGTATGATTTTATATTCTGACCAGCATTATAGCACTTATTATTATCTATTTAATGATATTCATCCTACTAAATATGAAGTGGTATCTGATTGTGAGTTTGATTTACATTTCCCTAATGACTAATGATGTTGAACATATTTATTCGTTTTTGTGATATTCGGAATTGAACCCAGGCCCTTGTGCATGTTAATAAGCAAGAGCTCTATCACTGAGATACATTCTCAGCCCTGGATTTTTTTTTTTTTTTATTTTGGCCCCAAAGAGTGGACATAGTGACAGTGTTTTATTCAACCAGCACCCTGATCTTACCCAACATGTTCCCATGGAGCAGTCTTTCTATGTGTTTCCCCACAACCCCTGACCCCAGGGTAGATACTTACCTCAGGCTCCTTCTGACTGGTCAGAACACCCTGGCACAGCCCTTCTCAGGCACATGACCAGGGAACGCACATGACCAAGGAAGGGCCAGAGAGTCCCTTGGTGGAGATCTGAAGTACAAATGGAGAGAGATACTCTCCTCTGCAGTGATGTGCATGAGGACACGAGTGGAGACCTTTCCTGCCTGATGGACAGAGCTGGCCTGTAATGTTGTAGACACAGAGGTGCAGCTTTCCCTTTAGTTAGCCCTGGATATTCTAAGGTATTCTCTAGAGAAATGCCTATTCAGATTCCCTACTTTTTAATTGGGTCATTTATCTTTTTAATATTATAAGGATACTTTGTTTTCTAGATACAAATCCCTTTTCAGATATGTGATCGTAAATATTTCTCCTGATGTTTGGATTATCTTTTTACTTTTTTGGTGGTATCATTTGAAGTGCAAAAGTTTTAATTTTGATGAAGCTTAATTTTTTTGTTTTTTGTTTCTTGTGGCTTAGGTGTCAAATTTAAGATTTTTGCCTAATTCACAGTCACAAAGATTTACTCCTACACTTTTCTTTTTCTTCTTTTTTTTCTGACAGTTTTATAGTTTAAGCTCATACAGTTAGGTCTGTGATCCATTTTGAGTTCATTTTTGTATTTAGGTGAGAAAGTAGTTCAGCTTCATTCTTCTGCATATAGAAATCCAGTTGTCCCAGCACCATTTGTTGCAACTTGTTCTCATTGAATTAACTTTGCTCCCTTGTCAAAAATCAGTTGACCATAGTTTTAAGAGTTGATTTCTGAACTTTCAATTCTCTTTGACTTATGTATGACTTTCAATTCTCTTTGACTTAAACGTATGTCTCTCATGCTGGTACCATATTGTCTCAACTAGCTTTATAGTAAATTTTGAAATCAGGAAGTGTACATCTTCAAACTTTTTCTTTTTGTTTTTTTCCCCAAGATTGCTTTAGCTATTGGCATTTTGTTATAAATTTGAGGATCAGTTTGTTAATTTTTGCAAATTAACCAGCTGGAATTTTTTGGGGGTGGGTAAGAGAGGTAGTGGAGATTGAACACAGAGCCCTCAAGCACTGAGCCGCATCCCCAGCCCTATTTTGTATTTTATTTAGAGACAGGGTCTCACTGAGTTGCTTATTAGCACCTTGCTTTTGCTGAGGCTGACTTTGAACTCTCCATCCTCCTGCCTCAGCCTCCTGAGCAGCTGGGATTACAGGCGTGTGCCACTGTGCCCAGTGCCAGCTAGAATTTTGATAGGGGATTTTTTAAAATCTGTAGATAAATTTGTGAAGTACTGCCATTTTAACACTTAGATTTTAACGATCCACAAACATGGGATGTCTTTCCATTCATTTATGTTTTCTTTAATTTCTTCAATGTCTCATAGTGTTTAGAGTACTATTTTTATTAAATCTATTCCTAAGTATTGTTTTTAATACTATTATAAATAGAATTTCTTTTAAAATTTTTCATTGTAGGTGTATAGATGCACAAGTAATTTTCACATATTGAACTGCAGCCTTGTTGGATTCATTAATTATTTAGTGTTTTGGTAGATTTTTTTAGGAGTGCCTCTACAAGATTATGTCATCAGAAAATAGAGATAGATTAATTTTCTTTCTGATTATAAGACATTTTATTATTCCTTTTTCTTGCCTAATTGCCCTGGCTAGAACTTTTTAAAGTAGAAATGGCAAGGGTGAATATTCTTATCCTGTTCTTGATCTTGAGTGAAAGCATTCTTTTACTATTGTCATAATAGCTGTGGGGTGTTTATAGATGTCCTTTATCAAGTTGAGGAAGTTCTCTTCTATTCCTAGTTTGTTGAGTGTTTTTATCACGAAAAGGTGTGGATTTTGTCAGTTGCTTTTTATGTGTATTTGAGAGGATCATGTGAATTTTATCCCCTGTTCTTTTGATAGGGTAGGGTCTGTTACATTAATTGATTTTCAGATGTTAAGCCAACCTGCATTCCTGCAGTAATATCATCTTTTTGTATGCTACTGTATTTGGGTTGCTAGTGTTTTGTGGAGGAATTTTGTATCTGTATTCAGCAAGAGGTAATTAATTGGTCTATAGTTTTTTTTTTGCTGCTTTTTTCTTTGTAATGTCCCTTTTTGTTTTGGCATCAGGGTAATACTGGATTGACAGGATGAGTTGGAAAATGTTTCCTCCTCCTTTTTTTTTTTGGTGCTGGAGATCGAACCCAGGGCCTTGTGCTTACAAGGCAAGCACCCTACCCACTGAGCTTTCTCCCCAGCCCCTCTTCCTCCATTATTATTTGAAAAGAACTTATGAACATTTGACATTAATTATTTAAATATTTGGTAGAATTCACCAAATCTACCAAATGAATTTATCATCTTTCATCAGTGTAATAATCTCTTATTTCAGATTTATTCAGATTTTGTGTTTCATATTGACTCGGGTTCAAGTTTGTGTTTTTCTAGGAATTTATCTAAGTTGTCTAATTTGTTAGCATAGTTATATATTAGTGTCACTTTCTTATTTTTAAGTGGAATCAGTAAAGCCCTACTATGGATTTTGCATAGGGTTGATTTGAGGATCAAATTAGATAATGTTTATGGAAATACTTTGAAGACTGGGTAAATGTGAATTAGTTTGTTCTAAATTCTTAGTTCTAGGAAAACAGCTTGATTGCACCAGAACAAATTTGAGTTATTTAAAAAATTTCTTTGCATTTTCACACTCAGTCTCAAAAGTAGACCAGTGTTACCACTCTATACAATTTATGAAATTCAACATTTGTGCTGTGCTCCTCCTCTATGAGTGGTATTTCAAAAAAGATACTGTCTCCCTTGTTGCCAAACGAATATGAACTAAGGTTGCATTGAATGGAGAATTAAAATGAGTTTTGGACCTTTTTCTGTTTATTGAAGGGTAGCAGAACATAGATCCAATATTATCAGGGTCAAAAGGCACTCGTGCTCTTATCCCAGGCTCTGACCCATTCAGTTTCTAACTGGCACTGAGTATTGCTGTTTCCTTTCTTCTCTGAGGAAATGCTGAGCTTGCTCCAGTCATTGGTTTCCTACCTTTCCAGTAGCCCCCATCCCTTAGATAATGCTGTATTCATTCATCCCACACATCTTGCTTCTAAATCAGTGATAAAGTTTCTTTTGAAATGCAGTCTAGTAGGCTTTCAAATATAAAGCTTCTAAGTATATGTATTACTTTTCTGAATAAAAAGGCCAATGCAAAAAGGAAGTAACTTATTTAGAAAGGGAAGTCAGTGATGCAGGAAGTGACCACTTTAAAATCAGAAGTTCAGCAGTGGTAGTGTTTTCTGTGTAAAAACATGTTTGCACCATGAGGTGGCAATCACATGAGAAGATGGTAGTTATCACTTCACGATTCAGCTCTTGCCTGTTATCCAAAGGGGCTGTAAGTGTAGTTTTTGTCTCCTTAACAGGTTTATAAGCCAGTGGACTTACTCTGTGGTTCATTTGTGCCAGAGCCTAGCACAGTTTGCAGGACCTGTAGTAGTGGGTCCATAGTTGTCTTAGAAAATATTCTGTGATTTGATTTAGGACTGCAAGTCCTTATAAAGCTATGAGTTTAAGCTAATTACAGAGTGCTGACATTGAACATCTGGCTTGAACCTTTATGTACGATTTCTTAGTACTGTGACTTACCAGTCAATTGGTTTTATATATTTGTAAAATTCAGTATCAGTGCTAGTCTCTTCTACCCACATGGGGTAAAAGGAGATTAGGTTTTAAGTGAGAAGGATTGTGGCATCTTCTGCATATCTTTTATGTGGTCTTCAGTAGCAGAGATCCACACTTTGGGCCAGAGTTCAGAAATCTAGGCCAGTAGCTTGGTTCCTAGGGTCCTGTTTTATAGTTGTCAGCAGTCGTGTTTTATAGTTGTCACATTATAGTGTCAGGAATTGTGTGAAGGTGTGAGTTCAACTCCCCAAGTGAGATCAGAACATAGTCGTGAGGTAGGAATAGTTCCATCTGTTGGAGATATCTGGCCTGCCTGAGATGCCTACTCAGATATTTTGACAGAGAGATCACATTCTCATAATTTTTATTATAGTTGAGTCATTTCTTGATAGCCACAGGGGATTGATTCCACCTTCTAATCACATGTTTGCATTTGATCTTTCTGGTGGCCAACCCCCATCCTGCAGCCACTTGGATGTGAGATATTGTTTGTGAATTTTAAGGTCAGAAAGAGAGCCAGTGTGTATGTCTTTGAGATTCAGGAGGCTTGTCCAAGTTTTGGCAGCTTTCTCATTTGTCATAACAGATGTTTAGAAACCCATAAAAAGGGTCATCTGTAGCTAAAGGAGAGGAAATGATGGAATGAACAAATCTAAGAGGAGCTGACAGGCAGTATTTCAGCATAAAGCTAAAATCTGGGAGGGAAAAATCAAACCATATTTGAGAACATGTCACATCTGAAGTGTTCATACACAAGGACATTGTTTTCCAAGTGCTTGCTCTTTTATGTGTTCTTAAATGTGATTATATATCTTAAAGCACCTAACAAAGTAAGTTCTCAGTGTTTGTTAATTGAAAACTTCTGAGTTTCAAAAATATTTTGAAATAATGAAATTTCCCCTTTTTAAGACTTCAAGGCTCTTCATAAACTTGTATTTTAAACCCCGTATATTTTCAGCATAATCTAGAATGTTATGTTTCCCTAAATTCTTAACATCTTGCTATTCTATGCCTTTTCTTTTAAAAATACTAGGGAGAAAAGAACTCTTATTACATGAAAATAGTCTTTATCCTGAATAAGCATCAGAGGCATCTACTGTTGAAGAGCACGTGGGCAGTTCATGCAGCCTTAGGTTTGGAGAAGGCTGATTATTGAAAGGAAGAATTTCATTAACAGCAACAGAATTGAAAGTGTTGGTTTATTTTTGGATTTCCTCCGTTTGCTCTGACTCTATCTCCAGACCTAATCTCTAACTGACTGTGTTCACCAAGCCTCCAGGCAGTGCTGAGCTTGTCAGAATCAAACTCATCAAATGCATTCTGGGAAGGTGCTGGAAAGCTCCCTGGAAGAAGGCTTTTAGGAACTACATGATTTTTGTGAAAAGGGGAAGGCATGTACAGAGGTAGGTTAGTTACATAACTGCTTTCAGATGAAAAGTAAGGACTGACAGCTATAGCTAGAACTGAGAATTGTAGAAGATGGGAGAACTGGAGCCTCCTGAGAATTTGTATGTTTTATTCTTTATTAAAAGTTACTTATTGGAGCTGGGGTTGTGGCTCAGTGGTGGAGGGCTTGCCTAGCATGTGTGAGGCTCTGGTTTTGATCTTCAGCACCACAAAAAATAAATAAACAAAATAAAGGCATTGTAGGTGGCTAGAACTAAAAATTTTTTTAAAAAAGTTACTTGTCGTGTGATTCAAGAAGTTTAGGTTGTGTTCTAGGGCAGAGCTAGGTGTATGGGTCAACTGGTTCCAGGACGCTCACTGATTGACACTGTAACATCAAATAAAATCTTACCCAAACATTCCTTTTTAAGTTGTGTGGTTAATTTATGTTCTCACAGCTCCCCAAACTGGTTTAATTAAATGAGCAATCCTCTCCTACCCACTCCCTCCATACTTTTAGTACTTTCTTTTTTGGTGACAAGACACTGGACTGAGGTGGGGTCTCTTACATGTAGAACTGGGCCTCTGCCCTGAGCTGGTCAAGAAATGACAGGGCCGGGTGTCTTTTTGGCAGAGTTCCCCGGCTGTCTCCTCAGGCTGGGGACTGAAGCCAGATGAGGGGTGTCTGTTTTCCTTCCTCATTCCTCCATGGCAAGGCAGCATGTTTTATGGTGTAGCAAATACAGCTTCCGTGACACCCACCCAAACATTGCATAAATCTCAATTCCCAGCCATTTGACTGCTGGATATGAGAACACAGATAACAGTAAGAGCAGTGTGTGGTGCTGAGGCTGTTTGACACAAAGCCCTTTGGTCTGTTTCCATATCTGGTACTATCCTCTTGGCTGTAGATTGAGGAAGGCAGGTGGGAGTTTAGAAATGGCAGGAAGGGCCTTCCTTAACCAGTAGAGCCACAGGTGTCCAAGGACAGGTACTGGGGCAGGGCTGGGTTCCAACTTTTGCCTTACACTGAGGTGTCTGCTCTTTTTTGTTCTTCCTTCCTTCCCAGTTCTCAGGCTGCCTTCTCTGTCCCTGTGTCCTCCCTTTCTAGAGTTTCAGGTTCTCAGTTTAGTAAAAGCAGGAGATGGGTAAGAGGAAGGAGGATCTCAAAGGAGAGACTGGAGGCCCAGAAGACTTTGCCCTTTTTCTCATGGAGATTAGGGCAGAAATAAAAGGCTAGGAGAGAGTTGAGTAGAAGGTGATTCTCATAGACTTCCTTCTTTGGGAAGTATGGAATTGATGGTCAAAGCATTTGGATAACAAGAGAAAAAGAACCCCAAGAAGTGAATGAATAATAGAATCTAGAAGGAAGGAAAAAAGAGAGATCTGAGATCTGAGTGTTGGTAACACTACTTTCCTTACTTCAAGGTTGCCCTTTACTCTTCACAGAGGTCTTGATTATTAAGGCTCAGAGATCCTGTGAGGGAGAATGTGGTCAATGTTTAGGGATCATGATAGGGAGAGGTTAAAGGGAGAGAGAAACTTAAAAAGCTCACTATTTTTTCCCCCCTGCGGTGATCAAGATTTTGCTGTACTACACCCACCCCACCCTTTTTTTGTTGTTGTTGCTTAAGACTTGGGGTTTGTTTTTGTTGTTGTTTTTAATCGTAGTACTAGGGATTCAACGCAGGGGCACTTTACCACTGAGCTACATCAGCAGAGTTTTTTAATTTTGTTGTTTTTTTGTATCTTGGTTGGTTGGCACCAGGAATTAAACCCGGGGAGGCTTAACCCCTGAACCACATCCCCAGTCATTTTTATTTTTTATTTTGAGTCAGGGTCTCCCTAAGTTGTTTAGGGCCTTGCTAAATTGTAGTAATCATATCTACATCTTTGTCTTTAATTGTATCAGATGATTCACAGCCCAGATCTCCTCTTTGAGCTTGCTACCTCCTCAACAACTCTACTGCAAAGTCCTGAAATAACTCTCAACAAATCCAGGAACAAACTCATGGCCCTACTGCAATAGCCCCAGCCTCTTTTGCTAGTGTTTCCTGAATCTCATTGACTGGTGCTATCCTCATCTAGTTTCAAAAGCTAAAAACTTACAAATCATCTTTGATAAAATTCCTTTACCTCAATTCCACATATAACTTACCAATCTTAACACCTTCTTTTTTACTCTCTCAAATATATTTTTTGTTTTATTAGTACCACCCTCATTGAAGACTCCAAAATAACAGTTTTACTTCATTTTGACCCTTTTCCAATCCTTTCCCACACTACAACTGGAGTGTACTGTTTAAAACATAAATCTGACTGTATCCCCTGCTGCTTAAAACCCTTTGTGGCTTTTTGTTGTTCTTAAGATAAAGCCAGATTCTTGACAAGGCCTGTAGGACTCTGCAAGCATGATGCCTTTCTATTTTTTCCAGCCTCTTTTCTCCCCCATTTCATTCACTATTTTTCCCCCTTGGTTCTGGGATTTTACCACCGAGCTATACACCCATCCCTTTTTAAAATTCTTATTTTGAGACAGGATGCTTATTTGCTAAAGTTGACTTTGAACTTGTGTTCTTCTGCCTTAACTTCCCATATCACTGGGATTATAGGTATGTGCCACCACGCCCTGCTAATTCAGTTGTCATTTAATCAATGTCTTCCCCATAAGAAGGGAGACCTCATCTGTTTTGCCTGCTATTGAATTGCCATTGCCTAGCATAGATCCCAATTTTCTCTCTCTCTCTCTCTCTCTCTCTCTCTCTCTCTCTCTCTCTCTCACACACACACACACACACACACACACATACACACACACACACACACAATTTGTTAAATTACCCAGTGAATCCATGAATGAAAGGGGTGGGTGAACCATTCAGAAAACATGTTTATAGATTATAATATAGAGTTTCACCTTTTAATTATTATAAATCTTTTAAATATTTAGAATCTTGAGACTGTATAAAGGGACTCTCAGGATCTTTTTAGCTCAAACTTTTCTTTTTTTTCAGTGAGGAAACTGAGCCCAGATTGCTAAAGTGACTTGAAAAAGTCCCCAGGTTGGTTAACAACAAAACCAGTACTACTGCTCAGATCCTCTGACCCCTAATCCAAACATTCTCTGTGATTGAGTCATGACTCTTCATTCATTTCCAGAAGGGATTCAGAAGCATAAACTTAGAAAAAAAAACCTTAGGGGCACTGAATTGGCCTTGCGTAAAAACCATTCTTTACCATTTCTGAGGGATAGGGTGCTGGCTTCTCTTTGCAGCCATTATATTTTTGGTTAGTTCTGTTAGTTTTCTCTTTGTTATATTAACTGTTGTCCACATAATCCTTATTTTGTCTTTGATGTGACAGTAATTCTAATCCCTTTTACTTCAAGCAACCCTTAAAATATTCACAGACTCTGTTAATGTTCCTCGTTTTCTGGGCTAAACCTATTAGTTGTTTACAGACACAGCCATCTTGATTTAACATTTATCTATGGACCTTCATATTTGTTCATGATTTTTTTAAGATGAAGAATTCAAAACTAAACTCAGTTGAACTGAATTCACAATACCAGATATCATGTGATCAGGAAGACTATAGGAAACTACAGTGGTCTCCACTTTCCACAGTTTCACCTACTGTGGTCAACCATGGAACAAAAATATTAAATGGAAAATTCCAGAAATAAGCAACTCATAAGTTTTAAATTGTATGCCATTCTGCATAGTGTGATGAAGTTTTGAGTCATCCCACTTCGGCTGCTCTGACAGATCATCCCTTTATTATCACTTAGTTCCAGTCTGGGTTCTCAGACTTGTAGTGCTTGTGTTCAGGTTTACCCTTGTTATTCGGCCCCAAAGCATAAGAGTAGAAATGCTGGTAATTGGCTATGCCACAGGGAAGCCTAAAGTGCTTCCTTTAAGTGAAATGGTGAAAGTTCTCTGCTTAATAAGGAAAGAAAGAAAATTGTATGCTGAGGTTGCTAAGATCTGTGGTAAAGCTGGGTGCTGTGGCACCCGCCTATAATCCCAGTGACTCGGGAGGCTGAAGCAGGAAGATCGAGAGTTCAGAGCCATCCTCAGCAATGGCAAGGCACCTGACAACTCAGTGAGACCCTGTCTCTAAATAAAATACAAAATAGGACAGGGGATATGGCTCAGTGATTGAGTGCCCCTGAGTTAAATCCCTGGTACCACCCCCCAAAAATAAATTTTGTGTAAAAATGAATCTTCTGTGAACTTGTGAAGAAAGAAAAATACATTCGTGCCAGATTTGCTGTTACACCTTAAGCTGCAAAAACTATAGCTACAGTATGTGATAAGTGCTTAGATCAGATAGAAAAGGCATTAAATTGTAGGGTTTGGTACTGTCTGTGGTTTCAGGCATCCACTGGGAGTCTTAGAACATATCCCCGCGGGATGCTTTAACATGCATATATGGTTTGGTGGTGAGGCCTTGGAGTTTGGACAGAATTTGGTTTGCATACTGATTAAGGGCTATTGTCTAGATTCAATAAAATAATCCAGGTGAACTCTTAGTCCATTGACTGGTTCATACAAACCTTCAGTACATTTTACTAAATATTGTCAACCTAAATAACAAACAAAGATTCTCTAAAAAATAATGATATTTATTTGGGAATAGCAGAGCATTGCAATCGGAATACACAGGCCATAGTCATTGAGACAAAGGATTTTTTTTTTTTTTTTTTGCGGTGCTGGGGATTAAACCCAGGGCCTTGTGCTTAGGAGGCAAGCACTCTACCAACTGAGCTATCTCCCCAGCCCCAGACAAAGGAAATTTTTAAAAGTAAAAATGAGGAAGATTATATCAGATATTTTCAAACAATCCTTGGCTTCAGTGATCAATAATGGGAGTTTTGTAAAACTGAATAGTCTCTTAACTGAACCTGGTGCACATATGTGACACACATGGATATTTGCAGTCCTGGGTTTTACTTTTGTTTTTGTTTTTGTTTTTTGGTACTGGGGATTGAATCCAGGGACACTTTACTACTGAGTCACATTCCCAGCCCCTTTTGATTTTTATTTTGAGACAGGGTCTCACTAAATTGCTTAGGGCCTTGCTGAGGCTAACCTTAAACTTGTGATCCTCCTGTCTCGGCCTCCTGAGTCTCTGGGATTACAGGTGTGCCCCACGCCCACTCACCCACCCTCCTTCATCCATCCCACTTGCAGTCTTAGGTTTTTGATTGTATGTTTTATTATTGTTTGTCTTCCTTTTCCTCTTAACCCAGGTAAACAATTAGTAGTACATTCACAACAGTTTGTGTATATGGAGAGAAATAATAGAATCAGCACCTGAGTGAAATGGTACACTTTAAAATGTTGTTGAAAGTTGGAATGTAGCTCAGTGGTAGAGCATTTGCCTAGCATGTGTGAGGCCCTGGGATCAATCCCCAGCCCTGCAGTCAATCAATCAATATATAAAATAAATAAACTATAAAATAAAATCTCATTAAAATTTCATGTTTGTGGTGCATGCCTGTAATTCCACAAATTTGGGAGGCTGAGGCAGGAGGATCTCAAGTTCAATTCCAGCCTCAGCAACTTACCAAGAACTAAGCCACTTAGTGATACCCTGCTTCAAAATAAAAAACAAAAAAGAGACTGAGGATATAGCTTAGTAATAAAGTACCCTGGGTTCAATCCCTAGCACCAAAACAAAAACAGAAAAACTTCATGTGTAATACAATTTAGTTTAAATTCTTTATTATGAAAACTGCAAGACTATACAACAGAAAAGAGTTGAAACCTGTTATATACCCATCCCTAGATAACAGTTATCAACATTTTGCCATATTAACTTCATCCTTAAAAAATTCCTTTTGAAATATGTGAAAGCAAATCCCAGATATCAAGCATTAAGGGTTTATTAAAATTGCAGTATTAATAATAAACATATTTCAAGACAAAACTTAAATTGGACATTTTCAAAATATTCAAAACTTTTCTGTGGAATACTTTTTTTTTTTTTTTTTTTTTTACCATTACCCTATTGTGATCCTAAAGGAATTGCGAAAAAGATGTGTGAATGCTTTTAAAAATGTTGTCAGTGATGCTCAGCTCTTTGATCCTGGATTAGGATTAGGAGGTAGAAATTGTAGGTCATCTCTTGAGTTTTCTTTTGAAATCATGAGCTATGATAAAAACCATTCACTTAATTTTCTCTGATATTCTATTATTTCCGATATTTGAGTCAGAAAAACACTTAGTTTGTGCTTTACAGATATTCCGTCATTTACACTTTCTAATATTTGCTGCATTTTTTCTAGTAAAACCCAAGTTAAGAAAAATCTTATTTTTCACAAGTGACCTAGAGAATTCCTGACCTAGCCTAGAGAGAGAAGTTCTAAGGAAGTAATAATATTGCTTTAAAGTTTGTGCCTTAGTTATGGAAGGGCTATTTGTTTTTAAAGCCATTTCTGAATGTACTTTTCCAAATTCACTTTTTTATTTGACTCTTTTGGTTTTAACATCCCCCAGGGTGTTTCTGTGCTGGTGTTTTGTTTACTTGTTTTTGAAAGAGTATATTCAATTCTATTCTGTAGAATAGGTAGGACTTGTATTTTTAATACCCTAAGTTTCCAGTTCTGCTTACTGTGTAAATTACAACCCTGGAACTGTCAGGCTGAACCTGTGAACTATATCAGTGCTGACCTGCCTCCCTTTAACCAGGCTATTGGTGTCTGAAGATTCCTCTAAACCAGTTTTAACCTACAAAATGTTATCAACACATAATAGGCATTGCAGTAGACCCTTCCTCTACTTAGCCTTCTTCTAAATGGCTATCCTCTTGGTATAATTTGTATTCATATCACTTGGATAATGCACATGGGTGATTTGGGATAAGAAAATTTATTTTAGAGTGTAGTTTCTTTTTAGGCAGTACTGTCATCTTTGCTGAACTTTAAAAGAGAGATACTTAATAAAAGCAAAGAGGGAAGAACTTGCCATTTGTCTGTGTGAATTCAAGTAGTACAGACTATTTACCAATGCCAGAATGATGTTTAATAGATGACTTTTGTTTTGTTTTAGAATCACAAGAAACTGATGAACACCTGGTAGCAGAAGTGGTTAGAAAATGTTCATCTGAGACTGGTTTTAGATCTTCAGAAAATGAGGAGTCACAGCTGGCCATTGATTCTCACTCAGTCAAGGATGTCAAAGAAGAACCTCAACATGATATTAGCAAGATTTCAGTAGTGAGGCCATTTTCAATAGAAACCAAGAATTTCACAGAAATCTCAGCATCTCTTGGAACAGAAGCAGCCCATGACTGTGTAACTGCAGTCTCAGGTGAGGCTCTGCCCTCCAGTGCTCCAGAAGCCACCCAGGACAAGGCAATGACAGAAGGCAGCATGGGGGTTATGCTTGATGCTTCTGCAGAGACCGATCTGAAAGCTGAAAGCTCTTGTCCAGAGCCTGTGGTCAGCAGAAGCAGGCTGAGAAAGCCCAAACCTATCTCCCTAAGGAAGAAAATAATTGGGGGAGCATTCTCTGAAACGGAAACTGTCGCGGAGGGCACACTTCTCACCAAGGCACCATTCGGTCCTGATGAACTGGATAAGAACACACAGCTTTCTTTGCTAGGAGGTGCTGGAAGCCAGAAATCTCTCCCTGACATTAATGAAACTTCAGGCACTCTCAGTAGTGACACCAGTGACTCCAGGATTGAGCTACAGGAGGAGTCAAGGAACTCATCTCTCAAACTTGAGTTTGATTTCACAGAAGATGTGGAGAATGTAGAGGCCAGGAAAGCCCTTCCAAGGAAACTTGGCAGGAAACCCGGTAACAGAATGACTCCCAAGATACCAAAAGCTGGCATCAGTAAGCCAGTAGGTGTAGAACAGCCTGCAGACCCAACAGCCAGAGACACCCCTCTCTCCCAGCCGTCTTCTAAGCTAGACATTAGTCAGTGGGATCACCCCAGTTTTAATCCCTTTGGGAGCCACTCCATTCTACAGAACTCCCCACCCCTCTCCTCTAAGGGCTCCTACCACTTTGACCCAGATAACTTTGATGAATCAGCGGATCCCTTTAAATCAACTACGGCTTTAACAAACAGTGACTTTTGTTCCACCACTGGTAATCATGTTAATGACATCTTAGAGTCACCCAAGAAGGCAAAGTCGCGTTTAATAACGTGAGTGACAGTGGGTGCTGGGTGTTGTGTTCTGTGTATCTCTGAGTTTGGCAGCCAGCTGCTTTTGGTTTTGGTGAACTGCATTTATCTTTGAGGTGCAGTGGGGCAGACACAAAGCTTATAACTTTATGCTGCAATCTTTCCTATATTGCCTAACTCCTGTGTGGAATCAGAAACTCTAGAGATTTCCTTTGTAGATTTCTGCCTTATTTCTGAATCCTCAGCTTATTTGGCTAAGTTCCCCTCATACTTTTTTTAGGTTTAAATCAGGTAGAGGTTTGATGGTTTTCAGAAATCCTTGCTGGGAAAAATTCCAAGCCTACAAATACCTGTCTAGTGTCAGTTACATGCAAAATGGGTCTTGTGGAAGTCTTTTAAATAGAAAGCAAAAGCAGAAACTTATTTTTGTTTTTTGGAAAACTACCACAAAAAGTTGGTGAGAATTCTTGTCTCCATGTATGGTTTCTGGTTCACTAGAAAAAGGCAGATATCTGATAAGAATATTTTAAATTATCAGTTAAATCTGATTAAATTAATCTTTTGTTGTGTGCTCCCCTCCTCATTTCTCCTGGGATACTTGGATGAACTTTTGCAAGTCTTTGGAGTCCCTGGAGTGATCCCTCAGGTGATATTCCATGTCAAGCTTCAGTTTAACTTTGTTATGGGATTACCTTATCACAGTAGTTAAATTGAATAGATGACAGTCTAGCCTTGTGTGACCCTGTGGCATTTCATTAAAAGTTAAAGAAGGACTAACAAAATGGAGGATGAAATGTGAAAAGGGAGTATGAGAAGTACCATATTGTAGTTCTTACGCGATAAGTTGCAGAAATGTTTTTCAGTATTACTCTGACTAATAGGAAATACACCAGGTGGTGAATTATACTGGAAAGGAAAATATATCCAGAGATTGAAAGAGCACAGATATCCATTTCAAGACCAAGGAGGTTGAGGAATATAGTTCTTCAGCAGCCCCCCAGGATGTCTGAGGGGAATGAAATGTCATTAGTAGCTCTGGATCTGTTATCTGATTATGTATGAGCAGTTAAATGGTTGTTGAAAAACTTGGATGGGTGTCTATACAGTCCACTTTTGGTTAGGTACCTATGTGTAGATAGCACTTGGGGCATGTACTGGGCATGTTGCCACCCTGATACTTCCTCCTCTAAATATGAGAAGCTTCTGCATACCTAAGTGTGTAAGGAATCACTTGGGAGCCTTCTTTTCAGTTACATACTGAAGTGTGTATGTAGTCAGTGCACTCATGTTAATGAGATCGAATCTGGACCAAAGAAGGGAAATGCTATTGTATGCTTTATGTTCAGTACCAGGAAGCACCCTCTCTTGAGCTCTACCTTCCTTACCTGGTAGCATTTTCTTCCTATTCTGTTTTTATCAAATGAACTTCCCAATCTAATATACCTTTATATATATATATATACACACACACACATTACACACACACATACATATATATATGCCTTAAAAATTCTTGCACAATTAAAACTCCATTTTCTTTTCTTTCTTCTAGAAAACAGTGCTAGATTGCTTTTATAATGCTACAATTTTAGTTAGCAGAGCCCTTCTTTTGTACAAAAGACTGAAATATTACATTTGGTGGTAGCATCTAGTGGATAGTTTGGCATGACATTCAAAAAGATGTATAAGAGCTGGGAATGGCAGTGCACTCCTGCAATCCCAGCAACTCAGGAGGCTGAGGCAGAAGGATTGTGAGTTTAGAGCCAACCTCAGCAATTTAATGAGGTCCTAAGCAGCTTAATGAGACCCTGTCTCAAAATAAAACATAAAAAAGGGGGGCTAGGGATGTGGCTCAGTGGTTAAATACCCCAGGTTTGATCCCCAGTACCAAAAAAAAAAAAAAAAAAAAAAAAAAAAAATATATATATATATATATATATATAAAATTAACTTCTAGATTCCACTATAAAATGGAGAAACCAGAACATCAGTGGAATTTTGCTGACCAAATAAGATAAATTATGTGACATCATCTTAAGCTTCTTAGTGATACATGCCCACCCTATTGTAGCGATATCTGAATATCTTTTCAACTGTACTTTTGTTCATATATCACCTTTTATCTGGATGACTAGACAATTAAAACTAAATATGCCCAGTAGTGAAATATTGTTTTTAAAACATTTACACATATTTGGAAGTTTATTTCTCTTCTGTAAATTTGAGTAGGTGACATTTCTCAGTATGCCATTCTCTAACTCCATTAGAGATGAGGTATTGTTAATCCTTCACTCACCAGTGCTAACATTCATGAAGATGTCATTTTTAATTTGTATCTCACCTCATAGAAAGAACTGTGCAGCTTTTACATCTACCAGAATAAGATAAATATTCTAGTCTTCACATGATTTTTTTCTACATCTGTCTGTCTCTTTCCTGTCTCTAATTTTGTTGGTGCATCAGGACTACTGAGCAAGTGAAATTTCTCTGTTTTCTGTTGTAAGTACTTTTGCTGTTGTTTCTGTTTGGCCCTGGGACTGTTGGCAGTTTCCTCTCCCATCCCTGCCCAGACTATCTTTCCATAGCATGTTGGCTTCTGTTTTTGAGTTTGATCTTCTGATTATTATTATTTTGCATTTCATTTGCCCACTTCATGAGTCAGCTTAGCCTTGCAATTATACGTACCTAAAGGAGTGGAGATGCCCTACCCACCTTAGGTGCGAGAGCTTATGCCCCCTGCCTTGGCACACGTCATGTGGCGCTTTGAATACCAAGAGCTGGCTTGGCCTCAGGATCATCACAGCAGTGGTTTGAGAGACTGCTCTGCTATCTAATGTAAATAATTGAATTTTTTAATAAGAAAAGACTGCTGACTTGGAGCAAGTAATTAATTTTACTGATAAATTTTATTGAGTCACTTCAAGTTTGGTGGTAGCAGGTAGCACTTAGAGCATTAGGGAAAGAAGACCATTGTATTACTTTATGTACTTGTTTTTAATTTTTTTTCCACCAAAGAAAAGCAAGTTGTAAATAATTCTTCTATTGGTCAAAGTGGCATTTTTACTGAAAATTTTAAGTTCATTGAAATAGAGCAGAATCTGAATTAGTCCTGTGATCACAAATTATGTACTAGTCTAAAACTAACAGGTAGTTCGTTTTCCACAGTTCTGGACTTTGTATAGTAAGTACATGGTGTTCGTCTTCCACTTATTCCTTAATAAGACTGGTAACAATTAGTTAAAATACTTTTATACCTTGTTTACCACAGTTCTTTTCTGTAAGCACCTAGGTATAGGCTGGAGCTGTCTTAAGAGGCTTCTCTTGGCTTTTAGTGCAATAAAGAATTTTTAAAGAATCTCGTCCAGCGTGATGATTTTTCTGGTAAGCGTCAAAGCCAAGCGAGTAAAGACCAGAAGAACCAAATGTCTAGCTGCAAGGCTATCTCATCTAAAAGGATTTTGGTGGTATATAATTAAAGATGGTAGGGGTCAGAGTACTGGTACTTGACAACACATAGAAGTGAGTAAGGTGGTCTTTTCAGAGAAGGAACCCAACTGTCCTCCTTTGCTTACCCTGTCTCTTGGGAGAAGATTCAGAGGCAGCAAAGCTGTCTCTACATCTCTACCGCGCAGGTGTATGATTCATGTGATGCCGTATGCTTTGCTTCTATCTGCACACACTGCGCTCTGCTCCATCTCATACCTTGAAAGTTGGCATTGTGATTCCAAACTGTCCTGTTGGTGTTTTTTTCTCTTTCCAGGAGTGGCTGTAAGGTGAAGAAATACGAAACTCAGTCTCCTGCTTTGGATACTTGTTCTCAGGTAAGACTGTGCCTGTCAACAAATGTCTCTTAGACCTGTAGTCCCCTGACTACAGTTTGCTTCTCCTTGGGGAGGTTTATAGACATTTTCCAATGGGTCTTTGAGTACTCATCTTTAAGAAAACCAATTTTCAGATACTTAGTGTCCTAAAATCATCTGGGAAGTTCCCTAAAGACTAGGGAACTCTTTCACAATGACCCTTTTTTTTTACTTTTTAGAAAAAATTCTCATTCTAAATCCTAGAAAGGTGTTCACAACCAAGTGTTAAAACTTCCAGGGCACAAAAGGGAAGATTTGAAATATTGGTGTAGGTTCTCAGAAGGTAATTGACTTTACTAACTGAATAATAATTTTTTTAAGTCAGGTTGTTTTCCAGTTTATTGCTTTCAATAAGATAGGAGGTTCTGAGTTGTCAGCTGATAGATCATTAAAACTAAGTACTGATGATAGAATCTTTGGCACATAACTTGGGAAAGCATTCAGAGATCTGAAAGACATTTCTATTATAAAACTTTTCTTTCACTTCATGTATCTATTTATGTAAATAAGTTGATTATCGATTATTAAAGTGGAAACCAAGAACAAAATTGGTGCTGATGCTTATTTAATCTTAGTAATAAATAATATCCATCCATGACTATATGAAGTAATTGGGAAACAAAATCAGGTTTATCTGATTGTAGTGGGATCCTTTTTTTAACCTTTATTTCAGCATAACTATAATTACAGAAATGTATTCATATTGGTTAACAGAATCAATTTAAGTTTAACTCATCCTATACAATTTGAACCAGAAACTTAATGTGTAGCTTAAAATATTAAGAAAGAGGTGGAGGGATTGCAACGTGAGTTATTTTGTTCTTCATCTATTACAAATGTATGAAAGGCCCTCTCTCAAATTTTACCAAAACAGGCAGCAAGAACAATGAGAAATTACTTTTGCTTTGCTCAAAACAAAAAAACCCCTTTTATTACATTATAAAAGTTTTTTTTAATTGGTGCTACACAATCTCCTTTTGTGTTTGACAGTACTTAACAAAAAATTGCATGATTTTAAAGATATATCATGCATTAGTTAGTACATTTTTTTTCTCCATAAGAAAAAATTTTAAACTAAGAGGCTTATGGTCAAAGGAAAAAAAATTTAAATTTTAACAGAGAAATAGAATAGAAGGAAACTTTAAAAGACTTTTAGTCATATAAGTATATTTCATTGGGATAGTTTTTTGATGGAAGTGGAATGGAAGTACAAATTCAGAAAGGAAAAAGAATAATATAAATTTATGACCACTAAAGAACTTGTTTGTGTAGATTTAAAATGGGTCACTGGGTATCAAATCACTAGAGTAAATTGCATTAGACAAGATCAATATTTAGAATATGCCAGATATTTCATCTTTTTTTTTTTTTTTTATTTTATTTTTTATTGTGAACAAATGGGATACATGTTCTTTCTCTGTTTGTACATAGAGTAAAGGCATACCATTTGTGTAATCATACGTTTACATAGGGTGATGTTGGTTGATTCATTCTGTTATTTTTTTTCCCCTTCCCCCCACCCCTCCCATCCCTCTTTTCCCTCTATACAGTCCTTCCTTCCCCCATTCTTGCCCCCCTCCCTAACCCTCACTCTAACCCTAAAACTAACCCCTCCCAGATATTTCATCTTTTGCAACTATTCAAAGATAACTTATCTTAAAGATATTTGTTATTAATTATTTAAATATACTTTTTGTGTTGAGAAGCTTTTAGATGAGACTTGAAAACAATGAGATTCATGGATTTTTAAATAATTGAGATATCTGAGCAAAAAATTTTGTGAAAACCATTGTTTTTAAATTTCTTGGAATGTTTGCTTATAAATTTGGGCTAGAAAAATTGAGATTTTTCAAACCTTGAACTCAGATTACAAAAGCTAGGTTCTAGAGAAAATAGTATTTCATGATGGAAAGACTCCACCTTCCTCTGCCTTGGTACCTGATTCTGCGATTAATTCCATTGTATTGTGGCCACTTGCTCCATTCCTGGAGTGTCACTTTCCCCCATTGTTTGCCTTCCTAATAGGTAGTCTCTTTGTTGCTTTTCCCAGGATGAAGGGGCAGTGATCTCCCAGATTTCAGACATTTCCAATAGGGATGGCCATGCTACCGATGAGGAGAAACTGGCATCCACATCATGTGGTCAGAAATCAACTGGGGCCGAGGTGAAAGGTGAGCCAGAGGAAGACGTGGAGTACTTTGAATGTTCCAATGTTCCTGTGTCTACCATAAATCATGCGTTTTCATCCTCAGAAGCAGGTATGGAAGCATATCTTCATCTTTCCTATCTATATAAGCATAGAAATGCCTAAAAGTAAGAGGTACCCTAGATAAGAGAATTGGGTCACTTGAGAGATGGATTTAGAATGCTGATCTACACTTTGCTTTATCTAGAAAAGAGACACAGGAAAGTGCTTTTTGAAGTACTAGGGACACTATTGCTTGAATTTCCTTATAACTTTGTATTAATGTTGGCCATATCTGAAAGCATGGTGGCCTATAAATATGTCATAATTCTTTGTAATTATTGTGCTCATTGTTTAACTTCCAGAAATAATAACAATTAGCATGTATAGTGCCTTTCCTTATGCAGGCCTTGTTCCAAGTTCTTTACATATACTGACTCCTTACTCCTCACTAACTGCTGCTCTTTTTATTATTCTTCAGAGAAACAAAGTGAGGCACGGAAGCTAACTTGACCAAGGTCACTTGGCTAGTGTAGGAGAGGAAGGGGATATTTTTTCCTTTCCCGTTGCAAGGTTCCTAGCTGAGATCTCTCTATAACAAAAGACAGACTAATGAGAAAAACATACAGATTTATTTTATCCAACTTTTACAGGGCACAAGAGCATTTCAAAATGAAGACCCAAAGATACAGGGAAGACTGTTTTTACAGATAGTTATACGAAAGTACAGTTAGAGGACAAAACAGTAGATCTGCAGAGAACTTATAACAGGGCCTATTTGTTGAGATTCCTCTCAGTGTCCCTGTCTTCAAGGATGAGAATGCTCTTTTCCTCTGAATATTGGGAGTACCTCTCTGGAACAAGGGTCTTATGACCAGTTATCAAGGGAAGATCAGAGAATTCTTTTACAGCCTGGATCAGGGGAGGAGGACAGACCTTCCTGCTTCCTCAAATGATGAGGTACCATATTTGGGGGGCAATGTGCTCTGAACACTGTCATTAGCAAATGGTAGAATTAATTGGAACCTAAGCAGTCTGTTTTTATGACCTTTAAACTGTAGTGCTAAAGTGTAGAATGATTATTTTCATTATACTAGGCTACTATAAGTTTGTTACAGGTGCAACAAATTGAAATTGACCAGTACCTTGTAAAATCCTCCCCAGTTTTCTAATGAAAAACCTTAACTAACTTGGACTGAAGCCGCTTCCTATAGGACTCTTCATGTCACTTTAGAATGAAGATCCTATTTTAGGTTCCATATAACATCTGTGACCTTAAACTTAACTTATAAAAAAGGTTTGGAAACATGTTCCTGACTATATTCAATATTATTAAAAACTTAGATTTTCTTAAGCAACACAGTTTAACTCTAGGCTTTTTTTTAGCGTTTAGAAAGTCATGCTCTGACATCTGCATCAAAGATAACAGAACAAAGAAAATGAACTTCAAGCAAATTATTCTCCTCAGCCACCTCCTAGCACACCAGGCCTTAGTTTTCCATCCATCTTACTCAGTTTACTATTAATATGACAGTTAACTGAGATAATCAGCTTATAAAGAGAAAAGTTTTATTTTGGCTTTTAGTGGTTTCAGTCCATGATCAGGTGGCCCATGGCTTTTAGGCTTGTGACTGGAGTTGCCCAAGCCCAGTGGTGGGAAGAATGTGATGGAGCACAACTGCTCACCTTATGGCCAGGAAGCAAAAGAGATAAGAAAGAGGGTGGAGTCCCACAGTCTCTTTTCAAGAGCACACCCCAGTGACCTAAGAACTTTCCACTAGGCCCCACTTCTTTAAGATTTTGCTGTCTTCCAACAGTACCATCCTAGGGACCAATCCTTTGGTGGACATTAAAGATCCAAGCTATAGCCCCTTGCATAACCCAAGTATACTGAGCATTGTTCCTGGTTTCTTTCTCTAAGGCCTTCTTCACCATTACCCCTTTTACCTTTTTCTCAAGGTTAATTCTTAGTACTTATACCCGTACTTGTTTCTTGTACATTTCTGAAGTATCTTTCTTTGACATTTCCTACAAAAATTCCACCTGTTCTTCCAGGTCTCTCTGAATGTTTCTTGGATCCCAGTATACCCTCTGCTCCTGCCATGTTTATTCTTACCTTCCAATTCCATAGCACCAGTTCTGTACACTCATTGTAGGAGGGTGGCTTTTATATCTGCCTTATTTGTCTCCATGTTAGGGATTGTTAGAGGTATGTACTTCACAAAAGTACACAGTAAATATTTGTTGAAATATATTTTTTCCTACTGGAGGAAATACCCTGAAGAGGAATTTCTATTAGATAATAGTGCAGTCCTCAAAATTGATAAATAGGCTATTTGGCTTTAGAAAGCGCAAAAGATTTAAACAAGCTGTTAAACTGTAACTTAGCTCTATCAAAGGAGCACACCAGAGCTGTGGTCATTGGAGACATAGCGGTGTTACAGGCTCTGATACTGAAATCTGAGACTGTTGGCTGGAGAGAGTCACCTTGGAGGTGTGTCTTGATGGATACATACATGGGTGTTCTTCTGGAAGCAAGAAACTCACAGTGATGGGCGGGAACCTTCTGTGTTGGTACAGCCTCACTAGCTTTCTGTGAGTACAGGGAAAATGGGAAAATGAGGTTTTAGTGAGGAATTTGGGCTTGAACTTACTGGTGTGGGGAGGCTTGGAAGGGTTTTTAGCAGGAAGAATGACTTAAAACATGTGTTTCAAATAACTATTGACCAAAATAATATTTAATTATTGCTACATAGAGGATTGTAGCTTTAAATTTTGGTATACTTTTCAGTATCACTAGATTTTCTTCAGTGAGGACATACTCTGTTTTGGTTTTTTATTTGTTTGTTTGATTTTATTACAATGTCACTTCTGGTGGTAGATGGAAAAATAGACTTCACAAAAGGTAACCATTTAGAGGGTGTAGAGAAGATAATAAACAGTTTTGCAGACTCAAAATTTAAAACTTCATATTTTATATGCTATATTAATTAGATTGAGAGTGAGTCCTTCTGAACTGGAATTTAAATTCACTTAGACTTGGTAATACAATAACACTCAGTGTTATAGTTTCCTCTTCCTGAAATAATACCATGGTTAGTACGACTCATTTGCTGAACTTTTCAGTGGTCACAAGGGGGCAGCCTTGATATTCTTTCTGTCTGACCGTTGACATTCTGTTTATGACTTTAACACTAAACAGACAGAACTCAACAGAATGCAAGTACTCCTTTTAAAGTCTCAAAACATTGTTGGTGTGTTTGTAGTCACTTTGGGCTTATACTGAAGTTCACGAGGAAGGAAAGGAACTTCTTGGAATAACTATAAAAATGACTTTCTGTTTTAGATGTAGAGAAAGAATCGTGCCAGAAGATGGAAAAAGATGGATCTGCTGTGCTTGTAAGTTTGCAAATTTGGATGGACGAGGTGGAACTCTGGTTTTCTTCAGTATTTGATTTGAAGCCCGTGTTAATTTGTTAAATTCTAGTCATTGTTAGGTAATGATGATGAAATTGTGTATTTCATATATACATATGACACATTTTCTTCACTCACGGAACTCATAGTTTATGCATAATGTTCTGTACAATAACCAGTAGCCTCATTTGACTGTTGAGTGTTTGAACTGTAGCTAGTCTGAATTGAGATGCCCTATATGTTTGAAATACAAACCATATTAAAAGACTTATTACCCTTCAAAATGGAATATCAAATGTCACAGTAACTTTTTATATTGACTACAGGGTAAGATGATATTTTGGATATATAGAGTTAACTAGACTGTATTATTAAAATTAGTTCCACCTTTTTCTTTTTATTTTTTGTTGTGGCTACTAGAAAATTAAAAGGTACAGGGCTGGGGATATAGCTCAGTTGGTAGAGTGCCTGCTTTGCAAGCACAAGGCCCTGGGTTCAATCCCCAGCACCGCAAAAAAAAAAAAAAAAAAAAAAAAAAAAAAGGTACATATGACTTCCAGTATATTTCTGTTGAAGTGTACTTATAGTAGATACAAAATGCAAACCAACAATACCCTGTGAAAATGTTGTAGCAAGAATGTGTTCCAGGGGCTGTGGGAGCCAGGACTGTCTGACTACATGGCAGGTGTTGAGATTGGGTGTGAACTAAAAAGCAAAAAAGTTTTTTTCAGTACTGGGAATCGAACCCAGGGGCCCTCTATTATTGAGCTACATCCCCAGGAGCTCCCATTTTCCTTTTTTTTTTTTTTTTGAGACAAGTTGGTTCAATAAAAAATAAATAAATAAATTTTTTAAAAAGAGAGAGGAAGCCAGGCACAGTGACGGCACACCTATAATCCCAGTGGCTCTGTAGGCTAATGCAGGAGAATCCAGAGTTCAAAGCCAGCCTCAGCAACAGTGAGGTGCTAATTAAGCGAGATCCTGTCTCTAAATAAAATACAAAATAGGGCTGGGGATACAGCTCAGTGGCCAAATGCCCCTGAGTTCAATCCCCAGTACCCACTTCCCACCCCACAGCTGGCAAAAAGGAGAGAGAGGAAGATCTAGGAATGGGGTTTAAAGCCAGAATGGTCCTCAGTTCACTAAGGTGCATTGTTTACATGAGACTGTTTCCCTGTCTGTGAACATCAAGAAGCAAAAATATGGAATGCTTCACGAATTTGCATGCCATATTTGCACAGGTGCCTTGCATATCTTCTCCATATTGTTCCAATTTTAGTATATGTGCTGCTGAAGCGAGTACTTTTTTTATTTTTTAAGTAGGGTTTCACTAAGTTGCCCAGACTCACCTCAAACTTGCTATCCTTTGATCTCAGCCTCCTGAGTAGCTGATGCCACCGCACCCAGTCACAAAAATCTTTTTTTATCTCTTTACTTGTAGTTTTAGATATATAAAAATAGTACAAAAAATTTCTATATCTTACCCATTTTCTTCAAATCCTTAACATTTTATACACAATACACTTATCAAAATCACTAATATAGTAACACAGTGCTATTAATTAATATATAAACCTTTCTCAGAATTTTTACAATTGTCCCACTGATGTCCTTATTCTGGTGCAGGCTTCAGCACGGGATCCCATTTTGCATTTAGCTATAATATACTTAGTCTCCTTTCATCTGTGACAGTTCCTCAGTCTTTGTCTCTAATGGCCTTGACAGTTTTGAAGAGTTCTGTTCTGTTAATTGTAAAGTACATCTTTCAGTTTGGGTTCCTTCGATGCTTTTTCATGACTAAATTCATTTTATTTGTCTTTGGCACAGATTCAGCAGAAATAATGATGTAGATGTCAGTGTGTCCCCTTTTTTTTGGTAGAGTTAATTTGATCACTTGATTAAGGTAATGTTCGCCAGTTTTCTCCATTTCAGTACATTCTAAAGGGGGAATAGCATTGGCCAGGCAGATAAGGCAAGAAAGTACATTACAGGTAGGAGAGTTGGCCTATGTAAAGTCAGAGATCAGGAAAAAGTATGAATTTTATAAGGAATTATGAATATTAATAATCTCATGTGACTGGAGGATACTGTGCATTTGGACAGCAAGAGGCAAGTAATCAGGGAATATAGATACACTACCAGGAGGTTTGGAATTTGGTAAAATTGGTAAATGTGTGCAATTTTAAGCAAGAAACATTGACTAGTCACAGTTTAGTAAATGCAATGGAGGCTGGAAGAGGGTTAGCAGGTAGAACTGTCGCTGCTTGGTGACATGACGTACATGGTGGCTGGGGTTGGGGTGGTAATGAGAGAAAATGAAGGCTGCTTGGTTGCTGCCCTGAGTATCCAGGTGGTCATTATTGCTGGATAATTACCCATAGGTCATTATTGCTGGATAAGGCCCAAAGGGACCTCGTAACATATGGCACCACTTTCCACCTAGTTGTCACAAACCTTGATGTCATTTTTTACTCCTTCCTCCCCCTTGCTCCCACAGTCAAGATATGTTGCTTTTATTTCCAGAACGTATCATAAATCCATCTTCTCTATCTCAGCCCATGGCTATTACTGGTCCCATTTTTATGATGGTGGCAGTTTTTAATCTGTCTTTCTGTTTCCAGGCTTAGTCTCTCATCCTTTGGCATAAGTCAGCATAATGTGTTTTAAACACAAAACTAAACGCTTTATTCCTTGCATAAAGCTCCCCATGGGCTTCCCCTATCTTAAGGATGTGTTCAGACTTATTATGGTCTGCATGATTCTCCACACTTGACACTCCCTGTGTGGAATTTTTTTTTTTTTTTAAAGTTCTGTGACCTACCTCTTTGAGCCATTTCCCTGTTCTCCCTGATTCCCTATAAGATTATAAGTATGGGATGGGGGGCACTGTGACTATATTATTGGCTGCTACACCCCAGGACCCACCACCATAAATATTGCTAGATGTAGGAATCAGTAAAATAGAAGGAGGAGCAGAATTGTAGAGTTAATTTTTAGATATGCGCCTTTAAGTTATCCATGTGACCATTTTCTCAGTCCTTATATCTTTTAGGCAGTTATGGATATAGAACATGAGCTCAAGAAAAGTCTGGGTTGACTTTAATAATTCTGAAGGACCATAGGACACAGGTAATAATTGATGCTGTGGAGCAAATGAATTTGAGATTGAAACACTTTACTTTGATCCACAGTAAAAATACATTTCAATACTTGACCCGAACATGTCATGGCACATGCATTTGTATATTTATAAAACAAATTACACAGTTATTTGCCACTCTTCATGTGATTTGCTTTGATATTTCCTATTGTCTTCTTTCTTTTTTTTAAGTGTAGATTTTTGGTGCCACTAAATTGCTTTCATGATTCACTGTTGTGCCTTGATCCCTAGTATTTTCCTATATAATAGAGAATGAACCTTCTAACCTCTTATGGGTGGGTGGAGGAGGAACCTGTAGAAGCGAGGATAGAAAGTCAAAAGGAAGAACATACTCACAACATGTGGGAAATCAGAAAGCATTGTCCCCTCAGTAGGGTTTCACACCTTAGTGACATTTGTTTCTAGACAAAATAACTTTCCCCCAGAAACTTATGTGATCCTCAGCTTTCTGGAGAATGAGGTCATCTGATCCCAGTGCAGCCTCTCAAGGGCTAAAGCCTCAGTTGGCTCATCTGTGAAAGAAAAACTCCACACCCTACTACCAAAGCAACCTGATTGTACAACTTGGGGAACTGGTTCCTTTTGAAATTTTACAAATACAATAGCAAAACTTCCTAATATTTTTGGTGTGTAAAAATAGTGAAAGGATGATTGAAGAGGGGTGTGTTGAGTGGAACAAAGCATTGGTCTGCATGACTGCAGATTTTTGCGGTTCTTGAAACAAACTGTTTAAACTTCCTAATTCTCAACTTATTCATCTGTAAAATGAGTAGCATATATCTGTATGAGGAGAAAAGGAGGTGATAACATGGAATATTCAAGCTATAACAAGCTAGGCTACTCTAAGGTAGAGAATGTTGATAGGCAACCAAAGGAGAGGGTGCAGGGGAGGAGTAAAAAAGAAGAGTAAAGAATACTTGTCTTTAGAGCCTGCTGGTGAAGGACATAGATGATATATCTGCTGTGACCTCCTAAAAATAACCATACTTGAACTTGCTGACAAATTAATTTCTACTTCTTTAAAATGTTGAATTAACATTGTATAATAAATTGTCACTCTAAAGGTTGGGGAAGTAGCTCAGTGGTAGAACATTTGCCTAGCATACATAAGGTGCCTGGGGTTGATCCCCAGCTTCGCAAAAAAAAAAAAAAAAAAACCAAAAAGAACAATTTCAGTCTTCAAAACAATTAATAAAGAAATCTGTGTAGTCTAGTATGTAGTTTAAGCCTCTGTGATGCTTTGAAGTACTTTCCTGTTGCAATCTTGTGCCTAGTGGTAGTGGTGGCTGGGACAAAATAAAGCTAGAGTACAGTAAGTGGTCAAGATTAAGTCTCATCTTGCTTTTCAGCTGTTAGTCTGCAGCACTTCATTTAGGAGTTGGCAGTGTTGTTTCTGTTTTTAAGAAGTTTTAAAGTTATTAAAGTTTGAGTTTATATGGTTTTCTAAGTATGTCTTTGTTAGATTAGTGGTGGGAGCTGGTACTGTTCTGAGGACTCAAGAACAAATGATGGAATGAGCACAGTCAGCAGCACAATGCAGACAGATCAGTGGTGTTGATTCTCCCACTGCAGGGACATCAGCTAAGGGAATTACTTTGTGGCATCTGTGTTCACTGTAGATTTGCAACCAAGATGCCATTCAGCTCTATTATCCTTAGACAGTTATTTTTTGGCCCTCAATTGTGAATGCCCTGAGGATCCAGGAAAAGGACCAGGGAACATGAAATCAGACCCCTTTGGGAGGATGACTGATTAATTCAGTCATCTTTATTAAGTTTTTATTTAGATCTGGTTGTGATAACTCACCCCTTTAATCCTGGCTACTTGAAAGACCAAGTCAGGAGGATCAAAAGTTTGAGGCCAACCTAGGTGCTTAGAGAGCCCCTTTCTCTAAATATAAAATGGATAGGTGATACAACTCAGTGGTAGGAGTGCTTGCCTAGCTAGTGCAAGGCCCAGGGTTTGGTCCCTAGTACTTCAATTAAAACAAAACAAAACAAAGAATTAAATTCTAGCCCAATTCTAAAAGAGATTGTCTGGTCAATATTTTCAGGGAAGGTACTGAGTATTGAACCCAGGGGCACTTTACCACTGAGCAACATCCCTAGTACTTTTTATATTTTGAGACAGGTCTAAGTTGCTTAGGGCCTTACTAAATTGGTGAGGCTGGCTTTTGAGTTTTTGATCCTCCTGCCTCAGACTTCCCAACCATTGGGCTTATAGGTGTGCACCTCCACACCCACCTGGCTAATTCTTTGTGATAGTTAATTTGGTAGATTTTCTACCCTGTTTGATAAACAATATAAAGGACTAAGGGATGGGCATGGGGGCACACACCTATAATCTCAGCTACTGGGGAGGCTAAGGCAGTAGGATCACAAGTTTGAGGCCAATCTGGGCAATTTAATAAGACTCTGTCTTAAAGTTCAAAAAGTATTAGGGATGTCCTCAGTGGTAGAGTGCTTTCCAAGCATTTGTGAGGTCCCCAGTACTATAAAATAAAACATACAAACAAAGAAAGGACTCAGGAATTCAAAAGTTTTAGTCCTAGGAGACTGGGAATGGTAACTGACATAGGTCACAGCATAAATTCTTTCCCTGATCACTTCTTAAGAACTGCTGCATTTTGAGAGGTGAGGTTTATGGCTTGTGGCCAGGAGAGAGCTGGCAGGCTGCAGAGCTACTACCCTGAATACAGTGACCATCTTCTCAGGTCTGATCTTCTACGTCCAACTAAGAATGCTGCCTCTTCCAGACATATTTGTTAGCATTAAGTTGACGTGAGCAAGCTGACTGAACTCATTTATCCCCTCCACAAATGAATGAGATACTGAACTCTAGAATGAATATTAGTATTTCCTTGCTAAGAAGACTCTTAGTAGCTACTTGGTAGGTGAGGCAGGAGGACTGCAAATTCGAGGACAGACTGGGTAACTTAGACCCTATCTCAAAAAATTAAAAAAAATTTTTTTGGTTGGACACAATACCTTTATTTTATTTATCTTTATGTGGTGCTGAGGATCAAACCCAGGGTCTCACGCGTGCTAGGTAAGCACTGTACCACTGAGCTACAACCCCCGCCCTCAAATATTTTTTGAAAGGGCTGGGGATGTAGCCCAGTGGTAGAGTGCTTTTGGGTTAAATCCCTGGTATGGAAACGGGAGGGGAGGGCTGGGGTTGTGACTCAGCGGCAGAGCACTTGCCTAGCACGTGCAAGGCACTGGGTTCGATTATTAGCACCGCATATAAATAAATAAAGGTCCTTTGCCAACTAAAAAATATATATTTTTAAAAAATTTTTAAAAGGGGAGGGGAGAGTAAAGGAGAAGAGGGAAAAAGAAGGCATCGCAAGTTGATGAGGTGGTTCTACTGTCCAGGGGTGTATTGGCCATCTACTCTGAGTAACAAATTACTCCAAAATTCAGTAGCTTAAAACAATAAATACTTATTATTTTATTGTTTTGGTGGGTTATGAATCTTCTGCTGGATACCTCTTGACCCATGATCATGAGGGTCTTTCATGATCAAGGTATTAATCAGGGCTGTGGTCATTCCTGAATTTGACTTAGGGTGGATTTGCTTCCATGTTCACTCACATGATTGTTGGCAGAGATATTGGTTCTTTTCACCTGGGCCTTTATAGACTCTCAAAACATGGAAACCAGAGTCTTTTTGAAACATTAAGTTCCATGACTTTTGCCATATCCCATTAAGTCTGGTCTGTACCCAAAGAGAAGAGCATGCATGAGAGAATTAGTAAAGGAGATGAGGTTTAGAGAGCCAGTTAGTGACTGCTTACCATAAGTGCCTTCTGGTTCTAGTGATAAATTTCTACCAAGATATATACCACGATATACTGAGATTACTTTGGACCTCTGCATGGTGGACTTCCCTCCTTCAAATGCTGCTAGAAGGTGGGCACTGCCAGTTAGTGGTTTTCACATTTCCCTTTTCTGTAGTCTAAGATGAGTTTCTGTTCTTTTTTTTTGGTGGTGTGGTACTGGGATTGAATTCAGGCAGGGGTACTCCACCACTGAGCCACATCCCCAGCCCTATTTTGCATTTTATTTAGAGACAGGGTCTCACTGAGTTACTTATCACCTCGCTTTTGCTGAGACTGGCTTTGAACTCATGATCCTCCTGTCTCAGCCTCCCGAGTCACTGGGATTACAGGTGTGTGCCACTGCGCCTGGCTAAGATGAGTTTCTATACTGGAACTATGGCTGAGGTCTGTGAAGCTGTTTGCTAAAATTACATGTGTGTTTTGAACATTTTATATAAAGAGAGTGAGGCCACAGTGAACCAAAAAGTTTAAAAGCCCTGGTCTAAGTTAATGTTGGGCTTTCTGTTTAGTCTTGGTTCAAACAAGATACCAGAGAATGGATTGATTATAATCCAATAATTAGTTAGCTATTCTCATGTTTAGGAAGTTATTGAAGATTATTTGGGGGCAAGTAACAGAGGAATGAATGTATCAAATGTGAACCTTTCCCCACAGGGACTGTTCGAGTCCTCTACGGAGAAGGCTCCTGTGTCTGTGGCCTGTGGAGGTGAGAGCCCCCTGGATGGAATCTGCCTCAGTGAATCAGATAAGACAGCCGTGCTCACCTTGATAAGAGAAGAGGTAATGGCATTCTTGTTCTGTCTGCTTATCACTCCATTTCTCTGTAAAACCCACGTGCCAACCAGTAGATTCCATCTTCATTGGCTCAAGTTGCCCCAGGCTATAAGTTCTTATTTCCCACAGCTTGTGTAGCTCATATAAAGGCTCTCTGTAAAATTCAGTGTTGTGCTGAAGTCCTAATATGCCGGTCCGATGTCTTAAGAATTTGGTAGTTCCCTTTAACTTTTAGCCTGGAAGCATTAAGTGTCTAATTTGGCCACCTCTGCTCTGATAGATTTTAAGAGGCTCAGCCTAAGAATACCTTAAATTCTAGGCATGTAGCAATAAAAAATTGTTTCCTGATTCCATCCATTCTTTAAACAGTTCAGCTCTCCAATTCCTGTATTGTGTTTCCTGAATAGCCTGTTCAAAATAGATCACCACAAGGCCTTTCTCAGGTGAACTGAAAAATATGGAGGACACTGTTATGCCCCGTTACCATCCTTTCCTGTCATACTTCTGTGCTATATTTTATGTGTTTGGTTTGTGTGTTTCTTGAAGATTCCACTTTTTCTTTTTTTAAAGAAGATAATTCTGGTTGGCATAACAATTTTACTTTTACACTGTGATGAAAGAAGTTAAGCACCTTTGCTCTAGGTCTTTCAACACTCTATAAGTAACTTTAGACTGGTAACAAGAGATGTCAGCCAGTCCTGTTGTCAAAACTTGGGAGCAGTGTACTTAAGAGGCCCACCACTGCCACTAGGCTCATTTTCTTATAAATGGAAAAAATTACTTCATCTTCCTCTTGAGAATTATACTATGAGGTGACCACCTATTAAACCAAAGCAAAGATGTGCCTTGTCTCCTGAAGCACACAGGATGGCTTCTAGGTTCTTGAGATCCTTATTAAAGACACCAAAATAAAGAATGTACCCATCAGGAATGAGGAAACACAGCCAAGGAAGGGTAGTGAAAGGACAGTGGTGAACGCCCAGCCAGGCCCTGCCGGGCACCTTGAGTTGAGTAGTAAGTTGAAAGTATGTCTTTCCAGATAGTAAAAGTATCCCAGATATGGGTGTGGGTTTTGGCCTGACTGGCAAGATCCTTCCTGTGGTGATGGATCCTAGAGAGGGATGATGTATCCAGTCTGGGGCATTCCATTTCTGTACCTCTTGTTCTGATTCCATTCTTATTAGTGAGAAATCTCTGTAGAAAGAGAATGTGGTGGTCACACATATTTCGAATACTCTGATTTTGTGGCAGTTTTGTGGCATCTCAAAGAAAATTGGTGGTCTGCAATTATGTGACTTTGGTTAGGGTGAATTTCTGTGGATCAGATGCTTTACACTTGGTGCCCTGTCCCCGTCGGGTTTCTGGGCCTACAGAGCTGAATTGCACTAAAATTCCTGGGAGATTCTGCTTACCCTTACCCTGGTGTCTACATTTCAGCATCCTGGGTGGCTGAGAGTACACTTTTCCAAATGTGATTGAACAATATATACAAATGTCAAGGTTTTATATTCCTAATGTCAGTTGAATGCCTCAGGTTATACTTGGTCATGTATTGTTTTCAGTCTCCAATCTTAAATTGAAACTGTAGTAGATTGATAAGATAAAACCAAGCTTTATTATCATCTAGATAATCACTAAAGAGATTGAAGCAAGTGAATGGAAGAAAAAATACGAAGAGACCCGACAAGAAGTTTTGGAGATGAGGTTAGACTGGAAGCTTGGGGGAGGGGGTCAGATGCCTTGAATATTATTAGATCTAGTATAGAAGTGTGTGCTCACCACAGAACCAGCTGTTGGGAATACAAGGGCATTGATTTGAGACTGCCTTACTTTGCAATTGAGAATGTCATTTCATGAGTTACTACTGACTAGTTATATATTCAAATAATCTTGGTTATTCAGAACATTACGTGTAAGCAATGTTCACACAATTCTTGTCTTTTTAAAACAGACAAATTTGTGCAAAAATATCCATTTGGAACACAGAATAATAAGATTTATTGATAACATCAAGGATGGAGGCACTAAAATTCAGTGGGGATTGAACCTAGAAGTACTCAACCGCTGAGCTGCCTCCCAAACCTTTTTTATTTCTTATTTTGAGACAGGGCCTCACTAAGTTGCCCTGACTGACCTTGATCTTGTGATCCTCCTGCCTCAGCACCTCCCCCACATCAAATAGCTATAATTACAAGCATGTGCCATTGGACCAACAAAATCCATAATATTTTAAAATAGTTATAGATGGTAGCTTCAAATTACATAATCATCACATAGATTGTAAGTAGTATGTTAAAAGGAAACAAAATCGACCTTAAATTGAAATCTTTTAATTTTTCCTGCTTATTCTGTAGAGAATTATATGCCATTAAATAACTAAAGATGGCATCGAAGAGAAGGAAAAAACATACATAATTCATGTGTGTGCAGTCTGCATTTGATTAAGAAACATTTTAGCTGGATGAAGTGGCATAGGACTGTAGTTCCAGCTACTTGGGAGATGAGACAGGAAGTTCAAGACTAGACACAATCAGACCCTGTTATGTAAATTTGTCAATATATGTTAATAAATTTGTTTGGGGGCAGCATTTCTCTAAGTTCCATTGTTTGAAAATTCTTTTCTGATAATTCTTTTTCTATTTAGGAAAATTGTGGCTGAATATGAAAAGACCATTGCCCAAATGATTGGTAAGGAGATTTTTTCCCCTAGGGCATGAGCCATAGAATCTGAGTCTGTTCAGGCTGCCTTAACAAGGTACCATAAGCTGGGTAACTGGGTAAACCAGCATTTATTTCTTGCAGTTCTGAAGACTGGGGAGTCCAAAATAAGGTTCTGGGAGTTCCAGTGTCTGGCATGGGCCTGTTCCTTGTAGCCAAGACCTTCTTGCTTCATCCTCACCTGGCAGCTGAAAAGGCTAGCTAGCTCTTCGTGGTCTCTTCTTCAATTGACACATAATAATTGTCCGTATCTGTGGGGTACACTGTGATAATTTGATCCATGAATATAGTATGCAGTGATCTAATCAGGGTAATTCACATATCCATCTCAAACATTTCTCTGTGCTTGGAACCTTTGAACTCCTGTGTCCTCATTCTTTATAAAAATAAATAATAAATTGTTATAAATTATAGTCACCCCACTATACTGTAGAACACTAGACCTGATTCCTCCTATATAACTATATTTTGGGACCTGTTATCTAACATCCCTCTTTCCCTCCCTCCCATTCCCAGCCTCTGGAAACCACTATTATACTTTCTACTTCTGTGAAATCAATTTATTTAGTTTCCACATATGACTGCGAACATGCAGTACAAGGACATTGGTCCTGTCTTTGCCTCATTTACCTTCACAGTCCCCACTTCCAACACTATCACATTGGGGATTAGGTTTCAACCATATGAATAGGGGGACAGACAGCATAAACATTCAGACCATAGCAAAACCCATGGACAATTTTCAGATCTTAATACAAACTTCAGTTTGTTCATCACTTATCTCATTTCCATGGTAGGCATATTCTACAGAGTTGCTGCAAATGTTGAATTGGTGGATACTGAAGCACACTCCTAGGGGGAAAAATAGGACTAGGTTCCTGTGAGCCTCTGGTCGCAATATTTACATCAACTGATCAATACATAATCTTGTCTTATATGTGTTTCTGCTTAAAGACACCTTACTTAAGATATGTTATTGGTTTTTTAACATTGAATTCATGTTCAACAGGGCTTCGATTCACATCTGAACAAAACTTACCTGACACATGTATTTTAAGGCACATCATACCTTGTTATGCTTAGTAACACTAGATAGCACATCAGCACCACCTTTGAGGCCATTTTAAAAAGCAAGGTCACCAACACAAAGCACAAAAATACAAAATGTGACACTAAGTACACCACTTGAAAAGGATCTTTGTTTATAGTATGAAATAAGGCATAGCATCCCTGTTTGCCCTCAAATGAGAACATGAGCAACAGGTGAATAAAAATTTTAGTCACATGTCATATACTCAAAATCCCTTGAGTATTGATTTGGGGATTGCAAATAAATTTAAGCTAGTACACAAATTGCAAACATAGACTTCTAATAATGAGGATTGACTATACATGGGTTCCTGTTTTTGTTCTGTGAAAAACCCTCTATGCTGTCCCCAGAGTATTGATGTCTCCCACACACACATACCAATACCTGCTGGGTGGAGTGTTTTGATGCAGTGTCCTTACAAATTCTGATTTTCCTCTGTCAGAACCAGTGGTACCTTAACAAAACAATGGTGATTAATCTTCCTGTGTTGAATTTAGAGCCTCTTCTAATGAACTTTGTAAGGATTGACTCCCTAAATCAAATCAAGACAGATCTTTAAGCATTTAAATGCTGAAATGATTTTTTTTTTTTTTTTGGACTGTCCATGTCACCTAATGCCTTCTCAGCTCAGCCTTGGCTGTCTCCTCTGTGTAATATTTTCCCCAAAGCTGCATAGCTCCCACCTTGTTCTTTGGGTCTCTGTTCAAACTTCTCTGAGCGGAGCAGCTCTATAAAACAGCAGCCCACTCACCTGTCCCTCATCCCTCTCACTTTTTGTTTTACCCCCATCACGTCTCACCATATGTCTCTCCCCAATAAAAAAATAATTCCTTGGGAGTGGGAATTTTTTTAATACCCATGGCTGTGTTCCTTCCCACTGAGAACACCACCTGGCACAGGGGGAGTTCACTATTTGGTGAATAAACATGCCATTATTTTTGACTTACGATTCCCAGAAGATGAACAAAGGACAAATATGACCTCTCAGAAGAGCTTCCAGCAACTGACCATGGAGAAGGAGCAGGCCCTGGCAGACCTCAACTCTGTGGAGCGGTCCCTTTCTGATCTCTTCAGGAGATATGAGAATCTGAAAGGCGTGCTGGAAGGGTTCAAGAAGGTAGTGTGTCCTTTTCTGTCTCTCTCCTGGCTAGTACTGGATCATCACACTGAGGAAGTAAAAAGTCTTTTAACAGGGGTTTGGGGCCTATTGGTCTTGTATCATCTGTTCTTGTGAAGCTGTATTTTTTCCACTTTTGGGGATCAAGCCAGTGAACCTGAGACACAGCCACAGTGTGGCATGGAGCGCAAGAAATGAAATAGGGATGGGGTTGTGGTTCAGTGGCAGAGTGCTTGCCTAACGTGTGAAGCACTAGGTTCCATTCTCAGCACCACATATTAATTAATTAATTAAAGGTACATCAACAACTAAAAAACATTAAAAAAAAAAAAAAAAAAGAACTGGTACGCTTGGACCTCAGGAGGCTTCTAGAAATGTTCCTTTTAATTATTCACC
Organism: Sciurus carolinensis; assembly: GCF_902686445.1. NCBI lineage: Eukaryota > Metazoa > Chordata > Mammalia > Rodentia > Sciuridae > Sciurus > Sciurus carolinensis. The sequence goes on along the minus strand of NC_062216.1, from coordinate 54,177,106 downwards.
TTTTCAATATTAGTAAATGTAGAAGGGACTCCATATCATTGAAAAAAATCCAAGCTGCATATTCTAGAAGAAATTAAATGTAATAATTTGGTTGAATAACAATAATAAGACACATTTACAGCAGTGAAATTCTTTTCTTTTTTTCAGTGCTGCTGGGGGTGGAACCCAGGATCTCATGCTAGGCAAGAGCTCTACCACTGAGCTACAACTTCAGTCTTTGAAATTCTTTATTTTCCTATTAAATTAAAAAGGAGACTGGACAATATGATTAATGTAGAAATCAAATCACTTTTTAGTTTTGAATAAGTGCCTTCCTAAAGGAGATGTACTGGTATAACTGAACCTTACTGTATGATGTTGAAAATTAATGCATAAAGAAGTTATGTTAAAAAAAAGAAATTATCTACAATTTTTAAATGAGATTTGTATGTGCCTATTTCAGATTACCATGGAGTATAGATTAAAATAATCTGCGTTAATTAGATTTTCCCATTTTTTTTAACACCATGACTCTGATACATGGTATATTACTAGTAGAAGAAAAATGAAATGACCTGTTTACTTTTAATTTTCACTATGGAGCAGAATGAAGAAGCCTTGAAAAAATGTGCTCAGGATTACTTAGCCAGAGTTAAACAAGAGGAACAGAGATATCAGGCCCTGAAAATCCATGCAGAAGAAAAATTAGACAAGTAAGAGCTTGTAAATTTGAATTTGACAGAGGCAGAAACTTCATTTTATCAAAATAGTAATATATACTTGTACATTTGTTATATGTATTCCTATATATAAGAAAACAAATTTACTATTTTGCATCCTCAGGGTGTGTGTGTGTGTGTGTGTGTGTGTGTGAGAGAGAGAGAGAGAGAGAGAGAGAGAGAGATTTTTGAACCATCTGCTTTATATAGTTAAAACATTAAAAAACATAAAAAAGTATACAGTATCACCCACCCACTCCTGGCTCCCATATACTGGGTTCTCACCTTTCCCTCCCTCCAGGTAATCAGTATAGTTAGTTTCTATTATCTCTTTCTAGATATACTTTTTTCTTCCTTTTGTAGACAATAGCATACCTTGCTTTTTTTGTGTAGCAATAATTTTGAAAATCTTTCCATATCTGTCCATGAGGAGCTTCCACATGGCATTCCACTATTGGAATGCATCATTACATTCTGTCCTGCTGGACATTGAGGTTAATTAGAATCTTTTGCTGCTACAAACAATGCTGCAGTAAGTAACCCTGTAGATTATCCTTTTACATGCATTTAAGTTATCTTTATGATATATGTAATAGAAAAGGAATTCTTGAACCAAAAGATAGTGAATGTATAATTATGGTAATTATTTTCAAATTGAACTCATAAGATTTATACCCATTTATACCCCTGTATAATGCATGGGAACATCTATTTTCCCTACAGCTCTGTCAGCAGATCAACTTATTGATTTTATACAAATCTAATAAGTATACTAACGGTATTTTAGTGTAGATTTTTGAGTTTTAGGGCAAGCAGAAAGCAGAATTTTTATTTATTCCATGTAGTTTTGATTTGCATTTGTCTTAGTGAAACTAAATATATTTCAGCATTTATTTGCCTGTTCAAATATTTACTGTGCATGACTATTCTTTGCCTACTTTTCTGTTGTCAGTATATATGTTTTGTACATTTGAGACACCAGCCCTTTGTGATGTGAATTATGAATAATTTTTCAAGTTTGTCATTTATATTTTGACCCTGTTTATGGTATTTCTGATATTCAGAATTTTTCATTTTCAGTACTAGAGATTGAACACAGGGCCTCATACAGGCTAGATAAGCAAGACCCTCTCTCAAAATTTTTAAAGAAGATTTCCTTTTTATTTTATTAATAAAGTGGCTTCCTTGAGGTCTGTATCTCATAAATATTAATGGTTCGTATTCTAACTGGTTAGTTGTGATGATCTTTGGAGTGACTCATCCACTCTTATACTGGGTTTAAAATAAAATTAAAACTGTTGTAGAAACTGTTACATAATTCTTTTTCTCATGAAATACAAATTTGAAAAACACCATGGCCCTCAAGACCGATTCTGCCATTGGTGCGTGCCATGGGAATTTCCCTAGCACTTGTATGTAAATTGAGTTTTATTAATTAAAATTTATTTATGTAGGTCTCTGATTCTTGTCTTTTTGCTGATCATGCAGTCATTTCTTTTGAGTCTGTGTCTGCTGGAGGCAATGTTTATTCTCCTGACTCTTTAGCCATGCCAGTGGTTAACCATCTTCTTTCTTTTTCTTTATTCCACAAACAAAACACCACAAACAGAGCCAATGAAGAGATTGCTCAGGTTCGCACAAAGGCAAAGGCTGAGAGTGCAGCTCTGCATGCTGGACTCCGGAAAGAGCAAATGAAGGTGGAGTCCCTGGAAAGGGCCTTGCAGCAGAAGGTATGACAAGGGGTTGGGTCAAGACAACCATGCAGGTGCCTGGTCCTCCTCCTCTGCAGTGACTCACATTGGTCCTTGGTGTGCTTCATTTATCACAATCCTGGGTGACAATGGCCTTGCCTTTATACTCAGATACTTCAACCCAGCTCCTTCATGAACAGATTCTTGGGGAGACAGATAAGTCATACCATTAACCCTCCAGGCATATTATATGGGAATCATGAACAGGCAGGGTGCAGAAAGGAATTTGGAATTTGCATTTTAACTGAAGTTTGGGGATCAGACACTTTAGTTGGGGTCACAAAGCTACCTTTCATTCGTTCTGTTTTCTTTTTATGCAATATATGAAGCCATCTTCCCCTTTCATTGCTTTAGATCATTGGTTCTCAATTAGGGTAATTTTGCCCTCCAGGAGATATTAGGCAATCTCTGGAGATTAATTGGCTGTCATGACTGGGAAATGCTACTAGCATCTAGTGAGTAGAAGCCCAAAATGCTGCCAGATATCATATGCACATAGGCCTCCAACCTTAGACCTATCCAGGCCAAAACATTAAGTCCTACTGATGCAGAGAAACTAGGTAGTAAATATGTGGAAATCAGTAGCAGCAATCTTTATATCTCACTACTTAGCAATTTTTAGCTTTTCTTTTTTATGTCTACAGTGTTTTACTTATGCACTCCACTTACATATGCTCTTGCTGAATGCCATCCCTTCAGCTAGAACATGGGGTCTAAGGGCCCCTCATGTTCCCTGGGATACTCAGACTTCATAATTCCAAAGAAGCTGATGGATTGAGTGAGACTCGATACTTGTGTGTTGTTACCAAGTACCCCACATAGTTCTTATGATAACAAGAAAATTTGGGAACTGAGGTGTGTTCATAAATAGGCTTCAGAGGGCTAGTGACTACCCACCCTCACCCTTTATTCAGTTAAGCCTAGTACTGTGAGTACATGCACGTTTACAGGGGAGAAGGGTTAGAATCTTACTTTTTTCACAAGATCTCTAATGTAGAAAAGTACAGAATCACTAAATTAGGTTGTCTGGGTAGGCTCTAGACAGTCCTGGGCTACCTAGCAGTAATTCCCTTTATCTCGGAACACAAAGTGGCCAACTTATAATTATATCATCTGCTTTTCAGAACCAAGAAATTGAAGAACTGACAAAAATCTGTGATGAGCTGATTGCAAAGCTGGGAAAGACTGACTGAGATTCCTCTCTTAGCTCAGCAGACCTGCACTCCAATGCTTCTGTCATGACCACAAGTATCTTGCCTTATCCAAGAATAATCGTCCCTTTGCAGAGAAAGAAAAAAAAAAAAAAAAAAAAAGCACATACCCACTGCTGCCTGTCCCGCTTAATTGCCAGTGCAACAGCCCTGGAAGGAGCCTTGGCCTTTAGCCCAATCAGGATGGAGTGTGATCTGCCACTGCCAGAGTCCTTTACAGCTCCCCAGCATCAGGTTCAGTTAGATAGGCTGCAGAGTCTGGGTTTGTGATTTCTCTGTCTTTAGTTGGTCTTAACATCATCTTTCCTTTTCCCAAGTTTGTTAAATTTGTGATTTTTGTGGCTAGCATTTGGGGTTATCTCCTCTACCACCTGTCTGATATTTTTGTGACCTTTTAATCCTTTAATTTTCAGTTTCACTGAAGGAGATGATTTGGCCTTTTTGTTATTTCCAGTTCATAAACAAGAAGGGGCTCGGAGTACCTTTTTATTTATACATTCTCACTCACACATCTCTGTCTATCCTTGCTGCTGCATTTTCCTTAAAGCACATAGAAGAACATATATCTATAAATGTAAAACCATGTTTTGGAACAGCCCTGTTTCCAAATGCCAACTTAAGAATTTGGATGTCAGGGCTGGGATTGAGGCTCAGTGGTAGAGCACTCACCTAGCATGCATGAGGCCCTAGGCTTGATCCACAGCACCACGTAAGAAAAAAATAAGGGTATCGTGTCTACCTACAACCAAAAAATATATATTAAAAAAATAATTTGGGTGTCAGGTATAATAACACTTGCCTGTACTCCAGCTACTCTGGAGGCTGAGACCAGAGGGCAGCTTGAGCCCAGAAGTTCAACACCAACCTGGGCAACATGGAAAAACACTGTCTTCTCCCTGCCCCACAAAAAAATGAAAAGGAAAGAAAAAAGTTGGGGGGCATTCAAAATGTGAAGACCATAGACATGAGTTTCACATTTAAAGAAGACTTTCTGCCATATATTTCATTGCCTTGGTATTGGACATCTCGGCAGGTTGATGAGTACAACCCTTTGGCACTGAGTCCTCCCATTGAAAGTGGTGTCTGCTTTCTTCATGAACAGCAGTACAGAAATCCCTCAAAGCTGGGATTTGTGAGATCTGCCCTGGAGTCATTTAGCCTTCTGCTTCCTTTTGTTGATGCAAAACCAACATCTCACCTTTGTTATCTCTGAAATATGCAAAGAAAAATCTACTTGTGAAAGCTTTGGATGATCTTATTTAATTAAAAGGTAACTAACCCTGTTGCCAATTATAAGGTAAAGGAACAGTTATCTCTTTGTCTTTACAAGTGTAATTGTTCTTCAGATATTAAAACAAGAAAAAGAAAAAAATCCTTTCAAACTTAAGACAGAATTTTTAACAAAGCAGGCAGTAAAAATAATGTCTGACCCGCTCCAGAAATCAGCACATTGTGAATATGTTTGAACAAAAAGTCCGAATGCTAGGGAAGGAGGTACAGGGAAAAGGTCCATACAGACAAAACCAAGTTCCTCCAGCTATTCTTGGACTCAGTTCAGAGTGGTGGGACGTTAACCCCCAAAATGGAAATTTCCCACGTAATGCCAGTGAATCCCCTTCCACTTGATAGGCAAAAACCAAACCCATGCAAGTGTTTTAAAGCACTCTTTTGTCTTAATCTTACACCCTGAAAGTGGTGATATGCACTATGTCCAGTACATGTCCGTTTTCCTACTTCTCTTGTAAAACTGTTGCATGAGCCAGCTTCAACGATGAATTGTGCCTCGTGGAAAACCTCTATAGAGTTTTTAAAAATGAGTGTTTCTGTAGCAGTGTATTGCTCGTGTGGGTGCAATCTTTAGCCCCAGGGAAGTCAATAATGTCTTTTAAAGCCAGAGTCATGTTTTACCAATATGCATTTATCATTATTGGTGCTTAGGCTATATTTTAAAGCCTATTGTCTTAACATTTTGTACAAAAAAAAAAAAAAAAAAGAACAGAAATTATCTGTGGTTGGAGAAGTGGCTTGACAATCATTTGGGCTTTGAAAGTAGTGACTGTGGTTTAATGTGAATGCTGTACCAGGAGTCACAGTATTGGGTACAAGTGTCTCTGGTGTATGACCACTTTCTTCTCAGTCCTCTACTACAAGGGGAGTTAATTTTGCATTTTGCAGAAAGAAATAGTGCAAACCCTTTTACTGCTGTGTTTTGCTGACATATCCATGTTTACTTGTTTTATATTGATCTGTTTTAAGTATGAAAGGCTTATAGTGGTCTCCATTATAAATCCATAGTCATCTTTTTCTTTTTCTTTTAAAAATATTTTTGCAGTGCTGGGGATTGAACCCAGGGCCTCACATATCCTAGGCAAGTGCCCTACTGCCAAGCTACACTCCCAGCCCCATAATTATCTGTTTAAGCTATTGTGTATTTTAAAAGCACACTCTGCTATTTTAAAACAGAGGTGATGACAATCCTTCCCTAGCACACTTGTAGAAAAAAAATCCTTGAAAACTAGACCTTAGTGAACAAAGTTGCTGCATGAAAGGGCCCTTGTTAAGAAATATTTGCCACTGGTCTCGGTCATGACCATTACAAGGAAATGTCTACCATTCTTAATAGATGGATACTCTTTGTCAAGAATAAAAATGTAGTTATACAATTGGCAAGTGAAGAGAATATACTAGGCGAGTGAAATATATTTTTCTTTAAACATAAGCAAGAAAAAAAAAAAGCTTGTAGAACTCTGGAGAGTAAGAATTATAGTCTAGAATTTGCTTCAGCACGTATGAGGACCAAATTACTTGTTAGCCAGGCAATTTAAAAAATCCTGTTATGAAAGTGAAAAGGAGAAATGGAAGAGAACTTCTGGCTTAGACTTGGGAATATTAAGTGATCTTGTTGAGACTCTGAATCCAGAGCCATTTCTTCAGTTCCTGGCTTTGCCAAAGTGTAGGTGACTTTTATCTAGCAGTTGAAAGAAAAGGGGTTGAATGGTTTTACTGTGTGGTCAGCTAAATAGTGGGTCACAGTCAGAACTCCTGGGATTTACTCTATTTAGGTGAGCTACTTTAAACCAGTGATTTACCTAAACCTTTTTTGTTACAAACTACTCTGGAAATAATTGAGAGGCCCCATGTTCTCGCATGGTTTTTAGCTTCTTCAGATGCAGCCCAAATTAGGAAGTGCAGAAGCACATGACAGTGAAAAATTGAGGATTCGGCAGACATCCAGAAATTATGGGATCTAAGGGGAGATTCACATGTTCTGGAGAATAACTCAAGCTGAATTTTCTTTCCAGTCAGTGACCCTTCCTACCTATCCACACTTGGTGCAGCCCTCACACACATACTTAGATATCTTTTAAATAGCCCTGAATTATTTCTGTCTAATTATAAATAGGGAGAATAAACTACCCCAAATGTTCCTAAGCTGACTGAGCAGCCAGGTTGAAGCACTCACCCTCAGAAAAAGTAATAAAAGTGCTCGATGGCAGCTCTGCACCTCATGAAGGGTTTTGTTGTTTAAGAATAAGCACTGGTACACTGGGTTGGAAGTTACTCAGCGTATCCTTTTTTATTGTTGTAAGCATTCTGAAGCCCGCTTTTTTACTTCATTTTGGTTTTTCATTACAGTTGGTAGCCATCTCATTAATTGTTCAGGACTGAATCTCCTTGTGGTTGTATGACCCTGTAAGCTTGCTCACAGATTTCTTTATCCTGTTTTTAGGAAGAGAGAAACCAGGTGTTGAAAGATGAAAATGATTCAGGCAAGGGATTTTAAAGTAAAGCTGTATATATTCTGAAGAATTTTAAAGCTAACAGATTACTGTTTGCTTATTAAAGAACAAATATAGTCTGGGAATCCCAGAATGTCAAGCCAAAGCTTAGCCTAAAATGTCATCTTCTTTCAAAGGTTTTAATAAAGAAATTTTTTTGAGGAGACCTCTTCCAAAACAGTTTGGCCTCTAGATTATAATTATTTTTAAAAAATAATGTATATGGGCTGGGACTGTAGCTCAGTGGTAGAGTGCTTGCCTAGCACACATGAGACCCTGGGTTCCATCCCCAACCCTGGTGGGGAGAAAACAAATTGCCTCTCAATCCCTGAGTCTCCTATATAGTAAAAGTGAATGAGTTGATATAATAGACTCTTCTCTCCAAGGATCTCCTCTGGAAAGTCATATACACAGCAGCATTCTCCAGTGAAGACCCACTCCCCAGCACCAGAATTTGAATCTGGAGACTAAAGATTGCACTTTCATAGTTTTTTGTCCAAATATAATCCATTTCTGTGCCTCTTAGCATGCAGTTAGATTTGGACAAACAAGATTCCTAAGGAATGACTTTATTAACTATAATATGGTTACAGCTATTATATAAATATATATTCTGATTATAGTTCTAATACGGAGATATTGCGTGTGATGCTGGCCAGTGGCAATCTGTATAATGCTTCATCTTGTACAGAGGAGGCCAGGCTTGAAGCTGAGGTGTGACCTAAATCTTCCCTGTGTCGACTTCACTTTCTGTCAGGATGCCACTCTCTCCCTCTCTCTGCCTTTAGTGGTATCTGGAATATACTCCAAAAAGTATTACCTAGTCATATCATTAACTGATCCTCTATATTTATGAATAACTTTCAAATGGACATAAAAATTTAAACTCTGAATCCACGCCCAGTCCAGATACAGGGCAGTGTGTAGGTCACCACACCCACAGCCTCAGCCTCAGTCTGGGTCCTTCCCAGCCCCTGGGACAGGATCCAGGCTTTTTTTAAACCTCAGAGGTAGCAGTAAACTTTTTAGTATTGCTGTTAACAAGTGTGTGTTTGCCAATAGATATCCATTGTACTAATGTGCCAACAAGTAAATGTTTATTGCACATCTGCTTCCACTGTGTCCCCATGGGCTCCCCAAAGCGGGTGAGGGGCCCCTCACCTGCAGGGGTGAGCGCTGCATTGACTACTGCTATCAGGATTGTGTTGTGTGGAATAATCATCTACATAAATTTTATATACATAGTAATTTCCCTTTTTATATGTCAGGTAAATATTTGTAAAAGTTATACTCACACAAATGAAATTATTATAATGATTACTAATATATTTTTTCCATGTTTCATTGCCTGAATAAAAACTGTTTATCACTGTTAGATCTGGGCGTGTGTGTGTGTGTGTGTTTGTGTGTTGTTGTTTCTGGTTACAAATCATTTTATCCCCAAGTGTGAAAATTTACAGCAGCCTTGCTTTTTTTAATGAGGTTCCATCTTTCAGTCTAAAAATAGGAAAGATGACATTTTCCTTACACTCATTTTGTGAGGTTTTACGCATTTGACTGGGTGTGTAATTAAAAACAAAACAAACTTTGGAATTCAGACCTTGCCATATAAATGACTTTGCATCTGTGCGAACAGTTTTTAGCTGGGTGTTTCTTGGTTTTGCTTAGAAACTGTCTTACCCTGGCATTTTTCAAGTCCTAAGAATCTAAGCTCTCTGACTTGTTGAAGGGCACAGGATGAGCCAGAGCAGTATCGACATTGCAGCCCATAGAAAATAGTTGAAGTTTTTTGTTTCTTCTAGGCTAATACCAGGAAAGACTTTTTCAATACTAGCCAGGCCAACCCTCCCTTCAAAGGGAGCAGACAGGAAATTTCATGGATTGTATTACTGGAAAAGATAAGAGTGTAGTCAAGGCTCCATTTTAGGACTAGGTCGAGATCCCCTCAGGAAACAAGAACCCTATCACATTCTTACCATTTGCCCATCCTAAGACACCGCTGTCTATAAAGTACCTAAAAGGAATGTTTCACTCTAGTGTGTTCCTGAACTGCAAAGTGAACTCTGTAAAAATCACAGAAGGAATTTCCTTTTCTGAGAATTTTTAGGAAAAACAAGATGGAAGTTTACCCTCTATTCTCTTAGAGGTTTATTCTTAGATAACTTAAGACCACCAGTGTTGATTCTTTTTTTTTTTTTTTTTTTGGTGGCACTGGGAATTGAACTCAGGGCCTGACACATGATAGGTAAGTGCTCTACCACTAAGCTACATGCCAAGTCCTTTTTTTTTTTTTTTAGATGTCAGTAGACCTTTATTTTATTCATTTATTTATATGTGGTGCTGAGAATTGAACCCATGCCTCACGCATGCCAGGTGATCGCTCTACCACTGAGCCACAACCCCCCAGCTCCTTTTTATTTTGAGGCAGATCTTGTTAAGTTGTTGAGGGTCTCACTGAGTTGCCCAGGCTAGTGTCAAACTTAACAATCCTCCTGCCTCAGCCTCCTGAGTAGCTGGGATTACAGGTACACGCCACCATGCCTGACACACGTGTTTTGGGGGTTTTTGTTTGTTTTTTCCACATAAGATCATCTTAGTATGCAGCAATTAATTTTCTCTTTTGTTTTCAGAACTGCTGGGGATGGAAGCCAGGGTCTTAGACATGCTTAGCAAGTGCTTCACCACTGAGCTACCTCCCCAGTGGTAATATTTTAATGAAACTATGACAACAAATACCAAAAGTCATTACATAGTTAAGAATAAATGCTGGTTTGTGAGATTAGCTTCAAATACTAATTAATGTGTAATAGGTCACAACAAAAAAATTTTCTCATTCTGGCTAAGTAGGCAAAGCATGAAAAAATCACATATAGGCAATTTAAGTCCTTTTACAGTAGAAACTGCAGCCCAGAGAGAGGAGTGATGTGGCCAAGGTTGTATGTTATCAAACCCTGTTGTCACTCAAAATGGGCAAAATACTGAGTCTTTTTTAAACTCTTGAAATCCAAGTCTTCCCAGGTTTGTATAGAATTTATATCTTTTATTAAGTTTCTAGGCATATAAGGATCAATCAATACCAAATGTGTTTTTACTGTACTCATCATTCACCAAATACTGGTGCATCTCCAGTTTGAAATGAAACATGAAAAAAATCATTTTTCATGTTTGATCAAAACTTCATTTAAATATAAACAATATGCTAATTAAAAATATTCTTTCTCAGAATAAAGCCATTCCTGTCTACATTTCTTAGCTCAGTCTTATTGGTTATTTTACCTAAGATGTATTCCTGAAGATGGGAATACAGTGGTACTTCTGATCTATGAGATAAGTCTAACCCCCAGTATAGGACAGGAAGGCAAGAATTGTTATATTGCAGGTTCAGACAGTGCTGAACATATCTTAAGAGAAGGGAAAATGTAACAGAAAGGATGTCACATGGGGTAAGCACTAGGCTATTCTGAACAATACAGACTCAGTTAAGCCTACGATCAGATCCAAGCTTTTTGGTTACTCATTGCCAAGGGCTTCATTTTTTTAAAATTCTGGCCTAATAGTTACTACCTCAGAAAATGATCGTGAAGACTCCTGCAGGAATGTTAGCATAGTGCCTGGCCCTCAGGTCCTCAGTAAGCAATTATCGCCACCTAAAACCTAGAGTCTAAGAAATTTTCAGAGACTAGAGGTGCAGCTCAGTGGTAGAGCCCATGCCTAGCATGTGAAAAACCCTGGTTTCATCCCCAGCACCACATAATAAATTCTAATGATAACTTTCTTGTAAAGCTGAATGATTTTATTAACTTCCTTAGGCACACCAAAATAACAAAGCTTTGAGTTCCCTTTGTTCTTTATTTGAGACTAATAAGAAGGGGAGGAACTGAAAATTAACTGAAGATAAGAAGAGGTCCCAAAGTTGGGGCAATTGAGTTATAAAGTGGGACAGGGAAATTCCCATTTGTGTGTTGATGCCTACACCAAGATTGCCCAGATCTATGCCAGCTATAAAATCCTAGATTTCTATGATCTTTTTCTTTTGCCAAAATGTGCAATTCTTTTAAGTTCAATTTCTATGGAAATAACTGTTCAAGAACAGATTGAAGATACACCTCAGTTAACAAAGTTATTTTTTATCCAATTTAAATGAAAGGGTAACTGATATTTGAGTTTTGTGTGCGAGGTTTCCTTACAAATACAGCACTTTGCCTTCTTCATGTAAGTGGGATTATTTTTTTAACTGATGGGGGAGATGAGGCTAAAACATTTAACATCATTTGACTAGAAAGGTAGCACTAGCATTTGAACCCAGACTTTTTTTTATCTCAATTCCCATTTGCCTTAAGACCACTCTCTACTCTGGAATATATTCACCAACAATACAGAGGACTTCTCATTCACTAAGTGAATTATTTTGCTTTCTTCACCTCATGTAGGAATAATTCATCGGATAGCTGGGAAGGCTTTACATGCTATCACTAAAGTTCAGAAGTGTGAGAACATGAAGCCTAGTCAAAAAATGCATAATCGATCACAATATTGAAGAAGCAGTGTTAAGGGAAAACAAAACTCCAGCTCTCCTTTTTTTCAGGCACCCCTGTATGATGGGAAGAGCTTTGCATAGAAGTTTGAGACATGGACTGTGGTCCTACTTTTGGTCAGCTGCATGGGGCTTTTGGATTGAGAACACTAGAGGAAGATTTCCTGTGATTTTGTGATTTTATAAGTTCCCCTCTACAATGTTGTGCAAGACAAAAGATCACCCAATTTCTTCCATTTAAAGTCATTAAAATACCTGCTTGGGATGTGCCGACAATAGTGAGTTTTCCATAAGCCAGCCAGTCTGCAGAATTTTTCCCATGTTTGCTTTGGCTACAGCATTCAGAAAGGTGAAATCACCAGCCCACATCACACAGTAAGGGAAAAAGCCTGGGCTCAAATCCCAAATCAACATCCAAGTCTCTGCTCTCATTTTTCTCTGGCAGCCTGCTCCTCTCTGGACTTCAGTTTTTGTCCCCAAATGAAGTTGGGTATGTTCTCGAAGCCCTCTCCCAAGGGTGAGAGTGTCATTATAGCAGCTGTACCCAGTGTCCCAATAATTCAAGCAGACACACTCTAAACTCTGGAAAATGCCCACAGACTCAGTAGTCAAGCTGCACCTGCTGTGAGATGACTAACCTGTATTTTCTGATTTTCTGAGAATAAATAAAAATGTCTTGCATTCTTAAGATATGAAAACTCAGTAACAAATATTCAACTGTGAGGCATCATATATAAACTTAGGTGTTTTTCTTCTAGACATAAAAATGACACAATTACCTAATTTGGTGAATGCACACATAATCCCATTATTTTACTAGCATATTGAGAGTCCAAACCCTGCCAGGCATGGTGCACACACCTGTCTTCCCAGAAGCTCAGGAGGCTGAGGCAGGAGGATAGCAGATTTAAAGCAGGCCTCAGCAACTTAGGGAGGCCCTAGGCAACGTAGTAAAATACTGTCTCAAAATAAAAAATAAAAAACAGACTGGGGATGTGGCTCAGTGGTTAGGTGCCCCTGAGTTCACTCCCTGGTACCAAAAAATAAAAAAGCATCCAGGCCCTCTTGGTGTTGTGCAATAATCAGTGAGGCTTCTATTTCACTGAAAAGTTGGCTCTTGTTTCAATTCGTCTTTTAGGAAGTTCTGACTTTTCCAGATCTATTTTTTATTTATCCTTTTTGGTTAAGTTTAATAAATCACCATTTATCAGCAAAAACTATGACGTCTAAAATGTGATCTTACTTCCTACATCAACTTCTAGTGCAAATGTGCGTGAATGGTCACTGGAGGGCTCCACTCTCAAAGGCTCACAGTCTTTAGGGCCCTGCTTTTCAAACGACAAACGGTGTTAGAGACTGAGTGAGAAGAGAACACAAAAAGAATGAATGCTTATTCTACAAGCCATTGGTGAAGGTGGGTACTGTTTTATGAACATTTTATTATACTTACATGGTATACATGTGTACTAGGTCTCAGTTTTAAATGCCTTGGGTTGGGGACCTGAAAAGTTTATAACTATTTTAAGAGTTGAGGCTATGGCTCAATACTTGCCTAGCAAACAGGAGGTCCTGGGTTCAACCCCTAGTATAGGGGTGGGGTGGGTTGGGGTGGGATGGGGGGGACACAAAATTATTTTAAGAAGTTTCAATGCCATTAGATTTCATGTCATGAGGGGAGGGGTGCTGTTGAATTGGCCAAGGGTTTTATGGGAGTGAAAAAAATAACTTGTGATTGCTGTATCTATTTTTTAATGTGGTTCTGGGGATTAAACCCGAGACTACTTGTGTGCTGAACATTTGCTCTAGGTACAAACCCCCTCTGGGTTTTTGTTGTTGTTGTTGTTGTTTACTTGTTTTTTTCAAATGCCCCTGTTTTTAAAAGTAAACTATAGAGTTAGAATACATTGTCACTGATGAACAGTGCTTTTGGTAACTTGAAGAAATTAAAACTTTAGGAACATAAAACTGACTTCAGAAAATGGCACAAAAATTCCTTTGCAATCCTCAAGTGCATTGGAGAGAAGAAAAGAGGAAGTTAGGAGGGGGTACTTACAGGATAAAAGCATGTGGGCCTAGTCTAAAAATGAAAATCTATTTTTAAAAAAGAAGAAAAGCAAAATCCTTCTTTCCTTTCCCCAACATACCATCCTCCCTCCTCCTTGTGGCAGCAGAGGGCGGCCTATGAAGGTTCAGAACCCCATTTCTGTTTTGCCCCCACTGCCAAAAACTAACCTGCCGTACAGTTAAAAAAAAAAAAAAGAAACCTCAGGACCAGGGCTGTAGCTCTGTTGTAGAGCACTTACCTAACAAGCTTAAGGCCCTGGGTTTCATCTCCAGCACCATAAAAAAGAAAAAAAATAAATAAACTTCCTCTGTCAGAAGTAAGAATTCTCCTTAATTACAAGTTCTTATATGCAACTCTCTTGGCACAGTTCAATTCAAAATGATAAATCTGTGTATAAGCTATAAACAAGATTTTTATTTAAATCTTAACTAGATTGGGGTACTTTTATGTTTTCCACCAATGTTGCTTCAATTCAGTAACCACAAGTAATTAATACTCATGTGTTAGTTAAACCACCAAGTGACTGAGTCATGAGTTTAACACATTTTCAGAAATGTGATAAAATTTAAAGTTGAATCCAAGTCTTTGAATTAAGAAAACGTGCTTTAAGAGACAACAAGATCATTCATCACAATGTCACATAGATAGAAATCAGAATTCCAAAGGTCTGGTAAAATGAAGAGTCCATTGGAATAGTTGTTGAAATAATCACCCACTTCTTTAAACTTTTTAAAATTATTTTAGAATAATATTATGTTTACAGAAAGCTGCAGAGATTCTCTAAATCTTTCCTTCTTTTACAGCTAGCCCTCTACTTCCACCCTTTCGTATCTTGTCCTGCTGGTTTGGGGTTTCTAGAGCGTCTGTGTACTAAGCATCCACAGGTGCTGAGACTGTGTGGGCACTGATAGAAAAAAGTTGCCATGGTCCACATCTCTCCCCTTTTTCCTGTCCCCTAAATCCTCCTCCTTTTACAAATATTTGTACTTAATACGACACAAGAAGGGACTATGAACTCTTGACCCTTACTTTAATGGTGATAATTGTTGTGTGTAGCTCAGTGGTAGAGGGCCTTCATAGTGTGCACAAGGCCCTGGGTTCAATCCCCAGCACTGCCAAAAGAAAAAATAAGTACTGTGCTTATAGCAAAGTGGTGGTGTCATGGGCAATCTTTTTTTCAATGTATTTAGTAATTTTTAAAATTAGAAAGAATAGCCAGGCATGGTGGCACTTACCTGCAATCCCAGTGACTCAAGCCTGAGGCAGGAGGATCACGAGTTCAAAACCAGTCTCAGTAACTTAGCAAGGCCCTAAGCAACTCAGTGAAACCCTATCTCTAAATAAAATACAAAAAAGGCTGAGAGTGTGACTCAGTGGTTATTGCCTCTGAGTTCAATTCCTGGTACCAAAAAAGAAAAAAAAAAAAAAAAAAAAAAAAGAAGTTAGAAAGAATATATAAATATGGGAAAATTTGCCCTACGAAAAAGAAAGCCCTCCTCTGCATATTCTGTGCAAAGACCCCAAGTCAAGCTCATGAGAGCTAGGATCAGGGGCAGAACCTGTGCTCTGGGACCCTGGGACAGTCCATTTGATTCTGTCTACCTCTTCCCACAACTAGACACCTGTAAAAAACCAGAAGTTTGGAACTCTATGAGTCTATGTTCTTTTAAAAACTACTCAAGTGTTTGCATATTCCAACATTTAAAATTTTATCTTTAAAAATTGAGCTCTTTTCCAATTTTTTCTCGAGTTTCCCTCATATCCCAGACACATTCTCCTGACATAACTCTTCTCCTAATTTATTTGGCCATAGTTCTACATTGAGAAATGGTACTTTTTATGGAATTCTTATTTGAAAGTTCACCGTCCAAATTAACATTTGCTTGAGCCCTCTATGAAATCAGATCATAGGCTCAAAGAAGAAAAAGGGAATAAAATTATGAAGCCCTAAGCAAAAATACAGTTATACCTTCGTGTGTATAACTTTAAAAGTCAGTATTCATATTCATGGACACAAGATCTTCAGAGTCCACTTAGGCAAATGCTCTGGGGCTGTTGGGAGACAACATGAGTGAGGAGGAGTGAGGCATGTGTATCAGGAGGCAACTGAGGTAGCATCTGTAGATCCCAGTTGGCTGCATTACATTTCTGTAGGTGGATCAAATTCTAAGCCTCTTTGTACCTTTGGACATTGATCTGCCTTTTTTTTTTAAATTCTGGAAAACTCCTGGTTCTGGGGTATATATAACCAATGCCAATAATCTAATAGTCTGACAGTTTTCCTACTTTGGAAAAGGTATCTTGTAAATGTGAGGCTAGTCCCTTTTTTTCATTTTTTAATTTTTTTGATCAGCAAAAATTTTTTAGATTTGTTTATATTCCACTTTTTTCTAGAAAAGATTTAAGACAGTTTGCAGGCATATGAAATTCTCATATCACTTAAGATTTTAGGTAAAAGTGATTATGACAAAGGACTTGGTTGATGTTCTTGGAACCTGTCATTGCCACCCCACCCACATGCAGGGCACAATCAAGCCATCATTCTGCCTTCACTCTCTGTGGGAGCGTTCTGAAATAATTTATCAAATCACTCCCTGAAGTGTATTTCTTTTGCATTCATCCATTTGTTACTTAACAAACGTTATTTGAATGACTTTTATGTTAGAAGGGCCAGATTTAAGGTTACATGAATAAGGCATAATTCTTGTCCTTGACAAACTCATTATCTAATTGAGGGATCAACAAATTACAGACCAGAACCAAATCCAGCTCACTTCCTATTTTCATATGATCCTCAAGCTAGGAATGGATTTTACAATTGTAAATGCTCCCCCTAATCAAAAGAAGCATAATATTTCATGTCATGTGAAAATCATATAAAATTCAAATTCAATGTCCTTGGATAAAGTTTTATTGTAACTCAGCCATGCTCATTCCTTAACACTACAACAGCAGAATTGAGAGTGGCAAGAGAGACTTTAGGGCCCAGCATATGTATTTGGTTTACTATCTGGTACTTTGCAAAAATATTCCCCAGCCCCTGTTCTTTTAATTCATTATTTAGGCTGGAGGTCTAGCTCAGTGGTAGAGCACTTGCTTAGCATGTGCTCTGGTTCCATTGCCAGCACCACAAGAAAGAAAAAATTATTTTTAACAACTTATTGACTATCTACAATATCCTTTGTGGGTGCTTTCTTGGTGTTTAGTTCTACTGTTCTCAATGCTAGAATTATGAAGTTCCTACCCTAATGAAGCTTACACTGAAGGGCAATGAAAGATGGAGACAACACAGATACCTGGTGAGCTAATATAAGCACGCTTGAAGCTTTCTTTGCCCATTTCAAAGTCGCACAATTATTTTCTGATGAGGTGCTAATACAGTGTGTCCATAAAAAGTGTGTGTGTGTGTGTGTGTGTGTGTGTGTGTGTTGTACATTTGTTTTGTTTTGTTTTGCAGTACTGAGGATGGAACCCAGGGCCTTGCATGTGTTAGGCAAGTACTCTACTAATGAGCTATATCCCAGACCCATAAAAAATATTTTTATAGCTGGCTGCAGTAGCACATGCCTATAATCTCAGCTACTTGGGAGTCTGAGGCTAGAGGATCTCAATTTCGGGGCCATCTTGAGCAACTTCATGCAATCCTGTCTGAAAATTTTAAGAAAGGCAATAGATGTAACTTAAAGGTAGAGTGCCCCTGGGTTCAATCCTCAGTACTCAAATGTGTGTGTGAATGTGTGTGTGTGTGTGTGTGTGTGTGTGTGTGTTTTAAAATAGAGGATGTCCTTGATTATGTGTATTTACTTAGGTTGACAGACTTTATAGACAACCTTATCCTCATCCCTATTTTACAGATGAGGAAACCAGAGCACGTTAACTCACTCAAAGACCTAAGCTAGTATGTGGCAGAGTCAGGTTTGACACTCGGCCCGTTTGTGCTTTGTACATGTCATGAATAATCCTCATCTGCAACAACACATTCTTCCTTAGGCACAGCACTAAGGATATATACCCAGTCCCATAGGGCACTCCCTTCTTTTCATTTAAGAAAGCATTGAGCCAGGTGTGGTAGAACACTCCTGTAGTCCCAGCAACTTGGGAGGCTGAGGCAGGAGGATCATGAGTTCAAAGCCAGTCTCAGCAACTTAGTGAGACCCTAAGCAACTCAGTGAGACCCTGTCTCTAAATAAATACAGGACTGGAATTGTAGCTCAGTGGTAAAGCACCTGCCTAGCATGTGTGAGGCACTGGGTTCGATTCTCAGTACCACATATAAATAAAATAAAATAAAGGTCCATTGAGAACTAAAAAATTTTAAAATAAATAAATAAAATACAAAAAAGGGCTGGGAATGTGGTTCAGTGGTTAAGCACCCTTGGGTTCAATCCCCGGTACCAAAAAAAAAAAAAGGAAGAAGAAGAAAGAAGAAAGAAGAAAGAAGAAGAAGAAGAAGGAGGAGGAGGAGGAGGAGGAGAAGAAGAAGAAGAGCTTTGAAAGATGCTGCATGTATGTATTTGACTGAGTTATTACTTATGAATTTCCTTGACTCTTGAAGATACAAGTTGGATTTATTTGGAAGCTCCATTCTATGGGTTATAGAAAGTTCAATGCCCTCCCAGATTACTAATTCAAGGTAGGCTTGTCTTCTTATAGTGGGCTTTCAACCCAGCTTACTTCTTCCAGTGAGTTCTTGTTCTTCTCTCTGAATCTAATTGCTCTCTATGTATCTTTATATTTGTGTTGACCAAACTATGAACATTAGCATCTTTTAAAAAATGTTCACCAAAATAATAAAAAGAATACAAAATTCCATGGATGTATGACTACTACAAAACAAGTTAACATCATTGAAAACTAACTTAAATCTGAATATTAGACATGGCTATGTCTAGTAATATCTAGTACTTACTGAGTGCTTATCATGTGCTAGGCTAAATACTAAATATTTATTGCAAAATAAACCTCTCCATTAGAAATATAGGGAGTCCACATTTTTCAATTCACCCAAATGCAGGATTGTATTATCATGAGGTTAATGAAATGATGGGTTAAGCTTGCACAACTTGCTGGGTAGGCATACCAAAGACCTAGCTCCGCTATCTGATTCCATCCTATGGTTTGGCACCATCCACCTAACCACTCTGACTAAAACACCAATAGAGTCAGTCTCTGGTACTGTGGTGAGCTAGACTTCTGGAATGATAGAAGTGACTTTAAGAAGCTCCTAGGGAGATGGCTCCAGAGAGATGATATGGGAGACTCCTTGATATACTCAGTGTCTATTTTGTCTTCTAAGGTTGTTTCACACTTCTCTCCATTTTTGGTGCAGGTTTTAGAGATGTGAATCTAGTTGACTTAATTCTGGAATCCCTATCTTCAGTACTACTGCCTAGACCACCCATTCCCCTTCCAAGATTTACCTGTTTCAAAACCACAATAGCAAACATAACACGTTCCTTCTTTCTTACGTAGAGCAATTAAAAATATCTCCATATGATCTGTCTTTTTCAGGCTTTGTTTTCAGCCCTATTTTTTAATACCTAAACATCCCCCAAAAACAACTCACTCCTTCAGAGGGATTCCTGCAGAGGATTTTTTTTGGAGGGAACTGGAGTAGAACATGAAACCCAGAGTCTTGTGCATGCTGAGTACACACTCTACCACTGAGTTATGTCCCCAGCCAGAGGACTTAAAAAACAAAACAAAAAACTTTTTTTAATACTGAAAGATGACCTTGAATCCACTGTAATTTACATTTTCAAAACAGTCATTTACAAATTTTAGTGACCTATTCTTAATAAACCACTTGCAGCATACCACTGAGTGATTGAGAAGCACAGCTCTGATTTTCTACTTTTGCACATTTGTTAGATTATAAATTGATTTTGAGATTCGGAAGTACTCTTTCTGCATTTGTCACCTCACAACTAGAACCTCTGACACAGGCTTGTTGGATATAATAAACTAAAAAGAAACTCTCCTAAACTTCCTTTCTGGGACTTGGTATCACAGATGGCGGGTAGTGGAGTGAGTGTTCCTCCACTGAACTCTTTAGCACTGGGTTGTCATCGTTGCCAGATAATGTGGCAAAGTTGTGATTTGACAGGGAACAAAATCCTGAAGGAGTCATGATTTGGACCCCACAGATAAACACTTAGAATGGAAAGCTTTACTTCCTACATTTCTGAAGTCATCTGTTCAATCTTTTTGCCCCCTTTTTTTTTCTTTGCCAAAGTGACATCCTGAAGGGCTACAGCTGCTATGTGACCCCAAGTGACCACTAAATTAGTGACTAAGTTTTTAACGACCCAGAAAGTCCCAAGCTCAGAAAACCAAGTAAGAGAATTGGGAATGCATATCTGCAAGGCCAGTAGCAATTCATGATAGTGGTCTGGTTCTGCTGGGCAGTGGGTGGCTTCACTGGTTTGGGAGTAGATTTAATTTTTCTTTTCTAGCTTCCCATCACCAGCCAATACACATATTAGGACCATCCGAGGTAATATTAGATAGACAGAACCTTGAAACAAGCAGCTAAGTATGTCCCAGAGAAGGTGAAGAAAGTCCAAAAGAAATTAAAAGGGAATCCATACGACTTGCTGTTTCTAGAATTCTCATTCAGAAGCACAGGTTTAGTGATAGAGGAGTCCATTTTCTTCTCTGTTGGTCTGATCACAATACTTGGTTCTGCAGTAAATAATATTTTCAGGACTGGGGATGTGTGAGGCCCTGTGTTCCATTCCCAGCACTGGCATATGTGTGTGTGTGTGTGCGTGTGTGTGTGTGTAATCCTAACATTATAAATGCTGTTTTTTGCTTTTCAGGTTTAGAATAAATCTATAGACAAAGCACATAAGATTTATGAATACCTTGCTACCCAGTTCCCCAGTTCTGGCAAATTCTAGAAGCTATACATCAAAGTAAAGTTAAATATTTTATTTTATTATTCATTTGCAGTACAGGGGATTGAGCCAAGGGCTTCGTGAATGCTAGAGAAGCACCCTACCACTGAGCTACCCCAGACCTTTTTATTTTGTTTTGAGACAGGGTTTCACCAAATTGCCCAGGCTGGCCTTGAGTTTGGGATCATCCTGCCTCAGCTCCCTGAGGAGCTAGGATTATTTATTATGTAGCATCTGATGGGATTTCAGCATAGTTACAGTTATAGAAAACAAGTTAAAAACATAGCAGAAGTTGGAGAGGGAAATGTCTCCTGCCTTAAAGTCTGTAAAATGGGTATGAAAGAGTAATTAAAACAAACTGCTAAAATTTAGACCTTTTGCAAGCTGATGATAATTGTTACATTTTGAAGTTGCACCAACTGTTTCAATGATTAAAAGCAGATTTGGCATAGTGAGTTCACATTCACTAGACTTCAAAATCCACAGCCTTGCAATGAGAGAGCTACAGTCAGAATTGGACTGAGCAACTTGAAATGCCAGAGTAGAAAAGGAATTCAGGATATGCCACCCTAAATATGCTGCTCTAGCATATTGATTATTTTGGGCTAAGGGTGCTTTGAAAGCAGCAGCCCTGGTCAGGGGTGTAGCTCAGTGGTAAAGCAACTTAGAGGCCCATGGTTCCATCCCCAGTATTGCTAAACAAAAAACAAAGCCCAGCAGGTGCAAGATGCCACTCTGACTCCCCTTTTCTTTTAGAAAGCAAGGGTTGAAATTCCCATGTGCAAGATGATTCATTCCTCTACCAGGAGGAAGGAAATATTCTTATCACCAGAGACAGAGTTGAGGCCAAGAATCTATACCAACAAACCTTGTTAAACTAACCCTAATCTTCCAAGTTCCTTTTCCTTAAGTTACTACTCTTTGCCCACCTATTTGATTCTGTTTTTGTTGTTGTTGTTGTTTTGGTTTTGTTTGTTTGTTTTTGTTTTTTCATTACTAGGGTTTAGAGTCAGGGACATTGCCACTGAGCCACATCCCCAGTCCTATTTATTTATGAGATGTGGTCTTGCTAAATTGCTTAGGTTGGCCTCAAACTTGCCATCTTCCTGCCTCAGTCTCATAAATAGTTGAGATTCCAGGCATGTACAGCTGTGCCCGGCTTAACTCTTCTTTGGGTCTTCCTTTCCCTTGTGAAGGCTCCCATGTACATGTAAATAAAATCTGTATGCTCTTCCCAGTTAATCTGTCTATGTCAGTATAAGATGGGGACCTTTATCTCCCACATAGCAGTTCTTTATACTTCATTTTAATTGAATTCATTTTTAACTAACATATAAAACACAAAATTTTACATATTAATTATACTGTTGTCATAACTACTTAGGAGGCTGAGGCAGGATAGTGAGAGCCATCTCAAACAAACAAACCTGGGCAAAATAGTGAGAGCCATCTCAAACAAACAAACAAACAAAAACGATGTTTTCCTCCATGTGTACATTTTAAATCAGAGTAAACATACCTGCTTCTCAAACATTTATCCTTTATTTAGGGTAAAATCCCTAAAGAAATAATCTATTATCTGTTGATAGCAGAAAATGACTAATCAAAAGTTCTCCATCATGTAATTATTGGCCAAAGTAACACCCCTTTCTGCTGATCAGAAAATATTATTGCCAGAGGGCAATACCTGTAGAAATGATCTAATCCCACCATGTTATCTTACAGATGAGAGAAATGAATAGCAAATGACCCATCCAAGGCCACATGCAACTTTTTGTGTAGTCATAGTGATATGACTATTACTTAGGTATTCCCTCCACTCAACTGTTTTACATTTCTGAATGCACAGAAGAAAAATAAAGGCTATTTCTCAGTTTAAAAGAGAAGGGGCTGACTTGGGGTGTAGCGAGTACAGTATGTACTTGCTTAGCATGTGTAAGTATAAGGCCTGGGGTTCATCTCTAGCACCTTCTTCCAAAAAAAAAAAGAGGAGAAGTGACCCATTATCTTGGTAGTTGTACTACAGTTGATGCAAATGGCATCCCTGGAGTTGTGCCTTGACTAGCCTATGTGACTCTTTGTGGCAGCCTGATAAATGTCATGTTTTAAAACAGAAATTCTATATATGGAAAATCAAGCCAAACTAGACAAAGTTTCGGTAGAAACATTAACTGGGCATGGTGGCACATGACTATTGTCATAACTACTTAGGAGGCTGAGGTAGGAGAATTGCTTGAACCTATGAGTTCGAACCCAACCTGGGCAAAATAGTGAGACCCCATCTCAAACAAACAAACAAAAACAACAAGCTGGGTGCGATGGCACACGCTTGTAATCCCAGTGGCTCTGGAGGCCGAGGCAGGAGGATCATGAGTTCAATGCCAGTCTCAGCAACTTAGTGAGGCCCTAAGCAACTCAGATCCTATCTCTAAATAAAATACAAAAAAGGGCTGGGGATGTGGCTCAGTGGTTAAGCACACCTCTGGATTCAATCCCCAGTACCAAAAAACAAAAAAACAAAAACAAAAAACCCCACAACATATGTGTATATATATACATATACACACATATATATCCATATCCATATACATACATATATATGTATATATATATAATTGCAATATTTAAAAAAAGACTGGGAAAGGTTATTCTCATGAACTATTACAAAGAGCAATTGAGCTGTTGACTAAAGAAGGAGATTTAATTTGCTTGCCTTTCCTCTGGTGACTTCCAGTTTTCTTTAAGTCATGTAATTAGAAATTCCTTCTCCTTTTGCTTAACCTTGGGGCAAGTCCTTTGTCTCATTCTAAGCCTGTCTTGTTGGTCCCGAGTCCCCTTGTCAAGGCAGTTCTAGCCCCCTGCAGGTGGCCCCTGGACAGAACAATGATCTGCTGAGATGGGCTTGGGATTCCCCACTTCCACTGTTCTCCTTCACCTTGGTAGACCTGGCTTTGGCTGCAGAGCAGGGAAGATAACCTTGACAAATAGACATTTCAGAGAGTGGGGAAAACACTTTAAGGAACAGTAGAATCAGTTTGAATTTGAGTTGTTGAGAAATGGGGAAGTTGGTGAAAGAGAATAGAGCTGGGGGTTTTAGTGAAGGGAACAGACTAGGAATCAGTTTGACTGGACGCTTGAAGAAGTTTCCTTAAAATGTGAAAATAATTTTGCAGAGGAATGTTTACACAAAAACTAATCTAAAGAAAAAACAACTTACACACCAGAAGCTAAATGTCATTTGATTCCCAGAGGGAATGATCTCAGAAGTTAAAAGGGGAGGGATGCTCTCCAACTATTAAATGTATTTTTAAAGGCCCTTTTGGGTTTAAATTGGTTCCAGGAAGAAGACAGGCCCTTATCCCAGGGGAGGTATCTTTGAAAAGGCTAATAGAAGGTTGGAGAAGTTTTCTATTGAGCATGGCATGGCGGGTGCAGAAGGCAGAGGGGTTAACCAGAAGTATTCTGTCCATGGTGGTTTCAACCCAATTTTGAGTGGTTTCAGCCTGATTTTGAGATCAAACATTTGGAGCTTACGAAACTCCCTCTGGGGTTGCCTTTGTTTATCCTGCTTTCCTGGCAGCCATTGGAGTTCAGGCAGAGTGATGTCACTGGAGGAACTTGGAAAGCAAGTCCAAGTTTTCTGCAGTGTAACTTTGGAATCAAAACCAGCCACACGGGTGGGTTTGCCAGTGTCATAAGTAGACCCTGAGTGGCAGTTTTAAAGCGTGTGCCTGAGTGGTGAAGGAAGTTGAAATTTCATCTGCCCCACTGCAAGCTGCTAGCTGGTCAGTGCAGGGAGAGGGAAGCCAGGCTTTTCAATTCTCAGCCTAGTGCTTTTATTCTGAACTTGGGATGCAATTAACCTTGCAAGTATAAAAATCACTCCAAAAATGAAGCTGACTTCTGTACTGAGTTCAGAACAGGAAACCTAATCTCCCTAGCCAGCACACAAAATCTAGACCTCTGAGCAATTTGTCACCATCCAAGGCCATCAAATTCAAAAAGACCAAGAAAAATGCTGCCACCCAACCAGGAGAAAAGGGTGCCTTGGGGAACCTGAGGATCATGAGCTCAGGAACTAAGGGGTAGAAACTTATAAAGGTACTGTAATTTTGGGGGGACTTTTACTTCCCTTTATGCAAAACCTCCAACTTCCTCCCTGCTACAAGCCAGTGCCTAAACTTCATTTGTTTGCTCTGGGAACACCGTTGTCACTGTGCTTTAGGAAAACAACAATGGCTAGGCAGAAGTGTTCATTTTACTGCAGGTGACTTGGAAGGAACACTGGTAATTTCACCTACCCACCTACCTCTCCATCCTTCATCTTTACCTGCAACCAATTCCTCCCCTCACTTCTTTTTTTTTTTTTTTTTTTTTAATAAAAAAATTTCCAGGGCTGAGGATATAGTTCAGTGGTAAAGAACATGCTCATCATGCATGAGTCCCTGGGTTCCACCCATAGCACCAAAATTAAAAGAAAACAAAATCTCCCAAGTACTTTCTGATTTAGAATGTGGTCAGCCACTGACTGACTAAGTCTTCAGCAGTTTCCATTCATTCAACAGACCTTCACCAAGCTACTTCTGCCATCCAGGGGTAAGTCCTGGTCCCCTGTAACTTCATGGGTGGAGTCAGAGATAACCCACTCATGGCCACAACTCTGGTAATTAGATCTTCATAGGAGGTTCAGAGTGGGGCCACGGCAACCTGTGGGGCAGGTGACTGTCAAGGAGGGGAGAACAAGGGGTGTACTTTCTTTCTAGGGGAGACTCTGTGGACAGAATGCAGTTGAGAGTAGTCAGGGAAAGGACACTCTAAACATGTGCAGAGGAACCAGGTGAGAGAAGTCATGCCTGGGAAGTCAGGGAGCAGTAGGAAATGAAGTTGAGATCAGAAATGCTGAGCCAGTGAAAGAAGACCTTGAGGCAGGAAACTGAAATGCTCGGATGTCTTATTTGGAGTGAGAAGAGTAGATCGGTGCATTGGTGAACTTGCAGGCAAATTAGTTGGGGTTCCCCAAGTGGTTTCTCAGCAAATTTTGTCCCACTTTGACAATCTCTAAATTATGGAGCAGATGACCCCTCGCTGAGAGGGGGCATCATCCTTCTGAGATGAGTTCTACAGAAGATTCCTCTATGTTCTTCATTTAGAATTGTGAACCCATTCCTAGGACTTTTCTTAAACCCCTAAGTTAAGTTCCAGGTAGAGGGACCTGAAACAAACCTGTCGGTCTGTCTTTCTCTTTCTTTTTTAACTGGTCAATGGAGTATTACTTCAGTATTTACTAAAGTTTTAAATACAATCAAGTAAAAATTAGACATTTAAATAAAATTAGACATTTTAAAAGTACAAGTCAGGCATTGGGGCACACACCTATAATCCCAGTTACTCCAGAGGCTGAGACAGGAGGATCACAATTTTGAGAGACCCTGTCTCAAAATTAAAAAGAAAAAAGGACTGGGGATGTTGCTCAGTCATAAAACACCCCTGGATTCAATCCCCAGTACCCACCCCCCCCCAAAAAAAAAAAAGTACACTATATTAGAAAGCTAATCAGTGATATTATTCTTTCCATGTGAACAATCTCTTTTGCTGAGGTAAGCAATACTGATTCTGAGGAACTTGGGACATTTCTAATACAACTGTGGTAGTGGTTCTCAAAGTGTGGTCCCCAGATCAGCAATTGCAGCATTACATGAGAACTTCAGAAATGTGTATTTTTGAGCCCTACCCCATATGTACTGAATCAGAAGCTGTGGGTTCATCTAGTGTTTGAACAAGCTCTCAGGCAGTTCTGATGCAAGGCTAAAGTTTGAAAACCACTTCCCTATGGTGTCACCTACTCAAAAGGAGCTACATGGAGAACCGAAGTTGTTTTTTTTTTTTTTGGTAATGGGGGATTGAACTCAGGACCTTACACATGCTAGGCAAGTGCTCCACCATGGAGCTACATCCCTAGTCCTGTTTTTGTTTTCTTAAGAGAAAAGCTTCAAGCCTAGTCAAAGTCACAACCAAGCAACTTCAAAGTTCATGTAACAGACATGGAGCAATCTTAACTATCAGTTTTTAATAGAAATCTAGCAAATGATTTTTAAAATTACATATATTATACTCTCTGAGCAGAGAGAAGAGAGAAAAAAGGCACAAAGTTCTGGCCTATGGTAGGATTCTGCCCTCATTTGTCATTATCATTTAAAAAAAACATTTTAATGCAAATGATAACAACTTATAAAAAGCCATGACCCCATATATATGTATAATTACTGTGTGTCAATTTAAAAAAAAAAATCTACCTATGAGAATCCACAAGGGCTTCCTGAAAATTAATTTTGTGGGTCCTAAGGCTCCTGTCCACAAGTGACCTACTGTATAGTTGAGTTAAAACTTGAACATAAGAAGCAATTATGGTTACCCAAGGTGGCATATACTCCTGAGATACGTTGTGAGGAGGCAAAGTAGGTCTCATGGAGTCAAGGACCCTCCTTCAGGGTCTGGCGTATAGCTCAAATGCAGAGCACACAAGCTCCCCAGTCTTAACGTTGGGAATCTGGGATCAAATCCCCAGCACTAAAAAACAAAGAAATGAAAGGAGTCCTCCTAGTCTGGGTGAGGTGGCACATATCTGTAATCTGTGGACTCTGGAGGATCGCGAGTTCAAAGCCAGCCTCAGCAACAGCAAGGGGCTAAGCAACTCAGAGACCCTGTCTCTAAATAAAAATTTTTTAAAAAGAGACTGAGGATGTGGCTCAGTAGTTGAGTGCTCTGAATTAAATCCTTGGTATACCCCCCCATCACCACCAAAAAAGAGTCCTCCTTTAGTTTTCATTCAGAGAACTTTTGTTTTCACTCCTCGCCCAATCAAATGCTACCAGATATGCAAAGTCACCCCTCCTTTGATCTCCCTTTTCTCTTAACCTAACAGCAACTTCCCAGCCTGCTTTGCAGAGCCCAAAGGGATCTCAGACTTACCAAACCCTAAATTCTGCCAGAATGAAGTGGAAGTTTCCGAGGAATGGGCCCTACATGCCCCACTGACTGTTAAGTCATGTGTCCCTCGGCAGGAACACCTGGCTGCCCCTCCAGGGCTACTGAGGACATCATACTACTCAGTGGTCAACTATCCTAGGAATTTGGGCCTCCTGGGTTTGTCCTATGCAACTGGGAAAAGGGGCATTTAGTGCCCCAACTCTAAGAACTCTGACCTTTTATTCTGGTGCAGTAGCCCATCTTATCTCCAAAAGAGAGTTTTTGAGGATATGGCAACTGCTGCATTAACAGATGACTCTAGGAAGGAAAGGAAAAGGCTTGTTCTATAAATACATGTACCGTTCTTGGATGATGCACTGGCCGCCTCCCCACTCCCACCCCAATCACCCTTGTGACTGTCAGAGCAGAGCAGCCTCAAGCCAAGGGATTAGTGCAATCACAAGGTCAACAGTAGATACCCCATCCATAAATACTCCTGGAGAGCTTTAGTCATTGACTAGGAGCCAGGAAGGGAAAAAAGAAGAGGGAGGTGGGGAGAGAGTTGGCAGCCTGCTGGGGCTATCTTCAAACAGCTACAGTAATTTTTTTTTTTTCTTTAAAGACTGATTTTCCACCAGAATGTAGAAATCTATGGAGGGAGTATAGACAAGAGAGAAAAAGAACAATTACCACAAAAACACTTTTTTAAAGAGGTGGATAACCTGATCTTCAGAATATAGATCTGTCCCCCAATTCTTTGTTAAAAGAAAACCAAGAGCTGGTACTACTGGCAATTTCAGAATCTCTGTTAAATTACAGTTAGAATATTATATTTTCTGCATCAGGTAAACAGGAAGAGAAAGCAGGTTTCCTGCGTTGATAAAGTTGGACGATCATTTAGAGTCTCAAATCTCCTTGGATACATGAACCCATAAACCAGGAGGTAATTTGTTGGAAGGGGCTGTTCTGTGGGAATGGAGGACCTTGGGGATCTTCAGGTCCTCATTTGCTTGTCTGTCACGTGCACTTCTGGGGTTGCAAGGCAGATGAAGACAATGGGAAGCTGTGAGGAAGACATGAAATGCTCTGTGTGGGAGCAAGTTGCCTAACAGCATTGTACCTAAATAAAGAAGGCCTCGATGTGCTGGTAACCACACCACGAACTGATATTCTGCATCTTCACCAGACAGAGGGGAGGACTGGGGGTGGATCGGCTTTACTGTCACCAGCAGAGACAACTTCCAGAGCAGCTTGGATGAATCATCTGGTGCACACACGCACACACCCCAAAATTTTTAAATATGGATGAAGGGGGTGGGGAGATGCCAACTAACAGAAGCTGAATGTTGGGTACATAATTCTTGGACCTGTGTGTGTGTCTAATTCTGGCTTGTTATTGATTCTTTTAGTCCCTTTTGAGTGAAATTTTAAGTGACTTACCTAAGGACCAATTAGTACTAAACTTATTCTAGAAAAAGCTAAAATCCTAAGTTATTTTAGTGATATGGCTAATGTAAGCAGCTTATCAAAGAACAAATTAGATAACTGGACATGGTCAGAAATGTAATTAACATCAAATATGCTCTAGTTTGAATCTGGAATGTCTCCCAAAGGCTTACTTGTTATAGGGTTGGTCCCCAGCCTGTGGTGGGGGCCTAATGGGAGGAAATTAGGTCACAGGGGGATGTACCCTTGAAAGGGATATTTGGACCTCTGCACCTTCTTCTTCCTCTCTCTCTTTGCTTCCTGGCCACCATCAGATGAGTAGCTTGCTCCACCAAGCTCTCTAGACATGATGCTCTGCCTCATCACAGGTCCTAAAACACAGGACCAACCAACAAATCTTGGCCTGAAATTTCTGAAACCATGAGCCAAAATAAACATTTTCTCCTTTAAAACAATTTATCTCAGGTATTTGTCGTAGCAATGGAAAGCTAACACACAGATTTTCTCTAATAGACAAAACCACCCATATGCATCAGCCGGGACCCTGACAGGTAAAACTTTCCAATTTGAAAGTTTAATAAAGGTGTTGTTTACAAAGATCTGAGTTTGGGGGACCACAAAAGATAATGAATTACCTCAAGGCTGGCTGTACAAAGGGGGAGACCCTATTACTACCCTTGGCCTATGAATTAAAGGGAGAGAGTTGAGTGGAGGGAGCCACCACATGCTACTGCCATGATACACTGTGTGATGCCACAGGCCTAAAGCAACAGGCCGCCCTACCATGAACTGCGACCTCTGAAACAGTGAGTCAAAATAAACCTTTCATCCTTAATGTTGATTAGCTCAGGTATTTTGTCAGAATAATAGAAAGCTGATCGGGCACAGTGGTACATGCCTGTAATCCCAGCAACTCTGGAGGCTGAGGCAGGAGGATCATGAGTTCAAAACCAGTCCCAGAAAAAGTGAGGCACTAAGCAAATCAGTGAGACCCTGTCACTAAATAAAATACAAAATAGGGCTGGGGATGTGGCTCGGTGGCTGAGTGACCCTGAGTTCAATCCCGGTATCCCTTCTCCTGAAAAAAAAGAAAGCCAAGTAAAATAAAATTTTATTAACATCTTCTAAAAATCAAGGTTCTTAGTTCCAGAGTGAATTTGTATTTCACTTGGTGTTCAGAGCAAAGATTTCAAACCCTGCTTGCCTCTGCTGCCATCCTGCTGTTTACTTTGTATCTGTGTCAGAGGCAGGGTATGACAATGGGTGGACAATAGAATTGACAAAAATGGTGCCAGTTCTTATTCACAGAAAAAAGAACTCAGGGCATGATTCAGTATAGAGCATGAGCTCAGCATGTGCAAGGTCCTGGGTTTAATCCCCAGCAACACACACAGTGAAACAAAACAACATATCCAAAAAAAAGCTATAGAATCAAATTCTCATTTGCCTTTAGAGACACAGGTTCTGTGCTCACAGAAAAGTTTAAAGATTGTGATCAAGCAAATGGGAATGTAAGAAACTTTGCTTTAAGAGATTCAGTAGTCAATAGCCAGCTAAACATAGCTGTGAAGGATTTTAGAGTATGCAATTGGAGCTATGTAAGTAAGGATTCCATATGAGGTGATATTTTATCCATATTAAATGTCTTGCTGGTATCTTCCTATAGTAGAGTGAAACAGACATTATTACCTCATGTACATATATGACTGCACAACCCATGTGATCCTATAGCATGTACAAACCGAAAAATGAGAAATTATACTCCATTTATGTGTGATTTATCAAAATGCATTCTACTGTCATGTATAACTAAATTGGAACAAATAAAAAAATTATTTTTAAAAAAAGTCTTGCTAGGATCTAAAAAGCCAAAACTCCTACATTGTTCCAGCCATAGACACTTTATTCAAGTTCATTATATACAATGAACAGGATAGGCCCTGCCCTGAAGACACCATGTCTTTTGTATCATAGTAGATTGGTGAGTCAAGAAATAAATGAGTGGAATAAAAAGAGTCAATTGAAATTTTATACCATTGAGAGAGGAGAGACACTGACTTAAACTTCACTAAAAAAGTCACGTTTTGCTTGCCATTTAAGATCAAGTTGTTATAGTTTGGATCCAGATGTCCCCCAAAGGTTCATGTGTTAAAAGCTTGGTCCACAGTGCAGTAGTGTTTGGAGATGGGTATTTCAGGAAGTGATTGGATCATGAGGGCTCTGATTTTCTCAATGGATTAATCTATTGATGGGTTCATAACTGAATAGACTATTTGGGGGTGGAAATGATAGGATGTGGGACCTAGTTAGAGGAAGCAGGTTACTGGGTGCATGTTTTAGAAGATATAACTTCTCCACTCCCATTCATTCTCCCCACCTCACCCCCTTTCTCCTTTCCAACTACCATGAGGTGAACAGCTTTGTTCCACCACACCCTTCTGTCATGTTCTTTGCCTGAACTCAAGCCCAGAAACAATGGATCCAGATGATCATGGACCAAAACCCCTGAAACCATGAGCCAAAAGAAATCTTTCCTTCTTTAAACTGTTTTTTCTCAGGTTTTTTTTTTTCACAGCCACAAAAATCTAACACACAAGTGAAGTCCCCACAATAGGGATTTATGGAAGAATAAATCACAATTTTCTATAGCTTGATTTAAAGCTTTCAAATCTTTCTTCAGAAGTTGGTAATGATGACAGCACACGACAGCTCTAGTCAGCTGCCCTCTACTAACGATTGCTTCTTGCAATCCTGGTGCAAACAATGCTCTCTTTTTGGCAAAGCCCCTGAATAAGCTGCTGCAGCTGCGGCTCTTTGGGGAAAAAGAGAATCTGCTCCTGCTGGTCTTCTTCATGGGGACTGTATGTTCCCTTTTTTTTTTTTTTAATTAATTAATTAATTAATTAATTATTTTTACAGACTTCATTTTGATTCATTGTACACAAATGGGGTACATGATTTCATTTCTATGGTTGTACATGATGTAGATTCATACCATTCGTGTAATTATACATGTACATAGGGTAATGATGTTTGTCTTTGGTGTTAATTTGGATCTGGAATGTCCTCCAACGTCCCACGCATTGTAGGCTTGATTCTCAGCCTGTGTTGTTCTTGGGAAGTGGTAGACCCTTTAGGAGGTGGGCCCTAGTGCAAGGAAGTTAGGTCATTGCCAGGGTGTGCCCTTGAAGGGGATATTGGGACTCTGGCCCCTTCCTGTCTCTCTGATTCCCAGCTGTCATGGGGTGAACAGCCCTCTTTGCCATGCATTCCTGGCCATGATATTCTTCTACCTTACCACACCCAAAATCAACAGAGCCACTGACCATGTTCTAAAATCAAAATGAAACTTTCTTCCTTATAATTTGGTTATCTCAGATATTTGTTACAGTAATGGAAAGTTGACTAGCACAGTATCCCATCCTGACTTTTTTCAGTAAGAATGCTTAAAAAAGTCATTAGTGACAGCAGTTTCCAACCCTGTCCAACAAAAGCACATAGGCAACTCTGGTCCTGTGTATGTGTGTTCCATGGCTCAGCAATGTGTTGGTAAGCTTTTCATTTCTGTGACTAAAATACCTGACAGGAACAATTTAGAGCAGGAAAGTTTAATTTGCTAAGGGGTTTCAGAGGTTCTGTCCATAGTCAGTCAATTCCATTGCTCTGGGCCCAAGATGAAACAAAAATCATGATGGTGGTACACTGCTCTACTCATGGTGATCAAGAAGCAGAGAGAAAAAGGTGAATCCTTCCAGGGCAAGCACCCAGTGATCCACTTGTGTATCCCACTTGTGTATACTTACTCAGTTAGTCTATGTAAACTAGGGCAGACTGATTAGGTTACAACTCTCATAATTCAATCATTTCACCACTGAATATTCTTGCATTGACACAGGAACTTTTGAAGGACACCTCATATCTAAAATCATAACAACCTAAAATTGCCACCTCTTTGTTCCTTGGGGCCAATTTTGTCCCACCTGTTTCTCAGTCGTAGTTGCTGAATGGGTAGGATGGGCAAACATTCCCAATTTCATTCTCAGTCCCTGGCAAGTTTGAAATTACTCTGAGCACTTGGTAGTCATTTTCTGATTCTCACCCATATTTGTGGCCCATCCTGTGATAAGCAGACAAAATACTGACACCTTCAACAACAATATTATAACATAATATTGAGCCACACATTGACCTTTAGAAAATCAAGGTCAAGAAAACTTGAAAAAAGTCTGTAACACATCACCCAGGACTTGCTTACATAGTCCTAGGTTATCTGCTAATTATGTTTTACATATGAATGTGTCAATTGACAAAAATCAATTCGTGTTTTCTATGAACACAGTCATGATCTCCCTTCCTGAAATTATTTACTTCACCCCCACAAAGGTCACTATTATTCTATTTTCTATTGCTATTAAAAAGTTATTTTATTGACATATAATAAGTAGGAAATTTGTGAAAATTTGATACATGTATATAATGTATCAAATGATCAAATCTGGATAATTAGTATTCCCATCTCCTTAAACATCAATCATTTCTTCCTCTTGGGAATCAGGTTCCCAACTCCTCTCTTCTAGTTCTTTATAACATATAATTCATTGTTATGAACTATAGTCACCTCACTGTTCTGTAGAAGATTTACTTATTTTCCCTGATCTAAACTACACAGTGCACTTAGCAGGAAATTATGAAGTGACATGTCCAGCCTCCAAAAGTCCTGTACCAAGTAGTTAATGGATCTCCTCATACCACCAGCTATTGGACTAGCACCATGGAGATGTTCCATGGTATGGATGGATTCTGCAGAATAATGAGAGGTGACTGACAAGTAACCAGGCTTCAAAAGAACTCATGCCCTATGCATAGTTTTACTTTTTCAAACTTTTTCACAGTTTGTTTTTTTCTAAAAAAAAAATAAAAAATAAAAAAATTATAGTTGTAGATGAACACAATACCTTTATTTTATTTATTTATACTTACATGGTGCTGAGGATCAAACCTACTGCCCCACATGTTTTAGGCAAGTGCTGTACCACTGAGCTATAACCCCAGCCCCGCCCAGTTCATTCTTACCAATGAGGACCAACATGCTGATGGAGGCAATAGTGGAAATACCAGTAGCTCAAAGACAAGTAATTCTGCTGGAAATTTCAGCTGGCATTTTCATTATAATTCTCAGGGCTGGGGGTATTGCTCGAGAGTAGAGTACTTTCCTAGCATGTGCAAAGCTCCCGACAAAATATTTTAAAAAGTACAATCCCATCTTGAGTTTGGTGACACTTGCCTGTAATCCCAGTTACTTGGGAAACTGAAGCAAAAGGATTGCAAGTTTAAGACCAGCCTGGGCAATTTAGCAAGACCCTGTGTCAAAAGTTCTAAAAAGAGGGGCTGGGGTTGTAGGTTAGTGGTACAGTGCTTACCTAGCATGTGTGAGGCACTGGGTTCGATTCTCAGCACCACATATAAATAAATAAAATAAAGGTTCATCAAAAACTAAAAAAAAAATTCTAAAAAGAGCTGGGGGTGTAGTTTAGCGGAAGAGAGCTTGCCTAGAATATGTAAGATCTTGAGTTCAATTCCCAGGAAGGGTTTCCCCCCCCAAAAAAAATATTTGCACTCTGTTTCAAGCATCTTGTCTTCTGCTACTTTGGCAGAACTATTTCACCAGTAATTGAAATATGAAAAATTAAGGAAGAACAATCCCGTATGCACTTAAATATTCCAGCTCCTATGCTAAGTGGTAGGGAATAAATATGAGTAAGAAAGGGTCAGGTATGAACAGAAGATGCATGTGTCCAAGAGAAGTGTGTCCAGAGTTAGGAGATTATGCTGGAGATTTGTCTAGTGCACACTGAGGATGCAAAGGAAAACATGGGCCCATTCTATTTTTGGGGGGCGGTGGTGGTGGTGGTTAGCAATCAGGAAAGGTTATATGGATGTGGTGACATATTACCTTTGTTTTGAAAAATAAGAAATTTTTTGTTTGGTGACAGGATAAGAATGCCTTTGCCCAGACATATCAAAAGTAAAGTCAGGGTGGAAAACATTAGGCAATCTGGAGGCCACTTGTGGCCAAAGGGAATAAGGGAACAGAGGGAGAAATAAGGATGGAGAGAAACATGGCACAAGATGATGAAGGGCCTTGTAGGCCAGGCTAAGCAACTTAAGCGTTTTGCATAGGCAAGTGGATAACATTGAAGTCACTGGAAGTTTTTAAACCTCAAAGAGATATAATCACATTTTTGTTATAGAAAAATTAACCTGGAAGTCATGTAGAAAAAGGATTCCAGGGGTAGGAAAAAGTTCAGGGAGACATGCTGCTCTCCTGTTTAAAAGCTTCCAAGAACTTAAAATAAATCCAAGTGGGCTGGGGGTGTAGCTAACTCAGTGATAGAGTACTTGTCTAGCATGGGTGAGACCTTGGGTTCTATCCCACTGAGAAACAAAAAACAAAAAATAGTAAAATAAAATCCAGACTTATTTGGCCAGCCCCTTTCATTTCCAGACCTTTGCATTTGCTGCTTCTCTCTCTCTCTCTTTAAATTTTATTTATTTTTATTTTTACAGACTACATTTTGATTCATTGCTGCTTCTCTTACTTGAAGTTTGTCCTTGAATTCTCCCTCAACCCTTCTCTCTTAGGTATCTCGGTCTCAGTATTAGCCTCACCTCCTTCAAAAGGACAGTTAGGCCCTTCATTTCACTCTAATGCATTAGAAACCTGATGTTCTTTTGTTTGTTAGATTATTACTGTCATTTATTCCCTCAAATGTGCTTCATAAGGGGAGGGGTCATCCCTGTCTTATTCACCAACATGTCCCTTGTCCCTGCGTGAATGAATGAATAAATCAATTAGTGGTCCACATGAGGAATAATAAGGGCCTGAAATAAGGTGAGAAGTGGGGGGAAAGGGAGGCGGGAAGGAGAGAGATGTGAAGCAGTGAGATCGATATGACTAATTGGATGTGGGTGGTGAGAGAGAGGGAGGAGTAAGAGTGACATTTGGGTTTCTGGCTTGGGTGGCTGGGTGGATGGTTGTGTCTTACAGAACAGGGAATGCAGGAGAGAGAGGTTTATGAGGCACAGTCAGCAAGTCAGTTTCAGGTATGTTAATCTGGGGGACATTCAAAGGTAGAAGATCAGGAAAGCAATTGGATATGGGAATCTAGATTTAAGGAGAAAGGACCAAGCTCAAGATACGTATTTAAGAACTGTCAACACATAGGATAATTGAAGACATTCAAGACACAGGAGAGGCATCCATTAAATAAGGAGGGGAAGGGTATGGTTGCACGTGGGAGCAAGAAGGCGTGAGCGCTGAGTCTTTCTGAATCACCTCTTGCTTCTACTTTCTGATTCTCTCCTATGGATGGAAGGAACATCTGACAGCCGTTACCTGACTTCTGGGATGGTCTGCACCATCGCAGACTGGGTTCTGTGATGCCAGAACTCAAGGAAGGGTTTACAGAGCGCCAAGCGAGAGACATTTTCCCTGACCTGGCCTCCCTGACAAAAGAACAACAGCTTTCATTCGTCCTGTGGCCAATCAAGGAATGAGGTGAAGAGTAGCTGCTAACCTGCTGCGTTGGACACTGGGGAGGGATTTTATCAATGCAGTGTGTGCACATGAGACCAAGAACCAAACCCGCAGTCTAAACAAGTAATTTCCTTTCTGAAATCTGCTGTCTGTGAGAGTGGATAGGCCCACCTATACAATTCCCTACTTTACCTGTTTATTTACTTCTTTACCTATTTACTTTTGTGGTGTTGAGGACTGAACCAGGACCTCAAGCATGCTAAGCCTGTGCTCTACCACTGAGCTATACCTTGAACCCCACCTGTTCTAGTAAGATGATCTTTCTTCCTTCCTCCCTTCCTCCCTCCCTCCCTTCTTCCCATCCTCTTTCTTTCTTTCTTTCTTTCTTTCTTTTCTTTCTTTCTTTCTTTCTTTCTTTCTTTCTGTGGTGCTGGGGATCAGAAGGACATATTTTCAATAATAGTAGTTCAAACTCATTGATGAAAAAAAGAGAATATAAATAATAGTAATAATCTTCTAAAATTTGTACTAAAATTAGCTTTTTTTTCCTTCTGAGTTCATTTTTTTTTCTCCCATGGGCTTTATAAAACACAGTTAAAATTATATAAAATGTAATATATAATTATATAATTTAATACATTTACATATTCAGACATAAACATATAATGTTATCTTGACTTTTCTTTTTGCTAGACATTAGCTTATAAATATTTTTCCATGTGACTTCAGCATTTTGATGACTATATAATATTATCTTCTCATTATTGAACATTTAGAATATTTTTTCTCTATTTAAAATATATGTATATACTGATAAAAAATCATTGTGCATTAGTTTGTGAGGGTTCCAAAATAATGTACTACTAATTGGATAGCTTAAACAACAGTTTGCCTACTCAGAGTTCGGGATGCTGAAAGTTCAAGATTAAGGTGTCAGCAGGGATAGTTTCTGCTGAGGCCTCTCTGATTTGTAGATTGCCATCCATCTTCTCCCTGTATCCTCACATCTTCTTTCTTCTATATTGAAGCATCTCTGGTGCCTCTCTGTCCAAATTTCCTCTTCTTATGATGACACCAGTAAGAACAGATTGAGGCCCACCCTAATGGCCTCTTTTAATTTAATCACTTCTTTAAAGATTCTGTCTCCAAATACAATCATATTTGAGGTACTGGGGATTACAGTGTTGACATATGAATTTTGAGGTAGGGGACACAGTTCAGCCCATAACACATTGTGTGCAATTTTTCTCACATGTATTTCTAATTATTTCCTTTGGATGGATTTCTACAGTGGGCATCACTGGGTCAAAAATTTAAAAAAATAATAAGGCTTTTGAAACTGCTTTCTCAAAAGAATTTAACAATTGGTGTTGCAAGAGATCACTTAAGTGTTTCTTAAGTAAGTGAATAAAACAACTAAGGATTCCATTCAGTTGTATATGACAGTAACTCATTCAAAATGACTGAACTCAAAAAGGCTTTATACTGCTACTTGAAGTGAAGCCTAGAAGGTGGTCCGAAGCTTTCATAGAAGCTTCAGGATGTACCGATGTCATAGGCATCTTTAGAGTTTCTGTTCTCCCATCTCCTGCAGTCTTTGGCATGTGGCTTTCACCTCCCTGGTCTTTGCACTTGCTGTTTTGTCTCTTATCCGCAGATCTCCCTGTGGCTGGCTCCTTCACTTCCTTTATATTTTTAATCAAATGCCACCTTCTCGATGAGACATTTCCTGGCCACTTTTTTTTTTTCTTTCTTTCTTTTACTTTTCTTTTTTTGGGGGTGGGGGTACTGGGGATTAAACCCAGGGGTACTCTACTACTGAGCTACATCCCCAGCCCTTTTAATTTTTTTATTTTTAAACAGTGTCCCTAAGTTGCTGAGGATGACTTTGAACTTGTGATCCTCCTGCTTCAATTTTCCAAGTACCTGGGTTACAGTCATAGCCACCATGTTGGGTTCCTAGTCACCTTTTCTAAAACTATTTCCCCATTTCTTCCTGTCCCCCTTTGCTGCTCTATTTTTCCTTCTTATAATTCATTATTATTTAATATACTATTTGTGTTTAGAACCAGCTTTTTGTTACTATAAAAAAGACCTGAGAAAATCAACTTATGGAAAAAAAAAAGTTTTCTTTGGGCTTACAATTTTGGAGGTTTTAGACCGTGATCAAGTGGTTCTATTGTTTGGGGGCCTGTGGTGAGGCAGCACATCACAGGAAGAGCATGTGGTACAGCAGAATTGCTTAGGAAGTGAAAAAACAGAGAGGAAGAGGAAGAGCCCATGATCCCACAATCCACGTACCCAATGACTTAAGATCTCCCATTGGACCCTGTCTCTTAAAGTTTCCACCACCTCCAATAGGCCCAAGGGTTAGGAACCAACCCTTTAACAAATGGGCCTTCAGAGTACACTTATCTAAATCTAAACTTCAGTGATATTTATATATTTTTAATTAATTTTTTGGTGGTGCCGGGGATCAAACACAGGTCCTCCCATATGCTAGGTAATCGCTCTACAGTGGAGCTACATGCTTAACCCTATATTTTAATTTTTTTTCTTCCTTCACCCTTCGAGGGAAAGCTCCAGCCAGGCACAGTGGCACATGCCTATAATCCCAGTGACTTGGGAAGCTGAGACAGGAGGATCGTGAGTCAAAGGCAGCCTCAGCAAAAGCAAGGCCCTAAGCAACTCAGTGAGACTTGTTTCTAAATAAAATACAAAATAGGGCTGGTGATGTGGCTCAGTGGTCAAGTGCCCCTGATTTCAATTCCCAGTACCCACCCCAAAAAAAGGAAAGCTCCATAAGAGTATGGATCTTATCAGTTTTGTTCTTTAACGTATACACGTGCACACACACACACATACATTTCCACTTTCAGGAAAGACTAAGCTAAAGCAACTTCCTTCTCCCTTTCTTTCTTCTTCTCTTCCTCTTTCCTTCCCCTTTTTAAATTGTGATGTGGCTTTCTCAAAGCTACTTGGAAAGTTGATGACAAAGCCAGAGAACTGAAATCCTAGAGTCCTGAGTTTTTGGCCCTTTCTACTACCATTCCTAAGCAAGAATGTCATTGACCCTTAAGGATTAGCATAATGGGCTGAAAGAGAAAATGTTGTGGTTGAATTTAGGTTTGACAAGGCTTTTAAAACAGGATGCTGACGAAGTCATATGTTTAAGTCAGTAGTACAGTATTCGCAAATCCTTTAGCACCTTTTCTGAAATTTCTGGGGAGGTAGGAAACTGAAATATGTGTTTGTTCTGCCATCTTTATTCAATTCTTCATTAATCCTGAAATTGGTTTTCCAAAATTTCCTTACAATGTTAAGGATCAGTGTATGTCATAATTTTTAAAAAGTAATTATTATTTTAATGATACAAATGTATGTATGTATGATACAGGGTGATAATTTGATACATGTATACAGTATAATGATCAAGTCAGGGTAGTTAACATTGCTATCTCCTTAAACATTTAGAGCAATTTTTTCAATTATAAAGTCATAATTGTACATATTTGTGGAGCACAGAGCAATATTTCAATACAAATATACAATACATAATGATCAAATTGAGGCAACAGATGTTTTCATGTACATTACTTTGTGTTGAGAGCCCTTGTGCTCATCTTTTCTAGTTACTCATACAATATATAAGAGGTTATTGTGAGCTAGTCACCCACTGTGTTGTGGAATATAGCATGCTGACATTTGTGTAAAATAGGAGGCATAAATGCAATAAAACATTCTTACAGATGCACAGAAATTCTCTGGAAGGACACAAGAAGCTCTCAAGGATGATTGTGAGGAGAGGAAATGGAAGGGTGGGGGAAGGGGAGAGAGTGTGACCAGTCACCACACAACCCAATTTTACTTTTTTTTTTTTTTTTTGTGGTGCTGGGGATCAAACCCAGGGCCTTGTGCTTGCAAGGCAAGCACTCTACCGACTGAGCTATCTCCCCAGCCCCCAATTTTACTTTTGAATATGGTTGCAAAAGGATCAAAGAAAGCAACCAAACTCTTAATGTCAATGCATTGCCCCAGTCATGAAATACTCATTGTTTCCAATGTAAAAGGCAACTGAGCCAAAGTGCTACCATGTCCCCACATGTTGTGGCCCTGCCTGTTTTTTTTTTTTTTGGGGGGGGGAAGGGGTACCAGGGATTGAACTCAGGGACCCTCAACCACTGAGCCACATCCCCAGCCCCTTTTGTATTTTATTTAGAGACAGGGTCTCACTGAGTTGCTTAGCACCTCACTTTTGCTGAGGCTGGCTGTGAACTCACGTTCCTCCTGCCTCAGCCTCCCGAGTCACTGGGATTACAGGCATGTGCCACCACACCCACCTCTGAGCTTATTTTCTACATATATCCCCCTGTATACTTTGCTCCAGCAACAAGGCCCTTCATGCTATTCCTTGAACAAGTGGAATCCTTGCTAAACAGGGCCTTTGACTTGGCTTCTCTTTGTCTGGAACCCTCCTCTCCCAGATGTTTGCATGTAACCTCATGCAAGCATCACCTCTCCAAAGGGGCTCTTTTCTTAAAACCCCTTTTTAATAAGCCCCTGATCTCTTCATTACTTTCTCCTCTTCTCCTTTCCATTTTAAGTCATAAAATAATGTCACTTATTTATTTCCTTGCTCATATAAGACCCAGTAGGAAGGAATCATTTTCCCTACTATATCCTGATAACCTACCTCAGAGATTGCTACAAAAAAAGGCACTTACTAAATATTTTCTGATTCAATGAAGAAATGCATAAGTGAATTTATCAACATGCTTGATGCAAGGCAGTACTGGACCGACCTAGTTCAGGAGGGCAAACAGGTTTTCTTCATTTACCAGCTCCAGTCAACACAGAGCAGCTTGGAAGTTAGACTGAGAAGATTTGAGTAATGACTCAGGTGATGATTAACCTTGTAGTTAATCAGCGATGTTGGCTATGGGCAAAGGAGGAAAAGACTGGCACATATGTCACCTAATTGCAAATCCAGATAATCTGGTGGGTTTGGTTAAAGCAAAAGCAGTCAGTTCAACAGCATGAGAATCCAATGTTCATTGAGAATAATAAACTTGAGCCAGATGTGGGGGTGCATCCTTGTAACCCCAGCATCTTGGGAGGCTGAGGCAGGAAGATCACAAGTTCAAGTCTAGCCTGAGCAACTTAGCAAGACCCTGTCTCAAAAAAATAAATAAATAAATAAAAAGGATTGGGATTGTACCTCAGTGGAATAGAGCTGGCCTGCCATGTGTGAAGCCCTGGGTTTGATTTTCTGCACCACCAACCAAAACAAAACCCCAAAAAGCATGATGTTATCAAGTATACAGCAAGATAATGCTTTCATATTTCATACACTTGCCTGCTTTCATTCACTGTTGAGAGGTTCATTGTTTAATGGTCTAGATCAAGTATCCAGAAAGTCTTAAACTTATCAATTTATTTTTTTTTTTAAATGGAATTTTTCTTCTGGGGGGCGGTGCTGAGAATCAAACCCATGAACCTATGCATGCTAGGTGACACACTACCACCGAACTATGTCCACAGCCTAATTAAAACATTTTTTGGTGCTGAGGTGGGATTGGATCCAGGGCCCACACATGCTAAGCATGTTGCTACACCACTGAGCTGTACCCCAAGCCCTGCAGGTGGGGTTTTCACTTTTTCAAATGTCAGGTTCGCCAGGTTGCTGAGAACCAGTGTTCAGGAGACCCTAGAACTCTCTTCCCTCCCTCCTGCTAGAACTCTTAATATTAATTTTTGTCCTGCCTGGAGGCTTTGCTCAAACAGAACAACTTTTTCTGCCAGCCAGAGGTACTCTCTTACCCAGCTTTGATGCACACAAGAGAATCTGGGTGTGTGTCTTTAAAAATCTAGCTCTAACTTGAAATATGCCGGGAAAACCAACTATCTAGCCAGGTTTGAGTCATGGGTTCATCTCTGACCAAGTGAGTAGGCTGCCATGATTGGTCTCAACTAGACCAAGTTCCACCATGGAGCCAATCCACCATGAGTTACAGAAGAACCTGGAGACTCTCCTCTGTGGACCCCCCCTCCCAAGAGAACAGAAACATTACTCAGGGGAGTTGTGCAGTGGGGAAAGAGGCATTTCCAAAGACAGAGTATGTCCTAATGTATGGGGCAGGGTAACCACTGGTGATCACAAAACTTCTTTCCAGATTTCCCCCCATAGTTGCCAGTGATTCTCTTCAAATTCAGTAACTCTGATGGAAATAATATCACTACTATTTTCTGGAACTTAGCTTTATAGTGGGTGTAAACTGTGCAGGCCAGTGGAATCTTCTTATCAAAGTCACCTGAAGTGAAATGGGTGTAGGTGCTCCTTTCTTCATAAATTATTTCACCTGCACTTTAGTTGCACATTATTTGACTTCCCTTTTCGCACCTGTTGCCTGGTTCAGCCCTCTGCCACCTGGTGCTATTATTCCTCCTCTGATATTTAACAACTCCCCTGCCATTCAGGGTGGCGTGGGCCTCCAGCAGTCCTGTCAATGTGTCTACCTATTTGTAAACAGTCAGGGCTCCTACAGTGCTAGCACCTAGAAGGCCTGTAGCCATCAATTGATTCAATCCTTTTATTTTGCAGGAGAAAAAATGAGGCTAAGTGATCATATGTGACTTGTTCAAAGTCACCCAGTGTATTAGTAACAGATTATGGCTAAAGTCTTGCTGTTTTCTGGTTCTTAATCCAGGATACTTTCAGGAACCAGACAGAGCTCCCAGTAAAAAAAGAAAAGAAAAGAAATAGAGTAGCTGAGTAGGCGTTGAACATGCTCAAGGTCTTGGGTTCAATCCCAGCACCAATAGAGAAAGAAAGTTATATAGTACCCAGGCCCTTTGACCAAAGTCCCTAGTCCCCAATATTTTTTATTTTTACATTTTTAGTTGTCAATGGACTTTGTTTTACTTATTTATATGTGATGCTGAGAATCGAACCCAGTGCCTCACACATGCTAGGCAAGTGCTCTACCACTGAGCCAGGACTCCAGCCCCTTAATATTTAAAAAAAAATTTTTTTTGTAGTTGTAGATGGACAGCACGCTTTTATTTTATTTGTTTATCTTTATGTGGTACTGAGGTTAGAACCTAGTACCTTACACAGGTGAGGCAAACACTTTGCTACTGAGCTACAGTCTCAGTCACCCAAATATTTTTAAAAAGTAATCTTATCCCTTCTCTGAGCTGGTCCCCTAAAGGATCATCATCAAGAAAGGTCTCACTCTGCTTGTCAAGCAGATGGTTATTGAGTTGCCTTCATACTCAGTGGGAATGCAACCTTAGTGATGGTCTTGTCTTAGCCCTTTCAGGATGAACACCTTAGAGAAATTTGTAAGTAGTAGAAATTTATTACTTACAGATCTGGAAACTGAGAAGCCTAAGATCAAAGTGCCAACAGATTTGGTGTCTGGTGAGGGCCTGTTTGCTTCTTAGATGGCAACTTCTTGCAGTGTCCTCTCAAGTCTGAAGGGGCAAACACATTACATTCAGTTTTTTTTAATATAAATGGGCATAAATCTCATTCTTAATAAATAAAATAAAAATTTCCCTCAAGCTACTTAAAGATGTCCCCAAATCACTTCCAGTTTACACTGTATTAAATAAATATTATAATTATTATGGGAAAAGTAAGAGACATCAAGTGCCAGGAGTTCAGAAGGAATCCAGTCTGGGGAGATTCTGTAGACTGACCCTGATTAATATCCACTTTGAGGACGTGAGGGTGAGGGTGGGATCCTTCACTTGACATACAAGAAAC
Source organism: Sciurus carolinensis (assembly GCF_902686445.1). Classification (NCBI taxonomy): domain Eukaryota; kingdom Metazoa; phylum Chordata; class Mammalia; order Rodentia; family Sciuridae; genus Sciurus; species Sciurus carolinensis. The sequence goes on along the minus strand of NC_062216.1, from coordinate 54,132,449 downwards.
TGAGACCTTGTAGCATGACAGAGAAGGAAGAGCTAGGAGGACCAGAACTCAAATGCATGTTTTGTGAGCTTTAAAATTATCATTGTAGAAACAACAAATGCACACAGTTTAAAAAATTCAATAGCACCACAAGGCTTGTAACAATAACAAAATAGTTCCTTGCTTCACTTGCTGCCTTCATCTGAGGGTATCACTTTAACTTTTATAGCTCTTTCTTTTGCTTCTTACCCTCTTGGTTTCAAATGTCAAGCTTATGTTGCTAGGTCTTGATTTTTCCATTTTTGGATAATTTATAAAATATGAGAGTTTTAGCTCTCTTACACACTCTACCTTCCAGTCGTGTGAAAATGTTATCAAATCGATGTTCAGTGTTTACATTATTAATTAAATAATTGTTCACAGAAGAGTCATATAGTACATTATTTTTTCTTTCCATCATTGTGCTTCTTGGAATTCATTTTAATTAATTAATTTTCTTGTTTTATTTTTGCAGAGTTGGGGATTGAATCCAGTGCTTCATGTATGTGAAGCAAGCACTTGTCACTGAGCTATATCCCTACCATGTTGTTTAGTTGGGTTTCTATGTATGTGTCATCAATTCTTCTTCCAATATTCTGAGAGAATTATAAAATGCTTCCTAACACTTTTGAAAACATTAGGTGATTTTCCCAGTGTCCTATTCTTTTTCTTTGGATATGTTCAAGATCCAGCAATTCTGCATTGCTCAACCCTTCAGCTGGGTCCTTCATGATGGCTTTGTCCCCAGGTAGGGTGTATGGCTATTATTCTGAAGGGCCCCCAGGGTTCCCTTTGCCTCTCCCATATATAGGCCACATGTTTTCCAGGAACTTTGCCTTTTGTCTTTCTCATGTCTCAGAGATGCATATCTTTAGTAGCATGTTGAGACTGGGTGAATGGGAGGTGAATTATTTGAGACAATGTATCTGAAAAATTCTGTCTGTCTTCAGGATAGATTATACCTGGGATGGGTAGAGAAGTCTAGGTTATAAATCATTTTTCCTTCTCAAGGCCTTAATTGTTTTGTCTTTCAGATTCCATGTCTGCTTTTTGGAAGTCCAATACCTTTTTGATGACTTCTCTCAAAGGTGGCCTGTTTCTTTCTGCCTGGAAGCTTTGGGGAATCTTCCTTCCCTTTATCCCTGGAGTTCTGAAATCTCCTGTGGCTCTGATTTCATTCACTGTGGGGCACCCAGGGAGCCCTTATAATGTGCAAACTGATGTACTTCAGTTCTGGGATTCTATCTAGAGTTAGTTTCTCTATTTTCTCTTTTTGAAACTTTCATTTAGCTGATATTTCTCTTATTTATTATCTTAAAAAATTAGCTGCACCTCTTGGATAGGTATCCGATTTTTGTACCAATTTTTTTTTTACTTTTCCTACTTATCAATTTTTTTGTATGTTTTGTTCTCTGATCGATTTCCTCAACTTCATCTTTTAACCCACCTATTAAATTTTTTTGTCATTTTATTTGTTAACCTCCATGAGTTCTTTCCTCTTCTCTGAATGTTCTAAGGTGCATCCTGAGATATATATAATAAATATAATACACATATATATTCCTGAGATATATTTACATACATACATATATAGAAATACACACACCAATACATATATATACACATGTATATTTGGAAATTTATTTTAAACTGATAAATAAAAACAAAAATCATATGTGTTTATTGGATACTATGTGATGTTTCAATGTACATATACATTGTGTGATGTTTAACTCAGGTTACATGTATTTATCTCTTCAAACATTTACCATGTCTTTCTGGGGAAAATATTCAAAATCTATTCTTCTAGCTTCTGAGGTATATATGAACCCAGGCTTGAGCATGCGAGGCATGTGCTCTACCACTAAGTCATGTCTGCAGCCCCAAATTATCATAATTTTAGAGCGAGTGAAATATCTCACTTCATTATGATAGTAGTTTTATTTTTCTGTATCCCAGGATTGTCTCGATTTCTTCTAAATTCTCCTTTTGTCCCCATTTGTCTGCCTGGGTCTGTCTTTTATGTTGGCGGACTCCCTGGAATGTTCAGTGGCTCTTGTTTGTTGGTAAGTGAGATACCAAAGACTGGTTTGAAAGGGTTGAGTACCCGGGAGGGGTTAAGACAGGTGGGCCACACCACATGCATGATATTGGGAGACACAGATCTGTTTCGGTACAGGTTTTCTCTTGAACTGACATTTTTCTCAAGAGGCCACTCTTTCCACACTCCTGCCTGGGGACGGAAAATGGGGAGGTATAAACCTTTTTCAGGATCTTCCAGTCAAGTAGGGTAAGGGAGATGGGGGAGGGGTGGTGCACTGTTATTCAGTAGCCAGGTATTGGATGACTCCTTACCCCTAATGTCAGTAAATCATCTTGTTTTTGCCTTTCGGGGACCCAGGGTCCTAAGCCCTGGTCCTTTCCTGACTAACTTCTCATCTTCCTCCTTATTTCCTCAAGCCTTCAGTCTTCCTGTTCTCAGCCCCGCCCAAACCTCCACCTCCTCTCACCCCTTGGACAGGTTCCTGGTGATCTAATCCCTGAGGCAGTCTAGGTCTTGGAGATGCAAAACAGCTGTTTTCCTCCCCACTCTGCCAGGTTCAGGAGTTAGTTTCCACTTATTGATCACACTTTTGGGTTTCTCAAAATTTTAAAATTTTTGTTGGCAGTTGATGTTTTCACATTCTCTTTGTCCTTGAGTGTTTATGTCCCTTCTTCCCCTTTATTGTCACTTAGTGGAGGGTTAAGAAGCAGCTGAGATAAAAATATGTGTTCAATTGATCGTACTTAACTAGGATCTCCTTTTAACTCCACCGTGCAGCTTTCTGTATTTTCTTGGTCTCTGTCTCCTTCCCTCCTTCCTTTGTTCCCTTTCCCTTACTCTTTTCCTCTCTCCCTCCCTTTCTTCTTCCTCCCCTCCTCCCCTCTTCTTGTCTTTCTCTTCTCCTCTTGTCTTCCCTCTTCTCTCCATTTTTCAGGAGGCCTTTCCTTCTTCCCTACTTAAAGGACATTAGGAAGACTGATGTTCTCTGCTTTTTAAAAAAATGTTGTGAATATAAATAGCACCTTGGAATCTGGCTTTAATTCAAACATGCCAGGTTTCTGCATTAGACTCAGAAACACCAGACTCTGTGCTCCCTCATCTTTTCCCTCTGTGCATTTGCTGAGAAAATTCTCTTTGGTATTTCTAGAAAGAAGAGTATAGGCATCTCATCCAATTCAGGTCTGGCCACTCTTGTTCAGAGTTTGAATTTTGGAACCTTAGTTCAGAGAACAGAGGAAAGAAGACAAAGAGTATACTTTTGACCAAAAAAGGAAACAGGGCCAGGGTAAGTGTGGGACCAAGAACTATTAATTAATGAATTAATTCAATAAACAAGTACTGAAAATCTACTATATTCCAGGTACTATCCTAGGTAGAGGGGTTATAAAATGGATATAAAATAAATATAAAATGAATAAAACATCTAGAGTGATAAGTTTATTTGTGGTGAGTACACATACCTACTATATGTCAGGCACTATATTAGACACTTATTTATTTCTCACAATGACCTTGTGTGTTAGGCATTATTGCATCCATTTTAATATAAGAAAATTTCCCCAATAGAGGAATGTACAAGTACTATGAAACCATTGGTCTTCATGTCTGTTTTGGTGCCAATACCATGAGGTTTTTGTTACTATTGCTCAGTATAGCTCAATTTAAGGTCTGGTATTGTGATGCCTCCTGCATCACTTTTTGCCCTAAGGATTGCTTTGTTTACTCTCATTCTCTTATTTTTCTAAATGAATTTCATGACAGACATGAAGACCAATGCAACAGAAGACACAGAGATACACCCACATAAATACAGTTATGTTATCCTAGACAAAGGCGCCGTAAACGTACATTGGAGAAAAGATAGCCTCTTCTATCTTTCCAAAGTGGTGCTGGGGAAACTGGAAAGTCATATGTAATAGACTGAAATTGAACCCCTATATCTTACTGTGCACAAAACTCAACTGTAAGTGGATCAGGGACCGAGGCATTAGACCAGAGACCCTGCACTTACAAGAAGAAAAAAGCAGGCCCAACTCTCTAACATGTCAGCTTGGGAATTGAATTACTCAACAAGTTTCCTAAAGTGCAAGAAGTTAAATAAAAAATCAGTAAGTGGGATGGCATCAAACTGAAATCCTTCTTCACAGCAAAGGAAACAAGAACATATACAGAGATCCTACAGATTGGGAGAAAATCTTCACCACCAGATAAGGCATTAATTTCCAGCATATACAAAGAACTCAAAAAATTAACACCAGAAAAATAAATAACTCAGTCAATAAATGGACTAAGCCTTCCTAGAAAAAGAAATAAGAATGGTCAACAAACATTAAAAAATGTTCAAAATCTCTAGTAATTAGAGAAATGCAAATTAAAACTACACTGAGATTCCATCTCACTCTAGTCAGAATGGCAGTTATAAAGAATACAAGTAACAATAAATGTTGGTGAGGATGTGGGGGAAAAACGTACTCTCATACATTGCTGGTAGGACTGCAAATTGGCACAACCACTATGGAAAGCAGTATGGAGATTCCTTAGAAAACTTGAAATGGAACACCATTTGACCCAGTTATCCCACTCCTGGGTCTATATCCAATGGACTTAAAATCAGCATACTATAGTGGCACAGTCACATCCATGTTTATAGCAGCTCAATTCACAATAGGCAAGCTATGGAACCAACCTAGGTGTCCTTCATCTGATGAATGGATAAGTAAAAGTGGTCTATATACAAAATGGAATATTACCCAGCCATAAAGAAGAATGAAATTATGGCATTTCCTGGTAAATGGATAGAACTGAAGAATATCATGGTAAATGAAATAAGCCAATCCCAAAACACCAAAGGCTGAATGTTCTCTCTGATTTGTGGATGTGAACCCAAAACAGGAGAGGTTGGGGAGGAGAATAATAGAAATAGATTGGACTGGACAGAGGGTAACAGAGGGAGGGGAGGGAGGAGAGGAATACGAAGGAAAGTAGAATCAATAGGTCATAACTTTCCTAGCCTCGTATTTGTATACACAACCAGGGTAACTCCACATTACGTATGAACACAAGAGTGGTAACCTAATGGAATAAGATATACTTTATGTATGTATATTCTGCCAGAAATAAATTCTGTCATTATAACAAAAAATAAATAAGTGATTTAAAAAGTACTATGAAACCTAAGAGATGAGATCTTCTCTTTGCTGTTACTGCCCTGTCCCCCTGGGCATCACAGGAGGCCACCCTCCAGGGCTCAGTGTCTGTTACAGGGGTTCCTGCATGAAACTGGCTCTTCATCCTTGGGCTTTACCCTTCCATCTCCTCCCTCTGCACTTCAAACCACAGAAAACTCTTAGCTATGCAGTCCTTTTCCTTTTTCTTACTTTATCCACCTCCTTTCTTTTTTTCTTGTCAGTAACAAAAATGTTCCATATTTCAAGACACTGGCTCTAGAAGGACCATGAAGCCGGCTAGGTATGGAATTTGCTGGGTGGGCAGGTCTAGAAAGTTTTTTTTTTTTTTGAGAAAGGAAGATCCTCTGTTTCCCAGAGGACAGCCAGGCGAATCACGTGGGTGAGTTGGGGAGAGGAAAAGCACACACACACACCACTCTCTGGACTTCATCAGGTTTTTAAGCTTTAGTCTTTGAAACAGGAACTTGTGTCTCCTGAACAAAAAGCACACATCTTGCCTTCCTCTTTTGTGCAGTCACCTTGTCCTTTGTCACTGTCAGGGAAGGTGGCTGCCACTGGCTGCTAAACGAAGCTGCCTACTATTGTGCAGAGAGTACTGTTCTTCCAAAGCCAGGGGTTGGATGAGTGGAGGCCCCCTGGGGGGGTCTGGTCACTCTGGTTATCCTAAGAACTGGATAGAGAAGGTTGTTGGGGTGAGGGATTTGAATTTGCTTAGTATTGAGAAAAGGAGGTGGTGGGTTTGGGGGCAGAATGCAGACAGGGATTTTGCCAAATTACAGACAAGTCAACTAGCTCCAGAACAATCCCCAAAGGAGGTCCCTCCCACACCCACAGGAAGGCCAAAAAAAGGTTTGAAATTCAAATTTTTTTTGGTGCCTGGGAGATGAGAGGAGAGTAAGAGAGGGCAGCGGTAGTAAATAGGAACTGAAGGGGGAAGGGAGGGGGAAAAAAAAGGAAGGTTCAGTCTGTAATTTTCCTAAGGAAGAGCTCAGGAGAGCTCCAAATACAAAAAATACACTTGAACTTAAATAATATTTTACAATTTTGTATCCATAGGGTAGACCATACAGAGGAATATTTGCAAATTTTGCATAAATTTAGTTTCTGTGCTTAAAGAAATCTCTGCTCCCCCTCCTTTTTAAACCTCTATTCGTTTGGATGCTGGAGATGGAACCTAGGGCCTCATGCACGCTAAGCACACACTCTATCATTGAACTACACCCTGGCCCCACAATGTCTATTTTTTATTTACTTATTATTTAAAAATATTTATTATTATTTTTGCAGTGTGGGGGTTCCAACTCAGGGCCTCACACAGGCTAGATAAGCATTTTATCACTGAGCTACACCCCATCCCCATATAATTGTTTTATTTTTGATTAATATGTATTAATTGTACAGAATGATGGGTTTCAATGTGATGCTTCCACACATGCATTCAGGGTGCACTGAACAAGTCCCCACTCTGCTCCACAGACAGACTTCCCAATCTCCAGTAATCACTATTCTACATTCAGGTCACTCTCTTTTAGTTTCCACATGTGAGAGAGAACATGGTTCTTGTCTTTTTGTATCTGGCTTATTTGATTTACCATAATGTCCCCCTCCATCCATTTTGCTGCAAATGACAGGATTTCATTCCTCATTGAACCCAGGGTCTCCACCACTGAGCTACATCCCCAACTCACAGCCCCTATCTTTGAGATGACAGGACAGAGGGTTTTGTCCATACTGTGCCCATTTGCTCCCTTTGCTTCTCTTAAGCCCCTTTGATGGTGTTGGTTTCTATAAAGTCTTCCTTCTTTCACCATGTCATGTTTTCATTGTTTCTGATTCCATTTTTGCTTTTTGGTTATAAGGATGGTGAAAAGGTGATAGTGGTGGGGAGGTAGAAATGGACAGTACTGATGAAAGGTAAGAAAGTAATGCTGCATTTGAGAATTAGGTAGAGGGAGAAGGAAAAGCCCCTTGGTCAAGTTTTTTTCCTGTTCAGGTCTCAGTTTTCCTCACTTCTTAAAAAGAATTATGTGGATTAGATAGGCTTGTCAGGTAGACACTGAGCACCAATTAAATGTGAATTTCAGACAAATAGCAAGTAACTAAAAATCTGACATAACAATCCCATGCATTTAAAGTAGTTCCTTTTAAATCACCTTCTGCCAATCGTGTTTCAATGGTGGGTAACCAGAGAGTATAGAGTTTTAGGAGAAGTGTCTAGATCTGCCAGAGATGGAGTGGGGGCTGGTTTTACACTGGGTCTCTACCCTCATGCCTCCTGTTTTTTTAAAACAGGCCTCTCTGTTTAAAAAAAAAAAAAAGAAAGAAAGCCAGGCCTTGCCTTGGGTTATAAAAACCTCCAAGATCAAGATAAGACACAATTAGAAATATCTGCGTTTTGAGAGGGTAAAAGGCTTTTATAACTGAGACAAATCATTTCACCATTTATTGCTTTCCATAAAGCAAGTCCATTGATAGATCAGTAGGATAGTTTTTGTTTCTAAAACACACTTTATTTTTTAAGAACAGTTTTGGGTTCACAGCACAATAGAAAGTACAGAGAATTCCTATATATCTTTTGCCCCAACACATGCACAGCTTCCCCCATGGAATAATGTTCAAAGGAAGATTGCTGATTGATACCTGTCATGTAACATGAAGGAGGTCTAAGAATTGAATGGCATTGCTAAGCATGATAATGTCAAAAAGTAAATTTCAGGTTCCCAGGCAAAGGTAGATTGACCAGAGACCTTCACATAGGATTCGCATTGGTGGGGGATTTAGTCATTCTGAAGCCGTAAACCCTTCTGGGTTATGTCCCCTTTTTCCTTCCCTCTTTCCCATCCTGGATATCATTATAACAAAAATTCTTTCAGTTCCGTCTATTTATTTATTTAATATATATATTAAATATATATATATGTATATAGATATTTAGATGTTTTTAGGCCTTTATTCATTTATTTATATGTGGTGCTGAGACTCGAACCCAGTGCCTCACACATGCCAGGCAAGTGCTCCATCGCTGAGCCACAACTCTAGCCCCTCACCTATTTATTAATATGAACAAGGTTTCTCAGAGCTTAGCTTCATAAAAATGAGAAAATGGATACTAAATTCTGCTCATTCTTGCTATGAGTAATGTTAGTGGATGGATACTTAAACTCATTACATATATTATATATATAAAAATACATAAAATCCATACATTTAAAAGTTCATCCTTATCCTTCTCATTAAGAAAATAATTTCCAATATTATTTTACTGTTTCATGTTCAAGGATCAATAAAATATATATTTATCCTGTTATTCATAATTGTAATGATGGCTTAGTCTCAAAAAATGTTTTAACACTGAAAGCCTTATGGACACAGGATATTTTTTTAAATTGTAAAATCAATTTACATATGCATTTTTGTTTCAGAAAATATGGCAGGGCTATCAATAAAAGATGTCCAAACATCAAAACATCTGACATTTTGATATAGTTCTTTAGGGAAAGTGGAATGAAAGTGTACTTCAAGGAGGAAAGGGAATGATTTAACATTTCTGGCTGTCAAAGAATTACTTGCTCATTTTTAAAAATGAATGACGGTATCAAATGACTATGGTACTTAGATTCTAATGGGTACATTTAACAGAGTGAAATAACAGTTTTATTTTAAAACATGCCTTGGTAATTATCTGCAGAATACATCTTTCACAACACTTAAGTCTACCATTAGAAGATATGGATGCCAACATAAACTTATGTGAAAGCATACATAGTTTTTCAGCATTTCTTTAGTGGATGTAGGTAAGAAAAAGTTTGAAGAACACTTGATACCATCCTCTTAATGACGTTCCTATTTATAACATGGCACTTCCTGTATTTCCAGATCCTTTATGACCTTGCACAATAGAAAGGGTAGGTACTATCACACCTACAATCTTAGGGAATTCCTAATCCAAAGTTCTGTGTACCTCCCGATGCCACCCATCTACTCTGACTTGGGTGGTAGTTACAGGGTCATAGTACAAGAGCTTAAATTGGAGTAACCAAAAATAAACCAGCCCCTAGACCTCATGGCTGAACTATTTCAAGAATATGTTGTTACATTTCAGTGGCCATGATTTGACTCATAGTGTACTCAGGAACATATAATTACAAGCTTTATTCTAACGGACTTCTGCAATGCTTGCTTGTCACCTCCTGCATGTAGGGGAGAGCTGCAGCAGGGTTTTATGGGAACTGGAATGATCTAATCTACCCCCATGTGTATCCTGTCATGGAAGTGACTTTCTTGAACACCAGGTGGGGTTCTGGTGGAGTTTCTCCAAGTATTTCTTTTTTAAGGAAGGCAGACAAATGGTTGGTAGCGGTCGACTGCCCAAAGGGCAATGGGAATGTTCATGGGGGCATATCTGTAATAGGGATTGTAGCAGAAGTGGGAGAGGACTGAAGTACTACTCTCCATCTTGACACTAAAAAATAATGTTAGTTCACCTCAATTTAAGTATAAATGTTCCTCAGTGTTCCTGAGAGACTTGTTCTAGAATCATCCTTGGATACCAAGGTTCAATGCTTGAATCTCTTATGTGAAATGGCATAGTATTTGGATATACCTACAACTTCTCATATACTTTAAATCATCTCTAGATTACTGATAACATCTAATATGATTGAAATTCCATGGAAGTAGTTGTATTGTTTAAGGAATCATGACAAGAAGAAAATCTCTGTATGTTCAGTACAGACAGAATTAAAAAATATATTTTCAGTGGTTGAATTCACAGATACAGAAGTTGCAGACACGGAGGGCCAACTATACTGTCAGTCACAATATGGGAAACTGTGCTTAATCAGTCCTGAAGTTTGTAAGTTATATATTTCACCACAAGTACTTTAAAAAACTGATTATATCTACTTTAGCAAAAACTCACAATTCTTTTAGCTTTAAGATGCTTTTTTTTTTAAATTTATTTTTTTGGTACCAGGGATTGAACTCAGGGGCACTTGACCACAGAGTCACATCCCCAGCCCTATTTTGTATTTTATTTAGAGATAGCGTCTCACTGAGTTGCTTAGCACCTTGCTTTTGCTGAGGCTGCCTTTAAACTCTCCATCCTCTTGCCTCAGCCTCCCAGGCTGCTAGGATTACTGAAATGCTTTTTTAAAGCAAACTTTTATTTAAAAAAAAATTTTTTTTAGATGTTGATGGACCTTTATTTATTTATTCTATTATTTATATGTGGTGCTGAGAATCGAACCCAGTGCCTCACACATGCTAGGCAAGTGCTCTACCACTGAGTCACAATCCCAGCTCCTAAGCAAACTTTTAATTTGGAAATAATTATAGCTTCACATTCAATTGTATGAAATAATTCAGGCAGGGTTAAGGGTGTAGCTCGGTGGTAGAGTGCTTGCCTAGGTGTGAGGCCCTGGGTCCCCTCTCTGGCACTGGGGGAAAAAAGACTCAGAGAGATCCTAAGTACCCTTTGCTCAGTTTCCTCCAGTGGTATTATCTTGCAAATGACAGGATGATATCACACCCAGTCAAGACAGAACATTTCCATCAGCACAGAGATCCCTGTGTGCTTTTGTAACCACACCCACTCCCCATACCATACCCCCTTTTAACCCTTGGTAAGCACTATTTATTCTCTATTTCTATATTTTACCATTTCAAAATGTTATATAAATGTAATCATGCAACATGTGACCTTTTGATTGTTTTTCATTCAGCATAATTCTCTGAAGATTCTTCCAGGTTGTTGTATAGTTCCTTTCTATAGCTGAGTAGTATTTCATGGTATGGATATTCCACATTTTGTCTAATCCAAGAGTTGAAGGACATGTGGGTTGTTTCTAGTCTGGGGCTATTATGAATAAAGCTTCTAGAAACATTCAGGTGTAGGTTTTTGTGTGACCATAAGTCTGCATTTCTCTGGAACAATAATATCTGGGTCATATGATAATTGCATGTTTAATTTTAAAAGAAATTGATAATTTTCTTCCAGAAAGTTGTACTCTTTTATTTTTCCACCAGCAATATACCATGATCCAGTTTCTCTGCATCCTCCCCAGCATCTGGTATTGTCATTATTTTTCATTTTAGTCATTTTATAGATGTGATGACTTCATTGGGTTTTTCTCATTAGGGTACAATATTTTTAATGTATACAATTTTCCATTTCATAGACTTTTTATATCATTCTTGTGGACATCAATTAAGAGGATTTTTATTAAGAAAATACACAATGCACACAATATTAAACACATAAAGAATATGGGTGAATCATGAAATCTGCTCTTGTCACCTCATGGGTGATCCCCTTCCCAGAGACCACACTCGTACCAGCAAAACCACATGAAACAGTTCACCAGAAAACAAAGGCCACTGATCATATTCAACTACTTCTTCCTACTGCAATGTCATCACCAGGAATGATGAAGACTGTTTTGAGCACAAAGAACTTCTGGGAGTGCTGGTCAACTTTTCTTTCTCCTCCTCTGTTGTTAGCTATTTATGGATGTAGGTATGAAATGAATAAAGTCATTTGCTTTTCCACATCTTCCCTATCCTATCTCCAATGGCTCCTCCATTCTCCTGGTATTTCTAATTTGCTGAGGGCTGGGAAATTATATAATGGGCATTAGATGTTTGGTCAGAATCAATAAGCACTTTGGCTAGCTATTCAGAGGCCCGTCTCACACCTTCTGAGTTTGGAGTTCTGCTTCAGAGACTGAAGTAGCCATAAGGGTGACCATGGTCTTGTACGTGTCTTTTCCAAAACCCAGGTTTTTGACAAGTTCAGACAATGAAGGGTATATTGGGCCATTTATCCAATTAGAACACCCATGCTATTATTAAGGATTAGGTATAAGAATAGTTTATTACCTAATTGTTACATGAAAGAGTTAAGCTGGAATGAGCCTAATTCTCCAGCCTAGTGCTACAGTTAATATAGTTTGAATACACATGTGGAGTCATAATATAGATTATGATAAAATTTAAAAGAAGACTTTTGGGCAAATTACCTGACTCCAGTGACTCATCTGTTTCCCTAGGACTCAGAGGTCAAGCTGCAAATCAGGTTTTGGGTATCATTTGCAGTGGTACGAGTATTAACATAAATGAATACAAAATTGACTAATTTTTTGTTTTAAACATGGTGTTGGGAATCAAACCAAGGGACTTGTGCATGCTAGTCAGTGCTATACCAGGGAATTACACCCCCCTACTAAGCCAACCACTCAGATAATTATACATAGCATTTTTAGGTTACATCCTTGCAAAATGGAATATGTTATTAAACACACAAAATTCTGAGGAGGAGAACAGTATATTTTGGGGAAATAGAGGATAGCTGCTTTTAACTGTTCATCTTTTGTACCTTTTGTCCTTTGTGCTATATGTATATGTCTTAGCCTGTTTTCTGTTGCTATAACTGAATACTCCAGACAGAATAAATGACAAAGAATAAAGGTTCATTAAATGTTCATGGTTCTGGAGACTGGGAGGTCCTTATTGAGGGGCCACATCTGGTAAAGACCTTCTTGCTGGTGAGTCCCAAAGCAGCACAGAGCATCACATGGCAAGAGAGACAGAGACAAACTGGCTTTTATAATAGACCCACTCTCAAGTTAACCCATGAATTAATTAATCCATGAATGAATTAATCTATTCATGAGAACTCTGCTCAGCCACCTCTTAAAGGTTCCACTTCCTAATATCTCACAATGAGGATTAAATTCCAACATGAGTTTTGGTGGGAACATATAGATAGAACCATATATCTCCCATTAATAATAATGGAAGGGCATAATTCCACATATCCTTTCTGCTTTCCTTTGTTTTCTATATTTTATAAGAATTCACTTGTGTTCAGAATCAGTGATGTAAAACTTAGTACACTTCACTGATGGTCATAGGCATCTATGGGTATAGATATCTTTGTATTCACCCAGAAGTGTTTACTAATAGTAGCGCCTGTGTGGGCTCAGTGCTGAGGAAGTGAATTATGTAACCAGTCTGTGCAAAAATAAAGTCAAATATAGTGCTAAAACATGATCAGGGATCCTAAATCTAAGATACCTAATTCATTCTCTCATTCTGAACTGGGAAGGCCCAGTTTTTCCCATAGAATCACAGGGTATTGCTGTGGATTCAGGAATCCTAGTGGTGCACTGCACTTATTCAATCTGACGGAAAAACAATGCCATCAGCATGAATCAGTAGGAAGGGTGCATTTGACCAGCAGACTGTTATTTCTGGGGACAGGATACACACTCAGTTTTGAGGTTTATGTTAGTGTCAGACTTAGCAGTATAGCAATGTTTTCCAAACTTTGCTAGGAAAAAAATTTGGCATATATATGTATGGATGTATATATGTGTGTGTGTGTTTATCTCCTGTTTATATTTTACATTTGATTTTAAATACACATTTCCAGGTGTTCACCAAAGTTTTATCTATCTTGATCTTACTTTATTCCTGTCCCTTAATGCTGTTTCCCTGATCCTATAAACAGAAATTTCTGAAGTGCCTTCTACTTCCCATATTTTCTCTATTCTCAAGCTCTGAGAATTTGAGCTAAGAGGTAGCTCTGGGTTTGGAGGCAAGGATCACTGAACAAGCAATGATTCAGAGCTCATGGATTCAGATCATGACTGGCTATGTGATTCTGAGATTGTCTTTCTCTCTTTACAACCTAAATTCTTCCACTTATAAAAAAGTAGTCTATTCTCTGAGGGTGTGAAAAAAGAAGTTAGTACTTTGTAATGAAAGTTTCAGAATGAGATGCAAAAATTTAATCTAAAGGAATGATACTGATTATTTAATTTACTTATATTTTGTGGTGCTGGGGATGGAACCCAAGGCTTTACTCATGCTAGAAAAGTGCTCTATCACTAAGCCCAACCCCTGGTACTGATTTTTTAAATTTAGCAAACATTCTTAGTTAATGCTGTAAAAGCATTAATGAACTAATTTGATCCCAAAGCAATGGTATGAAATAGATCACCACCTTCCAAATTTCTTAGAAATAAGAGGGTAAAGTAACTGGGGTCTGGTTATTCAGCTAATTAGTACCAGAGACGGGAATGCTAGAGTCAGTCACAAGCTATAGGACTGCTGCTTATTCACTTGTTTGTGTCCCTTTCTTGCTCAAAAACCTTCAGTGGTTCTTGAAGTCTAAAGTAATAAATACAGAATGCTTAGCTTAGCAAAGATCCTCCAGCTACCTTCCTTTCCTGTTCTGTGCCCCATGAGAATCCTTCCTACATTCTCCTGTGTTCCAGCTGGACTGGATGAACCCTAACCACACTTCCTTGGACAGATCCCACGCATCCATGCTGTGCTTCCAGAATCTCTTTATCTGAATTCAACCTATTCTTACCCCCTCTTCACTTTTCTACATTTTACCTGTCCTTCAAGGACCTTCCAGAGTACCATCTCTGAAAACATTTTCTCAACCGCAGCTGGCTGATAAGCTTCCCAGAGAATTCTCTCTCTTCCCTCCTCTCTGCCTGCATCAGTTTCTGGCTATTATGACAGTTATTTCTGTACATGCCATAGTCCCTCACTTTAATAAAAGGAGGAGTCCCTTGAGGAATACATTATGATCTTATTTCTCAATGAACTTTAAGATTTTATTGAAAATTTAAATCATTCTTCTTCTTTGGATAACAAAATGAATGCCTGTTTGTTGTTAAAAAACTAAACATTGTAGAACGCATCTCCTGGAAGTGAAATTCACCATTATAACCTCTCCAACCCTGCCCTAAGAGAACTGTATTCTTTTCTACCTTTTTCATGAATAAAGAGTTACAAGTAAAGTCATCTAAGCAAATATTTACAGAAAGGGAATTATATTACACATATAGCTTTGCAGCTTTTTTAACTTCAAATATTTAGTATTTTTAATATAATTATCTCTTTTTGTGCTGAGGATTGAACCTAGGGCCTCATGCATGCTAAACACATGCTCTATCACTGGACTACACCTCAGGCTAATCTCTCTCTCTCTCATTTATTTTTTGGTACTAGAAATTGAACCTGGGGTGCTTTACCACTGAGCTACATCTCCGGCCCTTGTTACTTTGAGACATGGTCTTGCTAAGCTGCTTAGGGTCTCACTAAATTGCTGAGGTTGACCATTGCCTCCTCCTGTTTCAGCCTCCCATATCACTGGAACTACGGGCATGTGCCACCATGCCCAGGCTCATTCTCTTTTAACAGTGGCATAGTTTCAGAGTATATGGATATTTCAGTGTTTGTCTATTCAATCCCTTGTAAATGAGCATAGGAATTCTATTTTTTTATCATTATGAACAATGTTGCAGTGAATATATACATATATATAATTGTGTGCATATATCTTTACACTTATATATCCATATAACTTTCTGTGGGACATACTCTTCAACATGAAATTGCTAGGTGAAATCGAATAAAATTCTAAGTAATGATAAGTCTAAAAAATGTGGAGAGGAAGGAGTCTTGTTTTGTTTTTCTGTATCCTTCACAAGGCCTAACGTTGCATCCATCAGAGTGGTCCAGAGATGAGAGGGCAGGCTCTGACATCAAGCTGCCCTGGCCTGTATTCAGTTTTCATCTTTAATCCTTAGTAACTTTTTATCACCATAAAATGGGGAAAATAATAGTAGTTGACTCTCAGTGTCACTGTAAGGCTTAGATGAGAGAAAATATGCAAAGCAATTTGTATTTAGTAAATACCTGATAAAAAAGTAAATGCAAGATACATGTGGGAGGAAAAATGGTTAACAGGTTCAGATAATTTTTTAATGAATAAGACTAAACAGAACAAAGGTAGTCTGAGTAATCTTTCCAGAAATGAATGGTGCAGCACCATTCATACTTTGCTAATGAAACCAATAACAACTATTTATAAGATAACCAGCTAACATTAGAGGTGCAACGTGCAGTCTTGGGGTAATTTATTTGTGCAAAATTAACTGGTCTGAAACAGGATCAAAAGAATGACCTTGACCTCTTCAGTCCCACACTTTCCACAATGGAACTGGTCTCAGCTGCAGCTGAAACCTTATAAAATGGGTATCTCTGAGGACAGAGTACAGATACTGGAGGGCACAAAGCTCACAACTGGAGGTTATTAGGTGATCTAGTTAATCAGCTATTAACACTGAAAACGGACATAAAGCATATAAATAATGGCTAGGGTAGATTATAAAACTTTCTGTTTAGATTTTTAGGTTATGGGTCAGATGTCCCTACGTACATAGAAAAGTTCCCATACCAATATTAGAAGATTCTGGGGGCAGTGATCCCTGGTTCTTGAACTAGCTCTACCACTAATTGCAAAACCTTGTCCAAACTTTTGAATCTCATTTTCCATTGGTCCTATGAGAATGAAATAGCTGACATGAAAGGTTCTTTTTTGATGTCCCCTTTTCCACAGGTAAGAGTCACATTTTCAGAGCTGTTTATCGCACTGAAAAAAAAAAAAATTAAAGCAAGAAATCTGATACTGGAGATACTGTCAAAATGTGTCAATAATGGCAAAAGAAAGAAGTTAGACCCCCAAAGGTTGCATAGTGTATGATTTTACTTATATCAAATTCTACTTATATCAAATTTTAGGCAAACCTACAGATTAGATGGAAAACAAGTTAGTGATTACCAGGGGCAGGAGAAGATAAGAATGTGGTGTGACCACTTAATAGTTATGAGGTCACCTTTAGGGGTGATGAAAATAGTATGGAACTAGATAATGGTGATAGTTGCACAACACTGTCAATGTACTAAATGCCACTGCATATAAATTTAAAATGGTAAAAATGGTGACATTTATGGTGCATGTATTTTACCACAGGAAAAAAGTCTGGGGGGAGGTAGAGAGAGAGAGAAGAGAGAGAGACACGGGGGGGCGGGGGGTGTCACACGGAAGAGAGCACAAAAGAACTATAGCAGGATACACATCAATTGACACCTGCTCTGTGCTACCTGTTAAAGAACAGGGTGTTCAGTGTCCTCTGAGGAAGCACTGGGAAATCCAGGGATATAGGCGTGAACATCAGTGCAGAAACTGTCCTCTGAGGTCAGGCCCTGGCAAATGTGGCACTAAATGGAGAGGTATGAGCATAATCCAAGTACAGTGATGACCCTCCTTTCAGTCCATGTTCTTACTCTCCCCCACCAAAGTCAAACTGTACCCCAAACAGTACTTCTTAGCCTCATTTCGAAGTTCATCTCCTTCTTGAGAAACTGCACCCAGAGACACATCTTGGTCTTCTAAATGCTGATAGCACAACTCACTTGTGCGTGGCACTTCCAGGAGAGCAAGAGGTTGCCTGAACCTTCTAGTCATACTTTTGTCCTCCTAAAGGGATTCAAGTCCTTTGGCTGGTCTTTGCCTCCCAGGCATCCAATACAGTAGTGCTCAGAAAACATTTGTGGCTCTCTGAATGAGTGACTCAGGCAGGCCTCACAGGGAGTAATTTTATGGATTGTAATAGGAACCATACCATGAAATCTGAAACTTTCACCTCACTGCTCATACTGGAAACCATCAGTTGCAGTTGGTTTTGTTGGATGAGCTGCTCCCAGCAAATCCAACTAGAACTGGTGGTTTCTAGTATGAATCCTCAAAAGGAATTGTGCTCCTTTTCACGCTAAAAACAATAATCTCACTTTTAAATTAAAAAAAATCACTTATATAGCTCTGTCACGTTCAACAGTAATCTAAACGCTTTGCAAATGATGATTCATAACGACCCAGATGTAGAAACTGAGGCAGTGAGACGTTTAAGTAGTTTGCCCAGGGATCAGAGCTAATAAGCATCAAGGCTGTGATTCAAACCCCAGGTATCTGGCTCCAGAGAAGATGCTCTTCAACTTGATGTGGCTGCCTTAAACCCAAGTGCTTGTCAAAAACCTCCAGGAAAACACACACATACACACACACACACGCACACATTAACGTTGATGTATTTGTTTCAGGAGAATTTTTTTTTTCTGTGTTCTCCTTTTCTTCCTCATTCAGAGCAAAATGTTCTAAAGCAAACAGTCTTTTTTTCACACCTGAGAGCGCGGTGTGGCTCATTTTCGCTGTGGCAATCAAAATGGAAGAGGAAACTTGTGTGGTTTCATCATTGGTGCTTTCAGGGTGTGTGCTGCGGGTTGTTCTGCCTTCCTCCTGGCTTATTTGGCCCTCTCCCCTCCCCAGACTTGCTTACCTCAGGTCGGGGAGTCTTTTCATAGTCTGTCTCAATAATGGGATGCAGACCGGCCTTTCCTTCCTTCCCTCGAATCCAGTCCCAGTCCTGGAGAACCTACCCCGTCTCCCCCGCGGTGCTGGGGAGGAACCCAGAGCCCCGTACACGATAGGCAAGCGTTCTACCACTGAGCTGCACCCGCAGACTTCACTGTCGTCTTCTGCCCCCCTTTTCCTAAAGACTCATTATTACCGCACGTTATTAGCGACATTTGCATCAGAATCCCCAGAAGCGGCATTTCGCAGTGCTCAGTCCCAAGGTGAATCCACTATATTTAGGCTTCGGATGTTGCCCGTCCGGCCGGCTTTACGTATATCTAAATGCCTATCTCCCCACGTGGGAGGCCGGCGTCAGAACCCGACAGACCTGCCCTTTACTAATTGAGGACCCAGGGCAAATTACTTAACGTCTCAGAGTCTCGGTTTCCTCATCGTAAACCGGATTGATACCCAGAGGTTGCTATGAGGAACCAATGCGATAACATAGGGCGGCATCAGCGCACAGTAGTTCTCTTAGGCCCTCCTTGATAATACCTGAGTAATCCATGCTTTTCTGTCCCCCCCCCCCCCCTCTATTTTTCTTCTTTTCTTCCCAGAATACCCTCATGCTCTGAGGGCAGGAGGGGCGTCTTTGCTCACACTATGAAAAAGTTCCTATAATCCCAGTGAAGAGCGCCACGGCCCACTGGGCTCTTGGGTTCCATGCAAGACAACCCGGAAGACTCTACTCTTCTTTCGACCCCAACCCTAAACCTAACTCCTCAGCCCCAGAAAGACTAAGGGCTCAGGACCCTCGGGAGGGCGGGCTGAAGTAGCTGGGTGGGGCTTCGGGGGAAAGAAATGGGTTAAAGAGCGAGCCCGCGCTCTGGCTCGCCTCCCTCCTAAAACTCCCCCAGCCTGGACACCTGCTGCCCCGGGCTCCGCGACCCGGGCAGGGCCTCGCGTGCGTGACGGTGTCCTCTGCCCGTTGGCACCTGCGCGGCCGCAGACGGACAGCCAGGTGGCGGGGCCGGCGCCTGGGGCCAGCCTCACAGGCGCGCCGCCCCCGCCTCCTCCGCACAGCCCGCGGCGCCCGGCCGCGCCCCCTCCCAGCCCGCGGCGCCCCGGCACCCCTCTCCTCCCCCGGCGGGCTCCGCGGAGCATTGTACTCACATCCGGGGCTGGGTTTTGCTTTAATGCGAAACGTAATTAACCCGGAAAAAAGAGCCGAGAGACAGGAGAGAAGGAGGGGGTAAAGAGTAGGGGGGAGAAGAGCGTGAGGCGCGACAGACACGGAGAGTTTGGCAGCGCGATTAAGAAATCCCCACCGCCGGAGAGGCGGTCCTACCCCGATGTAACCCACCCTGACCGAGCCCCGGCCCCTGCACGGCGGGGTAAGTTGAGCACCCCTACGAGCCGGTGCACTGAGAGGCGCAGAGGGGGCGCGCGGGGACAAGTGGGGGCCGGGGGTCAGGGGAGCGCTGGCGGGAGCCGGGCGGCGGAGGGGAGCGGAGGGCGCGCACGCGGGGTTGGATGCGCCTGTCCTGTTGGCTGACGGCTGAGTGAAGGTGGCCGCAGTCCCTGGCGGCCTCCCCTACCTCCCAGGAAAACCCTGAGGGCAGCGCCTCCTCCAATCCCCTGGAGCGTCCGGGGTAGCCAAGGTCGCCACCGCCAGGGGTCGGGCTGCGGGGGTGGGGCCGAGGGGGAGGGTGGGGGCGGGTGTTCTGCTGAGCTGCATTTTCTCACGTTTGCAGCAGCGAAACTTCTGTGCGGGTTGTGGCGTTGGGGCACTGGCCCCGCAACGACTGCCCGGGCTGCGGGTAGGGAAGGAGAGCAAAGAACGTCCCAGGCAAGTCCCTTGGGCACGGATTGGGCCATGGAGACTCTCACTCTTCCCACACCATTTTATTACTCGGCAGGCCTAGAATGCTACCCTAGGGAGACCACCCTCCTTTCCTCTGGGTCTACAGTGGGGCAGTGGAGGTGACTTGGGAGAAAACTGCCCTAAAACGCAGGTCTGGTGCCAGGTTAGGTAAGCCCCTCGAAGGGAACTGTCTTTCTCTCACCAACTTCTTCCTCACCTTATGGGCTTCCCTTTTCTGCTCTAGTCCTGGAGACTATATCATTTTTAAAAAAGAGAAAAGAAAAGAAAAGAAAAAAGAAGGGGCAGGGGAGGATAGAGGCCAGGCTGTGTAGGAAGGAAAGTGTCCTGGCATGTCCAGAGCAGGCGCAGCAGTGCCAGCCACCAGCACCCTTGTACATCTGCCCCAGGCCAGTCCTGCCCCCAGCCTTAAATGCTTCCTTCCTTCTGAATGAGCAGAGGTTCAAGATATCTTCTACTTGTAACTCCTCTGTCCTTTTCTTTAAGACTCCAAATGGGTTTTTCCGAAGAGCATAAACACCAGAGAAGGCTGGGGTGAGGGTGGGGAGGGGTGGGGGTGGGGTGCAGTGGGGGTCTATTGTACCAGGACATATACTGGTGTATGGCTCTTGGGGCCACTTCCCACTGCTGAGTGATGGTTGTACTTGGGACTGATTGGTCCAAAATTGTTCTAAATGTTGTTCTTAATATATGTGACCAAATCTCCCTTTTTCTTCTTTCTTGTGTCCCACTCCCCCACCCTTTGGTGACAAAACTTTCAACAACAGCAAAGCAAGATATTTGAAATTAGAAGTTTTTGTTTTCATTTGAGCTGCATTCAGTTGACAGCTCATGGATAATAAAGATAAGCAAGGTGGTGATGAAAGAAATGCAATCCCTGTCTTTAGAGAGTGACAGTTTGGTGGAGGATGCAGGCTGTTCATAATATCTAAACTACAAAGTGAGAGTCAATGTGTGTTTTGAGATACCAGAGGAGGCTTTTAAAAAGTATGGTCATCAGTGCAGATATTTGCCATCTCAGTTGTGTGCCACATGGAGGTGGATGACTGTCGACATAGCTTATAGTCCAGACTCCATGGTCTGCTGCATGCTAAGTAGATGTCTCTTGAGTGAATGAGTGAATGCCGGTGCATGAATTGTCTCTATTGGTTGGAACAGGAGAGAAAACAGTGTGACCATAGTTTAAGTTGTAGAAATTTGGCCCACTGGCCTTGTTCATGGGAATTTTCTCTGGCTATTGCCTTTAGACCCAAGCATCCTTTGGCTCTATTTACCCCACTTTTTTGCAAATTGTTGGTAGCTCTCCTGGCGAAGTTTTAGCTGGCTCGTATTGGGAGCCTTGCTTGCTTCATAGATGGGTAGTTAGGTGGGTACTGTTTGGAATTTGCCTGCCCTTGTTGGTGGAAGATTTTTGCAGACCTTTTTCCTTGTCATTGGTGCTTTCATCTTTTTTTTGCGTATGAGGAAGTAGGGCTTGCAAATGCCATTTTGTCGTCATAGTGAACTGAACCATATTCAGCTTTGTATTTTACTGAGGCCAAAATAAATTGAGGATATGAAGGTTTTGGTTGGTGGTTGCCTATGGGGAAATTGTGCAAAGGTGGGAAAGGAGGCTGGAGATGTAACTCAGAGGTATAATGCTTGTCTGGCATGCAACAGGCTCTGAATTCCTTCCCTAATACCAGCAAAAAAGGGAGAAGGGACAGGCATCACCCCTGTCAGTCAAGCTCCAGAGCAGTCCTCCTTCTACCAGGTGTTTGCTGAAAGTACTAGAACACTGCAGGACCCAAGTAGCAGGACCATGTTCTTCCTTAGTTGTGTGTATCCAGCTTGCACTTCCTCGATTTCCTGTCCTTTTCATGGAACAGGTGCACGGGTGGGTGATGCCTCTGTACATACAAGGCTGGATGACTCTGATTAGATCTTGCTTGTAGACCACAGTGCAGTAAATATCCCTTCTCAATCATTAAATCTGCCGTGGTTCTCTTTATTCTGGCTGGCATAGACCTAAGCCTTGGAAAATAGGATCTGGCTGCTAGGATTTTGGTTGTTCTGCCTCCTCTGTTCCCACCGTGAGCAGAGCTTGGGTTGTCTTACTTTCAGTTTCCCATCTGTCTTAGTGAGCTGGATACAACTCTGGCAATCTAATCTGTTAGGCTTTGGAAAGGAAGGAAGCAGAGCAAATATTATAGTGTGACAGCGTATGGGAAGAGAGGAACCCTAGCCCTGCCCAATATAAGGTCATTATTTAGACAGGGACTTGGGCAGGCTGGGAGGTGGGAGGGATGTGGTCCCTTCCCGTCTGTTCTAAGGAGGCCTTTGGTTGGTGCAGTGGGACTATACTTGGAAGACCCTGTCGACCTTTGTTGCAATCTGGGGTTGCTATGCTTTCCCCTCCACCACCCCCACTTTTAAGCCCTGCCAACCTTTCAGACCTTATAATTTATCTTCTGAAAGTCCCTTCTCTTTCCTAACCCCAGCAGATTGAAGTGACTTGCTGTGGATTGGTTTGTTTCATCCTGGAGTGCTCAGCCCTGATGGAGCATGGCCCTCATGCCACCAGTGCAGGTGAAAGGCTTTCAGCATTGAGCCTGGAGTGTACCTTTTGGCCCATGGAGGTGACCAGCAGAGATATAGAGACTCGGAAATGAGGTCATCTCATCTTATGGCCTTGAGAAACGTTGCAGTTCAAGTGCAAAGACTAGGGGACTTGCTGTTCCACCAGCAAGGACTCCAACTTGGCTGGCTATATGTAGGCAAAGCAACTTTGTACTGTTGTGATTCCCCCATGAGGAGAGCACGAGGCAGCTCCAGGGTCCCTTCCTTGGAAGCTGATAGTCATGTCTGGGTTCTCTTAAATTTTAGGTACCCTGACCAAGATGGAGTCTGTAGATCTCTTGGATTTTTATGATTTACTTATTTTACCTCTTGAAGACGTTTTAGAGATGAAAATATGGTGATTTTTGCAGTACAGGGAAGAGTAAGGGATCCCTTTCCTTGTGAGAAATTTTCTTTTCTTAAAAAATATTTTTTTTAGTTGCCAATGAACCTTTAATTTTTTAATTTTTATGTGGTGCTAAGAATCAAACCCAGGGCCTCACATGTGCTAGGCAGGTGCTCTGCCACTGAGACACAACCCCAGCCCTTGTGAGTGTTTCTAATGACACAACCCTGCTGTTGTTATTTGCTCATTGATATTTTAGGGCAGAGATGTCCTCTGCACCCCACAACTGCCTGTCCAGTGTTAACTATGGTAGCATGCAATAGTAAGGGTAACCATGAACTAGGCACACACCTACCTTCTCTCTCTCTCTCTCTCTCTCTCTCTCTCTCTCTTTCTCTCTCTCTCTCTCTCTCTCTCTCTCACACACACACACACACACACACACACACTTTTCTTAGGTGTGTCTAGTGTTGGCTTTGTGCATGCTAAGTACCCCTTCTACAGTGCATAATATACATTTTAACAGTTGTATATACCCAGTGCTTATTATGTACCAGTCCTTGTTTTAAGTGCTTTTCACACATTATTTCATTTAATCCTCTAAGCACCCTTTGAAGTAGGTAAAGCGATTATCTCCATTTTGCAAAGGAGGAAATAGACCTAGAAGAGTTAAATAGTTTGTCCACATTTGAATTCAGGTCCATCTGACTCTAAAACCTGTGTGATTTTACTTTCCCCTGCATGTGGATGGGTAACTGAAACGAGCACACCCTTTTTAATGGTCATTTCTTGCCAGAGTTTAAAAATAATCATACTGATCATTGTCACCTGCACATCCTCCTTGCCACACCCAGTCCTTCTTCCTTCCCTAAATCAAGAGATGTGCCTTTAGACAGATGTAAGTAGGCCAGACATTTCCTTCCTACACTTTGCAGGAGAAATAGTGTTTTCATCCTCTTACTGCCCAAGTTTTGGTGTCCTGTGGTTGTCATGGTATAGCTCTGGGTCTCCTATGCAGCCATGGTTAGAAAGCCCTGCAGTGAAACTGCATTCATTGTATCTTCTAAGCAAGGAGACTTTCAGAATTCTGAATGTCGAACATCTCGGCTTCTATAGGCTATTTATAATCCAAATGTGGCTGTCAGCCTGCTATGGTAATCTTTCTTGTGGAGCCCTGGGCAAGCCTTTGCCTATGTTCTCTACCAGCTCCATTTTCTTTGAACATAGATGAGGCTGCTGTTGAGAGAGGTCATGAGTATTTAAAATATTTTGTTGTTTTTGGCATTTTCATTTCAATGGTGTCAATTTTCACTTACTATTGCCTTTTCCCCAATTTCTTTTTCTTTTAAAAATTCTTTCTTGAATTTGTTTTATCCTCTACCCCCAAATTCTGGGGTCCAGAAGGGTTTGGGCCATCTCAGGGTCAGTGCGGCACCCTTTCTGAACCTCCTCATTCCTGAAGATGTTTGCATTCCTCACCCTGCGCTTCCGCTGGGAACATGTTCTCAGTACATTCCCTTCTCTCTCACATTATTCTCCTGCATTAGACTATTTGGAATTTGCTCTTATGACCGTTGCAAAATGCAGTGATATTATAGCAGGAGGAAATGGATGCTCCCACACTTCCTAAGTTCTGATCTTTGGCCTGTTCTCAGGGATGTGCTCTGAAATAGCTATGCTTGTATTTTTTTTTTTTTTTTTTTTTTTTTCTGGGCTGTTAGCATGGCTGAGCTCTGTGGTTCCACAGTACACACTTCTGTATACTGCATGTCTAAATACCAGTAGACTCTCTACTGCCATGGTCCCCAAGTATTCTAGCAATAGTTGAGTAACTGCTTTTAACCTCAGTTCCAGT
This sequence comes from Sciurus carolinensis, assembly GCF_902686445.1. Lineage (NCBI taxonomy): Eukaryota > Metazoa > Chordata > Mammalia > Rodentia > Sciuridae > Sciurus > Sciurus carolinensis. The sequence continues at coordinate 54,107,302 of NC_062216.1, read as the reverse complement.
CGGCTGTATTACCATCCTGACACCTCAAATGTCATTTCCTGATACACTTTCTCTTCTGACAAGTTTAGCAATTTCTGGTTGGGGTCCTTCTTACCTACTTCTGCTGCTGTTGCTTTCTCCAGAGTTAGCCCTAGGAGGGGTAATAAGGCAGGAGATGTGCTCATTGCTTATCCAGTGACATGTCAAGAGGCACTGTCTTGACTTTTTCTGGAGCAAAATCCCAGAAAGACCTGGGTAATGTGAAAGAAGAATCTCTAAATTTTAAAAATGAATCAACTCTTTCAGTTTTGAACTGAGACTGTGGTAGTTTTTTTTTAGTAATTATTTTGTAATATGGACAATACCATTTAAGACTTTATCTTTGTTATCACTTTCTCCCCTTTTTATTGATCTGAAATGTAGTCAGGCAAATGAATCTTCTGTATTTCACTCTATTCTTTCCTTAGTCTCTCCAAACTATATTAACTATCTTTTTTTTTTTTTTTTTTGGGTGCTGGGGATCGAACCCAGGGCCTTGTGCTTGCAAGGCAAGCACTCTACCGACTGAGCTATCTCCCCAGCCCCTATATTAACTATCTTAAGAATCAAAAGGGCTAGCTGGATGTGGTGGCACATGCCTATAAACCTAGTGACTTGGGAGGCTGAGGCAGGAGGATTGCAAGTTTGGGAACAGCCTCACCAACTTAGTGAGACCCTAAGCAACTTAGTAAGACCCTGTTTAAAAAATAAAAAGAACTGGGGATGTAGCTCAGTGGTGAAGCCCTCTGGGTTCAATCCTCAGTACCCAAAACAAAACAGTTTTCTTTTCTTCTTGCAGTGAACAGTTTTCTTTTCTTTTTTTTTTTTCTTGCAGTGCTGGAGCTTGAACCCAGGGCCATACACATGCTAGGCAAGTGCTCTACCACTGAACTACAACTTCAGCCCCAAACCACAGCTTTCATAACTTAATAGTTCTATAGCTTTTTGTTACAAGCATCGAAATATCTAAGTCTTCATTTATTCATCCATTCTATTATTGTCATTAATTTTTATTGAAATGAATCTCACTGAGTTGTCCAGACTGACCTGATACTCCTAGGCTGAAATGATTCTCCTATCTTAGCCTCTTGAATAGTGGGGACTACAGGTATGTGCCACCATGCCCAACTAGCCATTTATTTTAAAATGTCAGCCATATCTTCCAAGTTGTAAGAAGGAAACCCCTGGAGGCTGTGATCAGAGTCACCCTTTCCTTTTCTCAGAGCACTGATCACTGTGAGGCTCAGGCCTTGTAGCTGTAGCGTGGGCCTGAATATTTGGTTGACCTAAAGGATGTGAGCTCCTTTTCTGAAGAACAGAGAGTAAGAAACCAAACTAGCAGGGTGAGACACTCTTAAGACACTCTTTAAGAGTCTGTGGCAACAGAAAATAAGACACCCAAATAAGTTGGAGGGTGTGAAGCCCATTGGGCAGGTATCTGATGCTTGAGATATGTGAGATATTGATTTATTAGATTTAGATGCTCAAAACATCAAAAAAGTCCCAAGAGAACTATTATTTAGACAAGGTTTTATTTGCTTGTGTACTGCCCAGGATTAAGAATTTTTTCTCAACTTCAAAACTATGTGCTGGGGGTGGGAGTATTTGTGGAGTTTAAATAGCTTTCTCTTATGCTGAATAAAAGTAACACATGTTCCCTGCAGGAAATTTGGAAAATATGGGAAAACATATAGAAATAAATAGAATTCACCTATAAGTCATAGATAATAGCTGTTAATACTTTGGTGACTGTATACCTAGTCTTTTAAAAAATTTATATATAGGAATATAAAAATAATGTTTAGATGATTGGGATCATAATATATTATACATATATGCATTATGATATTGAGACTATATCTTTTTTATGTGTTCAGAAGACTTATGTTGCATTTCTAAAGTTTATTTGAAATTACTTGAACATAGTTTTTAACAATTGTCTAAATTTCCTTATGTAACTATCTCAGAATTTATTTAATTTTTTCCTGATCATTGGAATGGGCAGGGTGTTTTTCAACTTTTTTGTGATTATGGATTCTTTCGCAGTTGCCATCTTTTTACTTTAATCTTTATTTGCATCTTTTATTTACTTGGATGAAATCCTAAAAGCAGAATTTGTGGGTCAAAGGCCTGGACATTTTTAGCTGTCTTGTTACATATTGCCAGATTGCTTTCCAGAGAGGTTTATCCTCCTGTCTCGGGTGTATAAAAATCCTAGGACATGTTTTCAAGTGGATGACATCTGTTTTAAGCATCAGTCTTTTGTTTTATCCCTTCTAGTGACTCTGACTCCAACCTGGGGTAGATTCTATTTTCTCAGAGTCTGTGTCTCAGTCCTCTTTATATATTATGATACAGGCCTAATGAATTACTGGGGTAGTTTTATCTTGGTTTGAATCTTTATGATGGTGGAACCTAAGGCATTGAAGAGGGCAGTAGAAGAAATATTTTGTAACCCTCATTTCAGTATAGGATAAATAGCCGCTGACTCTCCTCATAAGTTTCCTCTAGTCAGTAATCTGTTTAATTGCTATGTAACTCATCTGCTGCAGATTAATGGGTGACTCCATGCAAATTCCAAGTTTCACTTTTACCTTTAATTAAATATTTAACTTCTTTTTCATTTGTATTACATAATTAGGAACTTATATTCTGAAGAAATATGGATCATATAAAGCTTCTCTTTTATTTTGTTTCTTATTAAAATGTATTACTTAGTTATTTGAATTATGTGGGACCATGTTTTGGTTTGCTTTGGTAAGTGGGACATGCATGCCTCTGAGTGTATGTGTGTGTGTGTCTGTGCGTAAGAGAGAGATAGACACAGACAGACATAAAGGCGAACACAGAGCTTTTGTGCATATGTACTCTTGCTTTTGCCAAAATCTAGAACATAGATGAAGTAAAAAATGAACAAATGTTAACCCTCACTAGTCATCCTTATGTTTCAAACTAGCAACAGTTTAAAATGAGAGCATTCAATGTATTTAATATTCTAGTGATGTTAACAGTATATTACTTGTTACAACATAAATAGATTAAATATTTTTAGAAAGCAATTTTGTAATAAGTCTCAAGAACATAAAAGATCATAGCCTATGATCTAGTCATTGTTCTTTGAAATTTATATTCTTTCCATGTAAAAGAAGAAATAAGGCACAAAATATGAAGTTTTAGCATTATTTTTAAGATAAAAAAAATGGATGTAATCAGTCTAATCATACAGACACAGTAAAATCAGAGCATTAATGTTATGCAACTATTAAAAACAATGATTATAAACTCTGTGTAGCAATGTGGAAAATATTGATGACACTTTAAATGTAAAAAGGGCCAGTTTTGTGGATAGGCACATGAGAAGCATATATAAGCCAACACATGTTGGCTAGAGTGGTTCTAAAAAACATTCCAGCATTGTTATGATTTTTGCTCAAAACCTAGAAAACACTCAAAAGTTTGGCATGTTTTGGAAAGATAGGATGTCTAGTGGAGAGGCTGAAGTTCCTTCTGTTACAGGTATTTTGTGCTCCTGTTGTGGAGTCTAGGAAACTACCTGTTGACTATTTCCATTGTGATATCAGGTCCCAGGTGAAGGGCCCAGCTAGAGAGAGGGGTGTCTGGTACTCTAACCCAGCATGAACACTTTCCATGTTGTCTCAAGAGATGTGGTAAAGTGAAGTTTAAGGGCTGGCGTATAGCACAGTGGTAAAGCAGTTGCCTAGCATGCATGAAACTCTGGGTTTGATTCCTAGCACCACCAGGAAAAAAAAGTACAATTTAAAATGAATAATTTGGGGTCAGAAAACTGATTAAAACATATAACTGGAGCACCGTTGTGAAAGTTGGAAGGATATTTTAAAGCTTTGCCCTGGTCTTGGTAAGGGAATTTTGGTGAGAGTATACTCTCTGTATACTTGAGGGATTGGTTTCAGGACCCCCTTGTTTACTAAAATCCATGGATACTCAAGTTCCTTATATAAAATGGTATAATATTTGTATCTAAACTATGCACCTCCTCCTTATAAATAATCATCTCTAGATTATTTATAATACCTAGTCCAGTGTATATGCTAAGAAAACAATTCTTATACTGTATTAGTTACATGGTATTATTTAGGGAATAAAAACAGAGCAGTATATATGTACAGTACAGACACAATTTTAAAAAATATGTTATTGGTCTGTGGTTTCTTGAATGCATAGGTGCTGAGGCCTGACTGTGTGTGTCTGTGTGTGTGTGTGTGTGTGTGTGTATCTCAAGTTGTCACCTACTTTGATACCAATTGCTAGTACTCCCTTGCTGTCTTCACTACCCAGTTGGAGGCTAGGGAGAGGTGGCAGAGACACTTTTCACAGAGGCCTCTATGAGGTAGAGAAGAAGCTAGAAAACTACATAGAAGAGATAGTGAAATGATTGACAAGGCATAGGAGGGGATTTGGGGACCTTGGGACAGCAGGCTTTGTGAACCAGTTCTTAGCAGCTACTGTGACAAAGATATTCAAAGGGGACCCAAAGGATCTGATAGAGGATTGGGGCTTAGGAACTCAGATTTGTGTCATACACCATCATCTGAGTATGTGGCTCCTGCGTAGGTTAGTTAGTTTTAACCACATTTCCGTGTAATGCTTGGTTCTCCTGCGGCTCATCCAACCCCCACCTCCCACATTCTTCATGAGCTTTGTGACTCAGCTGCTTCTCAGGACATCTGAGCAGCTTTCCCGACCCTGAGGGTAGATTCACAGTCAGGAGATATTGTAACAGGAATTCTTTTTCTTATCCTATTTTTTTGGTCCATGAGAGTTTCCCATGTCCTGTGGATCCACGCAAGTGGGAACTCCCCCAATACAAGTAGACTTTTAGAGAATTGTAGCAAGAATGCCTTATCCAACCTTTGTTTTAAGAAAAAAGATAGTCATTGGTTAATCCTGAATGCTGAAAAGGGAAATTGGAATTCCAACCTTAAGTTGGACATTTTACTTCCTCACTGGGCTCGGAGGCTTTATTCTTCTACTGTAGTTTGTATGTTTTTACTTAGTGATGTCACAGGAGTAGCAATAATTTGGAAATTCTGTCTGTGGGACTGATTTGGTATCAGGTAATTGATCTAGTTTTCATGGTGGAGGGCTAGTGATCTCCCTCCTAATGTGTGGGCTCTGTACCCATACCAGAAGTCTTCCTGTACTGGATTCCTGTTCTCTCTAGTCACCTGTGAGGAGGCTGCTGCATCCATTTTTTTTTTCCTTCTGCGATGCTGGGGATTGAACCCAGGGCCTTGTGTTTGCAAGGCAAACACTCTAGCAACTGAGCTATATCCCCAGCCCTCCATTCTCAAGGGTTGCTGTCTCCCCAGTCAACTCCAGGCCTCGGTCCTTACCATCCTTGATCTAGCTTCTACTGGAAGACTTGAAGTCCCTCCTAAGGCATTTCCTCCTAATTCTTGGCTTGTACCTGTCTCTTTCATTTCCCTGAACTCAAACTTTCTCTGTTGTGAAATGTGCTGAAATGAAAGCTTAGTTTGAGAAGTGGGGTCTGTCCACAGGTGTCACTAATGCAGGTGATGCTACTTTGTGCAGGCATGTCCCCTTCCCCACCATTGCCCTCCACTTCTACTGTGCTGCTTCCTCCTCCTCAGTCTCTCTTTAAAACCTACTCTTCCCACTTTTTATCCTTTTCTCATCTCCTCTTTTATTTCTTCTACTTCCTTCTTGGCTGCACTGTTGCATCTTCACCCTGTTTCTCTTTTGACTTTACTCTTTTGCTCCCCCTCCCCCATTAGCTCTTCTCCCCAGTGAGTAGCCCTGGGATCTCCTGATGCCTCTCCTTGATGGATGTATTTTCCGTCCCTCTTGGGATTCTGATCTGATTTTACCTAAGGGTTCACTGTTCACTGGGGTGTGTGTACGTGTGTGCATATGCCTTTCTCTTGGGGCAGCCTCTTGACACTGCAGTACCCTTACAGAGGTGGCAGAGAACAGACCACAGCACTAGTTACCACCCTTAGCATTAGCTTGAAATCATGAGAATGTGTCCCCCTGCTCTAGGGCACTTGCCCCACTCTGGTCCTGGAAGACTAGGGCTGTCATTTCTCTCTATAACTTGCTTGCTGACCCAGTGTCATGTCATGGGGGATGGCCTGTGCCAGCCATTTTATACCTTTGCTGGACCTTGGTGGACTTGAGCCATTATGGAATTTGCTCTGTTGGAATCAGTTGGGTTTGGTGGGTGTTACTTGGTTTTGAAAATCTGAACGTCATGTGGTGCTGTATAGACCTGTGGGGCCCCTGTCCTGCTCTGTGTAGCGTGTGCATTCTGATTGGGTGTATCTAGTTGTTGCAAGGAGCTCCTCCTTGCTGGCGAAGAGGATAGAACTTCTGGCCTTTCCTTTTGCCTGTGGAAATTCTAGAGAGAAGGGAGATGGGCTTGAAGGTGTGGATCCTCTCTCATCACCAGAGATTGTATTCTGGAATCAGTGAAAGTACTCAGGGCTTGGGACTTTCTTCTGATTCATCATTGTTTTGGTAAGTGACATCTGAGCAACTGTTTTAAGTCTACTCAGGTGGTTATAACAAAGTGCTATAGACTGAGTAGTTTAAACAAGAGAAATTTATTTTCTCACGGTTCTGGAGGCTGAAAGTCCAAGATCAAGGTATTGGAATCATGGTATTGGATCAAGGTATTGAAATCATGAGAATGTGTCCCCCTGCTCTAGGGGATTTAGTTTCTTCTGAGGCTAGAGGGGATGGATTTTTCCAGGCCTCTGTCCTTGGCTTGTAGATGGCCATCTTCTGTCTGCATCTCATGTGGTATTCCCTCTATAACCATCTGTGTCCAGATTTTCTCTTTTTGCAAGGATTCCTGGTAATGGACCAGGGCTTACCCTAATGACTTTGTGTTAACTTAATTTTCACTTTAAAAACCTTGATTCCAAAAAACAGTGACATTGTGAGGTACCGGGGGTTAGGACTTCAGCATATGAATTTTGGGAGGACACAGTTCAGCCCATAACCTCAAAGTGAGGTAGGTGCTACCAGGCAAGGACCGAGGGATGTGAACTTGCGCCAAGGCCCCAGAAACCCCTCATGCTTAATCCTGAGGTACCTTCGTGGAGCTGGAGAGGTTGCTGTTTCTGAATAAAGTCCTGGCAGAATTTTATCTAGGTATTTGAATTGGAGCTTAAGTTCTTTTTGAGATAGTTTCTTTATGTATAAATGAATTATGTTCCACTGACTTCATAAGACTTTTGTGAAGTTATAATAATAGCTACAATTTATGAAGTGCTTCCTGTGTGTGTAAGCACTTAATTTGCATTCACAATCTTACATACTTGCCTAGTGTGTGCAAGGCCTTGGGTTCAATCCCCAGCACTACCAAATATAAAAAATAGATAAATAAATAAATGTGGCCACATAATTAATAAGTGTCCAGAACTGGAATTTGAACCCAGGCCCCAGATCTATAGTCTAGGTTTATATCCTCTACATATGTAAAGTGCCTGATGCTATCTATGCTTGGCAAAGTTAGTTGAGTACATGTTGGTGGATTCTGATGACTCCTCACTGAGTTGGTAGAGGTTTCCACCAGGGTCTAGTTAGAGTGGGACTTTTAGCACCCTAGGGAAGGAAGGTGATGAATGTGTGTTCCAACCCAGGTTCTTGCAGAATCAAGTCAGGCCAGGGAGAGGTGAGGTTCCCACAGGTCCTGCTTCACCCTCCTTACCAGCACCTCCCCTCCTGCCATGCAGGGTGATGTGAGCAGAGCCCAGGAATGCCTTATGTGGATCGGCAGAACCGAATCTGTGGGTTTCTGGACATCGAGGAGAATGAGAACAGCGGCAAGTTCCTGCGGAGGTACTTTATTCTGGACACCCAGGCCAACTACCTTCTATGGTACATGGACAACCCCCAGGTGAGAGGCCAAGTGGGAAAGGGGCAGGGCAGCTGGCTGCCCATCACTGCCTGGGAGGCAAGTGGAATTAGGGCTTTGTCTCATGGGCAACACAAACCTGCTGGTCAGTAAGGAGGGAAAAGCCTTCTGACACACAGGGCACGCGCGTGCACACACATGCACACAAATTCAAGGGCTGGGGATGTAGCTGGGTGGTAGAGCATGTTGTTAGCACAAAGCCCTGGGTTCAATTGCTAATGTTAAGTAACCAAAAAATAAACAAAACCCTCTCAGATCTTAGCCTGGGGAGAAAGAAGCCCTCCTGAACCTAGAACTGGTGCCTTTTTCTCATGCACCAAGAATTTAACACTTGCAAAAGTCGAGCAGAGGCCGGCCAGGCTGGCTTCAGGCTCCCAGGGCTGCCTGGTTTCCTCTCACCCCTCTTGTTAGGGATGTGGCTCAGTGGCTACTCCTGCTCTTCCAGTCTGGGGCCTCTCCCTGTCAGAGAATGTGACCTGGTTCCCTGAGGTGGACAAATGTTGGACTTTAATCTCCTGAATCAGGAAGTTATACGGTTCTGGGTTGGAGGTGACCCTGGAGGTCACCTATTTTGCTTCCTTATGTTACAAATGAGAACGTTGAGACTCAGGCTTTATAATTGATCTAGTCAGCGTCCTTAGCATGTTGTGATAGGCACAAAGATGGGGGCCACCTAAGTTTTATTACTGTGTCTGAGGTCATCACTGATTGGAAAAAAAATTGCTCTTTGGGAACTCAAGGGTTTTTTGTTTGTTTGTTTGTTTTTGTTTTGTTTTTTTCCTGGCATGGAGTGCTGCTAGCCCTTTCCTTCCCACTGCCCTGGAGCAGTTGGTGGAATGAGGTTGTAAAGACTTGACATGGCCCCTGAAGAGCAAGACCATGGGCCATGATTATGTGCGGATGGAGGAGGATGTAGGGGTTGAAATTTGGCTCTGTTCAGAGGCTTAGAAAAAGGAAGATCTGAGTTTTGGGGGATAGATTTGAGTGTTTTAAGATATGATGTGGAAAAAGAGTCATGTGAATCTTTGTAAGTCATTATCCAGGATCCAGTCCTCTAGAGACCTATGGCATTTGCCCTCTGGATTTGATGACTGTGCAGAAATGTTCGAGATACAGAAAACCTGCAGAAAGTGGCTGTGACTTGCCTTTTCCAAGAAGACTTAAAACTGTGCCGCACATTTTACCCCACATCTCTGATAAACCTGTAACTTTCTTTTATTGATTGATTGATTTCTTTTGTGGTGCTGGGGGTTGAACCCAGGATCTTGTACATGCTAGGCACGTGGTCTACCACTGAGCCACATCCTCAGCCTTATCATTTATTCTCACTTCAGCATTCAGTTCTGATTGTTCGCTTTGGATCCTGCATTTGGACACTGTTACACCCTCTGCTTATCTCGTTATGTTTGGTCATGGTTTGCCTTCAGACCCTGCTGCATCATTTTCCATCTTTGCCCTTGCAGGTCCCCACATTTGGGTCCACAGATTCATTGTGAAAGGAAGGTAGTGCTTAATGTGAGGAATTTGGAATGAAGTCTTTGTTACCAGTAGTCTGGGCTTCTGGCACCCTACGGTTGAGTCCTGGGGGACTTAGGGTCCCTGGATCTTATTTCCTCTCTGCTTTTCCCACTTGATGTTCCTTTTTCTACTCATTTGCCATGTTAGCCCACTTGAGGTTATTTGAATGGATTTTCATCTTGGTTTACCTGCTTCATGCCATGCTTCTCTACTAGCACTGTCCTGAACTCAAATATACTTGCTGGGGGCATCCTGCCCACCTACTGCCAACTGCCTCTGCTTGAGAGTTAGTCCTTTAGACCCTGGGCCTCAAGAGTCTGGCTGTCAGTGATATATTACCTCAGGACCATAATGTCACTATCTTGGATCTTGAATATTGCCCAACCATTAGGATTTTTCTCATTCTGACCTACCTTTTGATGTTATTGTCACTTGGGTCCCAAACCTGCACTGACCTTGGATATTGTGCCTCCTGGGCTCTCTGGGATCATGCTCTGCAGCAGTTCTCATGATGTTCAGAGCAGCATGGTTCCTCTTCCGTGCCAGCTGAGTTCTCAGGATACTCTTTGTGTTAGAAACGTCTTTGAGTTTAAATGTCTTTGAGTTTATGCATGCACAGGGCCCTGGGTTCAATATGCAGCACCACAAAAAAAAAGAAAGAAATATTTGAGTTTAAATTACCAAATAGATCTTGTGGTCCTATGCTGGGGATTCTCTATATTTTTCTAGCTGCCTTGGCATATGCCTAAAAAGAAACACATAGTGAGAATTTAGAACATTTTTCTTCTTCTCTTGTTGTTTTAATTCTTTGTTTTGTTTATAGCCAAGCAAGCATTCCAGAATTGAGAATCCATGTTTTAGTAAATTGTAAGATGGTGTTAGCAAACTTTTATTCCTTTACAGCAAGCACAAGTCACTGGGTTTTCATTTCATTCTGACAGCAAGTCTCACTGGTAGATGTTGTCCTCATTCCAAAGATAAGGAAGGTGAGGCAGAGAGGGGAAGAAATTTGCCCATGGCTGTGTAATAAGAAAGTGGCAGAGCCAGGATTCTCAGCCTGCAGATGTGACTCTAGTGCCACTGCCATTATTAATGATAAGGAGACAGCCATTTGGAGTTCTCAGGAGGAAGAAAAGCCTTCAATGGTAGTTTCTGATTAAGAAAGAATCCGTAGGACTCTCAGACCTAGAGGGCAGAGAGCTCATCTCGTTTAGCTTTTGATGCAGTGTCCAGCTTTGATAAATGTATTCTCAGTAAGTGAATGAATGAGCAAACTAAAGAGGATCAGGGAAAGAGGCTGTCAAAAGGCAGACCCTTAGGAAGTATGGTGTGAATAATACTGCTCTCCTGGGATTAAGGACAGGACCCAAACTAGATGGAAGCTGTGCAGTGTGAGGCACCCTGGGGATGTGGAGAGAGGCGTTGAGAACACTGTTTGGTCTTTGAACATCTTACTTTTATAGGGAAAAGGAGACCCCTGATGTGGTATCTTTATCATTTGACAGACATTACAAGCACAGATTTTCTGAACCCAGGTCTCTGATCTTTACCTGGTAGTTGATTTTCACTTAACCTGACTCTATGACTGTTGCCTATATTACTGTTAATTACTAACTGCAGTTTACTTACTGACTAAGTGGTTATATACCAGCCATTGTGTGAAGTGCTTTGCATATGTTATCTCACGAAATCCTCTTGATAATCTCAGACCCTTGGGATTAGTATCCTTCCTTATTCACAGTCACACAGGTGGTTAAGTGCAGAGCTGGAGTTGTGGCTACATTTGTTACTTTCTTCCTCTTTATGATATTTGTGCTCAGTCCTATAGATGATGTGGGAGGTGAATTCAAGGAGATCTTAGCCACGGGAAGCTTCAAGTTTAGTCAGGGAGATAAGAAAAAAACATGCAAAGCTATGTATCTTTAATAATAATACATCTTTATAACAAGAGAGTGTATTTTCTTTCACTGATGCCAGTACCCAGATACCAACATTTTTTTTCTTCTAAGAGACAAAGTCTTGCAGTGTTGCCCAGGCTGGCCTTCAACTTCTGGGTTCCAGTGGTCCCCCTGCCTCTGAGTAGCTGGGATACAGGTGGCATCAAGATGTCAACATTTGGTTCAGAAGAAGGGGTTATGGTTTTCCTTTGCTGCTGCCTGTGAGAGGAAGAGGTAGGGCCTGAAGATAGAGTCTCACAAGGAAAGTTCTCAGGCTTGGGAGACAAGAGATCAAGGCTAAAGTCTTGGCTCCTTCACTCAGTCAATCTGTGTCTTAGGCAAGTCATTTCTCTCCCAGGGTATACACAGTCTAGGTGACTAAAAGTCCTATAAAGGACTTTTAACCCCTCATTTCCTGAAGGCCTGAGAGTCAGAGATCCTGGAGCTTAACAACATTCCCTAATACATATTTGGTAAACTTGTCCAGTGTATGAGACACTAGCCTAGTTGCTGGGATCCAGCAGTGTGCAGGAGAGAGTCTCTGGCTTCATGGAGCTTGCACTGGAGGTGGGGAGGTAAAAGATGAAGCACAAGTTGGGTAGGGAGAATTGTAGGTTACCTACCCCTTCATGGGGAGGTGCCACCGGAGCCAGATCTTGAAGGATAGGTGAGATTAGAGTGATTATTACTATGTATTATTCACATTTGTAGAGCATTTTGCAGGTTTTGAAATGTTTTCATATACAAGGTCTCATTTGATTGCTGTCCCCACTATGTCCTAAGTGCAGAGGAAGAGGAAGAAGAGGGAAAAAAAACAATTGTTATGGGGCAGAGGAGGGCACCTGGTCTTCCCTAGTTAGAGGGGTGCTGAAGGTTGGGCTCCCCAGGAAAAGCCCCTGTTAGGAGGAATCAGGCATACAGACAAGGCTTTGTGGGCAAGTTTTTCATAAAGAAAACATTCCCGTGAGGACTATTAGGAGAGAGGGGAAGCAGGATGGCGAAGGGAGGAAACCAGACAAGAGCATGAGCTCAGATGGAAGTCTTGTGACTGATGAGAGTTCTGGGGTGAGCTAAGCCTCAGAGTTGTACCTTAGAGAGGTGGGCTTTGATGTGCCCGTGCTGGACAGTCACTAACTGCAGCTCTCCACGTATGAGCAAATGGCTTCCAGCAGGCCCTGAAGTTGAGCTGAGGGAATTTGGGACATTAGCAATACTGTCTGCCAGTGGTACATGCAGTGGGGGAAGAAAAGGGATCAGAACACTGTGGGGACAGCCAGGTGTGGTGGTGCCTATCTGTAACCCCCATATCTCAGGGAGGCTGACACAGGAGAATCACAAGTTTGAAACCAGCCTGGGAAAATTAGCAAGACCACGTCTCAAAATAAAAAATAAAAAGGACTGTGGAGGTAGCTCAGTGGTAGAGTGCTTGCTTAGCATGCACTAGTGAGCCCTGAGCTTGATTCCTGTATCACACAAACAAAACAAAACAAAACAATATAACAGGGACCAAATACAGCCTTGAATCTCTGGCAGAGTTTAGGTAAATTAAGGATTTGAGGTTTTCTCTTACAGGTACTGGTGACATTAAATGGAGGAGAAAACCCATTAGTTAAAAAGAACCCCTCTAAATTGAAGTTTCAGTAATATTGATTATGGCCACTGATTTGGCATCTAAAAGTCAGTATGCTGACAGCATCAAGCAAACAAAATAAAATAATACTTTTTTTGTTGAAGTAAGTATATTTAATATGAGAGCTAGCCTTTTAACAAATTTCTAAGTGTTCAACACCATATTTTTGATTATAGGTATGATATTGTACAGCTGACCTCTTTCTAGAGGTCTTGCATGCAACAAATAATTCTTGGTTAGAAACAAATATTACCTGCGATGTTATGGCACTAACAGTTTTTATTTTTTTTTGGGCGGGGAGTGTCCTGGGGATAAAACCTGGTGCCTTGCATGTGCTAGCCAAGTGCTCTACCACTGAGCTACATCCCCAGCCCTTAGCAGTTGTATTTTAATTTAATGTTGGTCTCTATTATGATGGAGGAGATAAAATTCCTTAATTAGCGCTGCTCTACTTTATTAAAGTGACCTACAGAGTAATGAACTGTTTTAGTTTCACAGTAATGTTGGTGTTCAACCTCTGTAATGCTCATGAGGCTAAGTAATTACAAGACTAAATTATATGGCCCCGAACAAGTGGTAAACAGAGGCTCAGGTGATATTGCACTAGATTACTGTTCTTGTCAAATTTACTTTGTAAGATGTGTTTTTTCTTTTTTTAAAAAAATACTTAGAGGGGCTGGGGATATAGCTTAGTTGGTAGAGTGCTTGCCTCGCATGCACAAGGTCCTGGGTTCAATCCCCAGCACCACCAAAAAAAAAAAAAAAAAAAAAAAAAAGAAAGAAAAAAATTACTTAGATGCATTTACTTTCCAAAGGACATGTGAATTCTGGGTCATTATAATATCCAAAAGATTGCATCTCTACTGGATAATCTGGGAACCCAGTGAAAGCCCTTTGCATGCTCTCTCTTACTCTCTCTCTCTCTTTTTTCCCAAGTGAGCTGAAAGCAGTTCTTTCTATTGATAGGGTTGAAGAGTTTTAGCAGTGTTGACAACAGGATGTATATCTGGCTGCATTCTAGTGGAAAGAATATGCAAGTGTGTGGGAGGGGATTCTATTAATATATATAGTGGACAATATTGTCTTAAAGCTTGGGCAAATATTGGCATTGTTAAAAGATTATATTTTCTGTATCAAAGATCTCCTTAAGCAGAGTTTGGCTGAAATCCATCAATATTTAAAAGATTTTTGCATGATTACTTCAACTTGCCCAAATGCCAAGAACCAGTAAATAATTTTCTTTTAAAAATGGACAGTACATGTACCTAGCTCAAAATTCAGTGTAGGAAAGTTAGATATAGTAACAAAGTTCTCTCTCCCTTTCTTATCCTCCAGTCAGAGTTCCCTCAGCAGGGCAGCCATTATTGCCAGAGAGATCTTCTGCATATATAAGCATCAGTGATAACTTTTCAGATTTTTCAACAATAGTTGGGGCAACTTTGGTTTCTGAGGTTTTAAAATCTTTTTGAATTTTAATTTTGTATTTATTTGTTTTTGTTCAAGTTTTATTTTTTAAATTCATGGATTTTGTATAATTAGTATATCAACTATCCACATTAACACTTAATTGAAAAAGTTTATTAGAGTAGCTGATATGCAGTCAGGCCCAGTGGCACACACATATCCCAGCTGCTCAGGAGGCTGAGACAGGAGGATTATAAGTTCCAGACCAGTCTGGGTAATTTAGGGAGACCCTGACTCAAAATAAAAAAATAAAAAGGGCTGGGAGGTATAGCTCAGTGTTAAGTAAAGCCCTGTCCTAGTATTCATGATCTCCAGAAAAAAAAAAAAAAAAGTTTTACAGATGTGCTTTTGTTTATATTTCATTAGAGTAAAAATGCAGAATCCTTTGGGATAAAAGTTACAAAAGGGTTGAGGAGGTAGCTTAGGGGTAGGGTATCCCCCCTGGGTTCAATCCCTAGTACCATCAGAAAAAAAAAAAAAAAAAAAAAGGCAATGGATCTAAAGTTTTACAAGGATAAAATTATTATTAAACTAAAGTTTTTAGAATTTAAATTATGTTGCCTTTTTGAGAATTAATATAAAATGGTGCATTTGGAATTTTGTTTTATTTTCTGTAGTAAAACTTTTTAATGTAAAAAAAATTAAACAAGTCTTGCTTTTATAACAGCATAAACTTTATCTAAATTAAAAAAAATTAAGGGCTGGGGATGTAGCTCAATGGTAAAGTGTGTGCTTAGTGCACATGAGTCCCTGGATTTCAGTCCCTAGCACCAATAAATAAATGAACAAACAAACAGAAAAATAGCTAAGAAGCTTTTTGGAACAATTGTGTCAATAGTTAGCACTGCTTGGTATTGAAATCCTAGCAACTAAAGAGATAACCTTCTTTAGAACTTAGCAGAAGTTTTACTATTGTAAGACCATGTTGAGTCTGTTCTAAGTTTTCTTAAAATTTGTCTTATGTTATTTTATTTACTTTAGATTTTAGCCTTCAGTATTTGCTCAATATGTGTTATGTACATCTCTCTATGTATCTAATTATATACAAAAGAATGCCATTTTTCTTCTTATTAAAATTGTGTTTCTAAGTCAAAGCAGGCTGTTGTATGTTTGGGAGATGAGTTGCAAGTTAGATTTTGCTTTGGAGTTCATTTTTACTAATTATATCCACTGAGCACAGGACAATAAGATGAATACATTCATTAAGGAAACATCTACTTTTTGAAACTCCTGTTCTCATCTGTAATATATGATAATGATATTAATGATCTCTATCTGCAACATAGTTGCTATGAAGATAATGTATGTTAAAGTGCTTTGATAAGTTCTCAAGTGCTACAGAGGTGTCATTTGTTAAGAAAGTGTGTTCTGGCAGTGATGTTAGGATGAATGGGGAGGTGGGGAGTGCTGGGGCTGGAGGTGACAGCTGAGAATTAATCACAGAGCTTCCTCTACATCTGGGGAGGTAAGTGATAGGAACTGGGAGAAAGGAGCAAGTTTAAGCCACATGAAGGAAGAAAATGATGGGTTTCGTGACCGACTGAGAGGTAAAATAGAATCACCACATAGCTGACCATCATGGTAACACATATATAATACATACATCTTCCTAATATTAGTCCTTTTTAGTTATATTTATAAGCCAAACAATTTAATGAGGTTAATTTATTTTTAAATTTTAAGTATATTATTTTTTGGTACCAGGGGTTGAACCCAGGAGTACTTAACCACTGAGCAACATCCCTGGCCCTTATTATTTTTTATTTTGAGACAGGGTCTTGCCAAGTTGCTTAAGGTCTTGATAAGTTGCTGAGACTGACTTTGAACTCAAAATCCTCCTGCCTCAGCCTCCTGAGCTGCTGGGATTACAGGAATGTACCACCACGCCCAGTTAATGAGGTTAATTTGAAATATATATATTTTAGGAATAATAGTTGCCATCTATTTCCTAATAGGTGTAGCTTCTAAACTGTGTGTGCCTGTGTCATTTTTAAAATTCAAACTGATAGAGTAATACTTAATACTGTACACTCCCACTTAATGTATATTTAATTAAAATTTTTAAGCAAGAAATTACAGATAAGTGGTGATGATGATACTTAGGAAGACTAAGTGATGATAATACTTAGGAAGACTAAATCGTTTACTTAGGAAAGAGAATTGATGGTCTTATCAGTAAAACACTGAATCTATACAACTTTATGAAAAGAAACATAAGAGCCAAGATTTTGTAGTAACAGCACAAATTTGAAAAATAGATATGTTCCCTGAAAAGTATCAGTCGGTATAATGGATATGCCTATGGTGTTGAGCAAGTTCCTATCAGTCTGATTGTTATTTTTCTCATCTAGTAAATAAAATATACTATTATCTATATGAAAAGATGGTTTTGAGAATTCTACAAAGTAACAAATATGTTTTAAATCCTGAAAAATAGGAGGTGCTCAAGATTATTCATCAACTTTGAACAACAAATAATATACTGGTGCTGACGATATAGCCCATCACGTAGAGTGCCTGCCTCGCAAACTCGAGACCTGGGTTCGAGTCCCCAGCGCTGTTAGATTGCGGAAATAACAAACAAACAAAACAAATAATATACTGATTGTTTTGTAAATGAATGGTGATTTTTTTTTTTTTACCTTATTTCACTTAATTTCTTCAGGCTAATAAAATTAATTGGTATAGGATAGTGTGTCAGCTAATTGTAAACCAATTAGAGATGTTTTCATTAGATGACCATGGGGGAAAAAACTTCAAATTAACTTTTTCTGTGATGTATTTTGTTAATATTTAATTCAAAATAATAAATAATAGGCAAAACATGAAAATACCTTGTGTCACAATAAAGTAATAATGTTTTTCCAACTCAGTTTTTAGCAGTGTATGTATATCATACTAATTTTCTATTTGTTTATAGGTTTGTTAGGAATAAGTTGTGTAACTAGCTATATTTCTTTAAACCTAGTGAACTATACATACTAAAAATTTTTAAAAAGTTTAGTACCTGGTTGACTGGAGAGAGGATGTGGGGCCACTGACAGAGATGGGGAAGTTGGGAGGGAAACTGATGAGAGGGCGGAGGGGAAATGACCTATGAGTTTGAGCATATGTGTAGGAAGCTGGTTGAAGAAAGGAGTGAAGGACTTGGTGTATTAAGTTTAAGTCTTTAGGATCATCCAGGGGGCCAACAGTTAGTGTCTCAGGACCTGCATGTGTCCAGTGGGTATCTGGAGCCCAGGCCTTTGAGCAGGTCTCTAAGTTTCTATCACCAGGGTTGGAAGAGGGCAGTAAAGGGAACAGGGAACTGGGGGTGTGGTGGTCCACAGGCTTACACATCATGAAGCTCATCCGGTCTAAGGCAAGTGCTGGCATATCAACAAGAAACAGACTGCCAGGTAACAGAACAAGAGCCTTAGACCAACACAGCAGTTTACGATACAGAATTGGTTTCTCAGGAAGGGAAAGATTGCATACATATTTTTATCTGGAGAGTGGCTATGGGCATGTCATTTTACCTGAAGTTAGAATCAGGGAGTGGACTAAGAGGCAGAGGGAGGAGATGTGTTGAACTCCACAGCAGCATGTGCAGCCACGGCCCAACAGCGTAATTCCTTCCCACTTGGTTATTCTCTTAGGCCAGGAGGGACTGTGAAATGTGACACAGAATTAGCTCTGCTCCACCCTCCCAGTACTCCAGTCTCTCTCTCTCATTTTTTTTTTTTTTAGTTATAGATATACACAATACCTTTATTTTATTTATTTTATGTGGTGCTGAGGATTGACTCCAGTGCTTCACACATGTGAGGCAAGCACTCCACCACTAAGTTACAGCCCCAGCCCTACCTTGTTCTCTTTAAGCAAGCTCTTTTCTGTGAGTCAGGATGGTCTTGACTTTGGTGGTTTGAGCAGTGGTTTCAGCTCCTGGGCAGCCGTGTTGGAGTGAGGGATTGACATGGGCATTTCTCTTTCTGCTTTTGGACCACCAGCTGAGTTCCTCGCTGTCAGCTAGCTACTCTACAGGGATGTAAGAAAAGGTAAGGAGTTGAGGAGGCTCCAGCATCTCTCTTCCTCCTCCCTTTCTGCCCTCTCAATCACTGGTCTTTTGGAGGTTGGCACCCAAGAGCCAGTTGGACTAGTTCATGCCCTGCCCAGCTTGGGCAACTGTAGAGGGCCTCATTTGGTGCATCCTTGCTGGTCTTGCTCTTGTATTTGTCTTTCATTGATAATCAACTTAGATAATGCCTCATGGGAGGTGGCATGGCATTAAGGAAAGTGCCATAAAGGATTTGGGAATCCAGAGGGTTGAGTTTTTGAGTGCCAGCTAGACTACTTGCTGCCTGTGGAACCTTTGGCAAGTTGCTTCACCTGCTGGATTCTTAGTTTCTTCATCTGTAAAGTGGGACTGTTGGGATTCAGCAACCATATGTGAAAGTATGTAGCAGCATGCATTACACAGAATAGTCTTGTCTTTTTTTTTTTTTTTTTTTTTTCCGGTAGTTTGGATTGAACTCAGGGTTGCTCTACCACTGAACTATATCACTAGCCTTTTATTTATTTATTATTTTGAGACAGGTTCTCACTTAGTTGCCCAGTCTAGCCTCAAATTTGCAATCCTCCTGTCTCAGCTACTAACTGGGATCACAGGTATGTACCACAGTACCCTGCAGAATAGTCTCTTAAGTATATGACGCTTTCCTTCTCTTTTCCTTAAGCTGGACTCTCCCAAAGCACCAGATTGATGTTGGAAGTTGTGAGCTCTGTCTTCATTGGCCTCCTTGAGGAGGTCATTCCCTCCAGTTGAGTCCTAGAGGACTCATGTGACGAATGAAGAGCAATCATTGCAACCTTTTAGGACTGATGTTCTTTGAATTTATGAATCTGTAGTTGGGCCTTCTGATCACATCTGTGCTCTTTATTACTCTCACTAGTAGAGGGGAAGGGGAGAGTCACTTGGGTAAACTTTTCTACTTCAATGAGAAATGTTGCTGTTTCTACAAAAAGTCTTTGTGGTGGGAGATATGTCACAACTGTATGGGTACCTCAGCTCCTTCCTTGGTTATGGAAGAGAATTAATCATGCTTTCCACTCATGGGTTGTGAGCTCCTTCAGGTCTTGAGTGAAAAACTATGCAGTGGCTTCATAATAGGAACCTTCCCTGTGCCCTTTCTTTGTTTCAGAAAATTTAGGAGTCCAGGAAACGTGCAGACCACTTCTGGCCTACAGACCTCATGCAGGGTGACTGCCAGCCATGCAGACATGTACTGGGATCTCCTTTCCCCTGCCCACCCCACCCCACTCTTCTTTTCCTCCTGCCCCATTACTGCTGGTACAGCAACTGGGGTCATTCTATGGGCTGCTGACTGGGTGTGGTCTTTTCTCTCCAGCTGCTGTGTCTCCAGTGCACAGTCAGCAGGACCAGCTAGTGTCTCTGACAGTGTTCCTCCAACCTGGTGGCACTGTGGACTCCCTTAGGAGCTATAAAAACAAACAGATGCTTGGGTCCTATCCCAGGTCATTTAAATCTGTGGGGTTGGAGCATGGCTATTACACATCTCCCCATAAAAAGCTGACCTAAGCAACATAGTGGGACCTCATCTCATTCTCCCCAGGTTCTATAGCACATTAGGACAACTGTGGTTGACAACAACTCATTGTACATTTCAGATAGCTAGTAGAGAAGATTCTGAATGTTCCCAACAAAAAGAAATGATAAATGGCTGATGTGATAGATATACTAGTTACCCTGATCAGATCATTACACACTATATGTATATATTGAATCCTCATGCTGTACGCCATGAAGATGTATGGTTATTATGTGTCAATTAAAAATAATTGTGAAAAATCTCCGTAGGTGATTAACATAAACAGTCTGCCATTTGGCAAGGGAAAAGACTGAGAGTATAGCTTATTGGTAGACTGTGGTTTGGCATGCATGAGGGCCTGTATTCAATCCCTAGCACCAAAATAAGATAATAAATAAATGTGTATCCCCACTAACCTGTCTGCATTTCATATCTGCTCAGTTGCCCTCATCTGGATATTCCTGTCCTCAACATATGTACAATCTAGTTAAAAACAACTCCCAGAAAAATACATGCCACTGCAGCATTCAGGGCTAGATTTTGTCTTGTCAATCAGCTGTTCTTAAACTTGGGCTTGTTTAGGGATCACTGGGGAGTACTTTTAAGGTATGTGTCTTCTGACCATGTTCCACTTGGTTCCAGTTCAGCCTTCTGTGGGCAAAGCTTGTGCCTGGACTTTTAAAAACAAGCTCCCCAGGAGATTCTGGTGTGCACTGAAGTTGGAGAAGAAGCTGTGTACATGAATTCAGAGAGACGGGAGGTCAGCGGTGGAGGCTTCTGAATTTGTCCTTTGCCTGGAGGAGGCAGAACTGTGGCCAGAGGAGGCAGCTTGTGTGGGTCTGACACCCTGTCCTTCCCTGAGTGCTGATTCCTGGCCTTCTTGCCCTGACACCTGGTGACCCAGGCCCTCAGCTCAGCCATGTTGGCACATCCTTCCTTGATCAGGAAGTGTCTGCCTGGGTTTGCCTGTGTACCACCCTGGCAGGGGGCTGTCACCATTAGTCTTCTGGATCTAGTAATTGGAGTGGATGCTGAACTTCACTTTGGATCAAACTTCAGGAATCCTGGTGCTGTTTTCTCCTGTGTCATCCATTTCCCTCTGGGTGGGGAAGATGGTGGTGGACAAGCATCATTTTCAGACTTTTGTCATATTTTCCTGGCTTCTTGTGATGGAGAGAGAGAGGGTACACTAGAGTCTAAGAGCAGAATATGTGTGGGAAGGGTGTGGACACTCACCCCTGGGTAACTGGGCCTGGAGGGCTGCTGCTGTATCTTGCTGAACAGAGAGGCAGGGGAGGAGGGTGGAGCAGCCCTTTGGGGGTAGGTGGAGGGGATGAAGTAGTTGAAATCTGAATAGCCCTTATCTGTCATTACATGTGGGTTAGAGTCCAAATGGTTCCCCCAGTCCTACTTCATTACTCATGATTCAAGATAGGGCTCTGGAGGCCTTTGGGCTGTGGTTGGGGTGAGGAGAGTGAGTTGTGCAAGAGTAGCCCTGAGCCTTGGCACTTGCATCTTGTAATTAGCCTTGCGGAGGGGGATAGGAACTGCCATGTGCTGGGCTCTCTCTGTGTATTTTCATGTAATTCTCTCAACCACCCTATGACACAGGGCTTATTATCTCCATTTTATAGGAAAAGAAACTTGCCTCCAGTCATGGAGTGTTAATATCACAGCTAGAAGTCCAACAGCTCAAGCTTTTTAAATTACACCATGCTGCTTCCAGGGCATTGGTGTGGAAATCAGGAGACCTAAACTTTAGGTCAAGCTCTGCTACCAGTTTTTGACCTTGGACAAATCCCCTCACTCGGAAGTCACTCTCTTGGACTGCACAACCGAGTGGGGGCAGATGTGCAGACTCAGGCAAAGGCCTGTGTCTCTGTGAATCCGTAGAACCCTTGGCTAGAACGAAACCATACAGACGGGAGTCTGCTTCTGGCAATCAGATTCTGGGCAGACTGAGTCTTTGCCTTGAGTAATTCATGATCCCCTCTAGGGGCCATGTCAGTCGCTCTTTACTTTTGGGGAGCTAGTGACTCCTTTTTTGGACTCTTTTTAAGACCCTGTCTTTCTCTTTCTCACTCTCTCTTTTTTTTTTTTTTGGTACCAGAGCCACATCCCCAGCCCTTTTTTATTTTTTATTTTAAGACAGGGTCTCTCTAAGTTGGTGAGGCTGGCCTTGAGCTTATGATCCTCATGTTTCAACCTTCCCTGTTGCTGGGATTACTGCTTTTTAGTTTCCACATATGAGAGAAAACATGAAGTAGTTGTCTTTCTGAGCTTGGCCTATTTTGTTTAACATGATGATCTCCAGTTTCATTCATTTTCCTGCAGGTGTGATTTCATTTTTCTTTATGACTAAATGATACTCCATTTGTGTGTGCATGTATTACATTTTCTTTATCCATTGATTTGTTGATAGGCGCAGAGACTGATTTCATAACTTGGCTATTGTGAATAGTGCTACAGTAAACATGGCTATGCAGGTCTCTCTTTTATATGCTTATTTCATTTTCTTTGGGCATATACCCAGGAGCCATATAGCTGGATCATATGGTAGTTCTAATTTTAGTCTTTGAGGAACATCCCTTCTGTTTTCCATAATAGTTGCAATAATTTACATTTCTACCCACAGCATATAAGGGTTCCTTTTTTTTTTTTTTTTCCCCTGGTGCTGGGGATTGAACCCAGGGCCTAGTGCTTGTGAAGCAAGCACTCTACTAACTGAGCTATATCCCCAGCCCAAGGGTTCCTTTTAATCCAAATCCTCGCCAGTGTTTATTTTCTTTTTGTAATAGCCATTCTGACTCGGGTAAGATGGAATCTCAATTAAGTTTTGATTCATATTTCCATGATGGCTAAAGGTTTTGAGCATTTTCCAGATATTTATTGGGCATTTGTACTTTTAAGAAATGTCTGTTCAGATCTTTTGTTTATTAATTGTTTCTTTTTTTTTCCTTTTTCTTTTTCTTTTTCTCTCTCTCTCTTTTTTTTTTTTTTTTTGATTGAACCCAGCCCTTTACATTTTTTTTATTTTTGGGACAAGGTCTTGCTGAATTGCTTAGGGCCTTGCTAAGTTGCGAGGCTGGCCTTGAACTAGTGATCCTCCTGCCTCAGCCTCCTGAGTCTTTGGGATTACAGGTGTGCACCATTTGTTAAGTTTTTTTGAGTTCCTTATATATTCTAGATATTAATCCTCTGTTGAATGAATAGCTAGCAAAGATTTTCTCCCATTCTGTAAGTTGACGCTTCACTTTGTTGATGGTTTCCTTTGCTGCATAGATGCTTTTTAGTTTGATATAATCCCCTTTGTCAATTCTTGATTTTATTTCCTGAGCTATTGAAGTCCTATTCAGGAAATTGTTCCCTGTGCCAAAATCTTGAAGTGCTTCTGCTATATTTTCCACTAGTATTTTGAAATCTCAGGTATTAGATTAAGATCTTTGGTTCATTTTGAATTGCTGGTGAGAGAGAGGGGTCTAATTTCAGTCTTCTGCATGTGGACATAAAGTTTCCCAGCACCATTTATTTTTTGTCTTTTCTCCAGCATATGTTTTTGGAACTTTTATCAAGAATCACTTGGTTGTTGATGTCTGAGTTCATTCCTGGGTCCTCTGTTCTATTCCATTGGTCTCCAAGTCTGTTTTTATGTTAATACCGTGTTGTTTTTGTTACTGTGGCTCTCTAGTATATTTTGAAATCAAGTTCTGTGATGCATCCAGCATGGCACTTTTATTTAGGACTGCTTTGGCAATTTGGGGTCTTTTGTGTTTCCTTCTGAATTTTACTATTTTTATTTCTAGTTCTGCGAAGAATGTCATTGGTATTTTGATGAGCATTACACTGAATCTGTAGATTGCTTTTGGTAGTATCGCCATTTTGAGGGTATTGAGTCTCCCAATTCATGAACATAGGAGGTTTTCCCATTTTCTAGTATCTTCTAAAATTTCTTTTCCCAGTAAATAAATTTTTCATTGTAGTGGCCTTTCACCTCCGTGGTTAGGCTTATTCTTAGGTATTTTATTTTTTGAGGCTATTGTGAATGGGTTTTTTTCCTAATTTCTTACTGAGTTCATTATTGGTTTATAGAAAAGCTACCGATTTTTGTATGTTGATTTTTTTTTTTTTAATTTTGCTACTTGCCTGGATTTGTTGATTACTTCTAAGTGTCTTTAGTGGAATATTTGTTTTCTAGGCATAGAATCAGATTATCTGTAAACAGGATTAAATTGACTTCCTCCTTTCCTGTTCTTATTCCTTTTATTTCTTTCTCTTACCTGATTGCACCAGTTAAAATTTCAAGTATTATCTTGAACAAGAGTGGTGAGAATGGACACCCTTGACTTGTTCCTGAGTTTAGAAGTAATGTTTTTAATTTTTCTCCATGCAGTACAATGTTAGCTATGGGTTTGTCACATCTACCCTTTATTACATTGAGGTATGATCCTTCTATACTTAGTTTATTTAGAGCTTTTATTATGAAGGGCTTTTATAACCAACTTGATCATGGTGTATGACTTTTTTAATGTGTTGTTGAATTCTGTTTCCAAATATTTTATTGAGGATTTTTGCATCTGTGTTCATAAAAGATATTGTTCTATAGGCCTGTATCTTTTTTTCATTTACAATTTTAGTTATTTTTATTTTTTCACATTTTTATTGGTGCATGATAGTTGTACATATTGATGGGATTTATTGTTACATATTTATCCGATGTCTCTCTTAACCCAGGTTTTCTTAAAAAGAAAAAGAGAGAGAAAAGTAGTTATTATGAAGAGAGGAAAAAAACGTATAAATAAAAGTGCAGATCAGACACCCACATTTTAAATGCTAATTTGGTTACTCAAAGGCAGCTTTTATTTATTTATTTGAAATGCTGGATATGGAACCCAGGGCCTCACACACGATAGGCAAGCTCTCTACCACTGATTTACCCCTAGTCCCTCAAAAGTGGTTTTTAGAATTACTGCCTCCTTTGCAAAAGGAAGGAGTTGGAGTACAGGGTCTTTTCTAGGTCTTCTACTAGGAGTCAGGTTTTTTTGCTTTTGTTTTTGTTTTTGTTTTTTTGTACCAGGGATTGAACACAGGGGCGCTTAACCACTGAGACACATCTCCAGCCCTTTTTAAAAAAAAATTATTTAAAGACAAGGTCTTGCTGAGTTGGTTAGGGCCTCACTGAATTTCTGAGGCTGACTTTGAACTCAAGATACTTGTGCCTCAGCCTCCCAAGCTGCTGGGATTACAGGCATTGTGCCACCACACCTGCCTAGGACTCTGGGGTTCTAAGAATCCTTTTATTGTTGCTATCCCTATCTATTTTCTTGTGAATAGGAAATTTTATACATTGAATTTGCTTCAAAGATGTATGTTAACTGGGGCTAGAAGAACTCTTCCCAGCCATCCAAGGCATTTCTAAAAGCTGTCTCCTGGAATGATAGGTCATTTTGCTATTAATCCTTAGGTAAATTTACTAAATTTCCTTGATCCAAGATTCACCTTCTTTTATTGCCTTGTGATAACCCCAGGTATTGAGGACTTCAGAGGTGCTTCTTTGAGGCTAATGGTAACAGTATTGAAGGTCATGTGGATGTCTAGATTCTCAGGTTCATGGGGGGAGTGGGTTTTCTAAGAAATATGTTAGAAACTCCACAGCTATGATATCTTGGCCAATCCCTTGGTATTAACTTGTAATCCCAGTGTTTATATTGCTTCATCTTCAACAGTGGAGTAATTAGAAAGCGAAGAAAGTTGTGCTAAGGTAGAATGTATTGCCAGACATGGTGCCTGTGAGCTTCTTGCTGTTTTAATAGTATATTTAATTATTGTTTTTTAGTGTCCAGAGATTGTTTCATTTGCTACTCATAACAGTCCTGTGAAGTAGGCTAATTTCTATATCGTGTGAGTTTGTATTATGAAAAGTTTTGAAATACCCAAAACAAGAAAAAGTCAGTATTAGATCAGTCAGGGTAGAAAAAGCCATATTAGCTAACATTTGTTGGGAGTATTCTATGTATCAGGGACAATTCCAAGCATTCTTAAATATATTATCTCACTCTTATAACCATCTTATGAGGTAAGTACTCTAGGTGACACATTCCCAATCTGAAAATTCAAAAATCCAAAATGTTTCAAAATATGAAACTTTTTCAATGCTATTACGATGCCACAAATTCCATCCCTGACTCATGTGATGGGTTGCAGTCAAAATGCAAGTGAATTAATATTGTATAGCTGGGCATGGCGGCAAACTTGTAATCCCAGTGGCTTGGGAGGGTGAGGCAGGAAGATTTTGAATTCAAAACCAGCCTTGGCAATGGTGAGGCGCTAAGCAACTCAGCAAGACCCTGTCTCTAAATAAAATAGAAGAAGGGGCTGGGGATGTGGCTCAGTGATTTAAGTGCCCCGGGTTCAATCCCAGGTAACAACAACAATAACAACGAAAAGTATAAAATTACGTTCAGACTATGTATAATGCATATATGAAACATAAATGAAATTTCATGTTTAGAGTTGGGTCCATCCCCAGGATTTCTCATTGTACATGCAAATATTTCAAAACCTGAGAAAAATCTGAAATCCAAATGCTTCTTCTCCCAAGCATTATGGATAACTTGTATTTTAGTCCTTGTTTTTACATAAGGGGAAACTGAAGCTCAGTGGTTAAAGAACTTCACAGCCAAATGGTAGAGCACAGATTTGTAACCATTGTCCTGGAATAACTCACTGTAGGAAGTAAGGTGAGGGTTTCCTGATAGAAACCTGAGCTATTGTCATTGAAATTATTATCCAGGAATTAATATCCCTGTTTTACAGGCAAGACAAGTGAACGAAAGAATGGTTGAGAGAATTGCCCAAGGTCACAAGGCCAGAAAGTGACAAAATGAACTGAATCCTGATGTTCTTTTTTTTGATGCTGTGTTCACTGCCTCATATGGCCTCCTTCTTAAAACAAACATCATGTGTCTTTCAGAACCTGGCAGTTGGGGCAGGGGCTGTTGGATCTTTGCAGCTGACCTACATCTCGAAGGTAATGTTGACCCGGAGCTCTGGGAATTATATATTCTCTAAGTAGGTTTGGTATCTAAACAAGAAGTGTTACATCCTTGGGACTTTAGCATTTGGGGACATTCCATAGACATTAAAATGCTTCCCTTTTGTAATAAACCCACGAAAACCACGCCAGACACGGGAAATCACATAAGAGAGTTTATTAAGCAAACAAAATGTCTCCCTGCAGGGTAAGAGAGAAAATGAAAGGAAAAGAGAAAGGGTGTGCGCTAGAGAGAGTGGAAAAGCGAGGAGGAGAGAGAAAGAAAGTGAGTAGGAGAGAGAAAGCAAGAGAAAAGTGGCGGGGAAGCTATCCTTAAGAGTTGAATTCCACTGGGCTAACAAGGGGACCAATAACGGAGAAGGATACTTGCAAGCTGACTGATGAACCAATAACTAGCTAGGATGTTCACAGACTGACAAGTAGTTGGGAGGCGTGGAAATGACTGCAGCGGAAAGGGCGGAGAGAGCACCTTTCAGACTGATAAGCTAGGCTGTGATGCAATGTAAAGGGCGGGGGAGCAACTTTGTATTACACCTTCCCCATACATTGCCTGTGGAAGATTTGCTGCTGCCTGGGGTGGGTGTGATGGTGGTTAGTAAGTTCCTGGAAGGTAAGCCCGCAGCCTCTTCCTCCTTGGGCACATTGGTCCCAGCTTTCTATCACTGTAATAAAATCCTGAGACAATCAAATTATAAAGAGAAAAGGTTTATTTTGGTTTACAGTTTTATGTTTTCAGCCCATGGTCTGTCGTCCCTGTTGCTTTGGGGTCTTTGGTGAGGCACACATCATAATGAAAGTACATGATGGAGCAAAACCGCCTATCTTTGGCCAGAAAGCCAAGGAAAAAAATAGAAAAAGTGTGGGGTTTTACAAACCTCTTCAAGGGCTTGTCCCCAAATCACTTAAAGACCTCCTCACAGACTTTACCTCCTAAAGACCTCATCACCTCCCATTAGCTTCAAGCTGTGGGTCTTTGAGAGAGATTCTAGATCCATACTGATACTGCTCCTGCTTCCTACAAAAGGGGTACAGGTGGTAGCTGAGCTGGCGGGTATTGTTTTTTAAATAACTGACACGAAAAGGAACACAAAACTCCCAATCTAGTGATTTTAAAGGATTCTCTCTATGGGTATGTTAAACAGCAGCAAGCAAGAAAGATCTAGAACATCACTAGAATTTTTCCAGTCACCTGGACAATACGCCTGTGGAGGGAAGGTTAATAATGCCAGAGAAGGTATCATATGTACCAGGAGCACACACAGCCAGATAACTGTCTGGCAGGCAGCTGATGGACACCGTCCCCAAATCCCCAGTCCAGTTTGCATAGAGCGGCAAGAGCAGCCCCTCTTCTGTACTGAGACCTGGGCTTGGGGGCTGGTTAATGATGCCCAGTTTAACTGCTGAATTCAGCTGTTTTAGCAGCCCCTCCCTGGGGCAGGCACCACTGCTGACCCATGATGCAGCAATGATAAAAAGACCTGGGGATTTAGAGCCTCCCCAGAAAGAGGAACTCTTTGTACAGTGAGAAGAGCCAGGTGGCACCCAGCCAGCTCCGAGGCTCCGGAAGTCCTGCTCTCCCTACACACCCGTCACTTCAGGCCTTCTGGGGGCTACTGCTTCCTTGATCACACTCTCCCACCCTCAGGGTCTTGAGATGGGAAGGGAAGTCCCTGAGCTGGGTGGCCATCAGCTCCTTCTGGTAAAACATTTGGGAGCCTTGTGGTCAACTTCCATCTCAGTTGCTCTGGAAGAGAATCTGGAGGTGCCCCAGGCTCAGAGGGAGGAGTAACCATCTTTAGCTGGAGGGGCAGGCTGACCCTATGCCTGCAGCTGGCAGGCAGAGTCTGGCAGATACAACTCAGTGCAAATGCAGAAGATGCTCTGAGCGAATTAGAGAGAGGAGATAATGGCCTCAGGGGAAGGGGGAAGGAAGGGCCTTTAAAAGTACAGCTTTGCTAGCACAGCTGTGGGCAATTTGTGCATGCCTTGTGGTAAGAAATGTGGCTGCTTCCCCACGCCAGACCAGCCCAAGGCCTGGGCCTGCTTTCCCTCCCTTCTCTTGTCCTCATCTTGCTGTGAGCTCATTAGGTCATTTCTCCAGAAGGAGAATCGAGGGGGTGGGGTAGGGGGAGCAGAGAACCTTGTAAAAAATGAAAACTGAAACCCTCTTCTGTTTGACAGGGTTTGGAAAGACTTTCTTTTCTTTCTTTCTTTTTTTTTTGGGAGGAGAGAGTGAATTTAATCTCCTGCTGAATCATGATTTATAAATGCAGTTCAGATTCAGATGAGGGTTTTTTAGTATTCTCTTCTTTGGAGGCTGCCTCATTTAGAAAGGATGACCTGACTTTTAGCCCTTCCTGAAACAGGCAGGCCTGCATGGGCCTTTTGCAAACCCACAGCTGCCACTGGGTCAGGTTACAGAGAACTGAGAGCCTTTAACTCCTGCCTGACCCAATGCCAGAAAGCAGGGATTTTCCCAGAGAAACAGTTAGCCTTGGGTGCTGGTGTCCAGTTTGGTGCTCCAGGTTGTCATTAACCCTGAGGTATTCCCTCCAAGGGTAAAGCATTTGCCCACAGTGTCAGAGGACCTGACTTGCCTTGTGTGTGTGTGTGTGGGGGGTTCTGTAGGAGTCTTCTGAGGGGTAGTGTTGGGAAGATGGGGACTGGCATGTAGTCCTTCAGGGGGCAGTCCAGAGATGAAAGGGCCAGATCTGATGTCATCCAGGGGATTCACAGCAGCAGAGCCAGTTCTTGGTCAAACTAGAAAACAATTGAAACTGGTCTTTGGAACCACCTGCCTTCCCTCTTTGTCCCTTGGCCCTTCCCTTCTACACTAACCATCTTGGCACAGCTGGCCCTACTGTCCCACCCCCAGTCTGGTACTATTTTGTCAAGTTTTGGTCTCTGTTACCTATCAGGGAGAACTTCCTCAAAACACTGATTCTTGACTTTTTTACTTCTTTATTTTTGTGTAGGTGTGGGTCACAAATTCTTTTAAGAGTCTGATGAAAGTATGCAATTGTTTTGCAGTTAAATGTATATGTATGTACAGACTTTGACTTTGTCTAAGACTGGTTCAGAGACCCCAACTTAAAACCCCTCTAGTTATCCCTATAGGTAGTTGCCTGTTCTCTTGCTCTTAATGCCACTTTGATGGACAAGGTCATTTCAGACGCTGGGGCAGAGCCTCGCAGCACTCCAAGATCTGGTTTGGCTGTTGCTACTCTCATAGGGGCCCCGGCTCCACTTCCGGCCAAGGGCAGACAGGGTGGGGCTGACCCTAGCAGTGCCCTGTTGCTGTGGCTGCTGAGCTTACTGCTTATGGTCTGTGTTTTATCTGATAAGAGCAAGTTCCTGAATCTTTTGAGCTGTGGAGCAGCCCTGTCTGCGTCACTACTAGTAGGTGACCTATGCCCACTATCCTCCTTACATCTTTGGTTTCTTCTCATTGCTAGTATGTTCGTAGGACCTGCCAGTCAACCACTGTGGTACAGTGACTAAACTCCCTCCTTGGAGTGGGAGGATTTTTGCACTTGGATGCCCTCACTTGAAGCCAGACTGTCGGTGTCCTCACCCGTTTGCAGCCACACTTCTTCATGCAGGTCCTCCCCTTCCTTCCCCATGTCTGGAGTTGGCTGTAGTAGACTGGCATGATCACCAACAGGCAGTGACAGGCAGGGAGGGAGCACACCTCCTGGTGGCAGAGTGTCAAGAGGGACCAAAGCTGTATTTCCCTACTAAATGAGACTCTTTCCTTGTCCTTTCTTTCTGGGGTGCACAGCAAGAGAGAGAGAATTTCATTTTCTCCTCTGTGATTAGAAGAAGGGGACTAGTATTTGTAGCCTAGCTTTACTCCTTGGGAAATTGATCAGAGATGTTGAGGGTCTTCACCCTTGAACTAGAACTGATCCTGTTAGTTTAGCAATGAGTTGCTTTGCTGGGTAATCCCTGTGTGGTAAGCCATGAGATATGAGGCACGTTATAAATGTATGTGTGTATACTCACATGTACCTCCTGACTGCAGATTGGATAAGTATAGAAAAACAAGCAAAAAACCACACTCTTTGGATTCTTCAGTTCCCACAATAAGCATAGGGATAGTGTTCTCACAGTGTAGGCAGCTACTGAGTTGTTTGTAATCCAGGCAGGTGAAGTCAGTCAATGATAAGTATGAGCATCTTGGAGAAAGGGCCGTTTTCTAAATAAGCCAAAGAGGGTCTCTGGGTGCCAGACTTCAGTGCTGAATGAGAGAGGTGGGCACTGAGGGCCAAGGAACTCTGTGATGGTCAGGGTTATGCAGGAGTCAAGCACAGACAAGCAGATCATGGGCCAGAGTATGTGTGGG
This sequence comes from Sciurus carolinensis, assembly GCF_902686445.1. Taxonomy (NCBI): domain Eukaryota; kingdom Metazoa; phylum Chordata; class Mammalia; order Rodentia; family Sciuridae; genus Sciurus; species Sciurus carolinensis. Next base: position 54,075,827 of record NC_062216.1, on the reverse strand, counting down.
AACATGGGTGCTGAGTGACAGTAAGAAAATGAGTCCTGCAGATCATTACAAGAGACATAAACAGGGTGAATGTGTCCACTGGGGTTCTAACTGAAACACAGGAAGATGAGACAGCATGGGGCCCGGGCTGTGAGTTTATGGGTTGCCAGTGTCCTGCGTGTTAACCTGTGAGTTGTGCGGACATAACTGATTTGGGTAGTCCAGCTCAGAATATATGGGTTTAACCTTTGCTTATGTCTTCATGTTTTCCAGAATTTTCTTAGGCCATATGGTTTCCATCTCACATCATGTTAAAATTCAAAAATATACTCATTTCCTCATTAAATAGTATGGACACACTCATGTGCATATATATTTGTAGGTCTGTCTAAACATGCAAGAGATTGTAGCTATAAAATATCAGAAAGGATGCACTTTGCTTTGGCATGAGTTGACTGTAACACATCTAATTTATAATCAGCACCAATTTCTGGATAGTCATCTTGCATATGCACAAGGATTTTTGTGAACTAAGATAATTTCAGCTTCAAATTATTTTCAGATGTAATGAAAAATTTCTGAATGCTAAATGGAAAACTTGAAGTTGACTTAAGGCAACATCTCGTATTTAGTTAAATGTTTGTCAGTGAGGTTGATACAGTGTTTTCCAAGCATTTGATTACAACCTTTGTTTTCTGTGTTGGAAGCCAGGTATTTTTTTCAGGTCGCCATGCATTTTTGTTCATGGACTCTCAGCATTTTGCCCACAGTTTCAAGTGTGGCCCTGTTGTGATCAGGTGTGGAGTGGGTTTTTAAAAGAAATGAGATATCAGAAGCTATAAATAGTTCCTCCCTGAATGAGCAAGTTCTGTGTGACAGGGTGGGTAAGTGCCTCACCTGCACTATCATATTTAATCTTTATGTCAGCCCTATGAGAACATGATATGAAATGGAGGTCACACAGTTGGGACACCTGTGATTTGAGACACTGTCTCCAAAGCCCAGGCTGTACTTACTGCCTGTCCTTCTTTTGATCTTTTATAGAGTTCTGTCACAGTTCCCATTTGAGTATTTGAGAAAATATTAATTTTAGTCAAGGAATTTGGGCAGTTCTATAGGAAAAACTTCCCATCAAGAATAAGAACTTAGACTGGTGGGTCAGTCATTATTAGACCCTAGCAGTTGTAACCCATGAACTTAATTTTGACTCAGGACTTTTCTTCAACTCCTGGTTTCTAATATCCTGTCTGTTAAAGTAGGAATCTCTCCTGGAGCCCAGAGGTGAGAACAAGAAAACTGTCTTGAACTGGAAAGGGTATTGAGGGAATAGTATTTCCTCAGGAGGATAATGACAATATGTGGATAGGTCCCCTGAGAAGGTGGCTATCTCTTTAGAGATTCCTAGTGGTAGAGAACTGCTCCAGTGAGGTTCAATCAGTAACAAGGATAGTCACCTAATTTTTGTGGTCATGTGAGGGAATATGAGTTGTGTAAACTTGAGTGATGTGGGTTTACATATGTAGATCCTGAGGAATGTACATGCAAGAGGTAGAATTGCAAAAGCAAGGTGAAATAAAGCAACAAGAGGTAGAAAGATACTTCCACTTTCTCATTCTCATCCCTTAAGTACCTCGGTAGGATCTTGATTCCTCAGCCCCTCTCTGGGTTTGTGGATAGTACTCATTTCCATGGTCAGGGTAGACAGTAAGTCCATTGGTCAGCGTGTCCAAATGCAGCAAGTGACAGGGTGCTTCCTCTTTATGAGTACTGTGATTGAAGCCTACGCATCTGCAGCAAGAACACCTTCAATTTGGAGACTGTTTGGGAAGGGGAGTTGGTGGATGAAATAGGAGCCGAATCCTGCTCATGTGTATGGGACCAGGCCAGTCTCCTGGGCCACGGAGAATCTTGTCAGGTCTCAGTGACTTTTAAACATGTTTTTGCAAAGACAAAAATTAACACAGATAAAAAGATAGCAGTTATCTCTGTAAGGTGGGGATTCTATCAGGGAGAAGCACACAAAGGACTTCAAAGAAACAGGACTGATAATGCCTATTTCTTAATGGAGGTAATAAGTGTAGGGTTCTCAATTGTTAATTCCTTAAAATGTATTCATATGTTCAGTATATTCTTTTTAATACATGAACAGTTTTCAACACTGTTAGAAACAACATTCATGTTTCTTTTATTTTTTTATTTGATGTAGGTGAGCATAGCTACCCCAAAGCAGAAACCAAAAACTCCATTTTGCTTTGGTAAGTACCGAGTCAGGGATGGGTTTCTTAACACTTGTGTAGCAACTTCCTCTTTTGCACAGAGAGAGTCCTGTGATCACATGTGAACTGTACCTTCTGTATATGAATGACTTAAATCATGGTGATGTTCCTGAGTGTCAAGTGATGTCACTGTCTTTGCTGCAAAGATTGTTAAAACATAAGGATAGATGTGCCCAGATTAGTAACATTTTTTATTTACTTGGGTGCAGAATATCTAGCACAAGTTTCTGGGACTCTTCATTTTATAGCAGAGTAATGATGTACTCAGGAAAGGTGGAGACTGTAAGAATGAGGTAGAGCAGGATCAGAAAGAGGATAATAGGAAGGAGAATTCTACTGAGGGTCTCAGTGTTGCCAAATGAGGGACAGTATCAGGGATGACACACATGAAGTGGAGCCTTTCAGTGGATGCCTCAAGTCACTGAATTGTCTGTGAATTCAGTGGATCTGTCATTTCGTCCCCACTGAGTTTTTACAACTATACTCAGTGCTTTGAGCAAATGCTGACAGGTCATTTGTATATCTAGGATGGTTCTGAATATAACCTTCAGGGGGGCAGAGGTGTTTCTTCCTGTTTTCCTGCAGTGTCCTTAGCACTTAGAAAGATTCCTGGTGTATGGTGGGTCCTCAACAAATACTTTTTCAATGAACGAATGAATTCTGTCTACCTCATGAAGATTTCTCCCTATAGTACAGGCTGATGTTAGAAGAGTAAAATAGTCTCTTGAGTCATCCTCTCTCCCAGCTTCAGATGGGTTCAAGTTCCTTTGGTGTACTTACTCTCCCATTTCTTTGAAATATTATTCCTAAACTCAAAAATGACTCTTAGATTTTGTGGTCAACAGATCAAAAAAAAATGTATAATAATGAATCCAGAAGTAAACTGTTGATCTAATGGAAAGACAAATTGAAAATGAGTTCTAGGTCACAGATTTGTTCTCCAGCAAGTTGCGCTCCACTTCCCAGACATAGGCAGGACTTTCAATCCAGGCTAGTTGTGCCAGCGGAAGCAAAGCACTGGGTCCATGATTCTATGTGTATCATATGACTGTAAATCTCTTAGCACGGCTGTGAAGTATGTTCACAGGGGTGTCTTGTTGGCAGACCAGCAGCCTCATCACCTTGGAACAGCATATCAAGGCTGCTACTCATGTTGTCAGGTGCCATTCTTTGGCCAATGGAATAGTCTACTTTTAGAGATGCGAGAGACAGCAGTTTGGCCCGCTGCTTCCTGAGTGTCCATGGAAGTGACTTAACATCACTGATCTGCTGTGTGGACTTCATCCATCTTGTCACCTCAAACACTTTAGGTGTGTGGAGTCTTCTTGTATTCCACGTAGTCTGACCTGGAAATTTCTCTCTCCTTACCTGTGACTTTTACAGTCATCAATGCTCTGTCTCAGCGATATTTTCTTCAAGCCAATGACCAGAAAGATCTGAAGGACTGGGTAGAAGCCCTGAACCAAGCCAGCAAGATCACTGTACGTATGATTGCTTCTCCTTTTTGTAGTAAAAGTACCCCTTCTCAGTTGTGGCCTGTTGGGGTGGGGGAAAATGCAGATGGCAGCAGGGACTTTCCCAGGAGCCCAATCCAGACCCTGTTATCCTTGACATTCTCCTGTCCCTTGGCCACAAGTTGACCCAAGAGTTTGAGTTTGAAACAAGTTCAAGGGGAAGTTTATTAAGTGTCCCCTTTGTGCTTCCTGGGAGGGCTCCTGGTCAGTTATGTTCTGGGTAATTCTGGAATGCTGATTCAGAATGTGGTAGGATTGGAAAATGGATTGCTGACTCTGACAAGTAAGGGGAAAAGCATATGGGAAGGGAAGTCAGAACTTTTGTCCTGACTTGGGGGATACTCTTCTTATTTAGGAGGCCACCTGGAAGATCAGACCAGACCATCTCCCAGTCAGTCCTGGCAAAAGTCTTACAAAACTGGTTCATGGACTGTTATGAATACTCTCATTTTCCTTGACTTGGCCAATGAAGAATTATTCTTTCCTTGACTTGGGAATGAAGAATTATTTCTTTTCCTTACAAACACAGAAAGAGAAAAGGTGGAGTGAGAAGTTGGGAGAAGGAAAATTATATTAGTCAGCTTTCCATTAGTATGTCAAAATACCTGAGGTAATTAGTTTATAAGGAGGAAAGGTTAATTTTGGCTTATGGCTTCAGAGATTTTATTTTATGGTAGGCTTGGCCTTGTTGCTTTGGGCCTGTGTTGGCACAGAACATCATAGTGGGAGTATGTGGTAAAGGAGACCTGTTTACCTCATGGCAGCTGGGAAGCAAGAGAGAGACAGGAAGGAGCTGGGGTCCTATTATACATTTCAGAAACATGTCCCCAGTGACTTAACTTCCTGCCACTAGGCCCCATCTTCAGTTCCCAACGTCACCATTGGCTAGCAGCCAAACCTTTAACACATGGACCTTTGGGGACACTTATCCAACTATAGCAAAAACAGTATGTTTGCGGGGAGAAAAGAAAACCTTTAAGACAGACAAGACAGGCAGGTTCTTGACTTACAAAACAAGGCTTGTTTGATGAAAAGTTTGAGTTCCTCTAGTATATAGTCAGAAACGTTTACATGAGTGACCTCCAATAATAAGTCTGTGCCGGGGCAAATATTATACCAGATACTCAGGGTTCTTGTGAATAAATTAATAGATGAAATCTTTATATCTATTTAGCATTTTTGTTGATAGACCCAACCAGAGTATTTAGTCATCTAAGTAGTTTAGCTGGTTAGTTTTTATTCTGATAAGCCTTGGAACACCCATGAGAAGAGAGTAAGGCAAGGAGGGAGGACAGGAGGCAGTTGCTAACTCATGGGCTCATGTGTGCTAGCTGTGTGCTTATGTGCGTGGGTCTGGAGTGCTGAGTTTAGTAAATGTTCTTCATTTATGTTGAGGAGTCTTCACCCTTGTGTTTCTTCCAGAATTTGGTGTTTCTTTCAGTGTCTAATACTTGACTGTTGCTTAATGTTTCTTCCTAGGTTCCTGCCTCTGTTCTTGCTAATAATCAGGGCTAGACAGTCCAAAGAGACTCTGCCTGACTTTTCTTTCCTCCCTCCTCTTCTGTCTTCCCACCAGCGTGCGCTCCCCTGCCCCCTTTCTTTCATACTGGTATTTGAAATCACACATGCTAAGCCCATGCTCTACCCTAACCCCTTTTAAAAAATTTTGTTGAATTAAACCCAGGGCCTTATGTGTGCAAAATACATGTTTCTACTACTGAGCTATACCTCCAACTATTTGCCTTTCTTTTGTGCCTTGAACATAGAGTTGCTGTATGCATCCAGTTTCTCCTGCCTCTTCTCTGGCCCCACGGAGCAGAAGTTACAGGGTGCAGAGTGGGGTGGGGGGAGGAGGATGATGGAGCCCAGAGGGTGGAAGATCAAAGGCCTGCTGGAATGTCAGAGTCTCCTTCAGTCTCCATAGTCCCCAGGATCTCCTTTTTTTCCTTTGCTTAGTTATATAGTAGACCTTCCATATCTGCAGATTCAACCATGGATCAGAAATATTTTTAAAAACTGCATCTATACTGAACATGTGCAGACTTTTTTCCTATCATTATTCCCTAATCAATACAGTATAACAACTATTTCCATGCCATTTATGTTATATTAAGGTATTATAAGTCATCTAGGGTTGGTTTAAACTATGTGGGAAGATATGCATAGATTTTATGCACATACTGCGCCATTTTATATAGGGGACATGAGCATCTGCAGATTTTGGTATCCTAGGGGAATCCTGGCACAAATCCCCCTTGGATGCCAAGGAGCAGTCATGTGTCATTTCTTCACGCCTCCTGCCAAAGATTGTATGGAGTAGAAGGACCTCCTAATCTTTTTGTATCTTGAGAGGCTTTACTCCTTTTTCCTCTTTTTGTAGCATCTGTCCTTCCATATGGAGGTGGGATGAGTTGTGGGGCTCTGATGCCACGTGATGAAATGCATATTTATTTTAAGACAGCGTATATGCGAAGTGAGGCACCAGGCACTTTGGGGGACACAGATGCAAAAGATACAAACAGATAATGTAGTGAGTGGGGATCCCACTCCATTCATTCTTCGTAGCAGTCTTGTGAGATGGGTTGTTTTACTGCCATTTTTAAAACAAGGAGCGTGGAGGTTGGAGTCTTGCCTGAGGTCAAGAGGTTAGTAGCTGGTAGAGTTGGAATTTTAACCCAGGTCCCCTGATTTCCAAGACCTGGAAGTTTATAGTTTTATAAAACTATTACAAATAAGTAACAGTTGTAAAATATGTCAGATTACACACCACTTTTACATATGGCTTCATTTTAGCCTCGTAAAAACCTTAAGTAAGAAGGGCAAGTGTTATAATCCCTATTTATAAGTGAGGAAATGGAAATGCCTAGAGATTAAAGTACTTGCCCAAGGTCATGGAGCCAGGATGGATCCAGTTTTTCTGTCCGCAGATTGCTGTTCATTTTATGCTGTGGTCATTGAGTCCTTACGATTGAAGAAAATGTTCAACATAGGGTATTTAAAAAATTGGGTTCTCTCAGAATATTAGCATTCCTGTATTCATTTTCTAGGGCTGCTATAACAAATGAGGTGACTTAAAGCCATGGAAATGTATTCTCTGACAGTTCTGGAGGTTAACATCTGAAATCAAAGTGTTGGCAGGGCTGTGGTCCTTCTGAGTACTCTAGGGGAGACTCTTTCCTGGTCTTCCTAGCTTCTGGTGGCTTTGGAAATCCTGCATACTCCTTGGGCTTGTGGCTGCTTCCCTCCATGTCTTTCTCTGCCTTCTTCCCTGTGTGAAGACACAGGTATCCTCTCTTCTTATAAGACACCTAAGATGGGTGTCTCCAGGTGAACTTAGGGCCCACCCTAAAATAGTATGACCTCATCTTAATTTAACAAATTACATCTTCAAAGACCCTGTTTTTAAATAAGGTCACATTCTGAGGTTATGGTGGATAATTTTATTCAGCTCACTACATTTCCCCAAAAAGTTGAAAATTGAAGCGTAGCTTTTCCCTAAAGTTGGGTTATTCCTCATAGAAGTATTGCCACACCAGACAGGAAAAGAGTCCTTGTGAATTTCAATTCATGTTGCAGTGGGTGGAAGAGGCACACCTTTAATTAGGCTGATGGATATGAACAACCAAAAGAGCAGCCTTGTTTTCAAGCTGTGTTGTTTAGTTGTGGTTGAGATCAAATCTTAGGATGTAAAACTGCCTTAAAGTCTCTGCATGGTTGGTCAGAAGCAGCCCAAGATACGGGGACAGAGTAGTGACCTCTGTGTGTGCTGACAAGATTCGAAGAAACACAGCAACTTGTTGTCTGAGTCCTTTTCTGTCTTCGGCAACTAAATAGTTACTTTCTTCCTTCTTTTCTGGGTTCTAGGAATTGATTTAAATTATTTGGGGAAATTTCTGCTGTTTCATGGTGATATCACTAAATCCCCCAGCAAAAATCAACATTCCTAAAAAATTTGATCCCATAATGGCAAAACTTAACAGAAAAAAATTGCCTCTTGAGCAGGTAGTGATATTTAGCAAAGGGGAGCAGGCATCTTCAGGGAAAGCTACTCAGTTTTAATGAGCTTCAGTTTGCCTTATCTATAAAATGGAGAAAATCATACCAACTTGATAAGACCACTTAAGGATGAGAGAGAGATAAGCTCTAAGTCCACCTGGAGATACCCATCTTAGAGTGAAGATCTTAGTAGCCTGCCTGGCACTGAATGGAGTCCCAAAGCAATGGTAACTGCTCTATTTCTCAGATGGCAAATGAAAAGAGAAGATGGAATTTCTGGTTTGATCTGTAGAAATGGTGGCAGGAGCCATTCCTATGTATGTATGTATGTTGTGTGAACTGACCAGGAAGAGAGGTCTCATCTTCTTTCTGGGGACCTAACATAAATCATAGTGGTCTTGACACTTCACACTTGGTGGACACCAAATGGCGTGGTCTTTGGTCTCTGTCCTGGGCAGAGTTTTCCTGTAGCTTGGAGCTTGGAGCTCTTGAAAGGGTCTGCCTGCTTAGGTTGCTCTGACTGACAGCTTGTGGAGGAGGTGGGAGAAGACTTCAGCTTCTCTCCTGAGACCTAGAGTTACTTGGCTGGGAGATAGACACAGGGTGTTGTGTTCTTGTGAACTGGCTAGGAGTCAGTTATTAATCATGGCTTCAGACAAATGACTCGATTGTTGGACCTCCCTTTTTCTCTTATAAAATGAAAGATTTCGTCAGAGTTTTCAGACTGTAGTATAAATGAGTGAATTGGACAAGGATGAAGAAGTATGACAACCGAAATGAGGATACTGAAGGAAATGGTCAGGACTGTGACACAGTGAAGACTGCATTTACCATCTTAAAAGAGGACTGCCGCTTAGTTAAGAATCTGGATTTTTAAGTGAAAATTGTAAACATACAGTGAAAAATATACTGCATAAGCCAAACAGCATAGTTTGGACTGAATCTGCCTGTGGGCTACCAGTTTGCAACTTCTGGCCTATGGTTTCCAGCTAATTATAAAAATTCTATGATCTGCTCAGCTGTAGTATAACTGTTGAGGGAAAAGATAGCTTATTCTTCAAAAGGGTCTTGTTCACCATTTGTTAAATATTAATTAAAAACTTTCATAATACAGTTATATTCTTATTTGTTTTTCTAGAGCATTTAAATGTGTATACCACTTGATAACTATAATAACTCTTCTGACATACTTATTATTCTCCTTTCTATTGTACATGAGATGGTGTTATAGTTTAGATCTTAAATGTCCTTGTCCAAAGGCCCACATGTCCCCGTCTGTGGTGCTTTGCGGAGGTGGGACCTAGTAGAAGTAAGTTAGGTTATTGGGGGTGTGCCATTGAAGACAGTATTGAGATCCTGACCCCTTCTTGTCTCTCTCTCTCTACTTCCTGACTGCCATGAGGTAAACAGGTCCTCTACCATGTTCATTTCCCATAATGTACTGTGCTTCCACAGGCCCAAAGCAATGGAGCCAAGCAACCATGGACTGAAACTTCTGAGTTAAAACAAACCTTTTTCCTTACTAACTTGATTATCTCAGGTGTCTTATCATAGTAATGGAAAGCTGACTAACACAGATGGTTTAGTCTTACAGAGAGGTTCAATGATTTGCTGAAGGTCACTCAAGTTGTTGGTGAGAGATCAAAAGTTATACCCTAGGTCTTCTGGCTTCAAAGGTCATGAACCCTAATTCTATACCTTACAAAGGTTGGCTGTCTCTTATCTTAAGTTCTTGGGACCAGAAGTGTTTTGGATTTCAAAATTTTTTTAGATTTTGAAATATTACATGGAAAAATCTTGGTGATGGGACCCAAGTCTAAACACAAAATTTATTAATGTTTCATATAGACATTATACACATTACCTAAAGGTGATTTTACCATGTTTTTAGCGTACTTGTATTTTTAAATGGTTTTTGTTCTTTTTAGTTATATATGACAGCAAAATGTATTTTGACATACCATATATACGTGGAATATAACTTCCCATTTTTGTGGTTGAACATGATGTGAAGTTACACTGGTTGTGTATTCATATATGAACATAGGAAAGTTATGTTCAGTTCATTCTACTGTATTTCCTATTCCTGTCCCATCCCCCCACTGTCCAATCTGGTGAACCCCCTCGTATGGTGAGTCAGCATCTGCATATCAGAGAGAACATCAACCTTTGGTTTTTTGGGATTGGCTTATTTCACTTAAAATGATAATCTCTGTTTCCATTGAATCCCCGTGATAATCCGCTTTTGCCAGCAAATGCCATAATTCCGTTCTTCTTTATGGCTGAATAATATTGCATTGTGTATATATACCACAGTTTCTTTATCCATTCATTTGTTGAAGGGCACCTAGGCTGGTTCCATATCTTAGCTATTATGAATTGAGCTGCTGTAAACATTGATGTGGCTGTGACACTATAGTATGCTGATTTTAAGTCTGTTGGGTACATGCTGAGGAGTGGGATAGCTGGGTCAAATGGTGGTTCCATTCCAAGTTTTCTAAGGAATCTCCATACTGCTTTCCAGAGTGGTTGCACCAATTTGCAGTCTCATCAGCAATGTATGAGTTTGCCTTTTTTCCCAAGTCCTCACCAACATTTATTATTACTTGTATTCTTGATAATTGCCATTCTGATTGGAGTGAGATAAAATAGTTTTAGTTTGCATTTCTCTAATTGATAGAGATGTTGAACATTTTTTCATATATTTCTTGACCATTTGTATTTCTTCTGTGAAGTGTGTGTTCAGTTCCTTAGCCCATTTATTGACTGGGTTGTTTGTTTTTCTGGTGTTAAGTTTTTTGAGTTCTTTATATATCCTGGAGATTAATGCTCTCTCTGAGATGCAGGTGGCAGAGATTTTCTCCCATTCTGTAGGCTCCCTCTTCATGTTGCTGATTATTTACTTTGCCGTGAAGAAACCTTTTACTTTGATACCATTCCATTTTTTGATTCTTGATTTTACTTTTTGTGCTGTAGGAGTCTTGCTGAGGAATTCGGTTCCTAAGCTGATGTGATGGAGAGTTGGGCCTACTTTTTCTTCTAGTAGGCGCAGGGTCTCTGGTCTATTGCCTGGGTCCTTGATCCACTTTGGGTTGCGTTTGGGTGCACCTGTATTTTGATGGCAACTCATCACATGAAGTCAGGTGTGAGATTTTCAGAGTAGGGATGCTTCACCTGTGCCATGTGCCTTTGTGGGTGTGCACATGAGTGGTGCCTGTGGTGCTGGGCACGGAACTCAGGGCTGAGCAGATGCTTAGCAAGTGCTCTCCCATTGAGCTAAACCACAGCCTCCTCATGTGCATTCTTACCTGTCCCACCTGAGGAGCTGGCTTCCTTCCCTCCTACATTCTCTTTTCCTTTTTGCCCTCCAGGTTGCAGAATAACAGCTGTTTCTGTGGTGACCTCCCCTGACTGCTTCATTTCCTGTAGCTCCCCTGCAGCTCTCTGCTTCAGCTCTCACTTATTGTCTTTGTGGCATGCATCACCTTTGTAGATACTCTGATTATTTTCTACCTATTTTTCAGTCAGTCTCACCTATTAGTTTTTCAGTGCCATAGGGACTCATGTCTCTTCTCTTTGATGTTTAATCTTTGGTTTACAGTGTGAAGGGCTGGCTTGTAGTATAGGTGCTCCATAAATTTGTGGAGCCAGAGTGTAATATGTGTGCAGGGAGTTGCTGGCTGAACTTCTCAGACTGCGATGTGGATCAGTGGAAGGACTGGGGAGGAGATAGGAGTCTTACTATAATTTGGGTACATTAGTTTTTCTTCCCACCCTATCTTGCATTTTGCTCTCCACTTTTCCTAAGCCTTTTGTTCCCCATTGACCTCACTGTCATTCTTCCCAGGTACCCAAAGGTGGGAGCCTTCCCCTGGCTACCGAAGTTCTCAAAAGCCTAGCAACTCCTACAGCCCTCGACAAGAAGCCACAGGTGGCCTACAAGACAGAGATCATCGGAGGGGTGGTGGTGCACACACCCATCAGCCAGGTGCTGGGGCTTGGCTGGGGCTGCTGAGGGTGGCAAGGGTATGGAAGTATCCATGATGTGCCAGTGATGTGCATAGAGGAGGGTGCCATTCGAAAGATATGGATGGGAGTAGGGGAGCTAGCGCAGAAAGGTGGTCAGAGGAATACAGTGCGGGCTGGTTGTGAGTAATGGCAGTGCAGAAATCAAGTCCAGGGTGTGGACCTGAAAGCTGTGTGACCACACAAGACTCAGGAGATGACTTGTGGGAAATGAGGCCTGCTGCCCCTCCTCCCATTCTGGTATGTATCCTTCTTCTGGTTTGCATTTTTTATCCTTCCCTTTCATATGGGTCTGCCCAACATCCCTGAATCTTACTCTACAAAAGTACCCAGTAGAATGCCTGATCCAGAGCAAAGTCTATGTTTATTTATTCTTTGACTAACATAGTGTCAAAGAGATAAGAGATCCAACCCAAGGGAGGGAGAGGGTACTGTGACTGCATAGAAGAGCCAGGAGGTGCTAATCCTGATACTCTTTCCTTGTAGAATGGCGGGGATGGACAGGAAGGGAGTGAGCCAGGGTCCCACGCCATCCTTCGAAGGTCTCAGAGTTACATCCCCACATCAGGCTGCCATGCTTCAACCAGGCCTCCCCTCATTAAGAGTGGCTACTGTGTGAAGCAAGGGAACGTGGTGAGTGCCAGCACAGGTGCCCATCAGGGTTCTGGTGACCCCTTGGAGCTAAGTGGGTGTGGATGTAACAGAGGGGAGAGGAGAATGAAAGGAGGAGCTACGATCTTCTGTGCCAGCCACTGTGTGGTTTGGGGACCAACTGTTGACCACATGTCATATATTGCTCCTGAAATGAAGAAACCTTTGCTCCTGCTCAGTGTGGTAGCCTGGCTTCCACAGGGCTGTGACCCTGGGAGTTTTGCATTAGAATACCCTCTGCAGTGCTGGGGATCGCTGCCCAATATCCAACTCTTTTTCATTTCAGCGGAAGAGCTGGAAACGTCGCTTCTTTGCCCTGGATGACTTTACCATCTGCTACTTCAAGTGCGAGCAGGTTGGTAGTAGCTTTGGGGGCCCTTCTGAGAGGTCATAGAAATGAAGAGGTGCATGAATACACACCCATAGGAAAGTGTGAATGAGTGGAGACACAGGCATATACAGACTTCAAAGGTACCTCTGACTTACCTCCATTAATCCTGTGTGCCCACTTTTACCATGATATTAAAATGACCTTAATGTCCTTCTGTCCTCAGTGCAGTGAACTGCTGTGTGGAGCCACAGAATATCTTCTTAGATTTTTTTTTTTTTCTCATAATGATTGTTCTGAGACCAGGTTGTTTGTCATACTGGGTTTAGCCAGCCATCTCTGAGAGGGGGCGTTGGTCAGCTGATCTGGGCCATTGGGTGGTGGAAACAACCTCACTCATGTCCCTTTTTTTCACTAGGACCGAGAACCACTGCGCACTATATATCTCAAGGATGTTCTCAAGACCCATGAATGTCTGGTCAAGTCTGGGTAATTATCTCTGTTTATTGTTTTCTTCTTCTTCTTTTTTTTTTTTTTTTTTTTTTTTTTTGGTACTAGGATTGAACCCAGGGGCACTTAACCACTGAGCCACATCCTTAGCTCTTTTTTACATTTGTTTAAAGACAGGGCCTCACTGAGTTGCTTAGGGCCTCGCTAAGTTGCTGAGGCTGGCTTTGAACTTACTATCCTCCTACTTCAGCCTCCAGGAGCCTCTGGGATTACAGGTGTGTGCCACTATGCCCAGCTTCTGCTTTTTCTTTTCGGATCAAAACCTTCATTTCTTTTCTTAAATCTTCATTTTCTACCCTTCTGAGACTCTCTTTAAGAGTCTTCTTCTGAGGACAGAAGTTCAGTGGCAGAGGGTGGGCTTAGCATGTGCAAGATCTTGGGTTCAATCCCCAGCACCAAAAAACAAAAACAAAAAACCCAAAAACTCACAAGAAAATAAACAAAAACAATAGCAACAAAAAACTCCTTCCAAGAGCAAGATAAGGACCCTTGTATCTTGTAGCTGACTCACTACACCAAGCTGTTACAGGGATGAGATCACACTGGGCAAACTTACCTTTTCCTGTTAGGTAACAGCTCTTAAGGAGAGGAGACTTTAAAAGAATTTCTCATGGAGGAAAAGAAAGAATATAGTAATGAGAAAGGGAAAGGGAGTGGAGCTCAGATCCTTTCCAGGTGTTATAGGTGCTTTGTCTCCAGGAGGACGAGACTGAGGAGGGCTGTGCCTTTAGGTTACTAACCACAGTGCTATCAGATCACTGCTTATGCCAGCACTTCATGTCTGAATGCTCTGGCCTCTCCTCTTCTCCTTTTGACCTTGATGTTCCATTAAGACAAGGGTTATTCATAACATTTCCAGGTTACTATCATTGGGCAGGAAGAACAAGATTTTGTTATGGGTTTATTTTTTATTTTACTTTATTTTAAAAATTTTTTTGGTGCTGGGGGTGAAACCTAGGGCAATTGTGCATGCCTGGCAAGCTCTCTGCCACTGAACTACACCCCGAGTCTGAACAAGTGTTGGTTTTTTTTGTTTGTTTTTTTTTTTTCCCCTGAACAAGTGTTTTTAATATGTTCCTCTTTCCTTAGGAAATGGTTGCTGTCCAAGTGCCGAGGTGCATGCATGAGATGAGCTTGGGTCTTGACAAGGGAATATCCCACATTTAACCCCAAATACAGATACCCCCAGAAATCTATTTTACACACCCCCAAGGGTATCTGGCATGTAGAAATCCTCTTTTGGGCCATGATTGCGCAGTCTTAGAACCCTTGTGTTTGTGTTCCTGTAATCTGTAAACTCTGCATGCAGAGCTCACATACATCATCACAGAAGCTATGAGCAGCAGTCAGCCTGTTTTCCCATGAAGGCATGAGACAGTATTATGTGAAAATATCATGCCGCATGACCCAAGGAGGCAGGGGCAGAAACACTGTACTGAGTCTTGCAAGTGGCAGTTGCAGAGTATGGAGGACTGGGGAGGTTCTCCATGACAATTTATAATTCATGAAAGTAGCTGAAGATGGACGTTCCAAATATGTGACTCCAGAGGGAGGCAGGGGGCAAAAGGAGAACAGGCCATGATTAGATCCTGGGATATCCTTGATGGTTCCTGACCCTGAAGAGCCTGTGCAGATGAAAGACCACTTACGTGTTGAGGCAGCTTAGGGAACCAAGGTATGGTTCCATCCTAAGCTCCTTAAGCTCACCCTGACTCTCTTACTCTGCCAGAATTACACTTAACTCTTGAGTAAAAGAAGTCAGGGAATTGGAGCCAGCTGGGAAGGAAGTCCCCAGGGTCCTTCAGCTTCCTGGTGTGACTTCTCTCTAACCCAGTTAGGAGGATTCAGGACATCTGGATAGTCAATGAATGTAGAATTGAAAGGCAGTATGCAGTGTGGAAGGGAATGTGAAGTGTGTGGGGACTTCCTACCTGCTTTGCTTTCCCTTCAGTATTTGATTTGGTGATTGCATTGCATGGGCTTGAATAGTCTAAAAGGTTAAATCATTTCAGCCATAAAAGAGTCACCTCTATTCAGAAATACTCAAAGTAATAACAGTGAAATGTAGTTCAAGTGCTGTGCATTATACTAGATGCCTTCTGCATCTTTTCAGTGACCAGCTCAATAAAGGATGTCTTCTTATTTCCATTATACACTTGGCTATTTTAAAGGCTCAGAGTGTTCTTAAAACATACCCCAAATACCGTTTCCTTGAGTAGAGTCAGAATTTTTTTTTTTTCCTGGTACTGGGGAATTTTTTTTTTTTTTAAACTCCTGGCATCAGCTGAACGCTTGGCATTTTCAGCCCACAGTGGTATCTGCAGACCATTGTGAGAAAAGACATCATCTGCCAGTACTAGGGAATGAATCCAGGAGTACTCTACCACTGAGCAAGGTTCCCAGCCCTTTTTATATTTTATTTTGAGACAGGATCTTGCTCACTTGCTGAGGTTGACCTCAAAATTGTGAACCCCTCTCTTGGCCTCCTGAGTTGCTGGGATTACAGGTGTGCACCACCACATGCAGTGGAATTTGGCCCCAGTTCTTCCTGATAAATCTTGTTGTCAATCTCCTGTTCCTCCTCTGTGCAGTACCTGTGTCACTGACCAACCTCCTACCAATCCTCCTAAGTGTGCATTCACAAATCCACACCTGCTCATGACCCGTCCTTTCTAGGAATGAGTCTGACTTTTGGCAAGGAACACAAAATTAACTAATGTCTGATTGTGTAGTCTTGCTTTCTTAGGTTCTTTTATTGGGTAGGAATTAGGTCTTTTACTTCTTATATTTTCCTCACAGCCCCTGGGTACACCCAGCAGGCATTTAATATTGTGAGTGATTTTGGCTGATTTGAGGTTTGTCCCGGAGCATCTGTTACTTCTTATTCTCTTCCTTGTAGAAGTCAGAATTTCTCCTCCAAAACCCACATGTACTCTCAAGCAAATATTAAAGTATTCTACTCTCACCTTCATTTTTTCCTCATTAGTTTTTGTCTTCTGGGCCCAGTACAAAAAAGCAGGAATTGAGGATAAGATTACTGCTCAGGGGGGAAAAGGCTGGAGAAGCAGGGAGTTTGATCTTTAGGAGAGACAAATGGCATGGGAAAAATTAAAAGCCTAGACTCTGGAGTCAGACCTGGGTTTAGTTCTCTGGCACCGTGGACAGATATATATATATATATATCATTTAAACTCTCTGAGCCTGGCTTTCTTCATCCATAAAGTATGGAAAATCTTTAGGTGCCTCGCTGGATGTTTGTGAAGATTGCATGAAATAATGTGCAAACAAAAAAAAAGTGCTCAATAGTGCTTCACACAGCACTCCATACATCTTAGCACTAAGAAAGAAAGAAAGAAGAGAGGGCAGGATGGAGGGAAGAAGGGATGGATTGAAGAAAATAAAACTAGGAGGTGGGGAGTGTGGTGGATATTAGGCAGGAGGTTTGAGAAGGAAAGAAGCTTCAATCCTGTTGGAACTGGTGGGTGGTAGGGTCTATCAGAATAGTAAAGAACTCCTGAGACCCTCTGAGAGGTGAGGCTGGAGGGAACCCCCAGAATGGTTTTGGGGCAGTGGTCGAAGGAGGAATGACCTGGGCACTCCTTTTTTTTTTTTTGTAAATTTAATTTTTAAAATTTTTTAATGGTAATGGATATTGTAGAACCTAGACTTAGGACCAGTCAAGCTCCAAATGTATGCCAGTATGCCCAGTAACTTCCTTTCTCTTTCTCTGTCTAGTGATCTCTTAATGAGGGACAACCTGTTTGAAATCATAACAAGCTCCAGGACCTTCTACATCCAGGTAAGGTGCTCACCCAGAGAAGACAAGCATTCCATTTCTGTCTGCAGAGTATTAATAGGCCTCACCCTTTCCTTTGCTTTCTCTTTTCTTTTGCTTGAGGTTTCTATGTGGTAAATTTAGCCCCTAATAGTCTGAGTCCCATTTTATTCTAAACAGGATGTTTGCCCAAAGCTTTCCAACCATAAAATAATAAAGCAGGTTGAGCCACTGTATTGGAAAACAAGAGTTTCTACCAACTGCTCTCAGCTGCTGGGCTCCAACTGAGCAGAGAAAAGGAGAACTGGTCAGGGATTTCACTTCTGCTTTGGAGGGTATTTATAAGTCCTGTCTGTGTGTGGACATCACTGTGTGCGAATGACAGAAGCACAGAGGGCCCTGTGCAGGCACCAGGTGCAGAGCCCAGCTGCACAGAGAAAGCCATTGTTTGGACTCTGACAGTTCACTTATCAGAGCTTCTCCCCTCCACCCACGACTTTGGAGTTCTCCCAATCCCTTCTAAAGTCATAGGAGCTAGCAAGGCAGATTTCCAAGCAGGGCCTCGACATTGAGGGCCAAGTCCTTAACCCAGTCTGGCGAACCAAAGAGAGTATGTTTATCTCCTGCATTGTGCTGATGAGGGATTTCTAGCATTAAAATTGATGCACAGTGTGCTGGCTTAAGTGCAGGCTTCCCAACTTGAGCTTTTGAAGGTTCCTAGCTCTCTTTTTTCTCTGCTCCTCTCTAAATACCCTGCGCTTCTGTTTCTTGGGCAGTGGCTCTCGTGACTCCAGTGTTCCTCTGCCTGCACCCTGCAGGCATAATATCAGACTGAGTCATCTGCCAGCAGTGCCCATTCAGACAAGCATGTACCTTCCAGGAAGCAATGAGGGGAAAGGGTCACAATGGTATTAAAGCTACTTATTCACTGACACCAGTCATGTAGGGACAGGTTGAGCCTGTAGATGCAGCAGGAGAGCTTCTAGTCCTTGCATTCGATGGATATTTGTAAAGTATGTTCAGAGTGGCTAGACATTTTGTGTTGGGTTGGGGTCACCACATTAAAACAGAACCAATCTTGAACCTGAGAGAGAGTTCTAGCCAAATAAACAGGCAGTTAAAACCCAGTGATGGGGTGGGGGAAGGAGTTAGGATAGATGAAGTGCAGGTGTGTTTGCAGGGCAGCTATTGTATGCGACGGTGGTGGATGCATGGCTTGGAACTTTACTGCACAGAGTCAACCTTAATGTATGCAAACTGAAAAAAAATTTAGGAGATCAGGTGATCACTGCACGAAATGCCAGATGTGCCGAAAGAATCTAAATGTATTACAAATATGAAACAAGGTCCTTGAAAGGAGTGAGGGAATACAAACCAGAAAACAGTGTGATTGGTGTGATTGCTACCTTTAGACTGAGTCACTGGTTGCCATGGACTTGAAAGAAGGGCCCTTCTGCAAGTCTAAGGGAGGCAGAGAAGGTTTCCTGAAGGAAGATACATCTTTGCTGGGTCAGGGTAAGAATGGTCCAGGCAAGGGAGTACATATGAACCAGAGCCTGGAGAAGTGAAGAGCCTGAGGGGGCTGGGCAGCTAGGTGCTGAGGACCCAGGCAGCCTGTGTGCCTTGGTAGACAGCTTGTGCTTTATCCTGAGTTAGTGCCTGGAAGCTTAAATGAGGGGACTGACCTGGTCAGGTTTTGCCTTTAAATATGGCATGTGGACTTGAGCAAGTTATTTAACTTTCAGAGTTTGGTTTTCCCTATCTGTAAAATGAAAATGAAAAACTCATCCCCAACTCTTCTAGTGATACGCTGTTGTAGATTGCTGTGCCCAGGGCAGGGCAGAGGCCACAGGACAAGGGCTGTTATAATAATTGGTAAGAGATGAAGGAAGCCTGAACTTGGATAGATGGGGCAAAGTTGGAAATTTAAGAGATATTAAAGAGGTAAACTTTCCAGGACTTGAGATTTGGTTGGATGAAGGGAGAGAGAGTGGGGAGGTCAGGATAATGCTCATATGTTTTGCTTGAGCCTAAGTGTGGCTGATGTATCTGTCACTTCCATGGGAGCACAAAAGGAGGAAATTGTTGAGGGGAAGGGCAAGGTTGGCATGGGTGATTCTGAATCTACAGTGCTTGTGAGACTTCCAAGGAGACGTGTTATGAGGACCATTGGCTGGACAATGCCTAACACACTGGTCATACTAAATATCTGTCAGGTGAATGATGGTGCTGGTTATAAGACAGTGATTATAAGAAACCTGGGCTGAAGATATTGATTTGAGAAACCAAAAAATGTTCAGAAGACATCGTTTTATCTACATGAGTGTATACACGATTCCTAAAAGATTCTTGTCACTTCTATCCTCCTTTTCCTTGAATCCCCACATTTCTGGGATAAAATGATTTTGGCACCACCCTGAATAAATAAATGAATGAATGATCAAATTAGTTTATAGTACCTAACTCAGAATGGAAAGTCAGAGAAGAATATAGATGAAAAGAATCATTAAATATATTTGTCAATTCATTTAGAAGTAGCAACTATAAACTCACTGTAAGTTAAAATATACTTTGTGAAAAATAACTTTCTAAAAATCAACAAGAGGAGAAGTATTTTATATATTTGTAAATCTGTTTAATGGCTGGCTTAGTAGACGACAATCAAATTCTCATTATCTGCTTCTGCATTCTATCTGTAGCCATATGTTGTTTTGATTAAGAAACATGAAAGTCTGGCTTTACACAAATATGTACTGGAAAAAGAAATATTTTAATATCCTTTTTGGATAATCATGAATATTCTTCTTTGATTCTATACTCAAAACTTGACAAATGGTAATTTCTTGATGTGTAGGTACAGTGTGGAATCTGAAGTCATATCTATAAACTTTCATATTCTTAGATTAAAATCTATTAGTCAGTTTTGCACTTCGAATAGATATTTTTTATTCATGCCAGGTTTTATAACAGCCTGCATTATTCATTTGGAAAATACTGGTCTCACTGAGGTATGCAGATCTTCAAAATGTTGACACATTTTACAATGTAATATTTAAAAAATCACAATCATTAATATTACTAGCAAAGTCTTTACATATGGAAATTTGAGCTCATGGAGGTAGGAACAAACTTTCTGGAATTCTAATTTTTGCTCGGAAAGCTCAACATTTGGCAACATTGGCAAAAAAAATGATTTTTCCTTGATGTTACAGGCTCATTTCATTCTTTTTTAAAAAATTTTTCTTTTTGTAGTTATAGACAGACAACAACACCCTTATTTTATTTGTTTATTTTATGTGGTGCTGAGAATCAAACCCAGTGCCTCACACATGATGGCCAAGAACTTTGCCACTGAGCTACATACAGCCTCAGCCCTTTTTTTAAAAAAATATTTTTTTAGTTGTAGATCGACACAATGCCTTTATTTTATTTTATTTTATTTTATTTATTTTTATGTGGTGCTGAGGATTGAACCCCAATCTTCATGTGCTAGGCAAGTGCTCTACCACTGAGCCATAATCCTCATTCATTTTTGAGAAAAAAAAATCTACCAAATTTCTAAGTGTGAATAAATTAGATTGAGTTTGTGTGTCAGTCATTTGTTCCAAGTGAAAATCATGTGCAAAGGTTAAAAAAAAATTGACTACTTCTGTAGATTGGTGCTGAGGTGCCAAAAATTTTACCATAATGGTTTTCTGACCTGCCTTCTAAGTTAGGCTCAGTATATCTGCCAAAAAGAACTCTGTCTTCAGCATCTGAGAAGGCTAGACGCATGAGCAGAGGGGATCTAGGCAGAAGAAACAGCTCTTCGGACAGAGAAGAAAGACCTGGGATGGTTTCTGACTACTTAGGTGTTGATCATTTAATTTGTGTGTCACATTGATGTATAATTTGTACCCTGTAATCTCTCATACTTTGTAGTCTTTGCTGTTTAAGAACAAAAAAGCAACCATTTAGTGGACACTCAGATGTTCCAGACACAGTGCTAAGCAACTTATAGGCAGTGTACCACTTAATTCTTGGCCATCTCTGAACTCATCTCCATTTCACAAGAGAACCCAGAGTCTCTGAAGGTAAATTATTTGTCTGGTTCATATACCCAGTAACTTATGGAACTACTGGAGGCACCAGGTGCTGGAGAAAGACTCACTTCTGTTGTATAAGAGCAGCAGTTCCAGAACCCAAGATGTAGAGGGTGTGGCCACAGGAACCAGAGAAGTTTGACTCTGTATCAGGGAAGACCCACTTGGGGTTGGGTCATGGTGACCACAGGTTCAGGATCCAGCAGTAATCAGGTATCAAAGCAGGTGGAAAGGTGGGTGATTGAGAAGTTTGTCAGCAGGCAGGCAGTTCTCAGTTCTGGACAGGGGTTCAAAATGAGATTTCAATCCTTGGGATGCATGGCCAGCCACAATCATGATTTATTTCCCCAATCATAGAGGCCTGGGGTATTAAGCAGCTTATCAGGAGGAGGACTCATTATTCAAGATGAGAAATGTGGTTCAAACTGATCTTGGTAACTTGACATGAACCCAGTTGTCAGAACTAGGGTGCTGGGCTGGAGTTGTGGCTCAGTGGTAGAGTACTTGCCCGGCATGTGTGAGGCCCAGGTTCGATACTCAGCACCACATATAAATAAATAAAATAAAATAATCCATTGACAACTAAGAATATTTAAAAAAAAAATTAAAAAAGAATTAGGGTGCTATGAGCTGGGCACAGTGGCACATGCCTGTTATCTCAGAGACTTGGGAGACCCAGTCAGAAGTTTGGGCAATTCAGTGAGACCCTGTCTCAAAATAAAGAAATAAAAAGTGCTGGGGATGTAGCTAGTGGTAGAATGCCCCTGGGTTCATTCCTCAGTTCAACACACATGTGTACACTCCTCCATCCCCCATAAAACTAGGTGCTGTGTCAGGACAGGAGTAGCAATAAGAGAATTCACAAGAGGATTTGCAAAATCTTGGGCCTAACACTCTCTGGATAATTACTATTTTATTCAGACTGCAAACTGAGTGACATCCCCTGGAACTATATAGTGCATTCCACACAGTCATATGTGAAACGGCTGTGTCTATAGATGGGATAGGTTCTTGGAAGAGGGCAGAGGTAATCCTGTATTGGGACAGGAAAGGTTCAAAAGTTGGAAATGGAAGGAGGATCTATCAAAAGATTTAGGTTGGGGGCATTGGCCATAACCAGAAACTGGATGCCTTTTGTTGGCGGCCTCCATAATTCATTACATCAAACCACTGATGCATTATACTGCTGGCGTTATAGTAGGTACTCAGTAAAAGTTAATTGAACTTCAAGAAAACCACATGCTGAAATGACTCATTTTAATACTCTTTGTCCCTTTCATCTCAAAAACTGTGTCACGGTAGTATACTGATTTAAAGTCCTTTGGGTATAGGCCAAGGAGTGGGATAGATGGGTCAAATGGTGGTTCCATTCTAAGTTTTCTAAGGAATCTCCACACTGCACTAATTTGCATTTTCTCCAGCAATGTATGAGTGTACCTTTTTACCCACATCCTCGCCAACACCTATTGTTGCTTGTATTCTGGGTAATAGGCATTCTGATTGGGGTGAGATGGAATCTTAGGGTATTGAACCAAGCACCAGAAACAAATGCACACACAAAAGCACTCCAGAAAGAGGAGAAGGTGTGTTTGGCATTTCCCTTTTTGTTCTACCCAGTTTTGGGCACTCTTTAGTCTCTTAATAATTCACCATGGTGGTTGGACCTCAGCTTGAATTTTTACCTCTAGTTCATGAAGCTACCTTGTGATGTGGTTTTAAGATTATTTTTGAGGGGCTAGGGATATGGCTTAGTTGGTAGAATGCTTGCCTCACATGCTCAAGGCCCTGGGTTCAATCCCCAGCACCACAAAAAAAAAAAAAAAAAAAAAAAGATTATTTTTGAGATTTGGATGAAAGCTAAGTATAGGCTTTCCATAAAAGGTAGCTATGTACATACTCCATAATTCTTTGTGTGTTCACTACTGGGGATTGAACCCAGGGGTGCTCTTCCACCCAGTTATATCCCCAGCCCCCACCTTTTAAAAAAAATTTGAGACAGAGTCTCGTTAAGTTGTTGAGGCAGGCGTTGAACTTGGAATCCTCCTGCCTTATCCTCCCAGGTTAAGGGATTTACCATATACCATAATTTTTGCATACAATATTTTATGTTTCATTGAATTTTTTTTTTTTTTGCCCAAGATCTGGATCCTAGTTCTTAAAGCTAGAGAGATTGTTATTGCAATCCCAATAAAACATTATTCTCTTTCTTCTCATATGAAATCAATTGTAATATCTGCTTTTCTATCTAAATAGTATTTTAAAATTATGTTTAAATAATATTTTTTAAAAATAATGGTTAAAACTACTAATAGTGCCTGTTAATTGTGATTTCTAAAATAGCAGTGTATTTCCACTGGGCACAATGGTGAGCACGCACCTATAATCCCAGCAACTCTGGTGGCTGAGGCAAGAGGATTGCAAGTTTGAGGACAGCCTGGCAACTTAGTGAGACTATGTCTCAAAATAAAAAGGGCTGGGGGTATAACTGAATTGTAGAGCACCTCTGGGTTCAATCCCCATTATTGCAAAATTAAAAAGAAAATGTTTCTTTCTATATGGGATAAATTGCAATACTTGCTTTTCTCTTTGAATTTTATATATATAATATAAATGCCATAGTGTGTGTGTGTGTGTGTACATATATATATATATATACATTACTATATATATATATATATATTACTTTTGTGTGTGCTGGGATTGAACCAGGGCCTTTGCACATTCTAAGCATATACCCTACCACTGAGCTACACCCCAATCCTGCATTGGACATGGATGGTTGTGAGCATTTTGCTAGGATGGTGGAAAGAGTAGCTTAACACCCCTTGAAACTGATTATTGGATTGCCCTCATGGGAATGTTTCAGTCTGTTTAATGAAAATGTCAGATCTCCTTTGAGCTCTGGGAGATGTTTGTTTTTCCCTGTCTCCCAACATTCCCTGTACCAAATCATCTTTTGTTTCCCTAGAAGAAAAAGCCCTAGTAAATGCTTTTCTTCTAATGACTGTATGAAGAATAAGAATTACCTCCATCTCATTCAAATTCTAAATAACCTTTTTTTCCTTCCATATATATTATCTAATTTGATCCTGACAATTTGATCTCTTGAGCTATTATGTGCAGTTTGAGGAGAAAAGATCTCAGGGAGAAAGAGAGCAGTGAATAAATCTGTAATGGTAGAATTTAATTCTCTATTTTCTGCCCTTGTATCATATGACATTAATAAAAAAATACCTAATAGCTTTACACAGTATCGAACAGGCACCATTCAAACATCTTTACCTGATTGAGCTCATTTATTTCTCCCACTAATTCTACCTGTAGAATAAGGTATTCCTAATCTTAGTAAAAGTTTGGAGACTTAATCCTGGTTATTATTTTGGACTAAGGATGATTTTATCTTTTTCTTGGGAAACTACCAGATTTTCATATAACTGGAGAGGGTCAAGGGGAGGGAAAATGTAAATACATTTGCAGGTATAGCACACATGAGAGGTGTTCACC
This sequence comes from Sciurus carolinensis, assembly GCF_902686445.1. Classification (NCBI taxonomy): domain Eukaryota; kingdom Metazoa; phylum Chordata; class Mammalia; order Rodentia; family Sciuridae; genus Sciurus; species Sciurus carolinensis. The sequence goes on along the minus strand of NC_062216.1, from coordinate 54,051,186 downwards.
TTGGGCCCTTGGTGCTACACCCTTTTTGACCTAGTGTTCTTGGTCACTGTCTATGCACATGTCCAACCAAGGATGGTTTGTTTTGGGGTGAAAGGAAGGAGTAGGTGCAAATCTAAGGATTAAAAAGCCAACCAAGCAACCAAATCTGGTCATGTTTTATCCTGATAGAAAGCAAACAGAAGGAACCATTTTGGGCAAGAAAGAAGTCAGGAGAGGACTTGGAGAACTTTGGGGTTGACATGTGGTGTTTGCACATACTTTTGCACATGCATGGGAAGGCTAACAAACAAATTTCTGGAGGTCATGGATTTAGTCCAGTTTCCACCTCTGTGGCTGGCACCAGTTGGAGCATGTAACATTGAGTAGGCTCTTAGTAAACGTCTGCAGATTTCACTTGAACTCAACCCTTCTCAGACTGTGAAGTGCTGAGAAGCTCCACCGGCAGTGGCTAGACCTCTTGATTTTTCTCCCTCTTTTCAGAGGCACTGCTGCCCCCTTCTGGGTTTGGTGGGTTGTTTCTGGGGAAACTACTGGGATATCTCAACCTGGTCCCTGCATATTCTTAAATTTAGCTCTCCTAAACCCACAACTTTTGAAGCCTGGGTGGATTTTTCAGGACAGACCCCTGTAGCTTGTGCCTTGAGAGATAAGACATAATAATCATACATACCTTGGAGTTGCTCAGGGATTTGACTTGAATGGAATTGAAAGCAGGACTATTCTGTTGAGATCATTACAGTGGAGAATAAGAAGAACTCGAATCTAGACCAGCCATAAACTTGACCTTTGGCCTTTTGGGGCCTCATTTTCCTTTTTTTTGTGAAACAAGGAGGCCAGACTGGGTCAGTATTTTTCCAGGCAGGGTGAGGAACTTCAACAGGGACACCATACTAAGCTCTCCCCACCCCCACTGTCCTCGCCCCACTTTAGAACAACTCTACTTTGAGGGTCCTTGTTTATTGGGTGTTGAATAAGATATTGCAGGGCAAAAATGCCCTCAAACCCTGCAAGCCACTGGACGAGATGATTTCCGAGATCCTTTCCAGCCCTTAATGGTGTGATTTTATGGACTTCAAATTGAGTCAGAGTCTTGAAAGCTGAAATCACAGGGCCAGAAATGTCCATAAGTGCTGTGGGTGTTTTGCAGGCGGATAGTCCAGAAGACATGCACAGCTGGATTAAGGAGATTGGGGCAGCTGTCCAGGCCCTCAAGTGTCACCCCAGAGTAAGTCACTTCCTTTCTGTTGCATAGTGTCAACTTGGAGAGATTCTCCTGGAGCGGGTGTGTTTTATTTGGTGATATAGGCAAGCAGCCCAGGCCCTAGAAACAGCTGAAGCCACAGACTGACTTGTTTTTCTTTTTCTACTAATTTTGTTTTTATTTTTCTTTTTGGTTGTTGGAGGAGATGAGGTACGGTTGGTCAGAGACACGGAGTTTCTTTAGGTCTCAATGCCAGACAGACCCTGACACATGTGGAATGAATTCTGGTGAACCTTTTAACTTATTTATTTTTTGAGGCAGGATCTTACTATGTGTCTCAGGCTGGCTTTGAACTCCAGGGCTCAAGCATTTCTCCTGCCTCAGCCTCCCGAGTAGCTGAGACCAAGCCACGAACCACTGCACCTGGCTTCACCATGTGTATTTGATTTTCGTAGACAAGTGTCTCTGGACCTATGAGGTGGTGATCATGGGTGGAGATTTTTCTTGGGACTTCAGGATAAACATTGTCAGGAAAAGCCCTTACTTTCCTTTGTCTTTTTTTTTTTTTGCCTTTTTTTGTTTGTTTCTAGGACATGTCCTTTTCCAGATCCGTTTCTTTGACTCGACCTGGAAGCTCCAGCTTTGCAGGTGGGCCTAACTCTATCTTGTGCAGAGGGCGGCCACCTGTGGAAGAGAAGAAGACCCTCTGCAAAGCCCCTTCTGTGGCCTCTGCCTGGCAACCCTGGACACCTGTCCCCCAGGCTGGGGAAAAGCCGCTTCCAGCTGAAGAGACTCCGGAGGACTCTTTGTTCATGCCTCGACTTGGGGAGAGCAGTACTGCTGGGGTGTTGTCAGGCTCCCGAATAAGGCACAGATCAGAGCCCCAGCACCCCAAGGAGAAACCCTTTATGTTCAACCTTGACGATGAAAACATACGGACCTCTGATGTGTGATGAAGCACAGTGCTGTGGGAGGAAGTGGGGGAGGGAGGACTTGAGAGAAAGAGGCATGACTCAGTTTCTCTCCTTGTTGGAGGGACAGTCAGAGGCCTTGATGGCACTCATATTCCTGTGGATGCTGTGGAGGGGCCCAGCCAGGTGGCTTTTTTTTTTTTTTTTGTATTATCAATGCAGTATATTTAATTTGGGGAAATCACTAGGTTAGATCTGTAGGCATACTCAGTAAAGAGATAGCAGTTTACCTCTTGTTGAACTATTCCAAGATCTTCTGTATGATGGGCTACTTTTAGCATCTGCTCTCCTGAGGAGGTTGGGAGTCATTTCATCCTAACCAAGTTTTACTTCCTTGTCTTTGTTTTTGTTTCTTTTTGTTTTGTTTCCAATCTGGGCCCAGGCTCTTAGACCAGTCACCTGGTTTTAGCCCATACATGTGTATTGGTTGAAGTTTGTGAAGCAGGAGATCACAACTAACCCAGTTGAAAGATTTTCAAGTAGGGGAAGACCCAGATTCTGGCTTGACTGGGATCGTTTCTGAGAGGTGGTGTTTAGAATCTGGAACGCGGCCTTCAGAATGTCTGCAAGGGTGGATCCCCCAGGATACCTCCCAGAGGAAGAGATAGGGATCTTTTGTGAGGCCTGGGGAATAATTTAACTCCAGTGCATGAGCCAGTTTTGAAAATTACTCTGTTCTCTTGATGCTATGACCCCAAATTTTGTAGATTGAGTAACAGACCTGTCAGTCTGGTTTCTTTTCAGGCCCCAAGATGGGTATATCAGTGTTAAATACTATGACTGTTGAGAACAGAACAGACATTTCCTTGATAATGGTGTTACTTGGAATGTGTGGGGTTGGTAAGTGTGTGATAATTCATTTGTATGACAGATCAATCTCTATCTCAGAGTTTTAGATTAGGTTAAAAACTGGTGCTGAGAAGAGATGGATCATCCTGCTAAGTTTTTCGATCCATGTTTTCTGTATAGAAGAAAAGTTTTGTTTTGGCAAAGACAGAGTACCTTGAATCCTTGCCTCACAGCTCTTTTTGATGGGCCAACGTCTACTTTTAAGTGCTGTTTATTATATACCTTGGCAGATTTGCTTTCTTCATGTCCTTTCTGTTACCCTTTGGATGGAGTCATGTGTGCTTGCATGATCAAACCCTGTAATCCAATGAGGTTCCATGTGGAAAGATACAAAGATAATCTTGAGACATTATTTTTTTAATGGAATAAAAATGGGGCATAAAAGCATTGATTTAGAGGTTATAAGTTACTGGCTAGAGATTTCCCAGGTAGAAGAGCCTAGAAGGTTGAGTTGCCCAAACAAATTTGAGGGCATATTTTCTTCCAGTGGACAAGATATTATTTTCAATGTCCTTGGGCACATTTGCCTACCTGCCCAACTTCTTTAGTGCATTGCTATCAGAAACTTAAAAAGGATAGAGAACTTGGCTTATTTCTATCTGTAGCTTTCATTAGCTAGACCAGTTAATTATACTTAAATTAAAAATTAGTGACTAGAGGAAGAGACTAAGAGAAGCATTTTTTCCTAAGTAAATCCCAGCTCCTCTTTGTGTCCAAATCTAATGCAGAAGCAAAAACACTTGATGAGAAAAATCTTTAGTGACTTGAGGAGAATCATGTTCTTTCAGGTAGTGTGGTTTTCTTGAAGTATGTTTCACATTAAAAACTCTTTCTGGCTTCATGGTGTTGGAGCTATCCTTCACTCAAGTTTGGCCTTGTGGTCCTGATCTAAAAAGGGAAATCTATTGGATCTTTCTCTCTTCTTCCCACCTTCTTTTAAAAATAAACTCTTGTGTACTTTTGTTCTCAGAAATTCTTGGTTTGGGAATTATTTATTTATGAGCGATCAACCTACTTTGAATAGCCTGATTTTAAGAAACCATTCCAAATTCTTAAAAGTTCCTTGTCTCTGGTTTCACCTTCAGATTTTTCTCAAGAAAATTCTTTGGCTAGTAAATGCAAGTGCACAGTATGTGATGTGGAACTAATGAAAATAAATTAATGTTTGAAATCTCTCTAAACATTCCCTGACTCATGGAAATGATGTCATCTCTTGGTGTTTAAATTGTGAAAATCTACCCATTTTCTTTTTGTAAATCTCTGCTAGGTTAATACTGCTAGAGTAATTGACCATTATAGTAAGCCGATAGTAAAGTCTGTTTTGAAATGGTGTTGAATATAATCCAACTCGTATTATATTAATAAAGGGAAAACAAGGACTCTTATTGGCATATACTTAGGAATACTTGGGAATTCATTGTTAGAACATTGTTAATGTAGTTACAATATATGAAAAATAAAAATATCTTCCATAAAACCTAAAAGCATTTGCATTCCCAAATCCTATTTCAAAATTCCATCTCTGTCCATATTTCTTACTTTCTGACTAATTTCACACCATAGGCTTTTAATATGAGCCAAAGATGGTGCATATATGACCCTAACATTTAGTTTTAAATGTGTGAAATTGAACCAAATGGAAAAAATGGGGTGGGGTGCAGTATAGGTTAGTGGTTAAGTGCTTAAGCTCTGGAATAAATCTGAATTTAAAAGGAACTAAAAAGGTACAGCTTTTTCTTTGGAGAATGAAACTTTATCTGAATTGGCTCTTTCCATGAGGCTTTTGAAGTGGTCCTGACCCGCTTACGTGTAACAGTATTTCAGGTGGTCTTCTCTATAGTTGAACTGCTTATCATTCATTATTATTGAAAACTTTGATGGATGCGCTTACTCACAGTGAGATGATAGTAAAAATAACTTGCCTTTTGCTTTCTGTGAGACATTGTAGGGCTACAGAGTTGTGCACCTTGGAGAGTGACCTCAGGTCAAAATATACTTCTGAGCAGAATGCTGAGCTCCTATGAGAAGGAAAGTAGATTTAAGGTGCAGATTCAAAGCAAAAGTTGATATTGTTTTCTTTCTGAATGTAAATGTGTTCTGATATGGACTAAAATGACCCCATAAACAAACAGCAGATTCAGTAGTTAAGCAGAGGGATATGATGAGTTTGTTTTCAGTGTTAACCAGATAAACAGGCATATGGCCACATTAATAGCATTTTGGAAATTGAATTTCTCAAGTCAGCTTTGTTTATTTACTTTAAACATGTCAGAAATGGACAGGTTTATTAAATATTTTCTACCAACATCTTTTTTTGTTTTTCTTAGCCCTTTTTTTCTGTGTTATTGTGTGCTGCAATTACAGTCACACATGCTAGGTAGAGTTTGAATAAAGCAAATGTTTGGCAAAAACATATTGCGTGATCCCTTCCCCCTCTGCTTATGAAGATGTGGCATGATGTTGTGTTATGTTGAACCAAAATGTTTCAGCTGTGAAACGCACTCGCTGCAAGCACTGAGCTGAGTGCATGGAAACTGTTATGCTTCTCATTTTATGTGATCTCCTAATTGGTATGTAGCAAAAAAAAAAAAAAAAAAAAAAAAAATTCTAAAACTATTTTGTTGCTTGTTTTGTAATAAAACCATGTGAAATACTGTAATGCGATTGTGTGTTTTCTTAATACCGACCTTGGGTGGGTGATCACCTTTGTCAATCTGCCTTCATTATTGCTCTTACGGACTTCACGAGGTAGATCTTTGCTCAGGAAAGGGCTTCGGACCTCCCATTTGTGCTTGGGGGTGGCCCAGATCCCGGGGCGGGACGGTTGGTGGGTGATGTATGGGTGTGTGTATGGAGAGGTCTGCCAGGCTCTGCCCCTTAAAGCCTGGAGGCTGGTGGAGGCGGCAACCTGGCCAGGAAAGTGTTGTTCATTTTAGACCAGCTTGAGTCCAGAGTGAAGTAACTGGAAAAGTGCAAGCAAAGGAAGAAGAAAGCAAGATGAACAGACCTCTGCTGCAGCCAGCTGGGCTTGGACAGTTCCTTCTGCTGTGGCTGCTGCTGACCCCGGTACCTGTGGCCAGGGTCGAGGCAAGGAGGTCCAGGGCCTTACTGCCCTGCCCCGCGGTCTGTGAACGGACGCGCTGTCCCCCGCTGCCCACCTGTTCCGCCGGGACGACGCCAGTGCTCGACCGCTGCCGTTGCTGCCGTGTCTGCGCTGCGACAGAGGGCGAAGCCTGCGGCGGGGCGCGTGGCCTGCCATGTAGCCCCGGGCTGCAGTGCGGCGCGCCCTTCAGCCGGGAGCAGGTCGGCGGCCCCTGGCTAGGCACCTGCGGCTGCCCGGCAGTAGGGGCGGCCGTGTGTGGCAGCGACGGGCGCACCTATTCTAGTCTGTGCGCACTACGCGCGGAAAACCGCGCTGCACGCCTCCGTGGCGAGCTCCCGGCTGTGCCTGTGCAGAAAGGGGACTGCGGGGATCCAGGTGAGCGTAACGACTGTCTGCACTCAACACTTTTTGAACTTTTTTCTGGGTTGCCCAGGCTGTTCTCGAACTCCTGGACTCAAGTGATTCTCCCTCCTGTCTTCGGAGTAGCTGGGATAATAGTTATATGCCACCGCGCTCAGCTACCCACTCACCCCAAGCCCCCTTTTCTTGGGGACACTGCAGGTAGAACTCTCCGGCAAGTTAGGTAAGCGCTGTACCGCTGAGCTACACCCCAATCCTTGAAGCATAATTCATCATTCCCTTATTTCAATGACACAGTTCGCGCGCGGCCCACTGTTTTATTTGCCTCAGGTATTCAACATTTGTTTGTTTGTTTCAGATTTTTTTGTCCTCCTTAATAGGTGTCTCTTTACCAGGTGCCACGCGTTTTCTCCCCATTCACCTTTTGAATACCGTCTTCCCTTTTTAATTCTTTTCTAACTGGTGTGACAGGTCTGGTTTTCTTGAGGTGTTAGAGTAAGGGGTCGCAATCAACACCGAGGAGTGGGAAGCCTGAGGAGAGGGAGGAGGGGGAAGAAGGAGAACAAGGGAGGAGAAAGATGGACGGGAAGATTTGAGATATTGCACCTGGTACTGTCAGGGAGCCAGACTTCCTCTGCCCCAAGCACGGAGCATTTCTTCACAGGGACCAGAAGCGCAGGCCGGGTCCGAAGCAAATACAACTTCATCGCCGAGGTGGTCGAGAAGGTAGCGCCATCTGTGGTTCACCTGCAGCTGTTTCGCAGGTAAAGGACACGGGGAGGATCAATTACCACATACTCCTTCCAACTGCCTTACCTACTGCAGGCCTTTACAAACATCATTGAATGTTAACACTGAGGAAACCGAGGTTCAAAGAAGTTGCGGGGGATGGAACTCAGTGGCAGAGTGCTTGCTTAGCGTGCACTAAAGCCCTGGGTCCCATCCCATTAACAAAAATAAATAAATAAATAAATAAAAATAAAAATCTGTTCAAAGCTTTTTAGAAAAGGGCAGCAGCACAAGGATACAAGGATTCTGATCTCCAAATCAGAGCTAGTCCTGAATACTGAGGTGCCTGAGGTTTCTTTCTCTCTCATGTCCCAAAGACAAAATTTAAGGTTAGAGGGAAGAGGGTGGTGATCTTGCCCAACACCATCACTTGCATGCAAGGAAATCCAAATCCATACGGCAGATTTTTTTTTTTTTTTTTTTTTTTTGTACCAGGGATTGAATCCAGGGGCACTTAACCACCAAGCCATATCCCCAGCCCTTTAAAATATTTTATTTAAAGGCAGAGACCCACAGTCATGGTGGCACATGCCTGTAATCTCAGCAGCTCTGAAGGCTGAGACAGGAGAATTGAGAGTTCAAAGCCAGCCTTAGCAATTTAGTGAGACCCTAAGCAACTCAGTGAGATGCTGTCTCTAAATAAAATCCCAAAAGGGATGGGGATGTGGCTCTGTGGTTGAGTGCCCCTGGGTTCAATCCCCAGTACCAAGGGAAAAAAAAAAAAAAAAAAGACAGGGTTCTGCTAAATTGCTGAGGCTGACTTTGAACTTATGATTCTCCTGCTTCAACCTCTGGAACTGCTGGGATTACAGGCATGAGCCACCATGCCCAACCAGAAGACAAATTTTATCCTATGTCACAAGGCCAATTGATAGTGAAAACTAAGCCAGAACCAGATCTCTTGGACTCCCTACCTGCCTGTGTTCTTGAATCTGTGGCAGTATAGCCCCACAATATTAGAATTAGGTTTGGCTTCTTTGCAGCAGAGGACCCACATATTGCTGCACTGACCAGCTCTGAAGAAGGGAGCAGTGCCCTGGAAAAAAGGAGAGTTGGAACCAGCTTTCAATCATTTTCACCAGACATGACTAAGGCAGGATACATGCAGTTCATTTACATGTGGAGAAGATGAAAACTGACAGGGAAAAGTAAAATGTTTGAGAAAACGGAGATGGAGATATGTTTAATAAATGTAAGGTACCCACGATTCACAGATGGCAGCTGAATTCCCTGATCTTCCTGCCCTCTGCTTATACTGTTGTCTTACGGAAACAGGTCACCTCTCAGCGGCAAGGAAATTCCTGCATCCAGTGGCTCTGGGTTCATAGTGTCTGAGGATGGTCTCATTGTTACCAATGCTCATGTCCTCACTAACCAGCAGCGGATCCAGGTGGAGCTCCAAAGTGGGGCTCAGTATGAAGCCACTGTTAAGGAAGTTGACCATAAATTGGATCTTGCACTTATTAAGATTGAGCCAAATGTAAGTATTTAGAAGCCAAATCAGAGTCTGCATATTTGGAGATTTTTCTTCTATTCACTGATATATTCTGTCCCGTACTCTCACACCACATTTTTTTTCCATCTAGTATATGCTTTTTTCTGTGTTTCATTCCCTCTTTTGTGTTTTTAATTCCATACCTGTCTATACATCCCTGATAATCTATATTAATTGATTTTCTCGCTCTCTCTCTCTCTCTCTCTGTGACTTTTCTTCAGCAGATGCTGTAATGCTGCTTCTGAGAAAATAATTTCTCTGTTAAGATACCAGAAATTATTGCAATGGGCTCAAAGGTGCTAAAGCATACTTTGAGGGTCTTGCTACACAAAGATATACTAAAAGCATCAACATGTCATCTGAGATCTTTTAAATTAAAAAAAATTTAATATTTTGAAACAGGGTCTTGCTAAATTGCTGAGGCTGATCTTCAACCTTGAAATTCTCTCACCACAGCCTCTCAAATAACTGGGGTTACAGGCATGGGTCCCTGTGCCCAGCCAGAACTGCTTTTGATAAGATCCCCAGGTGTTTTATGTGCACATTAGAGTTTGAGAAGTACTATTCTAGGTGATCTCCTTGCTGTTGCTGGCTTATTCACTGTAAACTGTTGAGCTGGAATGGTGCTAAGCAAATTGGTCATGTCAGTTCACATCCACCTGTTACTTCAGTGGTGGTTTACTAATTGTGATTTTTACAAAATAATAATTTTCAATCTCAGAGATGATCCTGATCATCTTAACAAGTAAGAGCTTGGTGGTCATTGGACTTTGAGAAGGAAGTATATAAGGCAGTCATAGAACTTGTCTGAGAGGGTACTTCTTAGATAAGTACCAAAATGACAGAGATGGTGTTATACATGTGTTATACACATACTTTGGTTGATTCTGCTCTGGATTTGTTCATTACCCTTTTTGTCCTCCTTGGCCCTCCTCATCTGTATGCAGACTGACCTTCCTGTGTTGCTGCTGGGAAAATCATCTGATCTTCGGGCTGGAGAGTTTGTGGTGGCCTTGGGCAGCCCATTTTCTCTACAGAACACGGTGACTGCAGGGATTGTCAGCACCACACAGCGAGGGGGCAAAGAGCTGGGGCTGAAGGACTCAGACATGGATTACATCCAGACTGATGCCATCATTAATGTAAGTCACTTAGGAAGTCTTTCTCAGTCCCAGAGAAACTGATAGTATATAGAGAGAAGACTTCAGAGAAACCTCTTTTCCCTTTGGTATGTTAAGAGGTCAGTTAGAAACTAGGAGAGGAATGGAATGCTGCGTTGTTAGAATTGAGCCTGTTGGATGTGATCATTAGCATTCATGCTATCAGATGGTCTCTTAGGGTTGGATATAAAGGTCATCGCTGTTGTAGCATGTGGGGTCCTTTAGCTGTTGGTCTTCACCTGTACTGACTTCAGTATTGGGTATGATAGGTGGCCCAATTTTACCTTCCTTGGTAGTACAGGAGCTCACTAGAGCAGACTGCTTCTGATAAGCTTCATTGGGAACTATGTATAAATGCCATGGAGAAATATATTCATTAGCTTTACTGATGACTTTTTCAACTTCTGTCTTTAGCATGGAAATTCTGGGGGGCCTTTGGTGAACTTGGTAAGTGGCCATTTTTCTTTCTGCTTCATATTTCTTCCTAACTTTCAGAAACTTTCCAAATTCTATGATGCAGATTTGGGAGCCACTCTTGTGTAGAGAGCTGTGGAAAAATGTTTTTCTATTCTTGGATTTAAGAAAATGGTTAGGAAAACATTCAAGATCAATGATGGATTTATCATCATGGTGTGTGATCTCATTCCACCAAGAGCACCAGGGTTTTGGCTATGCTCACTTTGAAGGTTTCCTCTTCAACATGCTTTCTGTTTTCATTGGATAGTTACCAGAAGCCTGGATTTATACCAAATGACCAACTGTGCTATGTTATGTACATTCTTGAAGACTCCCCTGCTGCATATGAAGAACTTCCTCATCTAGAAATGCTATTTTAAAAGGTGCTCTGTCCAGGTGTTTAGTCTTGACCTTCTTATTGATGACAGGAAAGTCCCAGCCAGAATCCTCTGCTCTGCCATGTCTTTTATTCTTATATTTTATAGAGTGTCTGTAGTGGAAATGCCAGGGTTTCTAGTTGCTCAATTACATGTGAAAATATAACTGAATACAATACTGTTTGACTCATGCTTTCTGAGTCCCTTGGAACTGATTGATTTTGCTTCTTCTTTACATATTACATTTGCATTTAAGAGTATTAATTGTATGTGAAATGATTGAGAACTGTTTACTTATAACATTGCATGTAATTTTGGGGGCCTGCCTTCTCCATTAGACAATGAGTTCACTAGGCTAAGGATAAAATGAAGAATTTCAGACCATACTCCAGACCTATTGAATTACAATCTGTATATTCCTACAATCAGAAATCTTTTTTCTATCTTTGCCATTACTAACAAGGACTAAAGGATGAGGAAGTGCATGAAGAGGAAAGTAGATCCTTCCTTCCTTCCTTCCTTCCTTCCTTCCTTCCTTCCTTCCTTCCTTCCTTCCTTCCTTCCTTTCCTTCTTTCTTTCCTGGGAATTAAACCCAGAATGTTTTACCATTGAGCTACATCCCCATTCATTACTTTTTATTCTGAGACAGGGTCTCACAAAATTGCTGATGGTTTCACTAAGTTGCTGAGGCTGGCCTTGAATTTGCAATCCTCCTTCCTTAGCCTTCCAAGTTGCTGGGTTTATAGGCATATGCCAAGGGGCCCGGCAAGAGGAAAATATTTTCTATTTCATAACTTTGGTTTAGCAGATATTTGTTCACTAAGGTCAATTTTACTAATTCTTCTGCATAATTTGAGTGTTGCTGAACATCCAAAATCTTTTTGACCTTTAACATGTTTATTTTTAGTTTCACTTAAGTAATAAAAAGGCAAATACTCCTTGTCCTCTTGTGTCAAAACCTAAAGTGTAGTTCACTTTTAAGAATCAACATGGGCTGGGGCTGTAGCTCAGTGGTAGAGTGCTTGCCTTGGATGTGTGAGGGACTGGGTTCAATCCTCAGCACCACATAAAAATAAATAAATAAAGATATTGTGTCCATCCACAACTAAAAAAAAATCTTAAAAAACCAGTGTAATTTGCTGAAGGAAAAAATGAGCTCAAGGTAAAGAAAAAGAAGTTATCAGCAGCTTTGAAACTTTGACTGTGAAACAGAGTAACTTTTACCCCAGTACAGTTCCCCCTCTTCCTTGTCCTATCACACTACTAGCCTTGTAATGTCTTCTGCTCTCTATTGAAGAAATGCAGATTTCCTCTCACGTTCCCCCTGTTTCCCATTCTAAGTGACTACTCCCCATCTCTTCCTGATTTTCGCACTGTTCAGTTTGCAAAGCTTCATGACTGATAACTGAATGACGTCCCCTTCCTTGCCAGGATGGTGATGTGATCGGCATAAACACACTGAAAGTGACTGCGGGAATCTCTTTTGCAATTCCCTCAGATCGAATCAGACAGTTCTTGGCAGACTATCACGAGCGCCAGTTGAAAGGTGAAGGTAGTTGGGCGTTTTTTGTCTTCTCTTGTTTTTCAGGAATGCTCAGTCTTTTGTGGAGATAGCCTTTTGAGTTCTACATACTGATCATCAGTTCTCAGATGATGGTTTGAGTGACCCTACTGGGGAACTAGGCACAAAACTAAGCATGAGATGTACCCAGAGGCACTGGAATTGAACGAGTGGGGATATGAAACCTGGGGGCTGGAGGTGGGGAGGTGTGTACGTGCTGATGACGAATGTTCCCTGAAGCAAGTATTCACGGCAGGCGGTGTGCAAGGGCAGCTATGATAGCAGAGGATCTGGGATTTGGGTGTCGTTAAGCTCTGCCAAAAGGAAAGAAGTTTCATTGTTAGTCACATGTTACAATTTTCTTTTCTAGGAAAGGCTCCTTTGCAGAAGAAATATCTGGGTCTGCGAATGCTGCCCCTCACTCTGAAGTAAGCATGAGTTTGACCATGTCTGGGTTGTTTCTCAGATGCAAAAGCCATAGCTAGATGGTTTTAATAGAAACGTGAAAGCATTTGGACTTCAGTGAGTGTACTCCTGTGACCAGAGTGTCCTTTTGTCATAGGGTATGTGTCTGCCTCTGCATGCACCAGCATTCACTGTTCTCTTTGGGGCTGTATTGTATCATGTCCAGAGATTCTAGACTTTGGCATGGAGGACTGGACAGCACCCAGGGGAGGGTGATTGTGATTGGCTGGGTTCTCATGGGTGCCTGTGAACCTTAAGTAGAACAGACAGAGTACGTATTAAGAGTTCCAGGTTTGAATCAGGGCTCAGGAGGTGACATCACTGTTCGCTAACCTTCTCACTTCTAGCCTTCTTCAAGAAATGAAAAGGCAAGATCCAGATTTCCCTGATGTGAGTTCTGGGGTTTTTGTATATGAAGTAATTCAAGGAACAGCTGCTGAAAGGTAAGCAAACTGCAGGTCTTTGTCCAGCCTCAGGTGTCCTTTTTAGCTGTGTTCCATGGCAAAGGCATGTAAGATTCTAGACTTGCTCTGATACTGTGGCCACTGCCTACATGTGGTGTGTGTTGAACATCTGAAATGTGGCCAGTATGACTCAGGAACTAAATTTAAAACTTATTTAACTTTAATTGATTTAAGTGAAAAAATCCCAGAAGCAATATAAAATATATATATTTTTTGTTTTAGAAAGACTGAATTTCACTGTAATCACTGTGTTCTGTAATTTATCATTATTGTATAATGGCATATTGAGCATGTGTTATTTTGGGTGGATTTTAAAGACTAACCTGTAACAAACAGTATAAAATACCTATCAAGAATTTAAAAATATTGCTGGGCATGGTGGCGTACACCTGTAATCCCATAGGCTCTGGAGGCTGAGGCAGGAGGATCATGAGTTTAAAGCCAGCATCAGCCAAAGTGAGGCACTAAGCAACTCAGTGAGACCCTGTCTCCAAATAAAATACAAAATAGGGTTGGGGACATGGCTCAGTGGTTGAGTGCCCCTGAGTTAAATCCCTGGTACATGCCCCCACCCCCTGCAAAAAAAATTAAAAATATTTATTATATGTTAAAATGATAATATTTTAAGTGTACTGGGTTAAATAAAAGAAACCATTAAAATTATATTTGCTTAAATTTTTTTAATGTGGCTACTAGAAAATATAAAATGACATGTGGCTTGCATTATGTGTCTATTGGAAAGTGCTCTTATGCGTCAATAGCCTATGTTTAAATTAATTTTGCTAGGAATTAGTAAATCTTCTATTTCTTTTTTTCTGGTAATACAAGAACTCTACCACTGAGCTACACTCCCAGTCGTCAAATCTACTCTTTCAATATCAATAATTACAGGGCTGGGGCTGTGACTCAGTGGTAGAGCACTTGCCTAGAATTTATGAGGTACTGGGTTCAATCCTCAGCACCACATAAAAATAAATAAATGGAAAATAAAGGTATTGTGTTCATCTATAACTAAAAAAAAATTAAAAAATCAATAGTTATTATTAACTCTTATGGTATTCAGTAATTAATAACTTAGATATTAGTGACTATCAACTAATAGTAAATAATTAAATCGTTAAATAATTAACTATCAGTTAATAAGAATGGGAAGAATCAGAGTGCTAAAGGTCTTACTACATATTGTAGGTTTTTAAAAAACACCTTTTTGTTTGTACTGTAGATGACATTGAGAGGGCAGTGCTGAAATCTGCATCATAAATCAAAGGTTAGAACAGTCCCCTGAAGAAGGTTCTTCAGCTGGTTTCATTATTGGAATATTTAATATTAGGAAAGGGGTGGCTTTTCCTATAAGTATTATTTTCCTGGGTCTAGCACTTCTAACATTACCTTTCTCTCACCATTTTTATTTTTCAAGAGCTCAGGAATCTGTTTAGACTATCAACTCTTTTGTAGAGGGAAAATTCATCAGTACTAACCCTTCAGCATGGCTAAGTGCTAGGTCTCATGCTACTAAATCTGGTTTGTCACAGGCCTTTCTAGACTTTCCTCATTCCTGCTCTGCTCCTACCTCCTTATGTTTAACTTTTGGTCCAGGGCCAAAGAGACTCCTTCTAGCTTTCTAAGTTGTTGCCACTCAAAATGTGGTCTGAAACCACATTAGCATTGGCTGGAGCCAGTAAGAAAGGCAGAATCACAGGACACCCTCTAGCCACTGAATCAGAACCTGCATTTCTCTCTATTCCTCCTCTTCATTTTCGTCCTCCTCCTTTCTACTGCAGTCCCTGCTCTTCCCCGACCCCCCGTGCTAAGAACCAAATCCAGGGTCTTGCAGAAGCTAAGAACATACTACTCTACCACTGGGCTATGTCTAGCCAGAATCTGCCTTTTTTTCCCCCCAGAATCTGCATTTTTAACAAAATCCCCAGGTGGTTTGTATGTATGTGAAAAGTGAGAATTACTGCTAGAAATCATGGATAAGTTGAAATACATCCTTTCTGGCTTTCCCCCACTTATACATAATAATAATGATAACAGTTACAGTAATAACAGTTGGCACTCAGAAAGCATTTACTACATCTCATCAGGCACCATTTAAAGTGTGTGTGTATATGTATGTATATATATATATATATATAATTTTTTTTTTATCTATCTATCTATCTATCTATCTATCTATTTTGAGATGGAGTAGAGTCTCACTATGTTGCCCAGGCTGGACTCAAAACTGCTAGGTTCTGATGATCTTCCCAAGTCAGCCTCCTGAATGACTGGGACTACAGGTGCACACCACTGTGCCCAGTCTTTTGTATACTTGTCTGAGACCCCCGCAATTTTATGATATGGGTATTATTTTCCAGGGAAGTAGCTGAGGTTCAGAGAAGTTGAGTAACAGTTAAACAATAGGTCAGAGAGCAGGGATGTGGACCCCGGCTTAATCCCTTTATTATACTGCTTTTCTGACTGCTGTTCTCATTCCTGAGGGGCAGAGTGATTTAGTGGTAGGAAGAGAGCTTTTAAAGTCTGAAAGACCCAGGATCAAATCCTACTTTAGTCTCTTACAAGTTGTGTGATATGGGGAAAGCCATTTATCCTGTTTTGAACCTAGTTCTTCATATTTGGTGCATAGTAGACACTCCGTAATAACTCAGTTTTCTTTCTTGTTTTTTTTTTTCACTCACAGAACTCTTATGAATTAAGTTCCTCTTTCTTTGTGCACATGGTCCCATGTCAGACCCCTAAACTGTTGTTGCTCTAAAGGCTTTTCCTGCATTTAGCTTTAAAGCATTTCTTTGTATCCTCTTGCTTTAAATTTCCTATTTTTCCTTCCTTTCTTCCTCCCTCCCTCCCTCCCTCACTCACTCACTCCCTCTCCCTCCCTTCCTTTGGAATTGAATCCAGGGCCATGCAGATACAGATACTAAGCACATAATTTACCACTGGCCTACATCCTCAGCCCTTCCTATTTCTTTTTAAGCTTCACATATCTTGGTAATCTTTCTACATTGTCATTTTTTTCTTGAGCTCCCCATTAATTCCTTAATCATCATCCCCTTAGATGATGTTTGCAGGAGTCATTTAAGGCCCATCACAAGCTTGGCTACGTACTTTCTGCAGTTTTGTATTTGGAGCTGTTCTTTATTTCTAGAATATATATTCTGTGTGAAACATATATGTTGGAGACTGAATATAAAAACAGCTTTGGGGAAAAGGAGCGTAGAGCCCAAACTTTAAATGTTTAGACTTGGAAGTTTGACTGGCTTTTGATTTACTGAAGCAGAACTTCTACAAGGCAGCTCAACATACTCTTAAGTTCCATAAACTGTGAGCTGTTCAAATCAAACTTATCAGAGTACAACTGTGGTGAAAAATGTATTGCTTGGTCTTTGCATTTTTGCTGGTGAGATTGGAAATGTGCTTGAGGTGAAAAGAAGTGAGAGGTGTATAGAAATTAAAAGCTAAACTCTCTATTCCAAGTCAATTCCTATATATGAGAGTAGTAAACTTACTCATGTTTTTGATGGAATATTAATTTTTTAAATGTAAATAGGATTGTTGTCCTCCAAGTGATTTTGCAGGTTATCTCACAGAGAGCCCTCATATTTGGAAGGATTAAGATTATTTCTAGTTTCCTGGTTTACATGTTTAGGGCAAACAAAATTGTAGTGCTGTAAGAGAGAAATTTGGAAATAAGTAAAAACTCTTAAACTTTCACACTTTCTTTTCTTCCTTTCTTCTCAGCTCGGGTTTGAGAGACCACGATATAATTGTCAGCATAAATGGGCAACCTGTTACAACCACAGCAGATGTCACTGAAGCTGTTAAGGACAATGATTCCCTTTCCATGATTGTGCGTCGGGGAAGTGAAACCTTGTTCCTGACAGTAACACCTGAAATAATCAATTAAGTATCTTGCTTTAAAGAGATTATTTAACAAAACACAAATTTTATTACCTGAAGAAATGCCAAAAATGGCAGGGGATTTTAGGATCTCTTTCTTATGAGGAAAAATGGATGATTTAAACACACACACAGAGTCTGAGATCATTAGGTTGAGGGTGCTGTTCTCCTGCAAAGACTTCCTAAGCCAAGTTGAAGAAGGTCATGGTGCCAGGAAATCTGGGGAGCTGATAGGAATGGATATGAAACAACTAAAATAGGCAGTTTCTAATAAACCCTGCTGGAGGGACACTTTAGTATTTTAAATTGTCACTACAGTCACAAACTAGATATAACAAGCATAAAACATGTCTGTCTATCAAATATGAAGAAATAGCCTGGATCCAGGTGTGAAGGCAATCACATATTTACTGATACTCCTTTTCTTGAAGCTCTTTTTTTTTTTTTTTTTTTTTTTGGTACTGGGGATCGAACTCAGGGCCTTGTGCTTACGAGGCAAGCACTCTACCAGCTGAGCTATCTCCCCAACCCACTCCTTTTCTTTACTCAGCCAATTTTCCAGGTTGTATCATATTTGGTCAGGGTTTATGGATAAGGAGGGGCATTACTTAGAAGTCAAACTGAAACTGATTATGGCAGATTGTCACACATGAATATTACTAATGAGTCTTGAATTATCACTTTAGCAGTAGAAACAATTTTGGCCTCCAATAGCATTTCTGTGAGAACAGCTTCTTTTATGAAATAGTTTCTTCAATAATTTGCAGACTTAGTTTTTTATTCAAGTTGTTATATGTCCTTACCACATTTATGATTTCTAGTCTTGGCATTGCAAACGTCTGTAGGGAGACTAAAGAAAATAAAAGTGTGAAATTAGGACTTAGATCTTAAACCAATATCTTCTTTTGGGTAAGATTTTCAGTTTGTTTTTCAGATTTCCCCTGAAAATGATTTTGTTGTTGTTTTTCGTTTTGTGGCTGAAGATTGAACCCAGGGACTCATGCATGCTAGCCAATGGAGCTAAAGCCCAGAAATGATATTTTTAATATGGCATTCTTCAACCCTCTTAAATTTTATACAACATTTCATAGGTGTTTGTGGATCCAGTTTCTTCAAGATCCACAATTAGAAAATACTGCCTTAGGGTACAGAGATTATGAATTGAGAATATGACAATTATTACTATTTTAAGCAAAGTTAAGGCAGTGTGGTACAGAATTTTAAAGACAGAACAAAATAATATAATATTTTACACAATGGCCACCACTAGTAATATAAGAACAGTAATCATATTAATCAGGGTTAAGAAAGCAGAAACTTTAGGAAAACTGCTACAAGATGAACAACATTTCTGGGAAGTTATTTTAACTGATTCTTGGTCTTTAAGTCAGTTTTGTATCAGAGTAAACTTTGAGTAGTTCTACCTCGATTGTTTCTAGAATCTGTGTTACTCTGAAGAGCAGGCACTTGCCCACACTTTTATTTTCTATTTAACAGTTCAAATTAAATTGCAAAGGACAGGAATTGAATTTGGAAAAACACTTAAAATTCAGAGCATTTCCTTTTATTCCTAGTGGTTTGTGAATGCAAAAGTTTGACTATATCCCTTTTTGATTGCTATAGCCCACTGCGAAAGCTTTTACTATCATGTTTATTTTGACAGAATATGTTCAGATTTCCTTGACCCTACAAATCACATTCTACCCCAGTGTTCAATATCCTTTAAGTAGGAATGTGTTTTTCTTTTCAAGGTCATGGGGTTCCTCATTTTATCTTACCTAATTGTGAAGAGTTTTACAGTTACTTGTATGAAATCTATTTTATCAGCCTACAACAAGGATTCCATAAACTGGCAAAAATTAGTTTCTTACATAGGACAGTTTTGCCATGTCTGATATTGCTGGCTTTGAAAACATGATTAGAATGAAGAAATTACTGCACTGCATATACTGTTTTCAGAACATAATAATGGTTCACAATAGGACTTATTCATAGGGTGATTCATTTCAGATGCTTAGCTTTCAGCAAAACAAAATTTTGAGTTCCATGCTCTCTACTGAAAATACTCATGCACTTCCATGTTGGCAAAATTTATTCTATAATTTAAATTCAGAAAGTACGGATTTCAGGGTTTTAAAATCTGCAGTCATTTCTACTTCTGCTCAAGATTGTCATTGGCTCAGCTTTGGATCTTCTCTGCAAGAAGATTCAGGGTCAGAAAAGGCACATGGATAAAAATATTCATTTTGCTCATCTTGTTGGGTCCACCTGCTTTAAAGGACTGAAGACAGCAACATACAGAAATAAAGAGTATAGAAAACCATATGTAGCTTATAAGTTAGACACTATCCTTTATATTTTGTACATGAGGAAAGGTACAAATTTGATTCCCACAACACTGTTTGTCATTTCTAGTCTGCAAGGTAAGATTCAGGTTGAAAGTCCAGAGAATCCTTCTTAATCAAACCCATTCCCTTCAAAGAGGGAAAATAATGTTCAGGTCTTATATCAAAGAAGAATTCTTGAGCCTGTAGAGATGAATTCAGAAGAAAGAGCATTCACTTGATTCCCTGGGCAGTAACAGCAGCTCTTTTTAGTAAATAGTGCACCAGTTGCTACCATCACTTGGCATCAGCCCTCCGGTGATAAGCAAAATAAGGTCAACGAACCACCAAATCCCAAGTCCTCCAAGTGTCAACAGCTTCCCGACTGCTGTGCCTGTGTGTCCCAGACAGAAACGATCTACTCCGAAACATCCCAGGAAGAAGGAGTAGAGTAAAGTGGTTATGAAGTAGTGGCCAGTATACCTAGACACAAGGAATAAGAAGAAAGATATTTTACAACATGAAAATTAAAACACTTATTAATGAGTTTAACATAAAATGGTGCAGCAGCCCCTGGTCTTTTATCCTCTGAATTCTTTTCTGATATGGTCAGGCAGTGTGGCCATAAGGGGAGACATGAAAGCTATTCAGAAAAAAAAATAGCTTATGATACTCATAGGTCCTAGAGGAGGCAATGGTCCACTCTGCAGGGACACATGGGAGGGACACCAGGGTGGTCAGAAGACAGGAGTGAGGGCAAGGTCCCTTTCTTGGGGTTGTTGCAGGAAAGCCAAAGCAGGGCAGGATGAACAGTTTAGGATTAGCTAGTTTGAACAATTTCAGTGGGCTTCCAGCTATAGGGTGGCCCTAAGTTGCCTGACACCTGGCCCTGGAAAGATTAAAGACAGGGAATACCGCCTCTTGGGGTCATACTCATACCAGAGTATGACTGTAGATTGGCAAGTTTGCATATAAAGGAAGGACGTGTTCCTTGTGTGGCTCTTTTCTATCTCAATTGACTAGCCTTGGGAGGAACAGTCTTTTCCAACTAGAAAGATTTTTTTTTTTAAAATAAGTCAAACATCCTAATGAATAACAAATTAAGTAAAAAATGTCTTATAGTATACTCTTATCTCCCACCACCAAAACTCAAGTACTTGCTCAGATAAAAAAACCTCTAAGAACAAACATCAACTTTTGCAGAGTAGGATTGGACAAAAAAATTACTAAACACATTTACATAATAGAGTGATTGGTAGTACTGAGTTTGGGCTCCCATCCTCCCTTCTTCTGGCTCCTTTTCTGAGGCTCAACTGGCTTCCTTTGAGTGTCCTTTGCTAAGGAAGCACTGTCCTTCCTGATCTCCATATACCTTTCCTGCTGTTTTATGTCAGCCAAAAGTGAGGACTTCTGGAGATTTCTGTCCCTTTGCACTGTAAAGACATTTAACTGAAGTTGTTAATATTATGATTAAACATAGCTATAGACTCTGCATTAGCTAGTGGTGTAAGTTAATTCTGTGCCTTCAAGCAGAATTTACAGAAATGACCCTAATCCTTTAACTTAAGATTGACTGATATTTAGAGAGAGGAATCCCCACTTTTTATAATAAAACCTTTATTCCTGAAACACTAAGGCAATTTTCACAGGATTTAAGCCTATCATGAGTTTTAGAGCTAGATCAGGTGGTTCAAATACTTCATTCTGAGGATGAGGGGATAGACTCTTGAGTGCTCAGCTGTTTAGTAAAAGAGACATTTAGAACTTACAACTTCTGGTTTTAATTTCTATAAGCAAAATGTCTCTGACTTCAGAGAAAAAGTCAGACCAAAAACTGATAATGAAAATATGACTCTTGTACCAAGTACCCCATTCAAAATAACACTTACTTCGGGCTGGAGTATGGGTCAGTTGTAGAACACATGCTTAGCATGCATGGGTTTGATCCCTAGCGCAGCAGAAGAAAAGGAAAAACAAAACAAAACAAAACAAAACAAACCAAACACACTTACTTTATACAAGGCTTATTCTCTCGTAGGAAGGTCCTAGGACTGGCACACTCAATTCCATCTAGGGCCCGGCACTGGACTGAAGTGTGCTCCACATCACTGTAGGCCTGACCTCCAAACTGTGGAATAGTCGCCAAAGCCAAAAGAATAAAATAAACTCACTAAAACAAGTAACAGAAAAATACATTTTTTTTCCATCAATAAAAGCTGCCTTGGTACTATAATTATTCTAACAAACTTGGGCTAAAATTGAATTCCATACTTAGAAGCATGGAATTCAGTAACATAGTTAAATGATTATAGATTAGTCCATCTTACATGTACAATGTTCAAATAAACCTTTTTTTTCCTTCATGATTGGCTTCTTCAATAACAGTAAAAAATTACCATCAATTTAATTAAATGTCATTTAGGAGAAATGAACATAATATGTATAGGAAAAAGAACATAATGGAGCATTTGAGAATGGATATTAAAAAAAGTATGTATTACAGGCCTATTTTATATCTACTATAAATTAATAAAATTATAAAATAACTCAGAATATCATTTGACTAGGACTTTATTTAGGTCATGAATGGGTGATTATTAGGTATCTGTAGTCCATCCAGAATGTAAGTTATAATTCTAGTAAAAAATTTCAGAATGAGGACTCTTCATACTTAAATGAATGCTAGCAGAGAAAGCATAGCTGTACATTTTTTACTGGTACCTTATTAGTGCTTTCTACTATTTTCGTTGGAGTGTTCCTCAAAGGGAAGGGATTAGAAAATAGGATGCTTATTCCTCAGACTTCCTGAATATTGTCAGTCTGTTAGGAATTCTGGATGAAGTGAGTTTGAGTGCCTTGATAGGATAAACTCAGTTTTTAATTAAAATGGGCAAAAGTAAGTTATTTCTATATAATATAAATAAGTTTTTATCAACAGAACAAAATTTCATTGTATTTAAAATATTTCTATATGCAGTTCACTAAGAGTTGCCTTTCTGATCTTATTCTTGTCAAGTTTATTCCTTTGTGTCTGATTTAGCACAAAAAATGTTTTCCTCATAATTCTCTGAACATCTTTTTGAATCTTGCATTATAATATAATGGTGAGTCCATGATGTGGAAGAGATACATGAATTTCACTGGTTTTTGAGAGGAAGTGTACATATGTCCAGCTTTAGGGATATTATTAATGGATCCTGAACGGCTTCTTTCTTACCAAAGGCTTCCCCTGGAATACTTTTTATTTTTATTTTTTTTGGTACTGGGGATTGAACCCAAGGGTGCTTTATCTCTGGGCTATATCCCCAGCCCTTTTTATTTTGTGACAGGGTCTTGCTAAATTGCTTAGGGCTTTGCTAAATTGTTGAGAATGGCCTCCAATTTGCAATCCTCCTGCTTCAGCGTGCCTAGTTGTGGGATTACAACCATGTGCCACTGTGCTCAGCTTCCCCTGGAAAAATTTTAACTGCCTGTGAAGACATATACTGATTAACTCTATTTCCTAAGGACATGGTAGAACCTGGTTGCCTGGTGAAAAGAAAAGATCATTGTCAAGATGATGCCAAATGTGTGTGTAAGAGAGAAACTGCCCAATTTATCTTTGGTTTTAGAAAGTGCATAGCCTTTCTTTTGCTCTTTCAGGAGAGGGCCTGCCTTGAAGGATAGGTAACATTTTAGCTTCAAATCTGTCAGTCTCAAAAGCCAAAGGAACCAGATAGGTCTTTGCACCTGGATGCTTTAGGCACAGAAACTGTTCCTTCCTGAAGAAACTGTTCAGCTACTGATCCTAGCCTTGTTGGAAATTTCCAGTAATAGTCATTTGGATAGACTTCTACAAAAATGTAACTTCATATACCCTTATATTCTTCTGTAACAATATTTAGCCAGTACTTTTTCTCTATGGAAGCATTTGCTTATACAATAAAACAAAAAGTCACCTTCAGACAACCATAACCAAGTTCCTGGGATGCAGTTGCATTTCCAACATGATCCACTGGGTCTTCACATTCTATAAATTCATCAGGTCTGCAAATCACCAGTAAGATCATGATCATAATCATTCTTTTTGCAAGTTGCTATTTAAATGAATATAATCAAAATAACCAATAAACATTTATTTGCTAAGTTTTTTTGAGGGCTCAAATTCACTCTGTAGATAACTTTTCCAAGCCAAATGGTAGTGTCAAACAGAAGCACAGAAGGTCAAACTTGACAGCTACCCAAATGACCCTTTTATTGGGGAGGTGTTTCTGGTCCCGTTTTTATATAGATTATACTTCTGCCATGGCTTCATCTTTTCCTTAGGCAAAACACCACAACGCTATGGGACAAATGTAAGATGCTCAGTTCTCTTTGCATTTCCCAAACGTCTTATTCGATTAAAAGAGATGTTAAAAATGGTTTGGTTCTGCAATGGTAAGGGTATTCTTTATTTTTATTTTTTTCAGTGACTTGCGCAGGAATAAGTCATTTATTTCATTTGTACCTCACTCGGTATCGGTAGATTCTTCCTTGGCTAAAGGGTGTAGGAGGGAGAAGGCACAGCCTGGAATACTTATGCTAGAGGCTATGTCACTCCTTTCTAGTATTCCTTTTTCGGGATCACAAAGGATCTGCCACTGACACAGAAGGTTTTTCTCTGCATGAGTGAGGAACCTGCCTTGATAATCACCTCCCACTACTATAGGGTCTTCAGCAGGAGAGGGTCTAATAAGAAGGCAGCCTTTTCCCTTCCCTCTGCCTTCCCACATATCCCTGGCCCAATCTCCACCTCCACCCGCCTCGACGACTGGGTAGCTTACAGGTAAGAGCAAAGGATGACTGGAGAGTGGGGGTCGCCATATTCCCAGGTTGGAGCACCCGCGGAGCCCTCTGGGTGGGTGGCACCAGCGGATGTGAGCTCGAGCTCTGCTGTAGCATTGTACGAGTGACTCCGAGAAACACAGTGCAGCAGAAGTAGATTCCCCAGCAGTAAAGCCGCCTGGCCGCACAAAAGTAAGTAGCTCACCGGGCAACCACCCAGCACCATCTTCCTGGGCTCAGTGGTGGAGACTCAGTCTCAACCACAAAACCCAGGCCGGCACCGCCGACCCGAGTCCTGTCTCGTCAGGCCTCTCCGCGTAACCTCGCTCCTCGCCGCCAAGCAGCCAATGGGCGCGCAGATCGACGCTCCACCCACCCCTCTAGCCAGTCAGAAGAAGCTGATCAGTGGGGCGGGGCTTCGCATCAGTTTCCCAATTCCTCTTCTGGGTATCATGCTCCTTCTCCTTTCGTTCCGGGTGCTTCGTCCAATCGGTTCCCTTGACCCCAAAAGTAGGCGTGCCCGGGCGGAGAGGGCGGGGCAGATAGTAACAGGGCTGGGCCGACTAGTGCGGATTTCAGCGGCCAGTTTAGAAATCTCATTCTCCCGCCAGGGACTACATTTTTCCCTACGTCAGCGCTGCGAGAGCGATGTCGGGAGCGAGCTCCGACCAGGGGCTGGGTTGCGTCAGTGCCGCGCGCGTGCTCGTCCCTAGGCGCGCGCACCCTGGCCAACCCTGGGGCCCCGGCAGGGTTGCAAAATGATGGAAGAGGCGACTGAGTGTTGAGTTGAACCTGCAGATTCTTTCGCGATGGGTTCGGGCGCGGGCTCGCCCTCTGGGACCCTCCGTTTCCAGTGGTTGCTGTTGTTTGGCCTGGTGGGCCCAGTTCTCGGTGGGGAGCGGCCAGGTGGGTGTCCGCCTCCACGGTCCTTTGGGATTGCTGTTTCCCAGGGCTGGGACGCTCGGAGTTAACCCGTGGTGCCAGGGAGTGGAGGGACCTGGGCCGGGACTGGATCCGGGGTCGGGAGGCGCGGCTGCTGCACATGTGTAGACAGTGCCAGACCCGAGTCTCGGGGTCTCACGCCCCAAACCCTTCCTTGTACTGGTTTGATGTCCGGTTCCACTTTCTCCGTATCCTACTTAGCAGAACCTTTTTGCGCCGTCCCCCACCCCCATCTCGAGCAAAGCCGGTCCCCCAGGCACTCTCCAGACTACTCTGGGTCAGGGGCTGACCTCGGGAAGTCCGCCGAGAGTCCTGGAGACGGGGTGCGTGCCGAGGGTGTGTTCACGTTTAATATGCTTTGAGGAATGGAGCTTGCTCTTGCTTGTAGAATTGATGTCACTTGGAAAGAGACTGGAAGATGGAACTTTTGCTTCAGGTTATCATACTTTGAGCTTTTGGTGTTCATTTTATTAGCGGAGTCACCGTGTAGATTCACAGAGCTAGAGGTAGTGATGGAATAAGGAAAGGGGGCTCATTTTTCTTGGGCATTTTTTGTTGTTGTAGTAATACTTTTTTTTTTTTTTTTTGAAACGAAGCGCTGCATTTCTATATCTCGTCTTTTATCTGTGCTCATACCTCATACTGGGTTCGCATTATCTTAAATAAGGGCAAATAATCCCTACTGTGTTTAACTCACGGGATTATCCTTAAGAATTAAACCACTTATGTGAAATCATTTTTGAATTGTGAAGCTTCTCGTGAATATGCAAAATATTTATATTGGAAAAGCCCAAGCATAGTGAAAAACAAATCACAGACACTCTAGTTTCTTTTTGAAAACACGTTATTGATTTTGGCTTTTGTATTAAATTATTGTTTGCTGGCTGTATTTCTCTTTCTGCGATGGATATGTGAAGAATGGGAGTTTTTCAAAATTGTTGCCTTGAGAATTATTCGTAGGTAATTAATGATGGGAGATTTCAATACAAGACTGCTGACCTTCAGCACACTAATTGCATATTTTCTTATCTTTGGCTTTTTCTTTTTAAATTATGTCGTTCTGCCACAGAGTGGAAGTCTTAAAGCTCAAAATACTGAAAATATTTTGAATAGGATGTTGCAAATCTTTTCTGGTTAAAAAAGACTACTACCAGTGGTGGTATAGGTGGCAATTATCTATCAAATATTTAAGGTTAAGTAGATTATACTTCTCGAGGTTTAGTGATCCATGATATTTTTGGTTCTTGTATACATTTATTACATACCTACATTTAAATGAATGGAATATACTTATGGTCTTAACTCTTTATCAATGTCTTATACCAGCCTGTCACTGAAGCATAGGTATATTCCTTCAAAATTTAGTGAACATTTATTGAACTCCCATAAACACCACCCTCAATTCTTTTGCAAGGCGTAAAGGGTGACCAAATGTGCTAACTGTATTTGAGGAATGTTGGAGGTTTTATGGAGAGATTGGTATTTGAATTGAGCTAAGTGGGTAGATTTTTCAAGGGAAAGGGTAGGAGTAAATTCTAAGGAGAATTGTTTTTTCAAAAGTGTGGGCATCATTTTGATAATAATTTCAATATGACTTTAGGTAGTCTATATAAAAGGAGAGATTCAGGGTAAAACTAAGGTAGATTGCTACCAGTTGAGGGGAGCCCTCTTTGCTGAGCTAAGACTTTACCCTGTAGGAAGTTCTTTGAATAATGAAGGTTTTTAATTAGGAGTGTGACAATCAGATTTTTGATTAAAAACTGAGAACAGAGAGGAGGATAGAATCTAGGAAGGAGAGACTGGAGACTGGAAGGCCAGTTAGGAGGCTTTGGCAAGGAGTGTAGTGAGTCAACTTGTGTTTCCCAAGGGGAATGTTGTTCCAAAATCAGCTGACTAAGTTTTTGCAATACAGGATGTTTAAAACATGCACTGAAACATCTTCCGCTAATGAAAGAGAAAATTGAAGACTCAGTAGGTACAGCCCACACATTAGTTACATGAGGAGTTCAGTGGTAGGTTTTGGTAGGATTTTTACTACAATTTATAACATTGTATCAATGAGGAAATACAATATAATTTCCAAACTGCTGATTTACAGTATTTAAAAAAAAAAAAGCAGGTTGACAAAGGTAACTCTGTATCACTGTGAAACATAACAAGGGCAATCAGGTTTGATTTTTACCTTAATGGAAATATGATGCACAGTCTTAGATAGAAATTTTTCTTTTTAAAAACACTGGCATTCTAAAGAGAGTAAGTTTGAAAGCTTATTTATGTTGAATTATTATAAATTGAAGTATATTGTAAGAATATAGGTCTAGGGACACTCAACCATTGAGCCACATTCTCAGCCCTATTTTGTATTTTATTTAGAGACAGAGTCTCACTGAGTTTCTTAGCACCTCGTTGTTGCTGAAGCTGGCTTGGACCTCGCTATCCTCCTGCCTCAGCCTTGGGAGCCACTGGGATTGCAGGCATGTGCCACCACCACTGGCAGAATATAAGTCCATTTTAAATGAAGTTTTAGATACTGGCAACTTATTTGAATTTGATATGTTTGTATTTGTGTTATGTAGGAGTATGTAATCTTTCAGATTTAAAGATGGTTTTGTTTTCAAACATTTAAGTAAAAAACATTTATAGTTAATGTGTATACAACAAGTTGCTGGGTTTCAGGACAGTTAGCGCTTTTAAATCTTACCTTACCAAATTTGATTTTATATTTGCTTTTTATTAAAAAGTCTGGTTTACTTTAAAATTCCCCAACAGATGGGAGCTCAAGGTAACTAGAAGCTTTTTTGGGTAATATCCACAAACTCAAACATATGACATAGATAACCTCATGTGACTTCTTTTTTCTCTTTGATGCCTACTTCTGTATGTATAGATCCTAAAGCCTTGGAGTGATGCCAGCCTTTGAGTCAGTGTGATGAGGCTACCTCATGAATGAATCTAGCTCCTGGTATCATAGCAACTAATCCCCCATTACCTTTGAATGGGTCCAACATGGATCCAACCAAGGTTGAATTGCACCATGTTGTTTGTGTACTGAGAGACTATTTTCCACCAATATAATGTTTTCCATCACAATATTTTCCATTTTGTGATAGAAAATAATCTTTTAGATCATTTTCCCAGAGTGATTATATGTGAGACCCTGAGTGAGTCACAAGTGAACCTGAGAAATTCATTTATTTTGATCAGTTTTAAACTATGCAGTTGTATTTGAATTTGTTCTAAGTTTATCTTAACATAAGAATTAGGGTACTAAAGCTTATGATAAGTCAAGAAAATGGTATCACAGACAAACATGTTATAATTTAGGCAAAATTCATGCCCAAACATGAGGAATTTCCTTTGACACATTTTCTCTAAATGAGATTTTTTGTGATTTAAGTCACTTTATTTTGATTTTCCCCTTACCTTCCCTTTGGTAGCTCATTAGAACTCTCAGGCAAATGGACTCCTCAAAAGTCTGCCCTCATTGATAGCAGAATCCAGTTCTGAATACACCCTGAGCCAACTGTTCTCTTCCCAGCTTAGAGAGCAGTATATGCTACTGCTGTTAAAATGACAAATGCGTGGGCTTTGTGCATTTGTGAAAAAGTTGACATAGAAGATGTTAATCATAAAAAGTAAGACTCACTTTGGTTGTATGTGATCATTATAACCAAGAGAACTTTGTATGTGTAGGTGTAAAGATCAGAAGAAGTTGTTTACTGAACATATATTTATTTTATTAAATGCTTTGTGTATGCATGAAGAAAATATATGATGACTATGATATTGGTTTTGGTTTCAGGAATTCAAATTTCTTATTGGAGTTTAATTCTTAAGAACATTAAATCTTATAAATGGAGTTTTGACAAGGGGTATTTCAAACAAACAGCAATGAAACCATTTTCTTCTTAAATGTAAAGATTGGTAAATATAAAAAACTCTGTCAAAATGTGAGAGTGTAGGATATATATTTAAACTATGATAATTAAAAGTATGTTTGAGAGAGGTTATTAATAACCCAATATGCATTTATTTGGGATTAATCTTGTGAATAGGATGAAAATATGTGGCCCCAAATAACCATTGTTTTATGAATCTAATTACAATTTCTCTTAAAGAAATACTTTGAACAACAGAATTATCTCATTTAGCCTGAATGTGGAGCCCAGCTTTATTTTCCACAGTGAAAGTACGCAAAGGTGGCTGTTTGTTTAGATAATAAGCAGGAAGGAAAGGAGAAGTTTCTGTGGTTTGGCTCTGACATTTGATTTGCAATTAGGTAGAATTCTTTTAACTTATTTCCTTCTACTACAGTTGTATTATTAAAAAACATGCTTAGACTTCTTCCAAATTATAGTACATGAAAAGATCTAAGGAGTAAGAGAAAAAGAGAAGTGCAACTAACACCCTTTCATTTACTAAGTTTAGTACCTTTAAGTTTCATGTTTCAACTCTTATTTTTATCCTCAGTCCATGTTCCAAGTGATCTGATTTTTATCTTGTCAAATTCTAATATAGTAGTTTGTATTCCCCAAAAAGCTGAATGTATTAAGATTTTTGCTTTCATCATGAACTCTCTCTTTTTCCTGGTAGTTGTTATCCAGAAGGCATTTGGAGGATTTTTAGTTGTCACAACTAGGGGATGCTATTGGCATCTGTTTAGTGGAGGTCTGGGACCATACTAAACGTTTCACATGGGATGACCTCCCCCATAACAAAGAATATTCCAGCCTCAAATGCCCATGCTACTGAGACCAAAGTTTTATATAAATAATGTTAATGAACTTCCTTTATAATAACATGGGAAAAATGTTATTTGGGTTCCCAAGAGAAGGAAAATATCCCCTCTCCCTCATTAAAAAAAAAAAAAAAAAAAAAAAAAAGGGAAAAATCTATGCAGGATGTGAACAGGAGAGAAAAGAAATTGGAACTAGAAATAATGAGAAAGGAATTTTGAAAAAATATAGGAGTTAGGATTTTCACACAATTAGTATATATTATTTTTGAATGGCATTTCCTAAATTTGTATATCTGTTATGTTTTTGAACTCTTTTTTTTAAGCATTCTTTTTTTTAAACATATATTTATTTATTTATTTATATGTGGTGCTGAGGATCGAACCCAACCTCACAGGTGCTAGGTAAGTGCTCTACCACTGAGCCACAACCCCAGCCCCTGTTTTTAAACTCTTTATGGCAGCTTCAGAAAATAGATTCTTGGACTTTCAAAAGGAATCAGTGTCACAGTAACAGCTCTTACATATATAAGTTTTTATGGTACTATAATTTTGAAAGCCTTTTAAAAATAAATGCATAATTGTGACATTTTGATATTAAAATAAAGGAAAGGAAGTTGTATCTTATATATTTTTAAATATTTTATTTAGTTGTATATGGACACAATACCTTTATTTATTTATTTATTTTTATGTGGTGCTGAGGATCAAACCAGTGCCTCATCCATGCTAGGCAAGCACTCTACCACTGAGCTGCAGCCCCAGCCCTTATATTTTTATGTGTGGGTTTTATTCTTCTTTGCTGGCAACAAGTCTATAGAAGACAGAGACTTGATTTTTAATCCTGGCCTGAAAGTAGGTATATGGTCTTATAAAATGTGTTTTTAGGAATGTGAAAAAACTGAAAGTCATTGAAAAATTTATTTTGAGGGAGTCCCATACCTTAATTATTTTTTAGGATTTTGGGTATTTTTAGGGTTTGTGTGTATTCTTAAGGTCATGGATTTCTTTTGACATGGTTCCCAACTGACAACTTCAAATAGCTGGATGTATTTGATCATGACATGTCATAAATATGCCTTGAATCAGTCTGTGGGTGCTTTTGTTAGTATTGGAGTCCATTTCTAGTGTTTTTAATGTAGCGATGTGAAGCCACATGTAGACAATGTAATATACTAATAGGGGGTGAGGGGTAAAGAGTTTGAAAACTATTATAGTATGACATATATTGGATATAACATAATTTTAATTTTCCTGTTTGTAGCTTTTAAATTCCAAACCAGGCAAGGTTATAAACATTTTTAAATACAGTGTTACCTTGAGAAAAGTTAGATATAAATACTTCAGCTTAATCTGTACTTGAGAAATCCGAGGGGCATAAGCAATTAAAAAGGGAATGAACATGAAGATTGGCTCCAAAGAGGAGAGGGTGGGCATGGGGAACCTCCATGAAAAGTTATCCTGTAGTCTGTTAGCCTGATGGAGGCTTAGGGATGTGACTCAGTGGGAGAGTGCTTACCTGGCAGCTTGAGTCCCTGGGTTTGATCCCTAGCATTACCAAAACCAAACCTAAACAAAACAAATGGGAGTGGAAAGGAAAGACCATTGCAAAGAGATGCTAGCTAATCCGTACTTGTAAAGGAATTTATGTATTTTTATTTTTTATTATTTATGTATTTATATGCTCTTTTGTTTCCCTTTTAATTTCAAAAGTGGCAAAATATATACCATTGTAAAACCAAGTTCAAACAGTACAGAAATACAAAAGTGTAGGAAATGTACTTCTTTTCTCACTACTTCCTAGTACTCCATTGTGGTAAAGACTTTAAATATTTGGTCCATTTACATGTTTATGATTTTATAGTCATATTTTATTTTGTGATTTAATTATGGTGTTTCATAGTTACTGTAATATAGGGTTGTAGAAATTAAGAAAAGTTTCTCATCTCATGCCCTATAGGTAACCACTTAAAAAGTATTTTGTTATAAAAATTTTTTAAGCATACACAAGAAAAAGGAGAAGAGTAACAAAATCCTGTGTGCCCATATCCAGTTTTAATCTTCTATGTATCTCTTTCCTCAAACACACTACATCATTTTAATGCATATCTTAGACATCATATTATTTTGTCACTGAATGTTCAGAATGAATCTTGAAGACAGGATGTAAAACCTTACAAGGTGCTTTTTACACTTATAAATTGATAATAAGTTCAAGATCGTCCGATATCTACTCAGTGTCAACATTTTCCAGATTATCTCAGATGTTTTTCAGTTGATTTATTTTTACCAGGATCTAACAGATCCATACACTGCATTTAGTTATAAAGGTTTTTTTAATTTATGAAAGGCCCCCCTCCTTTTTTTTCCCCTTTTGTAGAAGAAACTGAGTAGAAACTCTTCCCTCAGTCTTAAGATTCTGCATGCTGAATGTCATTTTGGTGTATAGGCTTATATAGAGAGATGGATTTTTCATCTGTAGTCCTTAGATGATGACCATATATTTCATCAAGTTCACTGAAAGAGTTGTTTTGCCTCTGGTAATGATGCTGGAAGAGAAGAGATTATGTTGGACTTATTAAGAGACTGTAGATTGGACTCCTATATGGGCAGTTTTGATTATACTAATTTTTTACTAAATTGATGAGTTTAGAGTCCAAGTCCTGCTTAAGATGTAATTTCCCTCTGTGATAAACTAAACAGAATTGGAATTGGAAGTATCTACATGACTGTTTTGTGTTCTTAACTGTTAATACATTTGGTGTCAAGTTTTTGTTTTATGATGGATTAAGGGCAGTCATTTCATTTGAGATAGTTGCTACTTTGTTGAGTATGTATTTATTGAGAGTTAACCCATTAGGTGTTAGAAGTAACTTTTCCTTCTTATTATGCCTTCCATTTAGTAAGTATTTAGAAGTTACCATCTCAGAGGATGCCATTTATGCTGGATAAGGTGGAAAATGTGAGATGAGTAAATGGAACTAAACTCTAGGATGCCCCCTCCCCATTTCCCCACCAAAGAAGTCTTCTCCCTCTCTGCTGCCTCCCATTCTCCCTGTCTCTCCCTCTTGTTTTTATAATTTAAGATTTCTTTTGAGAAAAAGGGTTAGCGTATGCAGCTAAAAAATGTTTGAAAGTGATTGCTACACATATACCATTTGGAAAAAGGCTAACATCTTTTTAAGGGAAATATTTCTCCCCTTCATACTTATCTAGTACATTGCTATTTAATGCAAAACTATTTGATTATATTTTAATATGAGAATGTCATATGATTTTTCAGTGATTTGAAATTCATCTTTTGATTTGTATTATATTTTGTTATCATGTAATTTTTCAGGTTAACTTTGTTATATTTGTTATTCCCTTTTGGTAGGCTTTTCGGCAGACCTCACATCTTTCTTCTTACGAAGTTATAACTCCTTGGAGATTAACTAGAGAACGAAGAGAAGCCCCTAGGCCCTATTCAAAACAGGTGGGTTATCTCCTGAAAAGTCTGTGTATGTTTAAAATTTTGCTTTGTTTCCTTTTTTTTAACCAAAGGTGATATTTCTAACAGTGATTGGTCAAAGGAGTAATTAACTGGTCATTAATTAGTACTGCAGCATGTGGTACTGATGTCCATTGAACATTATTTTTGTGAAAGTGACATATCAAGCCTTAGTATATATTTTTTAAAGACAAACTGGTCAACTCAAAATATAACAGAATGAAATAAATAGAATTCTGTGACCAGATAAGGCTGCTGACTACATAGATTTCTATCTCTTGAACTGACTGGCAGTGTCGTAATAGTATTTATATATGTACATAGATGAGTTAACCTCACTTAATTTGTGATAGGTAGAATATTTCATACTGTATCTTCACTGAAACTGGAGAATAGTAATGTATTTTTCATTTCTGGGGATATTTAGTAAACAATGAGTTTTATTTCCATATTAGAGGAAACCTATTATGCTGTTAGTGTGGTAATCAATGCACAAAAATTATTTTTTTCTGTTATATTCTTATTGCAGAATTTGCTCAGAAATAATGTATTTATGATTTTGCAAATCCTTTAACTATATAGAAGTATTATGTAACTTCATTGTAATTTTACTCTAACAGATGATGAAGGATTCAATATAGTTTATTACCTCTGAATTGCTGTTACACTTACAGCTGTAAGGCAGTTTGCATGTTGTTTAGAGATTAGGCATAGTAAAAAGAACACTGGAGTTCAAAATCAGCAGCTTTCAGTTTTAGTCCTTCCTCTGGGTACTACTATTAGTTAGGTTGATCATTCAACCCCATTTACTGCTCTATAAGTGAGGACTAAGTGACTTTGGGATCTCCCTTGAGTAGAACAGTTTATAATTTTCCCTGTTTTTTAGTTTGAACTGTATAACCTATGTTTTGATTCTGCTTTTTCTTATAATAGAATTAAACCCTGCTTACTTAGTTTTTTTTTTTTTTTTTTTTTTTTTTTCTTATTTTCCTCTAGATTATAGACTTTTTAGCACAGGGACTATTTTCTACTTATTCTGTCTCTGATGGCATCTTCATTAGTACTGCACATGTAGAGTCTTCTGGTTGAGATTCTAATAATGGTAGTGATGTTTTTATATTCTATCACTGACCAAAGGCTTGTGCCAGAACTGTGGGGGAGAGGAGCTTGGTATTTTTGATGTCTCAGTGGAGATTGAGGTAGACAACAGAGTTCTCAGATAGCCATGCAGTATGTGGAGTTGTAGTGCCAGGATCCAGAAGTTGGTCTAGTTCTTAAGTCACTGGCTGATGTGAGGGGATGCTAGTTCTTGTCAAAATGGTAACTTAGGGTCTGGAAACGCTAGAGAAAATTAAATAGATGCTTCTGATAAGATTATTTGTTGAGTCCTTTCATTACTGTTATTTTTATTAAGAGTTAAGGCAAAGTTGAGTCCTAATTCTAGAGGTCTTCTTGAGCACTTTTGGCTAATGAAAGGTGAATTTCTGGGTGTGTTAGCTTTCCATCACTATAATAAAATACTTGAGGTAACTTATAAAGGGAAAAGTTTTATTTTGGCTCATAGTTTTTAGTTTCTAGTCCTTGATCGATTGGCCTCATGGCTTTGGGCCTGTAGTGAGGTAGCATGTCTTGGCAGGAGAACATGGTGGTGCAAAACTGCTAACCTCATGAACAAGGGAGCCAAGAGAAAGAGGAAGAGCATAGGGTTCCACAGTCAAATGCATGCCTTTAGTACCTTAGGACCTTCTTCAAGGACCCACCTTCTGAGGGTTCATAGCATGTCTCAGTAGTGCTGCCCTTGGTACCAAACCTTTACACATGGACCTTTGGGGGGCCATTGAAGATCCAAACTATAGCACTTGGGAAGTTGTTTCAGAGATGTTGAGTTTGAGAAGAGGATCCCATGAGCTTGAAGATGTGGAAGTAGAAGTTTCCTTATTTAATTCATTGACTCTAAGAAGACTTTAATTGTCAGACATAGTTATATTATTTTGTTTACCACTAATAAAGAAACAGTAGTGTTGCCAGTTAAATTGATGTGGCTTTGTATGATGCATTCTCATTCCAGAGAGCAAATATGTTTTAGAATGATGAAATGAGGTAAGCCATGTAGAGATATAGTCACAAAAACATATGAATTTCTTTTCAACTTTTGAATAACTAGAACTAGGGATAATCTTTTGAAACCAAGAGGTTCATTTCATTTAAACACAAGGAAGAACTACTTCATACTGTAGATAATTTATGGATGAACTTAATCCCTGAAGTTATACATGAATTACAAGTGAACTTAAGAAGAGTTTAGATAAATGGAGGGGTGATTTTCCACAATCAGTCATTAAAGGAAGTAGGGATGATCAGATTATATTTTTATTATTTTAGAATAGATACAAAATTTTAGAAATCAATTGCAATTGTACCAAATTATTCTAATTCAGGAGGGATTATAAATGATGTGTTGTTGAAAAGTAAATTATAAGGTGGTGCTTTATTGTTTTTTTTTTTTTTTTTTCTCCTTCTTCTCTGTGCATTTAGGTATCTTATGTCATTCAAGCTCAAGGAAAAGAGCATATTATTCACTTGGAAAGGAACACGTAAGAAATTGAATTTACTTTGGCTTTTCAGTAATGATTTCTTCTGTAGTATATTAATTTCTTTTCCAGGTAGATGTTGTTTAGTAGATACTGAACCTGGGTTTGGTAGATTTAGCTATCATGTCACTTCTGCACAATGGCAGGCTTGCTTCTGAAAAAGCATGGGAATTTGTGCTCAGGCTCAACACAGTGACTTCCGAGATGAAAGAGAACTGAGCAAAGTCAAGAATCTCCAATTTATTCTTTTGAAATTCACCAGTAGAGTCAGAGAAAGGTGTGTCGTGGGAAGTCTGGGAGAAGGAGAGACTTGAGATGACTGACACAGTCTGTTTATTGAGAGGACTCAAGATTCCACAGGCTTCTTCCAAGTTCACTCACATAGACTTCAATGAAGGCAAAGGAGTAGTAACCAGAATGAAGAAAGCTCTCAGTCATTGAGGAGTGTGAAAACTTGCAGGCATGGACCTTTCTGGGTCCTTTCTCAGTTGCAGGATATGCTTTGTCTTCAGATTACCAACCACTTAGATGTGTTTGAGAGCCCAGCATAGGTTTACTAAAAGGGCAGTGGGGATTGAACTCAGGGACCTGCAACCACTGAGCCACATCCCCAACCCTGTTTTGCATTTTAATTAGAGACAGGGTTTCACTGAGTTGTTTAGGGGCCTCACCATTGCTGAGGTTGGCTTTGAACTCACTACCTTCCTGCCTCAGCCTCCTGCGCCACTGGGATTAGAGGTATGCACCACTGTGCCCCTACTGAAAGGGTCTTTTTATCCTACTTTAGTCAGATAGCTAAGGTTAGGCTAAGGTTAGGCTGTTAAACCAGTTTAAACCATCAGTTTATCCACATCTAATCACAATAGACAAGTTGGTCCTGGGTATCTCCAAGGGAGTTTTGAACTTATTTAATTTATTTATTTATGTATTTTGAGAGAGAGTCTCTTTAAGTTGCCCAGGCTGCCCTTGAACTCCTGATCCTTTTGGCCACAGTCCCCTGAGTAGCTGGAATTACTGGTGTGCACCATTTAGCCAGCTTAAGATTCTTTATTTTTTATATACTGGGGACTGAACCCAAGGCCTGGAGCATGCTAGTAGGGTGCTCTACCACTGAGCTACATCTCCAGCCTGAGTTTTGAATTTGAAATGGCACATTATCAAATTGTTTTGTTGTGCACTGCATCCTGACTTGTCCATAAGGCCTGGGGATAAACACAGAGCTGCTCTAGCCCTGCTGGAGAGACACCTATCTTTGCACATGTGGTTTTACTACTGAACTCCCTTAATGTGAAGTGAAGCTCTGGGAATCAGGAATAACTGTTTCCTCCAATAACTGACTACAGAATTTTTCATTCATACTTAGGAGGGTTAAGGCAATGAGTGCTTCTTGCTTATATATAGAACTTTAAAAAAAGAGTATAAAATATTATTTTTCTTCTACAGAAATATGATGTAGAACAATAACCTAATTTATTCTTTTCCTGTGAGTTGTATCAGAAAAATTTAAGGACCCTTTTTTAATGTTTTGTTTAAGTTTTTTACAACCAGTATTTCATACCAATAGGACAAATTGTTGCTTAAAATTACTTATGTGTAAGTAATACGTACCATTTCAGATTCAAATCTGTTTATGACCTTTTAGTCTTAAGGTAGTACATTCCTTAAATAAAATTGATCAGGTAAAAGTTTTTTATTTATTTCTGCTCTTCTCTTCTGGGTATAATGCTTTATGAGTTGGTCCTAAGTTGCTGATAGTTAAAATAAATTTAAATTTAAATGTTGTGTTTTACTCTTTTCCAGAGACCTTTTGCCTAAAGATTTTGTAGTTATACCTATAATGAGAAGGGACTCTGATCTCTGATCATCCCAATGTACAGGTAATGTATTTTCTCTTGATCCTAGAGGTAAATTTAAAAATAATTATAATTTAAAAGTGAGTTCTGGGGACTGGCATTGTGGCTCATAGTAGAGCACTTGCCTAGCATGTGTGAGGCCACTGGGTTCGATTCTCAGAACCGCATACAAATAAATAAATAAGGTTCATCAACTACTAATAAAAATATTTGTTAAAAAAAGTGAGTTCTATTCAGGTACTCAGAATTGTTACTTTCTCACAACCCCATGGGGACACTTTTTAATGTTATAATACATGCATAGTCCTGGAGGAGGTGAGCACATTTGAATGGGCTAAAGAATTTGACAGCCCTCCAGATACTTTGTTGTTAAGATTTTTTTTAAAGCAGGAAAAGAATCTATTTAATTGTGATTCTTACTGATTGTGAAGGAGTAAAGTTTGATGTTTTAAAAATATGTTTTTAATTTTTTTTGGTTGAAAGTTATTAAAAGCACATCTCATTCCCATATTAAGCCATTTATTCATCATTAGTGTCTAGTAAGAAAAATAATTTGTTGTTATATATTCAAATGTCAGTTATTATTCTTTTATCCTAATTATTATTATTATTCTATTATCCTAAGGGGTGTGGTTCTCTCTGCATCACACCAGAATACTCCTGGGGACAGAACTGGCCAGGAATACTCAAAATAATTGGCAGATGTTGAACTTGGCTTTGTGTGATTTTTACTTAGAGCATAAACATTTTTAGTTTGGTTCGGGAAGTGTTTTACAATCTTTTTTTGGTAGTTAGGATTATGTGTTTTTTTTCTTTGCAGTAGTTTTCATGAGAAGTCATTAAACATATTACTTTTCTCCTGAACTTTGTAATGCTTTGCTAAGTTGAATTGTTTATGTCAGGCACTTTTGTAGCATTCTTCAAATAAAAAGAAGGCAAAACTCTTTATTTAAGATTAATTATAGTACTTTAAAAAAATGAAGAAATGCTGACTTTGCCCTATTTTTTCTTTGTTCCACTATCTGATTGCTTTATCTTAGTGTCTGCTTGTCTATTGTTTATTAGAAAATTAGTAGAGGAGATTAGATTTACATTATAGCATAAACCAGATAAAAAATAATCCATCCATTCTTTCATCCATCTGAAGATTACTATGGCAGGAGCCAAAGACAACATAATTTATGCACTTTAGCAAAAGCAATAATCTTAAAGGCATTTTTTTTTTTTTTTTCCTTGTAGGGGTTGCTTGATGCTTGCTTGAGATATACACTGATTGGGCTTGAATTCTGGCTCTGTCATTTATTTCCTGGTGAAGTTAGTGTCATCACTTTAAAACAGAATACAGTTAATACTTTCCTAGAATTATTAGGAAGTGTGAATGAGTTAATACTTATAACATGCTTAGAAGAGGCATCTGCCAATTTTTTTAATTAAAAAAATTTTTTTAGTTGTAGATGGACACATACCTTTATTTTATTTATTTATTTTTAAGTGGTGCCAAGGATTGAACCCAGTGCTTCCACACATGCTAGGCAAGTACTCTACCACTGAGCTATAACTGCAGCCCAGTCTGACAATTTTTAGCTCAAATAAAGTTATTATTTGTTATTTTTCAAAGAATATATATACTTAAAACTGTTAAAATAGATTTAACTACATAACTTACATAAGTTATCTTAAAGTTTTATAGAATTGTTAAGTTTTCCTGGGTGTTTGAAGAGTATCGATTAAGACAACATGGAGTCTTTTTTTTTTTTTTTTTTTTTGGGTGCTGGGGAGTCTTTTTCTTATTTCTTGATTATTTAAAATAATGTTTAGGTAGATGTGAAATATGAATTAAAACTTTGATACTGGGTTTTAAAAAAATTTATGTGTGACTAGATTCCAAATAGTGTAATGATGTATACTTTTCCCCATGCAGTGTAAAGTTACATCAAGAACATTTACATGCTTTCCTTTACAATTCTGATGCTTAAGATTGAAGTAATTTGAAAAGCTTTCATCATCAGTGTCCTTCATAAGAAAGAAAAGTCACTCAAAATGAGTTGCTGTGTGAAATATAGAATTCCCCATTACTGTTTCTTAGGACTTTGGAGTATCTTGCAAAAAATTATAAAATTCTGTTAATTATTTCCCCCAGTTAATTGGTGCTCCTCATTTCCTCTGATAATACATCCATTTCCTCAGACTCCCTGGACCTTTAGGAGGCTGTACCTTAACATTTCTGTGTACCTCTGCTCCCACTAGCTGACCTTTGCACTTACAGTTTGTGTGTTTCAAAATTGTCTATGTTACTTGCACCTTTATTGTTGTTTTGCAATTTATCAGAAGTTTTGTAAACTTTCAAATATAGTATGTGGTGCTTTTGAAAATTGTAAGAGCGAAGGAAAATTCCCCTCTGTCCTCTGAAGGTTTGCTGGGCTAAACTGACAAAGATATTACACAGGAGAAAAGACATGCAGATTTGTGAACATACAAAAGGAAAAGTCATAGCAGGGAAGAAAGTCACAGGCACACAACCATCTATTAGCCCACTGTAATTTAGAAACTTAGGTACTCTTTTTTCTATATAGGGGGTGGAGTTTGGGGAATGTTGGGAACTATAAATTGTTTTTTTTAGGGAACTTGATGGGTTTGGAGAGCATAGAATGGCCTAGGACAAAGTCTATGTGGCCCATAGAAACAGAGGATGGTTTGTCAGTGTTTCTCTGTTGAATGGAAAGAAAAAACAATGGTATGTAGCAAAAGGTTGTCCAAGTTTATTGATAAACTTCCGTCTTTCTTCCTGTGATTTGTTTAGTCTTCTCTGATTAATGTAATTTTTGTATGACTGAAGGTTAATTGTATTCTTGGGAGATCCTTTCAGGTAGATTAGGAAACTTTACCACAGTACTAAATTGAAAGCTGTGGACATATTTAATAAAAGCAAGTTATTAAACAAATACCATCAAGTTGGTAGGGTAAGGGATCACCTGCTAGATGTCTGTCAGCTCAGTTTTCCATGTGTCATGTCGGTGAACATGTGCTGTCAGTCAGTTCTGTCCTCTTGACAGTGTTAATGCTCATCACTTATTTGGGTAAGGAGTGGTCTGCCAGGTTTCTTCTCTGTGAAGTTGCTTTTTTTGTCTTTTAAATTAATGTGGTAGTTAGATACTTGGAAACTGTGTAAATATCCTCAGATTTTTACCCACTGGTTTCAGTATTTAGTATTTACCTAAATCAGTTGTTACTATGACAGTTGTCAAAATGATGATTCTCTAATTTCATCAGTGCCTCTATTGGGGTGTTTTCTCCTGTGAAGAAGTCTTATTTATTGATAATCAGTATGGACTCAGGGATTCTCTTTGTTGTGAGTGAGGTTGAAAATCTTTTCATATATGTAAGAGCATTTTTAGATCTTTTGTGAATTATGTGTTCTTTTTCTTTGCCCAATTTCTATTGACTTTTAATCTTTTCCTGTCAATATTTAAGAGTTCTTTATATTTAGGAATATTAACCCTTTGCCTATCATGTAAGTGTCAAAAATTTCTTGTAGTCTGTCAGTTGTCTTTTGAGTCTTTTGCTGTTTTCTGTCCAATAAGCAGCTTAAAAAATACATACTTTTTTTTTATAGGAAGATTTATTAGTTTTTATCATGTCTAGATTTTGTGTGATGGTTAGAACACCCTTTCTCAATACCTAGGTTAAAGTGGAACTTTCCTCATTTTTTATAGATTCTATGTTCTCATTGTTATGTTTAGACTCTTGACCATTAGAATTTATTCTCATGTGTAGTATGAATCATGGATCTAATTTTCTTCTTTTTAAATGTCTAACTAGTAGACCAAGCCACATTATTAAATAGTACATCTTTGCCCCAGTGATTTGAGATGCTACTTTTATCCTGTAAAGTTCTACATGTACTTTGGTCTATTTAGAGACTTTCTTTTCTGTTCTGCTGGTTGATCTCTCTGCTGATGCACAACTGCCATACTGTTCTAATAATCAAGGTCTTGAATATGTCTCAATGTCTGGTAGGGCTTTTCTATTTTACTGTTTTTAATTGTTTTAAAGGTGAAAAAAACCTCATAGGGTACTAACTACTAAGCCTTATTATCTTTACATTTCTACTGGTGAATTTCTTGCTCAAAATTTAGGGTAAAGACTCATAGTTTTTGAAGAGATGGCTGAATTTATACTAATAGTATAAATATAGAAGAAAAGAAAAATCATTCTGATCAAATACCTGTTTCCCCTTCATGCTGAATGTTTTTTTCCCCTGGGCCTTATTAACCTCTCATAAGGTTCCATCCTGTATTAGATGTTCACTGGCTGGTGGTGCTTCTTGGATTGACTGTGACTTAAATGTTCAACATGACATAACACTGCCCTGTTCTGCTTCTAGAATAAAAGGTCATTGGGGTAGAGCTGTTGTTGTACCTACTCTGCTGGCATTCTGCCTGGAAATGTGTCCCTGGAGGGTGGTAGTAGATAGTCGGCAGGCAATCTGAAGAGTGCCGTGTGGATATTTTGAGATGCCAAAGAATATAAATAAAATTTTTTAGTTTACTGGCTGTAAGTAATTTTGTTAGCTCTGCAGTTTTTAGGATGATTTTCAGCTATGTAGCAGTATTTGGAGGGTAATATGGTATTTTTTCATTTAGAATCATTGTCATTATCGGGGGCTATGTGGAGGGAGTTTATAATTCTTCCGTTGCTCTTAGCGACTGTTTGGACTCAGGTAAGAAATATTCCGTATTTTTTTCCTTCTATTTTTCACCCTTTCTTCTCTGTCTCCAAACCCAGTCATTTTGGGGACTTAATGGAATCGAATTTTACTTTGATGTTACAAAGGTCTTTATAGCTGTGTTTCAGATATTCTCAGCTTGTTTATTTAGGAAAATCATATAGTTGATGACTTTTAATATTTAAAGGGGAAATTTCATTTTTCTGAGACCACTAAATAATTTTAGGTATTTAAAATAACATAGGCTTTAAATCTCTATAGTGGTTGGTTTTTACAAAATTTTCACCTGCATTTTCATTGAAGTTTCATAATGTCTGAAAAGGGCTTATCATTGTATTTAGGTGGGCAAACTGAAGTTCAGAGAAATTGTGTGACATATCAAATGAAGGTATAGTAATGTTAAAGTTACTTGTATTAAAGCCCTAGCTATATGGCACTTTGTTAATTAGTTGAGTGCATGAATAATATTACTTTTAATTCTCAAAGCGACTTTATAAAATGGCTATGATTATCTTCATTTAAGGAACACATTTACTGAATAATTGTTGTGTGCCAGGGAATATTCTAAATATTTTATGCATATTAAATAATTCATTTATATGAACAATCCTATGCAGAATGTAAACTGAAGATAAATGATTGCTTGGGTCCCTCAGCTAGTGGAAAGCATATTTGGATTCAAACCCTGGTCCTCCAGCTCCAGACCTCTCACTCAGCTGCTACTTTGCAGTGCCTTCCATTGTATAGCAACCATTCAGAGAGGTTAAATAACTTAAAGGGCAGTGGTACTACTAGGTAGCAGTAAGGTCTGTTTGACTCTTAAAAGCCTCTGTTTTTTCCTATCTTGTGGTATCTTTACATGTGTTTAGAACTAGGACCTGAACTCAGGTTTTCTGATGCCTTTTTCTGTGTATTTTTTCTTTAAAAATGGTGTATGTGTAATGCAACATATAGAGGATTGCTACATTTAGAGAATGCGAGGTTACGGGATTGAACCCCTGCACAACAGCTCTCGCTTTGAGCACATCTTCTATCGAATGGATGATGTCCACAAAGAGCCTCTGAAATGTGAAGTTTCTAACAAGGATGTAGAGGAGGAAACCACAAAGGATGGAGAGGAAGATCATCCCAGCATGACTCAGCTGCTTCGAGTAAAGAAATATAATT
Organism: Sciurus carolinensis; assembly: GCF_902686445.1. NCBI lineage: Eukaryota > Metazoa > Chordata > Mammalia > Rodentia > Sciuridae > Sciurus > Sciurus carolinensis. The sequence goes on along the minus strand of NC_062216.1, from coordinate 54,007,403 downwards.
ATTCATGACTTAGACTCATATTAAAAGATCATTTATTTATTTATTAAACCAGTACTTAATGAGTAATATATATATAGTCCTCTGCTGCCAAGTTGAGGACAATTTAGATTATGTGAGTTTTAGAAACTAGGGCTTAAATTTTAAATAGGAATCATATTTAGTATTGCTGTATAATAGTTCATTGCACTGTCTTTCAGTGGTGGTTTTATGTAGATACTTCTGACATAATGGGAATGGTCGTTTTTTCAATCCATGGGAGAAGTATACACACACACACACACACACACACACACACACACACACACACACACACAGAGCAGGGCAGGAGAGAGAGAAGGGGAGGGAGAGATTTGGCTTCAGCATACTGATCACTTTAGTTGTCTTCCAAGACTGCTCATATCCTAGTTGTGACACTTCTTGAGGACTCCTTGATGTGAGTCACTTGGACTGAAGTGTTCAGGACTGGATTCACTTCAGCTTTAGAGACTATACCATATTTTCACATGTGAGATGATGTTGCTGTTTTGGAAGAGGCATTTATTTTTCCTTTTTGTTGAGGTATATAGGGGCTTTCTGTATGTTGCCCAGGCTCAAACTCCTAGGCTCAGGTGATCCTCCTATCTCTTGCCTCCAGAGAAGCTGGATCTACGGGACATACCAACCATGCCCAATTTAGAGCATAATTTTAGTTTAACTAAGACTACTTTATGACATTGCCTTTCCTGCCGTCCACTCTTTTGACTTTTAGACTATTCCTTTGGAATTTAAATATGGAAGACACATTTTTGCTATTCTACTCTGTATGAATATCTGTAAAATGACAAAACTAGTTGCTTTTTAAAGTGACAGTTTTTGCCCCAGCTGCTCTTAGATTTTAGTAGATATTCTTTCTCTCTCACTATAGTAATGGGATTTCCCTTTGAAGTGTGTGTTTGTGTGCATGTAGTTTTGATTTAAAAATCATTCTTTAAAACATCTGCTTCAAAACATGAAGCAGATAACATGAACTGATTTCCTCAGGTCAGTATGGATAGCAGATAACTTTTTTTAAAATCATGTTTTAATTGGGCATGGTGGTACAGGCTTGTAATCCCAGTGCTTTGGAGGCTAAGACAGGATGATTGCAAATTTGAGGCTAGCCTTACCAACTTAGCAAGACCCTGTCTCAAAATAAAAAAGAAAAAGATCTGAGGATGGAGCTCTGAGATAGAAATGCTCCTGGCTTTAATCCCCAGTACTTGCAAAAAACAAAAATGAAAACCAATAAAAACCAAAAACATGTCCTTGGCTTTATTGATCTAGAATACATTAAGTAAAATTTAACAATGCTCTTAGCAGACATGAAATACATGATTAGAGTATGATCATTACATATGAGAAATATGTAACCTTATATATTTTTTATTTTACCTTTATGATGTTTGTGTTTTTCAACAGAGAAGGAGAGCTGTCCTGCCACAGACCCGATATGTGGAGCTGTTCATTGTTTGTAGACAGGAAAGGGTAAGGATGGCAACAGTGTTTCTTCTTTTTCATGAAAAGCAGATAGTAAGTGAGCATTCCAGTGAAAGAACTATGAAACTATGACATTGTGTGTATTGAGGTTTTCTTAAATGTTTTACCCCCTTAAAAACTAAAATGATGGGACTGGAATTGTGGCTCAGTGGTAAAGGACTTATCTGGCATGTGTGAGGCCCTGGGTTCGATACTTTAGCACCACATATAAATAAAAGATCCATTGACAACTAATATATATATATTTATATGTAATATATATATGGACTGGCTCTCAGCAACTAGCAAACCCAGTCTGAAAATGAAAAAACATTGGGGATATAGCTCAGTGGGACAGCACCTCTGGGTTCAATCCCAGTGCCAAAAAAAAAAAACTAAATGATTTTTTTCCTTTAAACCTTAATAACACAATATACCACTTATAGAAGCTGAAGTAGCAGATGAGACCACTTTTTTTTATTATTCGTGCATGTTTTCGTTTTATTTAGGAATAACTAGAAAGAGAATGGCTGGGTCACAACCTAGGTATACATTTAATGAAACCACCAAACTATTGGCAAAATAGCAGTATCATTTTGTGTTCCATTATCAGTATACAACCATTCTAACTTCTAAATCCTCACTAATACTTGGTATGCTCACTCATTTTCATTTAGCAAAACTAATGAATATGTAGAGTGTGTAAAGGTACCTCATTCTAGCTTAGCTTTATTCTATTGATAATAAATGATGTCATTTTATGTGTTAATTTGCTGTTTCTATCAGATGAGACCACTATTTAAAAAAAATATTATTTAGTTGTTAATGAACCTTTATTCAATTTAGTTATATGTGGTACTGTGAATCGAACCTAATGCCTTATATATGCTAGGCAAGTGCTCTACTACTGAGCTACAACCCCAGCCCAGAAAGAGGCCACTTTTAACTTAATTTTTTTCTGGGTGATTCCCCACCTCCACCTGCCCTGTTCTTTTTGTTAAAATGATTTTTATTAGTGTATTATAGTTATATATAGTAAATGAGTTCATTTTTCATGATTATACATGCATGGAATGTAGTTTGCTCCATTTTAGAACCTTTCTCCTCTTCTTTGCCTCTTCCCTCCCCATCTCCTTCCTCTCTTCTACTGGTCTTTCTTCTATTTATTTGTTTATTGTTTTTTTAAAATGAACCTTTATTTATTTGTATGCAGTGCTAAGAATTGAAACCCAGTGCTTCACACATGCTAGGCAAGTGCTCTAACTACCACTGAGCCACAACCCCAACCCTTATTGTGTTTTTTAATTGGTGCTTTATAGATATACATAAAGTAGAATTCACTACACTATATTCATATATGTATGTATCGTGATTTGGTTAATTTCATTCTGCAATTTCTCCCTTGTCTGTGCCTCCTCCCTCCCTCTACTCCCTGAGCTCCCTTCTAGTTTCATGGGATCCCTTACCCCCTTTTCTTATTTTGCTCTAGCTTCTTGCATATAAAGAAAACATTCTATATATTTTATTTTATTTATTTTGCTTAGCATGATGTTCATTTACCAGTAATTTCACTGCCATAATTTCATTCTTCTTTATCTGTTCTTTCTAGTGATTTGCTTATATGTTGCATTTCTTAAATGAAACTGTGCTATCGAGGCTTGAGGACTTTTTAGGTTACTTTAATGGACTGTGGCTATAAACCAAGTTAGTCAGGTGGTGCCTTCTTGACACAATACAATTGGTTTTGCTTCATAGAATTTTAGTTAACCTATAATTCACTTTAAAAGTAAAAAATCTTCCAGGGCTTGGCAAGCTTTTGAAGGGAGTAGTATTAATTTTAGGGTATAGGATAACACCAGGGCATTTTCCTTATTTGTACTTAAGAAACTAAGCTAATGTTTTATTTAACTGAGGAAATAATGTGTCCTTTTTAACATATATAGGATTATGAGTTTTAAATAGAGCTGCTGTATAAACTTAAAATATAGATTATTTGAAATGTTTTGACTGACTTTCATTTCTAATTTTGTTGTTATATTAAGAGTTATTTGTGGGGCTGGGGATGTGGCTCAGTGTAGAGCGCGTTGCCTAGCACTTGTGAGGCACTGGGTTCAATCCTCAGCACCACGTAAAATATATAAAATAAAGGTATTGTGTCCATCTACAACTAAAAAAAATTTTTTTTAAAGTTATTTGTGTAATCTTAATGTGATTGGCAATTTCTTTTCTTGTAAACTACAGAGTTAGACTGAGGATTTTTGTGGTTTTAAAAAATTCTTTATTGTATAGGTAGGAAAAAAACAAGCCCTAGTTATTAAGAGATGGAAACTTACTTAGATTCATTCATTATGGGTTCGTTACCCTCAAGCAGTGGGAGAAAAAGCATAGGGCCTATAAGCTAGTGTGAACTGTGACCTAATTGATGGGTAAAACATTTCTGTAGAATGTTTTGGACAAGATGAAAAAATAGAAACTTAGAAATAGTTTTTCTTTATTGCTGTCTCCAGATAGATTTGTTATATACAGACAGAAAATGGTTCAAAGTAAAAATGGTTCCACTTCCACAAAGCCCTGTCAAAGGTATTAAAATTTTTGTTCTTCATTAGGAGAACTGTGATAAGACACCTATCTGAGAAAATAATCTATTTGATTTTAAGGTGTTTATCATAGAGCAAAGTCATAAACTCTTCTTTAAATTTTCTTTTGGTTAATAAGTTGGTTGTATAAAATAATGTTAAAATAGACTTGGATAAAACCATCTCCCATAGAAAAAGGTTAGTCATATCAGTTATTGGGCTTATACTAGTTAGTTATACTAATTAGAAGAAAGGAAAACTTTGGTGCATTTTGAAGTATCATTGTACTGTTGTTTCTTTTATTCCTAATTATCACTAAAATGTACAATTTAGATGTATTAAATTGAAATGTTGGAAAATGTCTAAATGCCTTAGTTCAAGTTTAGAAGGAATATTTGTATTCTTCATTGTAATAGGTTTAAAGATATTTTTGTTCTTAAATTACTCAGGTGATAATGATTTTCCTTTGCTTTTCCAGTATGACATGATGGGGAAAAATCAAACTGCAGTGAGAGAAGAGATGATTCGTTTAGCAAACTACTTAGATAGTGTAAGTTGTATTTTTCTGTCAATTAGTATTATTTTGTCCTGCCCTTTCATAGTCCTCCACAGCCAGACTTTCTAGTTTATTCTGTAACATTTTTTAAGGGTTCAAAGCAAAGTTTAAGTGTAGAAAGACTTTGAGAAGAGCCAGAGACTTCAGATTAGCATTTACTTTACCTTCAGAGTAGATAAAGTACTTCGTTGTTTATAAAGAGATCTTTGAATTTTTATTGAGAGAATCTTATTTTGAATAAGGCTGCTTCCTACCTTGAAACTGTGACATATGACAGTATTAACTTTGTGTGTGTGTATAATAGGTTGAGTTATTAAAGGGTTAGATATATATTCTTATAGGATAATTTTGTCTGTAAGGCATTCATTCTCCGATATAACCTTGTTGATGGTGAGGATCATAATGATAGCATTCTATTAAGTGCAAATGTGCTATAAGCTAAGTACCTTATATTCATTAACCATTTAATCCTCATAGAGTTTTTATGAAATAGCTATGAGTTCTAGAATCCTTTATCTGTAAACTTTGGGGTACCTGTGATTAGAATTTAGGTAAACATTTGGGAAGGTATTATTGTTCACTGTGTTACATAATACCTCCAACAAGATCTTGGGATAGTACCTCTTGGTCAATTTTATTGGTATTTCTGCAGTGACATGTATGAATTATGTTAAGTGTATGTGAATGAGTTTTCCATCACTTAACAAAATACTGTGATAATCAACTTATAAAAAGAAAAGGTTTGTTTTGTTTTACAGTTTTAAGTCCATGATTAGTTAGCCCCGTTGTTTTAGACCTGTAGCAAGGCAGTGCATCATGATGGGAGCATGAGGCCAGAGCAAACTCTTCACTTCAGTTCAGGAAGCAAAAGAGGGGAAGAGGAAGGGGACGGGGTTTCCACATTGCCCTCTGAGGGGATGTCCCCAGTCCTTGAAGACCTCCTGGGCCCCACATCTTAAGGTTCTATACCTCCCAATGGGCCATCCTGGGACAAGGCCTTTACGATGTGAGTCTTTAGGGAATATTCAAGATCCAAACAATAGCAGTGGATAATACACGGACCATGAATAGGATTGCATTTTCTGGGGGCAAGGTTTTGGAACCAGAGGTGTTATCAAAAACTTAATTTCCAGAGTTTGGTCAGATGTTAAAATGGGAGAGGAAAGGTTTTTGAAATCTCTGTAACTTACCATTTTATGGGTAATGAAACTGAGACTCGAGAGGTTAGGGTCTCATAGTATTGAAAGAAAGCCTTTTTCTTTTAGAGGGAAGGAATCTAATTTTTACTTTAAGTAGTTGTATTACTCTCTGGTTAAAAGCATTCCTCATATTTTTTGCAGTATTTTATTTCTCTTTTATTCTCTTATCTTCTCAGATGTATATTATGTTAAATATTCGCATTGTGTTAGTTGGATTGGAGATTTGGACAAATGGAAACTTGATCAATATAATTGGAGGAGCTGGTGATGTGTTGGGGAACTTTGTACAGTGGCGGGAAAAGTTTCTTATAACACGTCGGAGACATGACAGTGCACAGTTAGTGCTGTAAGTGATTCTTTAAAAAAGGACCATGAATGAATGATCAGAACAATCATTTTTGCTTATTTTCCTCTCTGTATTTTTCTTTCCTGTATTTTCTTACTCCCCTCCCCCCACATTGTCCACCACCCTGGTTTTTTTTTTTTTTTTCAGTGCTGGAAATTGATCCCCAGGGCCTCACACGTGCTGGGTTCTCCTTTCTTATTTTGGTATAGCATGTGTTCTAGTTGCTTTTTGTGAAAGGATATATGGAAAGAAAAATTGGCGTGCTTGTCTGACAGTGTGTTTTTACATTCTCATCTTAATATGAGCTCTGATGATCCTAACTCAGTTTTTCAGGGGTATGCTTTCTCGATTTTTTTTTTTTTTTTTTTTTTTTTTAACTTTTGGAATTATTTGGTTGGGTACAAAATTCTAGGCATGGAATCTTTTTCTTTCACAGTTTTGAAGGCACTGTTCTCTTGTCTTTTGTCTTTCAGTATTTTTTTTTTTTTTGCAGTCCTGGGGATTGACCCAGGACCTTGTACTTGTGAGGCAAGCACTCTACCAACTGAGCTACATACCCAACCCTCAGTATTATTCTTAAGACTCCTAAAACAATTCAGATTCTGGTACTTCTTGTATGGCCTTTGTTTTTTATAATCATTGGAAAACTTGTAGAATCTTCTCTGGTTCCCAGACTTCTGAGTTTTCCTGATGATGTATTTGGTATAGATCTTTTATCACTTATTACATTGTGTTCTCAGTGAGTAATTTCAATCGGAAATCAAAGTCCTTCAGTTTTAGGAATTTTTATTGAATTATTTTATAGTTTATTTCATCCTCTATTTTGTTTTTATTTTTTCATTCTTCTGGGATCCCTTTTACTTGTCTATTGGTTTTCTGGTCGTGGTAATCTGATTTATTTATTTATTTATTTATTTATTTATTTATTTTGTGTTGCTGGAGTTCTAACTGAGTGTCTCTTGCTTGCTGGACAAGCACTCTACTGTTGAGCTATATCCCCAGCCCAATGTAATGACTTTTAAGCCCTATAATCACAAAAGTTTGGTCTTGACATTTTTATTAATTTTCAGTAAAATGCACATGCCACATATCTGTCCCGAGTGAGAATGCCATCTGTTTACAAAAGACCAAAGGGAGCAGGCATCAAGTGTATCCACTGCCTTGCCTGACCACACCTGCAAAATCATCTTTTCCTTTCTGATTATTTGATTTCTGTCTGTTTATTAGAGATGCTTGATGATGATCAATGAACCTTGGTCATTTGTGGTTAAGAATGGAGTATTAAAAGCTTTTTGGAAACTTTGAGCACATGAGTGGGTCTTAGGGACTATGGGGTTCGCTGCAAGGTGATCAGGCTGGAATGTTTCCTTGGCGATCCTCATAGGTCAGTAGTTTTGATTATTTTCTCTGGATTGGTCAGATACCCCAGAAAAGGGTTTATTCATTCATTTAAAAAATATTTATTGGCATATACCACTGGGAGATAGCAGTGAACAAAACAGATAAAAATTCCTGCTCTCTTGGACTTCGTATTTTGGTGGAAGAAGTTGGCATAAATGAGACAAGTAAGTGTATAACTTTGTTAAATAGAGCTAAGCAGTGTGGGAAAGTAAAAAGGGAGGGAAGATACAAAAGTACTAGAGGACTGATGTTGGCATTTGAGGTAACATGGCCAGGGCAGGTTCTCCAAGGTGACTTGAGTGAAGACCCGGAGGAGGTGAAGGATTGAGAGATGGGTACATTATTGGGGAACAGAGTTCCAGGGAGCATGTTGGGCATGCTTGAAAAACAGTGTGGTGACCATGTGACTCTATCCCTGTTTGCTATGCTCAATACCTTGTAGCCTCCCTTGTGAATACATTCATTGGTTTATCTTTCCTCACTAAAATTTATTATATAAGTAAATGTAATACATTTTAAGAAAGGTTTTCATCTATAAGGTAAAAATCTCCCAAACCAAAAACTTTTCTTGTTCTCTAAATATATCTTAATCTGTCTGAAAAAAAATTAGTTTGAAATATTAATCTCATTCTCTGATAATATAAAAGAGATAGGACAACTATGTTCTGATTTTAAATGTTGTTTATCATTGCCATTTTTCTGTCAGTTTTTACAGGTTTTATCAACCTAGTTAAGATCCCCATAGAAATAGGAGTAATGTGTTCCTTTTTCCCCATTACACTTTATAACTTTTACCTTTTCATTTAGTAAGAAAGGCTTTGGTGGGACTGCAGGAATGGCATTTGTGGGAAACAGTGTGTTCAAGGAGCCATGCAGGTGGAATTAATGTGGTATGTTGTTCTTGATGTTTACCTTTGGAATTGGCATTAGGCAGTATCAAGCATTTATTAACTCTGTACTCATGCCCTAGACCTTAAAACAACATTTTGGATACTATGAGGGACAAAGTAGAAGTGGCAGGTGTGTTCTTTCCCTAGAGACTAGAACAAATTTTTAAATGTTTTTTATGTTTATTAGCATCTTTTATGAATGAAGAAACAGGGTCCATTTGTGATAAATTAAATTAGAATTATCAATTTACTTTCCTATAAACCACCATGAATAATCTATTGGTGCTCAAATAAATGACCTGTTGCTTAAAGGATCCATCTCCCTGATTAGTATGTGAGTCATACCTCTTACTTGACTGCAGTATATAACATTGTTTTGGTATGCCCGATTGTCATGTAGGCTGTCAGCATTGTAAGAGAATACATTTTCTTTTGTGAAAAAAACAATCCGAGAAACAAAACATTTCCTTTTATGCAGAAACCTGATTAATACCTTGCTGTGTTTGAACAGTTTGGGCAAATCACTGTGGAGACCTTTGCATCCATTGTCGCTCATTGAGCTGGGTCATAACCTTGGAATGAATCATGATGACGGGAGAGACTGTTTCTGTGGAGCTAAGAGCTGCATCATGAACTCAGGGGCCTCGTGAGTAGCTGAGTTCCTTCTTCTTATATGGTGTTGTAGATCTGTGTTTCTTAACTCTGAGGGATACTCATGCCTGGTGTTGTTAAAAAAAAGTCATTTTCTGGTTCAGTGAAATAAACCAGTGAGAAAACCTGTTTTCTAATTAAATAATCCTAGAGAACTTTCAGAAGGGAACATGTGTATAGGCATAGGTATGTAGTTACACTCTTCTATAAACCAGTAGCAGTAGAACATAGAAAACTTTCCCTGCTAGATTCCTTGTAGATTGGATTAGATTGAAGAACTGTATGAAAATATCTTCACAAACCCCCTTTTGAGGAAGTGTTACATTTTCACTTGAAGCAAAAGAAGAAATTCTAACATTCCTATTACCATCCCTTGTTTGTAGAGATAAAAGGAGGATATAATTCAGAGAGGAGCAGAAAGATTAGTAAACATTTATTAAATTCTTTTATAGGTACTTCTGGGTACTTAAATGGTATCAACTTACTTATTGCTTAGTCTCATGAGGTGTAGGTACTTTGTCCTTGTGTAGATGAGAAACTGAGGTCACGTATCCAAATTTCTGACTCGGATTTGAAATCAGGATGTTTGGGTCCAGAGCCAATTATCTGATCTTAGAACTCCTTTCAAAATTTTTAACCATGGTAAGTTCAAGGGTGGTTGGGCTTCTTTGTGCCACGTCTTCATTCTGGTGCATTTGTTCTAAATAGAGCTGCATTTAGCAACAGCGCCGCCCATAGGGATTTAGAAGCTGAGCTTGACTGAAAATTAGATATAAAAGGAGGTCATCTTTAACAGACACAGATGAGGATTTCATATGGGAGATATCAGTGGCCCCAGGTGCTCACTCCCCTTCTTGTCTCCTTCAGGCTCCTGAAGCACAGACAGAGTAATAAAAAAAAAAAAAAAAAAAAAAATCTGCTAGTTAGCTCTTTAACTGAAGGTCTGAGAGTATAGTTCTAATCACATGCTGTGTAATGGGAAAACTCAAGCAGGATTCACAGTTTTTGAGCAAATATAGACTTAAAGTGAGATATGGAAGAATAAAATAGTACTTGTGAAAAATGATCCTCAAGTAAAAAATAGACAAAGGAAAAGTTATCTGTTTATAAAAGAGTTCCCATAAGAAAGGAAGGAAATTTAGCATTTGCTTTGGTTGGCAGTGATGATGAGGAAGACATGAACTCAGGGAAATGAAACATGAGTAATGAGCAAGATTAGACAGAGATTAAAGGGTACAAAAGAACATTCAGAGTCTTAAGGAAGGAATGTCATGAAACTGCAGTAGTGGAATGTAAAGTGGCATAGGAAGCAATGGGGAGTGGACTGACTTCATTCATTCACTTATCAGTTATTTATTGAGCTCTGCAATGTACCAGACTTTATTTAAGGTACTTGGAATATTTCAGAAAGTTAGATAAGATTTGCCCTTCACAGAATTGGCATTTAGCAGAGAAGACAAACTGTCAGCAAAATAAATAAATTAATAATACTGAATGTTAGAAGGTGTCAAGTGGTATGGGAATAAAGTAAAGCAGGTTATGGAGGTTTGGCTGTTGTGGTGCTGGTGTGGTTATAAAGAGCAGGCCTCATTCTCTTACCACAGTCCGGTTAAGCCAGATATGAAGAATAGAAATTCCACCAAGCACCTACAGTTCAAGATCCTTGGGTGGTGAGACCCTGTCTCAAACAAAATACTCTCCAGAGCCCCAAGTTGGAAAATATTCTTCTAAGTAAATCTTGTTTCAGAGAGACCAGAAATATAATTAAAATGTTGAGAAGAGAATGATCTTATGAGTCTTGTACTTAAAGCATAAGTTGATCTCAAATGTAAGGTGATCCATCATTTTCCACATGAGAAGAGCCAAAAAGTTTTGCTAAAAGGAATATAAATGTGCTAGGCATGCATGGATGTAAAGGGAGAGAACTATTCCTGGATCTGGGAGAGGGTAACCATAGCTGTAGGAGAGGAATCGGGGTAGAAGGACACTGGCAACATGAGGTGACCTGATAAGTACTGAGGGAAATTAATCAACTTTATTCTTCTATTGAAGTATCTTTGCGAGTGAAGTATCTTTGTGAGTGCCCCTTTTTGGCCACTTTTATTTGAATGTAGGCCTAAGCATGAGACCTAGTGGCACAGGCTGGGTTAGGATTTGGAGGGGAAAACAAAATCTGTAACACCCATAAACCCATTGTCAGTACTATTCCAACTTAAGCATCCCTGACCCAAACATCCAGTCCAGAATGCTCTGAAATCCAAGACTTTTTGAACATCAATGTGACATCCAAAACGTTTCAGATTTTGGAGCATTTCAAACTTCAGATTTTCAAACTAGGGATACTCCACTGGTAAGGTATGTAAATATTTCAAAATCCAGAAAGCTCTGTAATCTGAAACACTACTAATCCCAAGCATTTCAGGTGATACTTGACCTGTACTTTAATTTGTTTTAGAAGTTCTAGCTAATGTGATGAATAAAGAAAAGATTTAGGAACAAATATTTGAAAAGAGGGAAGGAGTTATTTACAGAAGATAGAATTGTCTCCTTTTGAAAAGCAAGGTGTTTAATTAAATAGTATTGAAATATGGTTATAAATCAAATATTCCTAATTAAATCAGTTAGAATCATTTTGAAAAATGAGGGGGAGAAACCTGTTTATATTTGCCCCAAATTTTGAATATCTTGGAATCAATTTAATAGGAAGCATATAGTACTTGTTTAGAGATGATGCAAAAATTTACTGAAGGTCATGACTGATAATTTGAGTAAAGGTGGTGTTTTATTAGAAGACTAAATATTAAGGCATAAATTTAATTCCAATCAAGTTCCAGGCATTTATGGATTACTCTCATTTTGGAACATGACAAACTGAATTTAAAGTCAATTTGAAAGAATACTTTTGTGATCATATGAAGAAAAAATTCAAAAGAAGTTTCCTGGGGAAGGCTGTCAGTACTAGATATTACTGTTTTGGAAAAGTATACTATTAACTCAATTACATACACCTGCTGATTAGCAGCTCCCTGTTTTTTCTTCCCTATTCCCTGGATACCACAATTTTATTCTTCCATGAATTTGATTAGTTTAGAAACTTTATTCAAGTATTATCATGCATCATCATCAATGTTCTATGACTGGCTTGCATTTAATTTAGCATAATGTCCTCTAAGTCTGTTGTAAATGGTAGGACTTCCTTTCTTTTTGAGGCTGAATAACATTTTATTGTGTGTGTGTGTGTGTGTGTGTGTATATCTGTCATCTGTATCACACTTCTAATTTCTTCATTCTCACCAACACTCATTACCTTTTGATTTTTTGATAGTAGTTCTCCTAATATGTGAGGTTGTAAATCATTGTGGTTTTGATCTGTATTTCCCCAGTGTTAAGCAGCCTTTCATATATCTGGTGGCCCTTTGTATGTCTTTGGAGAAATGTCTGTTCAAGTCCCTTGCCCATTTTTAATTGAGTTATTATTATTTTTTTGCTATTGAGTTTAAGAGTTTTTTAAAAAATATATATTTTGAATATTAATCCATTATCAGGGGCTGGGGATATGACTTAGTTGGTAGAGTGCTTGCCTCTTAGTTGGTAGAGTGCTTGTCTCTTATGCACAAGACCCTGGTTCAATCCCCACCACCACAAAAAAAAAAAAAAAAAAAAAAAGAAAAAGAAAAAAAAACCAACAATAAACTCATTATCATATATATGGTCTGCAAATATTTTCTGCTCTTCCATAACTTGGTACTTCACTCTATTGCTGTTTTTTTGCTTAGCAGGTGCTTTTAGTTTGATGTAACCCCACTTGTCTGTTTTTGTCTTGTTGCTTATTCTTGTGGTATCATATCCATAAATTCATTGCCAAAACCATTGTCATGGAGCTTTTCGCCTATGCTATTTTCATAGGAGTTTTACAATTTTAGATCTTATATTTAAGTCCTTATTCATTTTGACTTAATTTTTGGTGTATGGTTTGAAATAAGGGTCCAATTTCTTTTTTACTGCTTATGGATATGCAATTTTCTTAGCACCATTTATGGATGAGATTATACTTTTCTCAATGTGTGTTTTTGGCCCCCTTGTTGAAGATCAGTTGACCACATATGCATGAACCCACTTTTGGATTCTCCATTACAGTCCATTGGTCTATATGTCTATTTTTATGCAAGTATCATGCTGTTTTAATTACTGTACCTTTGTAATATATATATTGAAGTTAGGAAGTGTGAGAGCTCCAACTTTGTTCTTCTTTCTCAAGATGGCTTTGGCTGCTTGAGGTCCTTTTGTGGTATAAGGAAGGTGAATTTTAGAATTATTGTTTTTAAAATTTCTGTTAAAAATGTTATTGGAATTTTTATAGGGTTTATACTTACTCTAGATTACTTTGGGTAACATAGACATTTTACCAATATTTATTATTCCAACCCATGAAAACAGGATGTCTTTGTATTTATTTATATCATCTTTGATTTCTTTCTTCTATGTTTTGTGATTTTTAGTGTATATGTCTTTCACCTTATTGATTTAACTTTGTTCCTAAACATTTTATTGTTCTTCATGCTACAGTAATTAGCATTATTTTCTTAGTTTCCTTTTTAGGTAGTATTAATATGTAAAAATTCAGCAGATTTTTAGTGTTGGTCTTGTATCCTGCAATTTTGCTGAATTTACTTATTAGTTCTAACACAGGGCCCCCCACCCTTCACCACCACATGGGTGTGCATAAGGGCGGGTGATCTCTTTCTCTCTCCTCTCTCTCTTTTGGAGTTTAGGTTTTTTGAAGTAAATGATCATGTCATCTGCAAACAGTGGCAGTTTTACTTCTTTCCAATTTGAATGACTCTTATTTCCTTTTCTTGCCTAATTTCTCTGGTTAGATGTCCAATACTGTGTTGAATAGAAGTGGTAAAGAGGGCATGTTTGTCTTGTTCCTGATATTAGTAGGAAAATCTCATTTTGGTAGAATGTAGTTTTCTACATCATTAGTTATTTTCTTTCATCCTATTGATATTTTCCTTTTTTTTATTTTTTTATTTTTCTGTTGTTGAGATATTAGCCATCAGGCTTTTATTCCACTGAAGTGAATCTATTTACCTCTGGCTATTTTCACAATTTTTTCTTAAATTTTTTTTTTAAAGTTTCACTATCATAGTCAAGTTGTGAATGCATTCAATAATGTCCTATTTAGAATTTTTTTTGGTGTTTTAAAGTTTGTGGCTTGATATTTTCAGTGGTTGTAGAAAATTCTCAGCATTTTCTTCACATATCACTTCATATCTTATATATAGTCCTTCTGCACATTTGCATTTTTGTCTCTCCTGCAATTCTTGTGAATGGGGTGTAGAACTCACTGTTTCTCTTGGTCTCTTATCTTTTTCAAATATATTTCCTATCATAATTTTTATGATATCTTTCAGTTCCTATATTTGTATGAATTTACTGTTTTGTACCTACTCATTGAATTCTTAACTTCATTTACTGTATTTCATTGTCCAATTTCTGATTAATTTTCCAAATGTGATATACTTGTTTTGTGAATTTTAGTTTCCTGCCAAAATTTTCAAGTTTGCCCCTTTTCTTTCTTACTACAGCAAGCATAGATGTTTTATGGTTGTTGTTTGATATTTCTAATATCAGGAGAGTTTATTGAAATAAACCTGTAGTTTTTGTCATTTTTTTCTCATAATATCTTGTGTCTTCATGTTACGTTTTGATAATGCATAGACTATTGTATTTGAATTTTTTTTCTGTATGAATAATTTCTAAACTAGAACGTTATCCTTAGCTTGGGTACTTGTAGGTCTTCAGTTTTTGATTACAGATTTCCTATGCTCTACTTTATATGCTGTTTAATAATCCTTAATTTCATGTTTATCTTAGTAGGCCTTTTAAAATACAGGTGAAATAGATTTTGATTTCTTCCAGATAATTCAGTCATTTAGACCCAGTTCTATTTAATAAAGTGGGTAACATAACTTTGTAATAGAATTTTTAAGTATTTATATTTTGGGGACCCACTGGTACTCTTCTCATGGTTTGTTCTTGGATTGCTGAAAGTGTGAGGTGCCTAAGAGAAAAATGACTTTTTTAACTCTGCTCTTCAATGTCACCTACATCAGAAAGGCTTCATAATCAGATGCTTTCACTTAATTCAATTAGTTACCATTATTTAGGGTTTACTCTTTGGACTTCCTAATTCCATGCTATTGGAATCAGGATGTAATGGTGAAAATACATTCCGGTGTTTCCACATTACTCATAGAAATAATGAGTAACAATGTAAATAATGAGTTCTGAGTGGTTATTGTTCTTTTTTTGTCATTTCCTGGTAGATCATTTAATCATTGTCAAGCTCCTTTTGACATGGTTTTGGAAAACTCACCTAGATGTGAGAAAAAAGAGGAGATGTTTAAAATCATAAAAACAGAAGCTAGAGGTGGTAGGGAAAGAGTAGGAACACTTTAGTTGCTCTTCAAGTCACGTATCAGGAAAAGGATCATTTTTTTTATTGCTGTATGTGTCTGCCAGGGATGTCTAGTGGAGGAATATCTTTGTTATTGTCTCCAAAGCTTTTTAAGGTATTGCTGAAGGCCAGTTTTAGAGAATGCCTGTTAATATTTCCATCTGCTAAAAAGAATCAGAAGTTTGTGATTTTTGTTATGATTTTCAGTCCATAGTCAATTTCATTGTGGGTGAAACATGCTTTTGTAGATTGCTGTAGTGTCAAACATTAGAACACATTGAAGAGAAAACGTGTTACAGCTACTAAATATCAAGATTATTTAAAAACAACCTATTTAAAGGTGGTAGATTTTGTGTAGGTTAATTAGGGACTCAAGTGTAGGGATATGCATATGCCTGCATAACTCCTATGACTATTTCCTAATTAATACATTCTTACCGAAAACATTATTAAAGATGCACTGTGTGGCAGATAATACACTAAAAACAATCACCAGCAGGAAATAAACAATTACAGACCTGTTTAAACTGATGTCTCTTTTGCTTATCAAAGAATGATTATATACTGTGAGTTCAACATTACTTGATAGCTAGTAACCTTATACTCCTGCTGCTCCTCCTAAACCCCCATCTGCCCACAGTCTTCCTCTTTCCCATGTAAATTAATGGTAACACCTTCCTTCTTACTACCTTAGCCCTTAACTTCTCTTTCTCACACTGTTTATCATGGTGGCTGTTGCTTTAAAACAAATAATCCATCCACTTCGTCCTGCTTTCATCACTCTTTGATTAATCATCTGTTCAGTGGATTCCCGTAAGAGACCTCTTGCAGTCTTCCTGCTTAACATAGTAACCTACTGAAGCACATGTCAAATCATTGTCTTTGCCAATCTTGCCCCAGGGTCCTCATTTCACTTCTAGTAAAAAGCTACATTAAAAAAAAAAAAAATGGCCTGTTTCCATCTTTCCTGACTGTATCTCTCATTACTCATTCCCTCACTGACTCACTTTCCTGTAAATTTGCTTGCTTCCTTATTCCTTGAACATGCCACGTTGGCTTCTACTATAGGGTGTTGGCATTTTCTGTTCCTTCTTTGTGTCATGTTCTTTCCCCACATGTCCAGTTTCCATTGAAGTGTGACAGTGTTTGAAGTGCCTGCCCTGACTGCCCCTTTAAAATTGTAATCCCCTACCCTCCATAGCTCATCACTCTAACCCTCTCATTCTTTTTCTCCATAGCACTTGTCACCTTCTTATAATTTATTGAATTTACTTACCTATATTTATAGTCTACTTTACTCACTAGAATGTAGCCTTTATAGGGGCTGAGATTTTTGTCTTCTGTATTCACAGTTTCATTCTTTGCACCAAGAATTGTGCCTGTACAAACAGATGTTCAACAAATATTTGTTGAATGAGTGGATGATTGATATTGCCCAAAAGGACTCCACCCTACAATATTCTTAAGAGTAGCAAGAAAATAAATATGGAAAAAGTCTTTCTGTTATTGTCATAAACCTTGTGCTAGATCACATTTTTCTGTGAGTCAAAATATTGTCTTTGTGTATTTTGTTATAAAGTCAATTATTGTATTTTTTCTCCTTTCCTTCTCTGCCAGTCATTCTGTTGAAATCTTTCAACATCTCACATCTAAAAACTCTTGTCAGGTAGTAGTTAACAGTATCAAAAAGTTCTTTGCAAATTACATTCTAATTCCAAAAGCCAGGAGCAGGACTATCTGCTTCTCTGGAGACTTCTTAACAAAAAAGAGTATAGTAGGTCTACTGAGGCAAAAAAAGTCTTGCAAAAAGTGTCTGTTCCTTAGAGTTCTTCAGATGTACATAAGACCCAGCCATAGATAGGGACGCTTCCTCAGTAACTATAATGCAACACAGTTCTCACTTTTGTTGGCACCGTTGCTTAAACTAATAGAAAAGATTATATTGATATATGTGCGCGCACACACACACACACACACACACACTATAGCTTCTTTATCTATTTATCCATTGACGGATGCTTAGATAATTTCTATATGACATTGTTAATAATGGTGAACCTGGGAATGCAGATACCTTTACAAGGTGCCGATTTTATTTGTTTGGGGGTATATAGCCAGAGAAGAGATTATTGGGTCGTATGTAGTTCTATTTTCAATTTCTTTAGGAATCTCATACTGTTTTCCATGTGGCTGCACCAACGGTGCATAGGGTTCCCTTTTCTTCACAACTTTGCCTACACTTATCTTTTAGGCTTTTGACCACACCTAACAGGTGTCAGGTGATAGCTCATTGTGGCTTGGATTTGCATTTCTAGGATGATTAATGATGCTGAGTTTACCTGGCGAACATTTGTATGTCTTTGTTTGAGAAATGACTATTTGATACCTTTTGACCAATTTTAATAGCATTGTTTTACTGTTAATTGAGTATTGTGATTTCTCTTTAAATTTTGGATTTTAACTCTTTTTCAGTTATATGATTTCCAAAAATATTCACCCAATTTGTAGCCTGCCTTTTCATTTTTAAAAAATCTTTAAAAAATATTTTTTTAGTGTTAATGGACCTTTATTTTATTTATATGTGGTGCTGAGAATCAAACCTGTACATTAAGCTAGGCAAGTGCTCTATCACTGAGCTATAACCCCAATCCCTGCCTTTTCATTTTGTTGATTGTTTTTTAATGTAAAGAAGCTTTTTATTTTGACATCTATGGCAGTCAAAACAGTATGCTACTGGCATAAAAACAGACATGTAGATCAAAATAACAGAATAGAAAGCCCAGAAATAAATCCAAATATATATGATCAACTAATTTTCAATGAGGGCACTGTGGGAAAAGTATAATCCCTTCAATAAATGATGCTAAAAAACTGGGTTTCCCATGCAAAAGAATGAAATCGAAGCCTTATTTTTTTACTACCCGCAAGCATGCATGCAATTACGCATGCGCGCGCACGCGCACACACACACACACACACACACACACACATCAATTTAAAATGGATAAAAGATCTAGGTGGGACACTTGAAACAGTAAAATTCCTGGAAGAAACTATTGGGGAAAAGGTCCTTGATTTTGGCCTTAGCAACAACCTTTTAAAAAAAATATCATACCAAAAGGTTCAGGCTACAGAGAAAAAGAATAACTAAATAGGACTACCCCTAATGAAATTTTGATGTGATATGAGTGTCTCAAAGATTGGCAGATAGGTCTATTTCCTACTAGTTTTCCAAGGTAAAGATAGTCAATGAAGTATCTGGAAACATGTTATAGTTATTGAGTAAAACAATGAATAACTAGGGAAAAAAAAAGTCAGAACATATCAAATTGCATTTGTGTAACTCTTATGTGGTTAGCTCAAGTTGAGTAGTTTCTTAAAGCATTTCTAACCTTTGAAGTATTAACCCTGGTTCTCAGGAATTATCATAAAAGGCATTTAAAGCGCAAACTGAAAACCTGTCATATAGGAATAGCTGGAATTCTGTACTACAGAAGCTGCCTCTTGATGACTGCAGTGCATCTGTACTGGCATTGCCCATTCACATTATTTTTATATAGCTCCCTGTGAATAAAATATGTATGGGGGCATAAAAATGTAATCTGCATAGGGACAAAAAATTGGGAACAACATAAAGTTAGTTTCTAATATTTGAACTTTTACTCTGTTAGATTTAAATTAATTCTTTATAGTACTAGATAATTTTAAGATCTTTTCTGATTCTGAGAATTATGATTTCCATGTAAATGATCTATATGGAAGATATTTTCAAGGAGGTACAATATAATGCAACCAAACTTGTGAGCTATTACTGTTGTAGCTGAAGTAATGTTCCATATTTATTAGGAATAAATATTAATTCTCATTTCTGTCTACTTTTGGTAGCTTTTTTGCCATTTATAATGTATACTTCTTGTCAGTTAAAATATCCCAAATATGTGATCACTGTGATCTTTTTCTCAATATTGTAGAGGCTCGAGAAACTTTAGCAGTTGCAGTGCAGAAGACTTTGAAAAGTTAACTCTAAATAAAGGAGGAAACTGCCTTCTTAATATTCCAAAGCCTGATGAAGCTTATAGCGCACCATTCTGTGGTAATAAATTGGTGGATCCTGGGGAAGAATGTGATTGTGGTACTCCAAAGGTCAGTTTAATTTTTGATTTTTGCTTTGTAAAATTATCACAAGATTTGCAAAAATAAAATTTCTGGTTTTGGGTGGCTCTGACATAGGAGCTAAAATAAACTTTAATGGCAAAATGAGTATAGTTATTTTATCTGTGTGGATATGTTCTGGGACTAGTCACCTTCTTTTCAGAATGTAACTAATGGTGCCATCCATTAAAGTCAAGGAAAACATGGATACTCTTCTATTTTTTATTTTATGGCTATTGTCTTATTTATTTAAAGAAGTGATCTGTTTTTCACTTGGCTGTTTACATGTAAGTTTCCACCATTCTGGTATTGCTGTTGCAGAAATATTTATTTAGTTGGACTCATTTAAAAAAAAATAAATTGAACCTGGCCATCCTCGAGTCTTTCAAAATCAAAATTCTTACTACTAAAAGTAGCATTCTTCTTTTATTCATCTTTGGTTTACCTACTAATCAGTGGTTTTATCTGACGGTTAAAAGTTACTGCCTTAAATTCATGCACATTTTTATTCTTCTTCTGTAGCCACTTTTATACTCAGCCATACTCCTCTCTTGGAGTATAAATGCCTTCTTAAGTCCTTTCTTCCCAGGCCTGATGTTGTGTTTTGAAGATACTTGTTCCATTGTTCGGAAGTCCTACCATATTCTCAGTCTTTTCCAGAAGTGCATCTTCCTTCTTACTTGTCCACACCTGGTCTTTACCACATGACTTTACTGTCTTGAAAGGTGCATGTGTTTATGATGAAGGTGTGTTGGTTCATCAGGGCATTATTGATGTGTATCAGGGACTTGTGCTAAATACTTTAGAGCATAATTCCCACAATAACCCAAAGAGACTGGTACTTGTAATAGTTTCATTTTCATATGAGGAGGCTGAGACTTAAGTTTACATTTAATATATATTAAATTAATTAATTAATTATTATTATTTTTTATAGTGCTGTGAGTGCTGTGGAGGGAACCCAGAGTCTTGGGCTTGCAAAACTTGTACTTTGCCAATGAACTATATCCCTCTTAATTTTTAAATTGATTTATGATTAGGATACCTAAGACCTTGCTTGTTTCAAAATTCTCAGCTCTTTTTTTTTTTTTTTTTTGTAGTACTGGGATCCAGCCCAGGGACACTTTACCACAGTTACTCCCCAGCCCTTTTTCAATTTTTTAATTTTGAGACGAGGTCTGGCTAAGCTGCTCTTGGCCTTGCTAAATTGCTGAGATTGGCCTTGAAGTTGGTGGGACTACAGGCATGAGTAATGGTGCCTGGTTCAGATTTTTCTTCTTAAATATTTTGTTAATCTTGTTTTTTCCACATTTGTTTATTTCACCATCAAACTTATTGAAATGATAATTAATATTTGTTACTTGAACTTTCTCACTATAAAATTACTCTTAAAAATACTCCCCTATATATTACAGGTTTTATTTTCTTGGTATAAAATTGTTGAGTAGTTAATAAAAGCAACCTCACATGCCTTGATTTCCCCCACGAATCTTTTACTTTCCTTGGTAGAGGCTGTCACTCTAAGAAGTTTGGTGAATTTCTTTTTAGATCTTTTATATTTATATACAATATACAGTACGTACATTTATAAACACTTGTTCATTTTCAGATTTTTACTTTTTTTGTGTGGTGAGAATACTTAGCGTGAAATTAGCCTTTTAGATAGATTTTGAAGTCTACAATATAGTGTTATTAACTATGGGTACTGTGTTGTACGGTAGATCTCTAGAATTTTTTTCATCTAGCATAAGTGGAACTTAATGCCCCCTTGATCAGCATCTTCCCATTTTGCGTTCTCTTAGTTCCTGGCAAACATCGTTCTGTTCACTACTTTTATGAATTTGGGTATTGCAGATACAGTGGAATAATCTAGTTTATGTCCTCTGTGACTAGTTTATTTCAGTTAGCATAGTGTCTTCAAAGTTCATCCATGTTACTTCTTTCAAGTTTCCTTCTTTTCAAAGGCTGAATAGTATTCTTGTATATGTTTGTGTGTGTGTGTGTGTGTGTGTGTGTGTGTGTATGTGTGTGTGCACACTACATTTTCTTTATCTGTCATTGAATATTTAAGTTGTTTCTGCATTTTGATTACTGTGGATAATAATAGTTCAGTGCACAAGGTTGTGTAGATATCTCTTCAAGATTCTGATTTTATTTTAGATAAATAGAAGCATGATTGCTGGAATCATATGAATTACATTTTTAATTTTGGGGGGATCCTCCCTGCAGCTTTATCATTTTGCATTCCCACCAGTGGTGTGTAAGAGTTCCAATTTCTCTACATTTTCACAAGCACCTCTTTTCTTTTTTTGATAATAGCAGTCTCAAAAGGTATGAAATTATATCTCACTGTGGTTTTGTTCTGATTTTCCTTGATGATTAGTGATGTTGAACATCCTTTCATATACCTGTTGGCCATTTATGTCTTCTATTGAGAGATGTTTATTAAGTCTATAGCTCATTTTAAAAATCAGGTTATTAGGGTTTTTTTTTTTATTGTTGTTGTTTTTGTTTTGTTTTTTTGCTATTAAGTTGTAGGAATTTCTTTTATAGTTTGGAAATTAACCCTTTATTAGATATATGGTCTGAAAATATTTTCTTACATTCCATATTTTGACTCTCTACACTGTTGATTGCTTCCTTTGTTGTGCAGAGACTTTTAGTTTGATATAGTCCTACTTGTCTATTTTTGCTTGTTTGTGATTTTGGTGTCAACCCATGAAATCTTTACCAAGACCAATGTTATGAAGCTTTTCTTGTGTGTGTGTGTGTGTGTGTGTGTGTGTGTGTGTGTGTGTTTCTTTTCCTGTTAAGTTTTACCATTTTAGGTCTTCAATTAAGTCTTTAATCTATTTTGAGATAATTTTTGTATATGGAGTTAATTTTTGTGTATATTGTAAGATAAGGTTCCAATTTCATTCTTTTGCTTGTAGATACCCAGTTTTCTGATTTGGTGAAGAGACTCCCCTTTCTGGATTCTTTATTCTTAACATCTGTATTGAAAATCATTCAACTTATTTGCATGGGTTTAGTCTGGATTCTTTATTGTGTTCTGTTGGTCTGTATGTTTATTTTTAAGTCAGTACTGTGCTGTTTAACTGTCGTAGCTTTGTTGAAATCAGAAAGTCTTCAGTTTTATCTTTTTTTATCAAGGTGGTTTGGTGAGTTGGGGTCTTTGTGGTTCCATATGACTTTTAGAAATTTTTTTATAACTTCTGTTAAAAATGGAATTTTGATAGGAATTACATTGACTCTGTAGATTACTTTGGGTAATATGGACATTTTACCAATATTAATTCTTCCAACCCATGAACATAAGATGTCTTTCCATTTATTTGTATCACCTTTGATTTCTTTTAGCAGTGTTTTGTATTTTTGGTGCAGGTCTTTTAACTCATTGAGTTTATTTCTAAGTATTTTATTATTTTTTATGCTGTTGTAACTGGCATTGTTTTCCTAATTGGCTTTTCATGTAGTTCACTGTTATATATAAATGGAATGATTTTCTCTTGTGTGTTCATTTTATATTCTGCTACTTCACTGAATTTGACTTTGTATGCACTAATGGTCAGTTGTGAAAGCAACCTAAACTATAAATTTCTGTTGTTCTTTCATGAAACCATCTGTCTGTCCTGCAGAGTGTTTTTGAAAAAAAAATTACCAACTTCAATGAAATAGAATTGAATACCATGTCAAATAAAAACTGCAGATTTATAGAGAGAAAACCTTTATTCAGAAGAAAGACTTGAAATAGAATGCTTTGATCTCAGAATTCTGCAAGGACCTCAAAATCAAACAAAAAAATGTATTTTTTTAAAGGGCAAACAAAGATAAACAGAATCTTTTAAGGATAAACCAGGGAAGTGATTGGGAAATGACCAGTGAGGGTCTGATAGGAAGTGTCTGCTAGAGTCAGTTTGTTTCTAGGAAAAGGTGACAATGATGTGTGTTATGCCTTTTTTTTTTCCCCTTCCTTTCTTCCTTCCTTCCTTGGGAGGAGGAAGCAGAGTTTTGAGTTTTAGAGGAAAGAGAGAAGACTGACTAAGGCAAAACAATGGGGGAAGAAATAGGCTATTTTGGTGGAATTACTCAACAATACTGTGTACATTTTAGAAATACACAAGTTGATAAATCTTGACATATTCATACGTATTTGAAACTATCACCACAATTAAGAGCATGAACTTAACATCATCCCCAAAAGTTGTTTATGTCTCTTGGCAATCACTTCTATGCACCCTTGCTTGTGTTTCCTTTTCTTAGGCAACCACTGTTCTGTCTGTCATTATATATTAGTATGCATTTCCTAGAATTTTATATAAACGAAATGACTTTATTTTTGTCTTGCAGCTTTTACTCGGCATAGTTTTCTTTTGAGATTCATTCATATTGTAACTGGTCCAGTTTATTAATTTTTTATTACTGTTTGTTGATAACTCTTGTGGGAATATTGCAGTTTGCTTATGTATTTATCTGTCATTGGGTATTCGAGCTGTTTTTAGTTTGGGGCTGTTACAAAAAAAGCTCATGTGTACAGTCACATAAAAGTCTTTGTTGAACTTAGGTTTTTATTTCTCCTATGTAGATAACTAGGAATGAATGACTTGGTCCTATGGTAGTTCTATGTTTAACTTTTCAATAAACTTAAAAATTGCTCTTCAAAGTGGTAATGCCATTTTTCTTTCCCAGCATCAGTGTGTGACAATGAATGTGTGAGAGTTCTTTCAAATCTTCAGTAGTACTTCATAAGGGGTCCTTTTCATTTTTAGTCATTCTGCTTGGTGGGAAGTAAAGTCTCGTTAAAGTTTGAATTTGCATTTCCTTAATGACTAAGGGTGTTGAATATGTTTTCAAGTTTTTTTTTTTTTTTTTTCATTTGTGTATCTTGGGGTGATGTGTCTGTTTAGCTTTTTTTTCCATTTTAAAATTTGGTTAACTAATTATTATTGAGTATTGAGAATACATGTTTTGGATATAAGTCATTTGTCTTATATTTGATTTGCAAATATTTTCTCTAAGTTGTAGCTTCCCTTTTGACTAACGTAACTATCTTTTGAAGAGCGGAACTTATACATTTTGATTAAATCCATTTTATCATTTATGAATTTTATGCTTTTATGGATTGTGCTTTTAATAGTGTATCTAAACACTCTTTGCCTACTCCAAAATTGCAGAGATTTTCTCTTAGAAGTTTTATAATTTTAGTTGTTACAGCTTGGTCCAATGTTCATTTTGACTTATTTATTTTGGCATGTTATAAGGCATAGATTGCAGTTCATTTATTTTATAATTTTTATTGTGAATTGGTAATGCTAATTACCCTGACTGGATCAGTATACATATGTGGAAATATCACATTGTATCCTACAAATATGTTCAATTATTATGTGTTAATTAAAAAGAAAAAAATAGAAACATTTTAATTATGAAATGATTATAATCTGACAGGAAATTGCAAAAATGGTAAAGAGTCGCAGGTACTCCTCTGCCAGTCTCCCCCACTGTCGATATCTTATAATGCTGCAGCACAGTAGAAAACCCAGGACACTGATGTTGCTATATTAACACAGAAGAGAATGTTTTCATATGGGTGGGAGGATGGGGATAAGGGGGTAATGGGGAACAAACCGTGGTAACCCAAAGTGTGGTGAGAGAAGCCAAGCAAGATATATTTCAGTGGTACAGTATGTACTTAAACATGTGTAAGCCCAGGATTAAATCCCCAGAATTAAAAAAAAAAAAAGAGGAGTGCCCATCTAGGGTAAAGAGCCACCCAAAAGAGAAGTCAGACCCTGAACACATAGAGAAATACATTCATGGATTCCTACTTCTCTGTAATCATTAAGCATATTCTTATTGACCGGATATTTGTGTATTCCCAAAATGTGGCAAAGCTATAACCACCAGTGTGGTTATATTTGGTAAGGGGAGTCTCTGAGGAAATAATTAAGGTTAAATAAGAACTGAAAAGTTGGTCCCTGATTCAATAGATTAGTGTCTTTAGAAGAGATAATGGACATCTCACTTGCCCTCTCTCTGAGTGCACGCACTGAGGAAAGTCCATGGGAGCATACCAGAAGGGAGTTGTCTGTAAGCCAGGTCTTCCAGAATCTGAATTTGTGAGAACCTTGATGTTGGTCTTCTAGCCTCCAGAACTGTGAGAAAGCAAATTTCTGTCATTTAAGCCACTGTGTCTATAGTATTTTATTTGCTTGTCTGAGCAGACGTAAGGCTCATACTCTACTATTTCTGTCTTTTCCAATCTATTGAAACTGAAATACTATACCTAAAGAGATACTGATAAATCCAGTAGTTAGTGACTGTTTGTGGAGAGTAATTGATATAGGCAGGATATAAGAAAAGAATTTTAGTAATGAATATTAATGTTAATAACTCATTTGTTTTATTGACAGTCATTTTCTATTTGCAGGAATGTGAATTGGACCCTTGTTGTGAAGGAAGTACATGTAAACTTAAATCATTTGCTGAATGTGCTTATGGTGACTGTTGTAAAGACTGTCGGGTAAGGAATTCCTCCCTATCTGGAACAACAAAAATAAAAAAAGAAAAATCTATATATCAAAGTTTGTTTTCTGATGCCAGGTGTGGTGGTGTATACCTGTACTACCAGCTACTCAGGAGGCTTAGACAGGAGGGTTGCAAGTTAAGGCTAGTCTGGGCAACTTGACCTTGTCTCAAAATCAAAAATGAAAAAAAATTTTTTTTTTCTGAGATATCTAGGAGGGCTATTATTATTATATGAATAATATGATTATATTTTACCACTTATTTACAATTTTAAGCATATTCCTTTATGATAAATGTCCTATAGGAATTTTTTTCTAAGTAGAAACTTTTTTCCTAATTTTTAAAGTAATGTATGCTTGTTAAAAATAATTCAACAATACCAAAGTATAGGTAGTAGAAAATGAAAGACTATCATTCTATGCTCCTTAGGTTGCCATTGTTGATAATTTATTGTTGAATTAGTTACTTTTTTTCTGTACAAATGTAAGGGTTTAGTATATAAGTAGGTAAATATAGATACACATATTTTTATTATCCATTCTTTCCAATAAGATATCATGGACTTTTCCCCCTTTATAGTTCTACATGGTTGTATAGTGAGTATTCCTTTGTATGGGAACCATAATTTATCTAGTTAACTAATGCTGGACATTTAGTTTGCTTCCAGTTATTGCCTATAAGAGAAATCATTGGACCAGAATATGCATATTAAAACTTTTGATAAATATTTTACATATCTTCCATAAATATGCCAGTCTACATTTCTGTCAACAATATTATCAAATACTTTTTTCTTTATGCTCATGTTGGTTACTAGCAAGCACCATATCCTAGTTAGTGCAATAGGCGTAAAGTGTTTATGTGTTTTTATTTAATTTGCATTTCTTTTAGTTACCATTAAAATTATGTTTTTCATTTTCCATATTTAAAACATGAATTGTCTACTTGGTCTTTATTTTTCTATTGAGTTATTTAATCTTTTGTTGTTAAAACCTTTCATAGATGTAAAAGTATGTAAAGATACTGTGATTTCAAATTTGACTTATTTGTGGAAACTGTCCTGATATATTACTATTTAATGTAAATCTTGTTACCCTAGTTCCTTCCAGGAGGTTCTTTATGCCGAGGAAAAACCAATGAATGTGATGTTCCAGAGTATTGCAATGGTTCTTCTCAGTTCTGTCAGCCAGATGTTTTTATTCAGAATGGATTTCCTTGCCAGAATAACAAAGCCTATTGTTACAATGGCATGTGCCAGTATTATGATGCGCAGTGTCAAGTCATCTTTGGTTCAAGTAAGATATTTATAATTGATTGCTTTGATTTTATTTATTTTTTTCTTTTAGATTTCTTAAAAAAGGAAATCAAACCTTAATGATAAAGTTCTCATTTCCCCTCTCCTGTCATATCTCCCTTCTTCTTTTGCCAGTGGCAGTCATGGTCATGAATTTTAATATGCTCAAATTCAATTGAAGGTTTTTGCTTTTGCTCTCATCTCTCTTCTTTTTCTTTGTATATAAAATATATATAAAATGAACATATATTATATCATTTTGTAGATTTTTAAAAATTTTTTTGCAGTGCTGGGTATTAAACCCAGGGCCTCATACATGCTAGGCAAATGCTGTACCACTGAGCTATATTCCCAGACACTCGTTTTCTTTTTTAGAGTGTTATAATTATACTTAGTAGTTAAGTTCATTTTGACAGAGTCATTCATACTTGAAATTTGTTTATTCTATTTCATTCCTTGTCCCTCCCATCACTTTCCCTCCCCTTCTTTATCTTCTTATTCTCCTTCCTTTACTGATCTTATTTTGTTCATTTATTTAGTTATTTTTGATTGGTGCTTTTTACATATGCGTAATGGTAGAATTCCCAGTGGCATATTTATAGATGCATATAGCATGATTTTGTTAAATTTATTCCACATTTGTTCCCCTTTCCTATCCCTCCTCCTTTCCTCTTGATCTTCTTCTACCCAACTGATCTCTCCTGTGTCTTTATGACATCCTTTATCCCTCTTTTTCCTTTATTTTGTTCTAGCTTCTGCCTATGAGAGAAAACATTCGACTCTTTTTTTTTTTTAATTTATCTTTTAATTTTTCACAGACTGCACTTCGACTCTTGATTTTCTGCAAACTCTCATTTCCTAGTTTTAATAATATGAGCTTATATACCTGGGCCTGCTATTTGCATTGCTCCCCAGAATTTTCTTGAGAGCTTTCTACATCAATACATTTATATTGTATTACATTAGAATATTTTCATTAATTAATGGACCATGATTTAGTTATCTATTTTCTTAGTGATGGATATTTATTATGTTTTTATTTTCCATGTTTTTTTTTTTTCTTTTTAAATTTCTCATTTTTCTCAAAGGTACACCATAGATCAAAGAGCTAAATTACTATATAATGTTTATTATGAAAATTAAAGTCTATTTCTACCCAGCATCCTCATCCTTTGAGATAACAGCATTTAGCTGTTTCTTTCTTTTTCTTTTTCTTTTTTTTTTTTTTTAATGTGGTGATTGTTGCTTGCACACATATATAATGTTATAGATATTATATATAATATATAATGCATATTTTGTGTACAACATATAATATATATGTGTATATTATATATGTATATGTATTATATATATGTATTTCCTTTTGGAGAACATTGCTCTAGCCCTTCAAGGCATTGCTGTCAAGCTGGTGCTATAACTGAGTCTCTCTAAGACATTTCTAACATTCTGATAAGCCACCCACTTCAAAATGGTGGGAAACATGGTAAGACCAGTTGTCTTGCTTTATTTGCTGTGTAGCGAGTTTCTTGGTCATAAGCAATGTTGTGTAGAATACCTTGATGGTGGATAAGGAATTCTGTAGGTCCACAGATGGTAATTTTGGCAGAAGCATTATATGTAGGTACAGAAAACCCATAGCCAAGCCAAGTGCAATAGTGCACACCTGTAATCCCATTACTTGGAAGCCCAAGGCAGGAAGTTCACAGTTCACCAGCCAACCTAGTCAACCTAGTGAGACTTTGTCTCAAAATAAAAATAAAAGGGCTAAGAATGTAGCCAAGTGGTAGTATTCCTCTGTATTTAATCCCCATTTACAGGGGGTGGTGGTGGAAATATCCACTTCAAGAGCATGTTTTCTAGTAAGAACAAAACACTGCCCCTTCATTATAGAAAGAGAATAGTGTAATCACTTTGCCACCAGGTAGCTGACTGTTCACCCCAGGAAATGGTGCCACTTTGGGGACTCGGTTTTGGTCTTAACTGCCAGCAGATTGAGCATTTAGCAGTGGCTGTAGTTATATCAATTGTTTCTGATCCTATAAATAATCTCCAACCTTGCTACCTTGGTTATTTTATGACTGTTTGGATGATGAGAAGGAGTGGCTGGGGAAAGAGGCTGCCTACAATCCACAGAATGGTTCATTCTTTCTACTTGATTATTAAAACCATTGACCATAGCCCATCACTTGGTCTATAATCACGTGTCTTGCCATTTCTCCTTACAAGCAAAGTGAAAAGCCAGGTGCAGTTCAGGGATGTCCTGGAAAGGGACACAAATGCCACAGCTGTTCACTTTTGGATGGTGCCTGCCTAATGTGCAGAACCATCTGCAAAAGAGGCCTCATTCTTCTCTTCCTGCTTCTGTCAACTCAATGTAAAGAATTCCCCATGAAAGCATAGGTACTGACTGGTTAGCAGGAGAGAATGCTGTGTAGCAGGAGTGAGGACCATGGGCATTTGGGTCACTTTATGTGCCTTTGGTGACTGCTTGGGTTCAGTCTTGTACATCCCACTTCTATTTCAGGATGGAGTGCTGCTGTGCATGCCCACCTTTATAAATTGGTTTGTCAGATCTCACCCAGTTTATGGAGGCAACTCAGGCTAAATGGTGACTTGGTGACTAATGGTTAAGTTTCCAGTGTCTATTTAAGGTTCAGTAGAGTAACAGGGACCATTTCTCAAAAGGAGAATAGTTATCCACAGAGGATCACAGAACTTTGCTCCAAAATCCTAAAGGCCTGTGCTGCCATTCTCCTATAGGGAGCTGGCAAAGGCTCCAGGTAGCATTTTTATCTGTCACTGAAACTCAAGCACTGTTTGATCTGTTTAGTTGGCAGAGCATCTTGCACGGCAACCTGGGCCTGTTGCAGAATCTTCTCCTGTTTGGTGTCCCCAAATTAGCAGTCTTGAGTTTTGTCCATGTCCTGCATGGGTGAGGGAAAGGGTTTCTGTCCGAGGGATGGACTGACTGTAAATTAATTGCTAAGAAACTTATTTAATAGAAAGAACCACAGGAGACAGTTCTCTCTTTTGAATCAGGGGCATGACTGATTGAGCTATGCTAATCTGGCTCTAATAATGGAAGAGCTCACCTGTCCTTTATTTATAGTCATACAGATAAAGGGTGACCTGGAGGAGCTTCTTCTGTGAGGAACAGGATAGGGTGGAGTTAAGGAAGCCATTTGCTCTAGTGGGTTATCCCAGCAGGACCTGCAAATTCTGGGCAGCGAGCCACTGCCTGGATACCATATGCTCCAGGTGATCTGGAACAATCCCTTAATGATTGCCAGTTCCTGGGAGCCAGATTTCTATGTCTGACAGCTCACCAAGCCTGATTTTGTTAATCATAGATGGCTCCCCACAAGCAGGTTTTTAGGTCACTGGATAAATGGTGCAGAATAACACCATCAAATGAGGAGTACAGTTGTGTGTCACATAATGAAAGGGATATATTCTAAGAAATGCATCATTATGCATTCATCATGATTCATCATTATGTGGATATTATGTAAGTATACTAATACAACCTAAGTGACGTAACTAGGTGATTCATGGGGACCATCATTGTATATGTTGTCTGTTGTGAACTGAAATATCATTATATGTTGCATCACTGCACATTACCTTCAAATTCTAATGAGGATCACTAGGCATTTTACCACACTTTTGCTTGTGGGAGTGACTAGAAACACCACCTTCCCCTTTACTTTAGAAAGGATATTTATTTTTCCCCCATTGTTTTTTACTGGTGCATTACAATTATACATTATAGTCGGATTAATTGTTACATATTTACACATGAACATGATATAACAATATAATTAGCTCAGTATTATTTTCCTAGTATTTCCTCTTTCCCTCCCTTCCTTCCTCCCTGTGATCCTTTTCCCAAAATTTACTGGTCTTTCTTTGATTTTCATGAGATTTCCCTCTTTCCTTTTTCCTCTTTAGCTTTTACATATGAGAGAAAACATAATGATCCTTGGCTTTCTGAGTTTAACCTATTTCCCTTTACATAGTGCTCTCAAATTCCATCCATTTTCTGGCAAAAGGCATAATTTCAGTCTCCTTTATGGCTGAACAGAACTCTGTTGTGTGTATATGCCACATTTTTTTTTATCCATTCATCCATTGATGGGCACCTAGCTGGTTCCATAGTTTGTTTTGAATTGTTCTGCTATAAACTTAGGTATGCATGTGTCACTGTAGTATTCTAACTTTAATTCCTTTGGACAAATACTGAGGAGTGGTATGACTGGGTCTTATGGTGGTTCCACATCTAGTCTTTTGAGGAACCTCTGTACTGGTTTCCTTATCTTATCAACAGTGTAAAAATGTTCCTTTTTTCTACATCCTCTCTAGGATTTATTATTGTTTGTATTCTTGATGGCTTCCATTCTAACTGAATGAAATTCAGTGGCTTCCATTCTACACTGATGAAATCTCAGTGTAGTTTTTATTTTCATTTCTCTAATTGCTAAATTTGTTGAATATTTTTAATATATTTTTGGCCATTTGTATTTCTTCTTTTGAGAAGTGTGTTTAGTTTATTTTCTCATTTATAATTTGGTTTCTTGTTTTTGTTTTTGGTAGTAAATTTTTTGATTTCTTTGTATTTTATGGATAGTAATCCTTTGTTAGAAAAGTAGCTAGCAAAGATTTTTCTCCCATGCTGTAGGCTTTTTCCCCCCACATTCTTGTGTCCTTTTCTGTGCAGAAACTTTTTAATTTGCTGCCATATCATTTGTTAATTCTTGATACTATTTCCTAAACTTTAGGAGTCATTTAGGGATTTGTCGCTTAAGCCTGTATGTTGGAGTGCTGACCCCTTGTTTCCTTATAGGAGTTGCAAAGTCTCTGGTCTAATTCCTAGGTCTTTGATCCATTTCGAGTTGACTTTTGGGCATGTTGAGAAATCTTTTCTTATTTTAGAAGGGATATCTTAACATTTTTCTCATACCCTGAAAATGTCACTGAGGTAGAAGATCCCTGGATTTTTGTCAGATTTATTTCTCACCCTCTATCATGCACATCTTACCAATGTCTATAGTGTTTGCTACTTTTCTCTGACTATGTTCAGTGACCATAATATTTTAAATGTAATAGAGTAGCGTGATATTTTTTGGAAGGGAAAGGCAATCATGGCCCTCAAACCAAACAGTGGCATAAGTAGGGCTGAAGAGTTGGTATACTCCTGAAGTAAGACAGCAAAGGTGTTGTTCTGCCTTGACAGCTGACAGCACCCTGCTTCTGGTAGGCCATGTGTATGGGCCTAAGAATAAAATCATTTGTCAGATCATAGTGCATTCCAGGTATCAGGGAATGTGTTAATTTGCTTAAGCAATGAATCATATGTGGTGTAGCAGCCGCAGTTCGAGTCATCACCGGGTTAAGCTTATGGTGATCTTCTGTCATTCTCCAAGAACCATTTTTCTTCTCTATAGGCCAAGTAGGTGAGTTGAATGGAAATGTGATAGTCACTACCTCTACATCTTTCAAGTTCTTATTGGTGACACTAATCTTTGCAATCCCTCCAGTAATGTGGTATAGCTTTTAATTTACTATTTTCCAAGGTAGAAGTGTTCTTGTGTCTTCCACCTGGCCTTTTCCACTATAACTCTCAGGAAACCAACTGTTTTAGTCAGCTTTTCTTGCTACTGTGACTAAAGCTGTCACCAGGACAATTTTAAAGGAGGAAGAGTATATTTTAAGGCTCACGGTTTCAGATGTCTTAGTCCATAGAAGGGCGGCTCCATTCCTTGAGGCTTGAAGTGCAAGAGCGTGACTGAGGGAAGCAGTTCACATCATCAAGGAAGCAGAGAGAGACTCCATTCAAAAGTTACAAATATATACCCAGAGCCACACTCCAATTCCCACCTCCTCCAGCCACACCCTACCACTTCAGTTACCACTCAGTTAATCTCTTATCAGGGGGTTAATTCACTGATTGGGTTAAGAATCTTACAACCCAATCATTTCTCCTCTGAACCTTTCTGCATTGTCTCACATGTGAGCTTTTGGGGGATACCTCACATTCAAACCACAACACCAACAGGGATCTGCCAGTTGCTGAATGTATGTATTATAATTATGCATTCTGGAACTATGGGAAAAAATGCAAAATGGATTTGGAGACTCACTGTTCCTACCGTGAGATGAACCTGAGCTAAAATTTCATTTATCACCTGACCTGCATAAGCCCCTACTGTGGTAGACCACATTGACACTTTGGGTCTGCTAGAATTAGTGTCACTTCAGATACAGTGACTGCGTTGCCAGAGTCTGATTATTTCCTTTTCCCTAGTGCATCAAATCTTAGTCTGATTGATTTTGTCTAAGTCTCAGTCTGTTTTGTGTTTCTGTAACAGTATACCACAGTCTAGG
Organism: Sciurus carolinensis; assembly: GCF_902686445.1. Taxonomy (NCBI): domain Eukaryota; kingdom Metazoa; phylum Chordata; class Mammalia; order Rodentia; family Sciuridae; genus Sciurus; species Sciurus carolinensis. The sequence goes on along the minus strand of NC_062216.1, from coordinate 53,973,466 downwards.
ACATTTTATTGAACCCGAATATATTGGCTCATAGTTCTTGAAAACTGGACAGTCCAAGATCAAGTCACTAGTATCTGGTGAGGGCCACCTTGCTGTGTCACCACATGGTGGAAGGCAGAAGGGCAGGAGACAAACAGGGACCTAACTCACCCATTTATACTACCATTAATCCCATTCTATGGGCAGAGTCCTCATGGCCTAATCACCTTAAAAGGTACCACCTCTTAATACTGTTGCAATTATAATTACATTTCAACATTAGTTTTGAAAGAGACAAACATTGAAATTATATCGGACTGATATAACAATTTCCATGGACTGGGTGGCTTAAACAATAGACGTTAGTTTGTCACAGTTCTGGAGGCTGGGAAGCCTAAGGTACCAGCTGATTTGGTTTTCATTGAAGGTTCTCTTTCTGTCTTGCAGATGGCCACCTTCACATGGTGGTGGGAAAAAGAGATATCTCTCCTCCTTCTTATAATGTCACTAATGCTGTAATGAGGGACCCACCCATGACCTCATCTAACTATCTCCTAAAAGGCTCATCTCCAAATCCTATTACACTGGAGCTTAGGACTTCAGCATATGAAATCTGGAGTATATAGACATTCAGTACATAATACAGTTACCCTGGTGAAAGTCATTCCTTTGGGAACGGCTGAGATAAGGATTAATAGTTAAATTTTTGCAAGTACTAGAATTTTTCCTAAAGGGACTGACTTTTTCTTCATTCAGACATTTCGGTATACCTATTCAAGTCAGGCCATGATCCTCTGCTTTTTTGTTGTTGTTTCTTCTTTTGTTCAGTGTTTAGCCAACCAACCAGATAAACTGTTAGAGCCCTTTCTAATTCTGAGCAGCAATACTAAATGCAGAGTCTCTGCTGTGTAATAATTTCAGCCTAATCCAATTTTATGTTTATTCCACCATTATCTGATGCCCTTAATATTCCATCCCACACATGCTCCTTGGGTTTTTGTCTGTATAAATTAGAAAACTGAAGTAGTCCATTTGGAGTGTTGTGAACCTCCTCATGGGTCATATTTTATAGCTTACCTGTAGGGGTTTGCTTTGATTGGAGTCTAGTTACAGCTCTACAGGCAGAGAGGGAAGTTGGGGATGGGTCCAGAGGAGAACTGGCATTGTCTTGCATGGCAGTTGCTTCAGGGGAGTTTCCTCAGGCAATCAGGGCTAATTTCCTCAGATGTTGGAGAGGCTGTTTCTACCGAGGAGTGGCCTCTTCTTTTGAGGGCAGAGAGATTGCTTCCACTAGCAAAGAGTCATGGATTTCAGACTGAGATTATTTCGCCCTAGATAAGGGGGGAATGATGAATTTTAACTGGGGAAATGCCATGATTAGATTTGGTTTTGAGATTTCTGTAGTCATACTATGGAAAATCATTGAAAGGAACAGAGAAAAGATTTGGGGTAGCTGCTATATAATAGTTCTGGTGAGAAACCATGGAGAGTTTACATGGAGGCATGTCAGCACATTTAGTGAGCTTCATTTTTATTGCACATTAGTGCTATCAGTGTTCCACCAGCCATAGTCTACATTGTGTAGAATACTTGTTTCCTTTATTTTCTTCAGATGATTGAGGCTTCTCAGGGAGAAATTGCTTTTCAGCAGATTCCGTGGTTGATAAATTGGCGGTGATGATCGATACAAAAACCATTCTAGAGTTCAGGATTTCTCACTTTCTTCCCTTTTTGTTTTGAGTCAATAAGAACAGCAACCATAACCGGGTGCAATGGCACATGCCTGTAATCCCAGCAACTTGGGAGGCTGAGGCAGAAGGATCGCAAGTTCAAAGCCAGCCTCAGCAACAGCGAGGTGCAAAGCAACTCAGTGAGACCCTGCCTCTAAATAAAATACCAAAAAAGGGCTGGGTGTGTGACTCAATGGTTGAGAACCTCTGAGTTCAATTCCCGCTACCAAAAAACAAACAGCAACCATAAAGGGAATATGTGAATGGCATATGTTTGTGGAGGCGTAACTTTAATTAAGAAAAGAGAACTGAGAGCTTGTAACAGAGGAGTTTTTCTGTTTTCTTGCAGAACGCTACTGGTAAACTATACCATTACTTATCAAGGTGTGAGACACTTAATAGGTGTTTAATATTTATTTAATGAATGAAGGAAGAGGGGAAAGAAGGGATGGAGGAAGGAAGGAAGGAAAGCAAGCAAACAGGGAGAGAGAAAGGTAGAAGGGAAGACAGAGGAAGTAAGGAAGGAAGGGAAGGAGGGAGGGAGGAAACAAGGAGGAAAAGAGGGACCAGTCTTTATTTATTTTTATTTTTATTTTTGGCACCAGGGATTGAACCCAGGGACACTTACCCACTGAGCCACATCCCCAGTCCTTTTTGTATTTTACTTAGAGACAGGATCTCACTGAGTTGCTTAGGGCCTCACTAAATTGCTGAGACTGACTTTGAACTAGTGACCCCCATGCCTCAGCCTCCTGGGCCGCTGGGATTACAGGTGTGTGCCACCATGCCTGGAGATATTTCTATTTTTATTTCAATTTGTGTTTCTGTTATTTAGTTAAGAAGATCAGTCATGGATATAGTGCTGGATTTCTCTGAATCTAGAGTTGTTGATTTTGTCCAGATTCTGTTATCCATCTTAGAGATTAGGAACAGGTCCTTGTTCCCCCAGTGTTGAAGATTAAACACCAGAGAAATACAGAGGCAAGCATAGAAAGCAAGTTATATTTAAGAAAAGGGATAGTGACAGTTTTCTCTGAAGAGAAGGAACCCAGAGCTAGGTGACCCTGAGAGGGGGTATGTGTCTTGCTCTTTTATACATCCTAGGATTCCTCCCTTTTAATTGTTGCCTTCTCTTTCTTCTCCATGTATATTAAGGGCAGGAAGGAGCAGGAGCGCAGGGGTTAATCCTTAGCAACCCACTGACTGGGAAGTGTGATCCCTGAGGTTAACTATTAGCAACCCATTGTCTTTTCTTTGATAATCAGTCCTCCTCTTCTCAAACCTCATCATTCATTACCTTCACTGACTGTCAGACTTCACCCCCCTGCTCCCCCTCGCTTCCTGAGGAATGTCATCTCTGGCGAGGTGGGACTGTAGGCAGATGGGCACAGTGGGCCCATTTTATAGAATTATTCTCTTATCCTTGTGTTCCCTATTCTCATCTATCTGTCCCCTTAAAATTTGTGCTATCTCTGGTTTCTTTTTATACCCCTTGTCTTACAGTGGGTCAGATAGAGACTGAGGAAGACTAATAAATAAATGGGACTTACCTGTGTCAGGTCATGGTATAGGTGAAGAAATCTGTCAGCTTCTGATGTATTTTGTAGAAATAGCCAGGTTATTACAAAAGTAATCACAGATAGGTATTTTATGAGGTAAGCACTATTTAACAAAGATAGTGCTTTCATAGAGGATTGCAAAAAAGTCTAGGACTTGGGAACTATAGTTATTTTTTCCCTTTGCATAGCACCTGGAATTTTTATAGCTATTTCTGTTTTTATAAGAGCTTGGTTGGGGATGTTATCGTGTTTTATTTTTCCAATACAGGTTTTCTGTGTTAGTTTTTCATCTTATTTGATCCTCTGCTTCTCATTTGCTGTATCCTTTCACTTCACTTTCATTTTCTTTAAAACTAAGTGGCATAGTATCAGATGTGTACAATAGGCAAGTGAATTTCCTTTAATTAAGGAGGAAGTACTGGCATTTTGGCTTGACAATACTTCCAAATTAAATATTTTTAGGCATGTATAATTAACTGGAGTATTAAGTGATACCTAAAGTTTAAGAAAACGAGAGTGGATTGATACTTTGCCATCTACTATATGTGTTTGTCAATTCATTTATTTAATAGGAATGTCTAAACTCAACATCCATTGAGTGGTAAATGAAGAAAACAAATGATTGGCATTATTTTCACCAGGAAACCCCTGCCCCCCGCCCCCATCTAATCAGGGGTACAAAATGTATAGGTGAGAGCAGTGAGAAAGAATATGCTGAGATGACACCATACTGTGCATTGGTTTTAAATGAAAATTTCTTGTTTAGTGGTATTTCTTATAGGACCTGAGTGCTTGAGACCAGGCTGGCTTTAAGGGCAATCTAAACATTATTTTTACATTTGTTATTATATATGAAATATGGAATAGAAAATTTTTATCTGTAAGGACTAAATCTTTTTTCAGAGGTGTGGAGGCAGTTCATCCAAGTGTATGGACTGTTGTAGGGGATAGTTTTATTTTTGAGTAAAATTACCATAACTTTTTTTTTTCTCTTTTAAATGTTCAATGTTACAGAAGCCAAGGCTGCCCCAAGAGATTGTTTCATTGAAGTGAATTCTAAAGGTGACAGATTTGGCAATTGTGGTTTCTCTGGCAATGAATACAAGAAGTGTGCCACTGGGTAAGTGGAGGTGAGGTCATAGAGCATGGCGAAGATGATAGAGCCTTTTGTGACGAATTCTCGCGACAACTCCTTGTGACTTTCTCTCCCTCTATTTATTTTTAAATTTTTATACATTTCATTTTCTTTTTTGTGATGGGGTCTCACTATATTGCCCAGGTGGTCTTAAAAGTTGATTCTCCTGCCTCTGCCTCCTGAGTGCTGGGGCGGCAGGCTCCTGCTACCATGACAGCCTTCTTCCCCTTTCACTACCTAACTTTTGAACTTACGTTTTATAACACAAGGCTTCAGAGATACTCTGGTGTTAGGGACAAAACTGGTAAAATAATTCATTCCTTTCAACATTAACTGTTTCAAAGCTAACGAGTTTTAGAATCTTACTTTGTTTATCCTAGACCAACAATCCCAAATAAATACCCTTTTCATATTCCTTTCAATAAAAAATTATGTTTCTAAATCCCAAGATAAAGGACATATTTGTCTGCATAATTTTAAAATGGTGGTTTAAAACTTTTTATTTCTATAATTAACATTTACATAGTATAAAAATATTAATAACATTAAAAACTTATAAATGAGAACAAAGTCATCCATTATCTCAACCCATATATGTTCACTAATTTCAATGTCTTTCCTCTGTTTTAGTGTCTGTACTGCATATACTAACACTGATATTTTATTGAATGGGAATTCTGTGATATTATGCGCTGTTCTACCCACTCCACCTCCTAAGCCACCAGTTAGACTAAGAAACTTGTAGTGAGACAGTATTTCCTAGGAAGAAATAGCAACACTAACTTCCACATGGCAGATCCAACAGATATAGTTAGGTCTTCATGCTACTTGACCTTTCAGTAGCATTAATTTCTCCTTCTTGAAGAAACTTCTTTCATTAGCTTTGTATCCTTCATCTGTTATTTATTTATTTATTTTTACTTTTGTGGCTTCATTTGCCACCTCTGTGAAATGCTTCAGCCATACCAGCCTACATGTGCCTTTTGCCACAGGACCTCTGCACATACCACTTCTTAGCATGGTTAATTCTATATATCTTCCAAATCTCAGTTCAAGTATACTTTCTTTAAGGAAGACTTCCTCCACTTTCTTAACCAGGTCAAATATCACTCTTACACATTCTTAACGCTATATACCTCTTTTTCATAGAATTTGATATGTTGTATTTTCATTACTGTTTAAAATATTTTCTAATTTGCATTGTGATTTCTGCTTTGATTTATGGGTTAAAATGTATTGCTTAATTTCTAAATAATTTGTAATTTTCTGATTATCTTTTTGATTTTGATTTCTAATTTAATCCCATTCAGAACGTACTGTGATTGAGTTTAACTCTTTGGACTTTATTGAAATATGCATTATTACCCAGTGTATAGTTTATTTGGGTAAATGCGCTATGTACAATTAAAAAACAGAGTAGTCTGCAGGGTTGCCAGATTCATTATTCTTTAAATATCAAATTAATTAGTATTTGAAATTTCCATATCTTTAGGGGGGTTTGTTTTACCTGTTTGCTCCATTGATTTCTGAAAGAGGCACATTATACTCTCAAGTTATGAGTATGAATTTGTGTGTTTTCTTTTTAGTCCTCTAAATTTTTATTGTGTATGGCTTGAATTTGTAATTGGTTGCATACATATTTAGGATTATGTCTTCTTGATGAATTAACTCTTTTACTATCATCAAATTTATTTCATTATCCCTGGAATATTCTTTTGTAATTTCACTACCATTTCATTTCTGTATGTGACTACTTGCTTATAACTAATCCTCACTAAACTGTAAAGTTGAATGACATACTTTGTCATTAGTGTTTAACATAATGCCTGGAACACAGTGTTTAATAAATGCTTATTGAATGAACTAATGAATGAAGGTACAGATAGTATGGGTGAATAATTAGTATAAAGCTAAAATCTAGGGGTAAGTGGATTAATGCAGACTTGGAAGGAACTTGATAGACATATTATATCCTTGTTTATGGCCTAATTTGTTTTCTTATTTTTATGAGTCTCATTGAAAATATGGAAACTATACTGTCAAACTTATACATTACTAAGTAACTCATTTGAGAAAAATTTTTATAATAGTAATATAATGGTACTGTAGTTTCTATGGATACACATTGGAAGTTAGATCATTTGGGTTTTAATCCTGGTTCAACCTCTTAACATCTCAGAGACTTTAAGCAGTTCACCTCACTTTCATACTTCATTTTTCCCTCCTATAAAATGGGGATAATGGTGGTATTTATTTCTAAGTGTTGTTTTGAAGACTAAATGAATGTTGAATGTGCTCATCATCATCATTGTCATATCTTTATTAGCATCCTTATTAGAGAAAATATATAAAATCTAGAAAAATCTAAAGAAAGTAATCACATATGGTCCCATTATCCAAATAATTTCTTAGTGTATTTTTTTCCTTTTCATGTGTTCATACATTTCTAAACATGAATCACATGTTTTTGTGAAACATAAACATTGCTACTCTAAACATGTGGTTCATGTTTAGAAATGTACGAACCATGTGGAACACTTTTCCTGAAAGGATCATTTTTCCCTTTTTTTCCCAGTATATATATATAATATCATTCTTTTGAACTTTTAGTTAATTTATTTATTTTTATTTTTAATTAATATAGTTTTTGTACTGAAGGTTGAACCCAGGGCCTTGTGCATGCTGAGCATATTCTGTACCACTGAGCTACACACACTCCTGTTCTTCAGTATTCATTTCCAACACCTAAGGTGATTTCACAGTACTGTATCACCCCTAGCAAAATGATCAGCTATCAGATATCTGATACTGAATTGATATTCAGTTTCCCTAATCATCCTCAAATTGTCTTTCATAGCTGACATTTTTCCATATCAGGACTCAATCATGGGTCACCCGTTGGATTTAGTTGTCTTGTCATTTAAGTCATTTTCAATCTAAAATATCCCCCTTCACTCTATTTTTTCCTTTCCAAAGGCATTGATCTGTGGAAATGGCTGGGCCATTGAACCCATGTCTTGGATTTGTTTGATAATTTCCTTTCAGTTTCTTGCCTTTTGTCTGTTCATTGAATTTTCTTTAAATGAGAATTGAAATCTAAAATGTTAAATTATTGGTGATATTAAGTGACAGTGACCAGATCTTGCTGTTGCAAAGTTAGAATTTTCAATTGCAGACGTCAGATAGTATGTGGAATAATGCTTTTGTACAATATGAATATCTACTTCTCCACCACCATTTCATCACCATTTCACCTCATGGATGATCCTTACCTGAAGCAATTATTTTATTGAGGTTATGATAGTATAGTTAGTATAACAACATCTTTTCTTTGCTTTTTTAATTTTTGTGAACTGCCTGTATCTTTATGAATTGTTTTCTGTTAAAATGATTTTTTAAACAATGTGTAACAGCTTTTTATATGTTGAGTATTTTCCTTTTATACTTCAATATGTCACCAAGATTACTTATGAAATACTGAGTGTAATCTCAGCAATGTGAATTTTGCCAGGCTTCAAAAGATGTTAACTGAGGTCTGTTTTATGCTATGTGTTGTTTTAGAGGTTTCATACCTAACCTTAGCAAACTATGTAATATAGGCATTATTATTTATCTAATTTTTTTCAGATGAAGAAAGTGAGACCCAGAGTTTAAGCACTTTACTCTGGTAACCTAGCAAATGAATGGCAACACAGAATAAGTGTAAAATTGGAACAAAATCATTAATTCTTATTGCAGGATAGAGGGAAGATAGAGAATAGCAGCATATGATAAAAATTAAATAGGAGTAGGAGTCTTAATGATAAATTAAGGGGAATCAATAATGGATTAGATATCAGGGTGATATTGGCTTCATAGAACGAGTTTGGGAGGGTTCCCTCCTCTTCTATTTCATGGAATAGTTTGAGGAGTATTGGAATGAGCTCTTCTTTAAAGGTTTTGTAGAACTCGGCTGAGAACCCATCTGGTCCTGGACTTTTCTTTGTTGGTAGGCTTTTGATGACCTCTTCTATTTCATTGCTTGAAATTGGTTTATTTAAGTTGTGTATGTCCTCCTCGTTCAGTTTAGGTAATTCATATGTCTCTAGAAATTTGTTGATGTCTTCGAGGTTTTCTGTTTTGTTGGAGTATAGATTTTCGAAATAGCTTCTAATTATGTTTTGTATTTCACTCGTGTCTGTTGTGATGTTTCCTTGTTCATTCCGAATTTTAGTAATTTGAGTTTTCTCCCTCTTTCTCTTTGTTAGTGTGGCTAAGGGTTTATCAATTTTATTTATTTTTTCAAAGAGCCAACTATTTATTTTGTTAATTTTTCCAATTGTTTCTTTTGTTTCGATTTCGTTGAACATCGACGCAAAAATTCTCAACAAAATTTTAGCAAATTGCATACAAATATATATTAAAAAGATAGTGCACCACGATCAAGTGGGTTTTATCCCAGGGATGCAAGGTTGGTTCAACATTTGGAAATCAATAAATGTCATTCACCATATCAACAGACTTAAAGTTAAGAATCACATGATTATTTAAAAAGATGCAGAAAAAGCATTCGATAAAATACAGCATCCCTTCATGCTCAAAACACTAGAAAAAATTGGGGTAGTGGGAACATTCCTTAACATTATAAAGGCAATCTACGCTAAGCCCATGGCTAATATCATTCTAAATGGTGAAAAACTGAAAGCGTTCCCCCTAAAAACTGGAACAAGGCAGGGATGCCCTCTTTCATCGCTTCTATTCAACATCGTCCTTGAGACTCTAGCCAGAGCAATCAGACAAACCAAAGAAATTAAAGGGATATGAATAGGAAAAGAAGAACTCAAACTATCCCTGTTCGCTGATGACATGATTATATATTTAGAGGAACCTGGAAATTCCACCAGAAAACTTTTAGAACTCATAAGTGAATTCAGTAAAGTAGCAGGCTACAAGATCAATGCTCATAAATCCAATGCATTTTTATACATAAGTGATGAATCTTCAGAAAGAGAAATTAGGAAAACTACCCCATTCACAATAGCATCGAAAAAAATAAAATACTTGGGAATCAATCTCACAAAAGAGGTGAAAGACCTCTACAATGAGAACTACAGAACACTAAAGAAAGAAATTCAAGAAAACCTTAGAAGATGGAAAGATCTCCCATGTTCCTGGATAGGCAGAATTAATATTGTCAAAATGGCTATACTACCTAAAGTGCTATACAGATTCAATGCAATTCCAATTAAAATCCCAATGATGTACCTTGCAGAAATAGAGCAAGCAATTATGAAATTCATCTGGAAGAATAAAAACCTAGAATAGCTAAAGCAATCCTCAGTAGCAAGAGCGAAGCAGGGGGTATTGCAATACCAGATCTTCAACTCTACTACAAAGCAATAGTAACAAAAACGGCATGGTATTGGTACCAAAATAGACAGGTAGATCAATGGTACAGAATAGAGGACATGGACACAAACCCAAATAAATACAATTTTCTCATACTAGATAAAGGTTCCAAAAATATGCAATGGAGGAAAGATAGCCTCTTCAAAAATGGTGCTGGGAAAACTGGAAAACCATATGCAATAGAATGAAATTAAACCCCTATCTCTCACCCTACACAAAACTCAACTCAAAATGGATCAAGGACCTCGGAATCAGACCAGAGACCCTGCATCTTATAGAAGAAAAAGTAGGTCCAAATCTTCAACTTGTTGGCTTAGGATCAGACTTCCTTAACAGGACTCCCATAGCACAAGAAATAAAAGCAAGAATCAACAACTGGGATAGATTCAAACTAAAAAGCTTTCTCTCAGCAAAGGAAACTATCAGAAATGTGAAGAGAGAGCCTACGGAGTGGGAGAATATCTTTGCCAACCATACCTCAGATAGAGCGCTAATTTCCAGAATCTATAAAGAACTCAAAAAACTCTACACGAAGAATACAAATAATCCAATCAACAAATGGTCTAAGGAAATGAACAGACACTTCACAGAAGAAGATGTACAAGTAATCAACAGATATATGAAGAAATGTTCAACATCCCTAGTAATAAGGGAAATGCAAATCAAAACTACCCTAAGATTTCATCTCACCCCAATTAGAATGGCGATTATCAAGAATACAAGCAACAATAGGTGTTGGTGAGGATGTGGTGAAAAAGGAACACTCATACATTGCTGGTGGGGTTGCAAATTAGTGCAGCCACTCTGGAAAGCAGTATGGAGATTCCTCAGAAAGCTTGGAATGGAAACACCATTTGACCCAGCTATCCCACTCCTTGGCCTATACGCAAAGGACTTAAAATCAGCATACTACAGAGATACAGCCACATCAATGTTCATTGCTGCTCAATTCACCATAGCCAGATTGTGGAACCAACCTAGATGCCCTTCAGTTGATGAATGGATAAAGAAACTGTGGCATATTTATACAATGGAATATTACTCCGCAATGAGGAATGATAAAATTATGGCATTTGTAGGCAAATGGACGAAATTGGAGAATATCATGCTAAGTGAGATAAGCCAATCTCAAAAAACTAAAGGACGAATGATCTCGCTGATAAGCGGATGAGGACATATAATGGGGGGTGGGAGGGGTTAGCATTAGGTTTGGGTTAGGTTTAGGGTTAGGGATAAGGAGAGCGGTAAGAATGAAGGAAAGAAGGACTGTATAGAGGGAAAAGAGGGGTGGGAGGGGTGGGGGGGAAGGGAAAAAAAAATAAACATCATTGCCCTATGTAAACGTAAAAAAAAAAAAAATAATGGATTAGAATTTCTGTAAAAGCTGCTGTAATCTTGGGCTTAATGGAAATATAGTATCTAGAATGAAATAAAAGAGTGCTTCATTTTCTTGCTTGTCAAGCTATAACTGAAATGCTATTCTGAGTATCATGCTTTGAGAGGTAGTGAGGCAGCCACTTATGGTGATGCATGCCTGTAATCCTGGTGACTGGGGAGGCTGAATCAGGAGAATCACAAGTTTGGAGCTAGCCTCAGAAATGTATGCCTTAATCAACTTAGTGAGATCCTGTCTCAGTAATAATAATAATAATAATAATGGACGGGATTGTGTCTCAGTGGTTAAGTGCCCCTGCATGGTTCAATCCCCAGTTTTTAAAAAAAAAAAAAAAGGCAGGGAGGCAAACTGGAACACATTAGAAGGGAGCTTCCTTGTTACATGAAAAGTTATAGTAGGATATTTCTTTGGTGCAGTAAGCATTTAGGAGTTATTTTCCTCAATTAGCTACCTTATGAAAGGAGATGATTATTTGTGTGCTCTCATGAAATATCTGGAATCAACGGAGAAAGAGGTATTAGGAGAAAGATTTTCACTCAGTGAGTAAAAGAATGTGCATAATAGCTAAAATGGGGGAAGTTTCAGGAGACTGTGATTTAAAAGTGTTGGGAAAAATATGATGACTCGGCAATAATATCAAAAGATTCAAGAATATGGCAGGTGCTTGGATCAGATGACAGTTAAAGTAGGAAATTTCAATACTGGGTCATAAAAGTTGATTTTAGAAATATGCAGGATATAATGGATATAGGAAGGACATTTATCTTACACAACCTTAGCAATGGGAATTGTAGCCAGGGGAAAACTTCATAGATTTCTAATATCAAATTAGTGAATTAAGGATTGAGTCTTTTAAGAAGCTAAGAGTCAGCCAGGCAAAGAGTGATGAAGTCCTTTCTTGGAGTTTCATTCCTTACTATATCATATTTTGTGAACAACATTATTAGGTAGACTCTTTTGAACACTAGATAGACAATGAAGAGGGATTGGGAGTAGGAAAAGGAGTAGTGTTAGCACCCTTTGGTACCTTAATAATTTGCATCTTAGCTTCCATTTACCTTTTCTCTTCCTTATTTAACGATAGCTGCTTTTCCTCTCTTGCCCTCATACACTTTCTCTGTTGAGATTTTCTTCAAATAGCAGCAAATTCTGGTTATATACAAATATATAATTACATTTTGTTTGTACACTGGATGCATTTTGTGTTTATATTTTTTTTTCTTACTTTGTAGGAATGCTTTGTGTGGAAAGCTTCAGTGTGAGAATGTACAAGACATGCCTGTATTTGGAATTGTACCTGCCATTATTCAAACACCTAGTCGAGGCACTAAATGTTGGGGCGTGGATTTCCAGTTAGGATCAGATGTTCCAGATCCAGGGATGGTGAATGAAGGCACGAAATGTGATACTGGAAAGGTAATCAAAATATTTTCTGTTTATAAAAGAAAATGAAAATAATTAAACTATTATACAAAGTATAATAATAGAGTGCTCTTTTCTGGTTATAAAAGCAATCTATATTTATTATAGAAATGTTAGAAAATCCAAAGGCACCAAGAAGAAAATTAAGAACACCTATAATTTTACCATCCATATTTCTTCACTGGGGTCATATAACTAATATTTTTAACTTGGCAATATACTGTACATATTTCCTGCCTCTATTGATATGCTATTGTTTATTAGCCATTTTGCTACTATTGGGACACTTAGGTGATTTCCACGATGTGTATGTGTCTGTGAGTGTGTTCTAGTGGCATGTGCCTTTGTACCAAAATGTCACAGTGCTTTCCCTGATCATATTCCTTGCTGTGCTGACTCTACTGTTGGGGTCATTTATGAACCCAGTTAGTCAGCCCATGACTTAGAGAGGATAACCTGTGCCAAATTCCTTTTTTAAAAAAACAATATGTAATTAAGACAGTTAGTTAAGAGTAGGGCAGACACTGGAAGAATTCTTGAGATGTCATGAAGTAGGAGTTAGGTTAGAAGTGCTGTGGCAAGCTTCACTATATGAGAATTAGGAGGGAGCAGGATTGTTGAGTGACATGAAGAAACCAACTCACATAGAGGAGTATAGGTGGAGGGGAAAGGTCGGGGGGAGGGAGTGCAATCGAGGGGGCACAGCTGTCTGATTACATAGCCTATTATAAAGATAGATGGGTGGACCCTTTTGTTACCTCAATTTCTACTGTTTCCATATCCAATTCTGCTTCTCACTTCTTACAAAAAGACTCACAAGACTCACATGGTTTTGTGCCTGTCCTTGCAGCTAAACTTGCCTGCTATAGCTATTATAAACAATGCCGAGACAAATGGCTTTATAAACAAAAACTTCAAAACATTCCTGATTGTTTTCTAAGGTTAAACTGCTGTAATGGTGTGCACTTTTCAGGTTTTAGAAATGGTTCTGGCAAATTTCTCTTTGGAAAAGTTGTTTTTTTAAAAATTTTTTTAGTTGTAGATGGACACAACACCTTTATTTATTTATTTATTTACTTATTTATTTCCTCCCTTCTTTCCTCCTTCCTTCCTTCCTTCCTTCCTCCCTCCCTTCTTCCTTCCTTCCTTCCTTCCTTTCATTTTTATGTGGTGCTGAGTATTGAACCCAGTATCTCACATGAGCTAGGCAAGCACTCTACCACTGAGCCACAATCTCAGCCCCAGGAAAAGTTTTTATTACCTCTTATTCAATTATGTTATAAGTGTTTTAAATTCTCATCCCATAGTCAAGGTTAGCAGTTATTATTTTAAAGCCTTCAATGGCGATTCCCTTTTCTTTTACTCTTTCTTGATTATTGGTGATGCTGAATTTTTTTCATCTATATAAACTTATTTATATTTTTATGATTTGCCTGCTGATATTCTTCAACTATTTAAAAATTGACTTTCTTATTAACTTTGAAGAAATTTAACATATGTAAAATGTAATGATATATACATCTACCCCTCCCAGTTTTCTGCTAGCTGCTTCTTTTTGTTTTAGAACTTTTTGCCATGTTTACATTTTTATTTACTGGTCTATTATTATTATTTTCCTTTGTGGTTTCCAACTTTATTTACCTATTTTAATATTTTGATAGTCTTTTCTCAGTATATTGTAAGATTGCTATTTTCTTGTTTCTAAACTTTTTTGTTATTTTAATACTTATCTCTTTAATTCATAGAACATTTTTGTGTATGATCGGAGGTTGACATGCCTTCTTTTTCCTTTTTTCATTTATTCACGGAGAAATTAATGCTATATTCTGAGTTCCAAGGTTATTTTTTTTTTCAGAATGGTTTAACATTTACCTTAACAACCTTAATTCTAATCTCTTTCTCTTTCTCTTTCTTTCTTTACTTCCTTTTTTCTTTCTTTCATTATTTTTTTAAAAATTTATTTTTATTTTTACAGACTGCATTTTGATTCATTGTACACAAATGGGGTACAACTTTTTGTTTCTCTGGTTGTACATGATGTAGATTCACACCATTCATGTAATCATATGTGTGCTTAGGGTAATGATGTCTGTATCATTCCATTATCTTTCCTTCCTCTTTGATTCTAATCTCTTTTTAAATTTGAAATGCTGTTTAAATTACTTATTACATTTTTATGTACATTTGGGTTCAATTTCTGTTTTTCTCATCATGTCCTTTGGTTTGTCTGAATACTCATGTGTCCAGGCTGCCTTGTTTTACTTTGGGTAGTTTTATAAGAATTTTTAATATTCAATAGTATAGTTGCCCCTCATTCTTTTTTCATGCTTTTCTTGGCTATTTTCATTTATTTATCATTTCAGATGAACTTGAGATCATTTTATCAAGGTGCAAAAACTAAAAAAGGTGCTTTGGAATTTTGGTTGGGATAACATTAAATTTATGCATTTATTATGGGGAAAAGTGATATCTTTACATAATTGAGTCTCCCATAGAAGAACATGGTATGTCTCTCCATTTTTGAGGGTCTTCTTTTAAAGGTTTAGTCATAAAGATCCATTAAAATTTTTTGATTAGTTTTATTCCTCAATATTTGATGTTTTTATTTCCACTAGGACTAGGCCCCCTTCTTCCCATTGCTTTTCTAATTTATTGGATTTTCTAATCAGTTTTGACTTTTAAGAAAAGCTATTTTGTTTATATTTTTGACTGGTTATTATTGCTATTCTAAGAAACATTCACTTGTATATATTTATTTTGTTACCAGCCATGTACTTGGTGTAAGGTATTTTTCTTGTTGATTACATTAGCATTTTCTAGATTAAACAGTAATCATCTATAAATAAAAAAAGCTGTTTCCTTTCAGATACTTACAATTTGAATTATTTTTCTCATTTAACTATAATGATAGAATTTTTTAGATAATTTTAAATAATAATGATGATGGTGTACTATTTATCTTGCCTCAAACTTGATTGAAAATGTATCTAACCTTCCAAGATCATATGTGACTTTGGCTGTTGCCTTGAGGTAGATACTATTTATTATTTAAATGAAGTATCTTTTTAGTCCTAATTAAAAAGAATAAAAAAATAAGAATGGGTTTAAAATTTTATGGGTTTTTTGGTAACTTGAAATAATCAAGGTTTTCTTTTGCTCTATTGATTTATGCTGGATTATATCAATAAAGTCCCTAACATTACTTTTACATTATATATGAAATATATAATATCTAAAATTTATTTATTTTAATTTATGTAGTTTTTATTTTGTATTTTATATTATAATCTTTAGTGTTTTATAATCTTTTTGTATTATATTATAGTCTGTTTATATTATAATATAATCTCTTATCAGATTATATTATAATATAAACTTATCATATAATATCTGTTATAATATATAATCTGTTATCAGATTATAATATAATATAAACAGATTATAATATAATGTACTTTTGGACTTTCAAAGGTGGATTATGTGATTATATGATTTCTAGAAAATAGATAAAATTTTACTCTGGGTTCATAGATAGTACACTTAAATCTCACAAAAACTCAGCTAAGACGAGATTAAAGCACAAAAGGAAATTTATTATTCCAACCACAGGATCAAATAAGAAGCTTTGGGATCCAGAATCTTAGATAACGTTCCTCTGGGTTTTCCCATATCTTCCATGCTTCTGGCTTGACTTTATTTCCTTGTGTACGCATACTCCTTACCCTGGTAGCAGGGAAAGACAAATCTCACATCTTCCCAGCACCCTCAGAATAGGTAGAATTGTTGTTCTTCCAACAAGAAATCCAGAGATCCTAGAAAAGGGCCACAAGGCACAGCTTGAAGGTCAAATTGTGATGTGGGAAGGAGTCAGGCTGTGTGAACCTAGGACCTGAGACACATGCTCAATGATGTGTAACCCTCTGCTTAGAAGAGAGCCGATGACAACATCTCTATCAATTAGAGAAATGCAAATTAAAACTACACGGAGATTCCATCTCACTCTAGTGAGAATGGCAATTATCAAGAATATAAGTAACAATAAATGTTGGCAAGGATGTGGGGAAAAGGCTACATTATTGGTGGGTCTGCAAATTGGTGCAACCATTATGGAAAGTAGTTTGGAGATTGCTCAGAAAACTTGGAGTGGAACCACCATTTGACCTACTTATACTTAGCATATACCCAAAGAACTTAAAATCAGCTTACTACTATGGTGTAGCCATATCAATGTTTATAGTAGCTTAATTCACAAAAGCCAAACTGTAGAAACAACCTAGGTGCCCTTGGACAGATGAATGGATAAAGAAAATGTGTATATATACACAATTTCACAGGAATGTTCTTTTATTGAGGGAGACCAGTTTTTTAGTTCTATTCAGGTCTTCAGCTGATTAGATGAGGCCCATCCAAGTATGTAGAGCTGTTTTTTAAAAAATATTTTTATTAGTTGTTGATGGGCCTTTATTTTATTTATTTATACTTGGTGCTAAGAATCAAACTCAGTCCTCACACATGCTAGGCAAGTGGTCCACCACTGAGCTACAACCCTAGCCCAGGTAGAGCTGTTTTACTCAATCTATTGATTTAAATGTTGAATTTGTCCAAAGTCCCTTGCAAAAACATACAGAATAATGTTTGACTGAATATCTGGAAACCTTATGACCTATTCAAATTGACACATTAGCTTAATCAGTTATTATAGATAAAATTCAGAGTAAAAAATATGAATTAGAAGAAAATCTGCAAAAGATGGTAGATTGCAATATTAATTTATCTTCTCTGTTAAGACTGCCCAAAAGATAAATGAATAAATGGGAATAAACTTCAAAGCAGGAAATATAGGAGATCTCATTAGTAAGTAAAGATTTCAAGAACATTTGGAAAACCCAGGGGATGGAGAATATTTCAACAGTAGGGAAACATACAACTTAAAATGCAAACAGAGGATGTGCACAGAAAACACTGCCTTTTAGCTTGACTGAACTGACAGATTTATGATTTGGAAGTCCTGGTTATAGCTGAGTGGGATGAAGCTTGGAAATGATGATGGGAGTATTTTTAGTTTACATAGGGAGAGGCTGGCTCCTCAGCCTACTTCTCATTTCTTGTCAGTGAAGCATCAATAGCTAGTTGCCTATTTTAGGAAGGACATCAGAAGATAATATTTTTGTTGTCCTCCTATGAGATGCCTGCCTCCATGTCCTTTCCTTAGTACACAGTTCTCTTTTATTATGCACCTGTAATTGACTCTAGATGGATTGTTACATGAAGTTGGACAATTCTTGCACAAAAATTTAGAGACAGAAAATGTGAAAGCAAAGGTGAAAATCTGAGAGGATCAATTAAGAATTTTAAATTCAATTAATTTAAATCTCTAATTTAGAGATAAAGAACACAGGTAAAATGGAAAATTGTGAAATTCCAGAGTACTGGTGAAGAATAATCCTAATAACATCCAGAGACAAATAAAAACAAATAAAAAACAGGTCGCAGGTAAAGAAAGGAGCTTAAAACTGAGTTCTGGAAGACAGGGGAACAATACTTTCATATATTTGAAAGGTTCTCAACTTAGAATTTTGTACATAGCTAAATTATTAATCATGTTAGAGGACATAATTAAAACATTCCACACATTTCAATACTCAGAACATTTACCTTTGATTCATCCTTTCTTAGGCACTCTTCTGAAGTAATGTTTCAGCAAATGAGAAAGTAAAACAGGGAGAGAAAAAATTATAATCCAGGAAATTGAAGAATATTAAAGAGAAATGTCAAAATATAGCAGTTGTGTACAAGGCAATCAATTCAGTTTGGAGTAAGATCACCCTGTAGGGAGGTTTCTAGAGAGGAAATTTTAAAAAGAAAGTGATATGGTAGCTTGTTTGAGGGGAAGATACTGGGGTTATAACAAAGGGCAATTGTTGAGAAGAAGGCCGGCTTCACTTGTATCAAAAACAAAAGCTGTATGAAGAGTGAAATATAGTACTTAGCTTTGAAATCTACAGTGTTTCTGCTTAAATGTTGGCAAGGAACACTAACTTCCCACTTTTCATAATTCCTTGTGGTAGAACTTCCATGCAAATAACATTTCTGACCTCAGTCTAATACTCTTCTCCTCCAAGGGAGGCAAAGTGGTTGATGAGTTCAGAAGACACTGGGCACAGGTAGCTCAGGAACACTTCTCCTATCCACTTTCAGAGCTGCCTGCCTGCAGAGGGTATGTTTGGTCTGTTCTCTTAATCATATAGTTCACTTAGCAAGGCAGACTGTTTCTGTAGGGGACAAGCTGTGACTGGGCAGGTAAGTTGGATTCTGGGTACTGTACTAGGAAACCCATTCTTGCTGGGTACTTAAGTCATGTTAAATGCTATGTTGGGCAGAAAGATGATCCTTTAATCGCCTGTTGTTAGCCTCCTCTGTTTTCTCTCACCTGGTTCTGAACTTACTCAGTGACTCAGTTATAACTCAGTGTTAATGATGTAAATATTATACCGTAGTTACTTTGAGAAAGTAGAGGAGGAGCATTGTGTAAGGAAGCTGAATTCTTATTTATCATAAAAGACATTAGTTGATGTGTCTAAAATAGACAAATCAAGAAAAAGCATCTTAATTTAAAATAGGGAGGTAATTATCACAAGAAATAGCAGTTGCCTCTGGACTTTTGATTGACAAGATTACGTAAGAGAGGGTTGGGGAGTTGTTTTTGTCATAAACCCTCCAGCACTATTTTATTTTTAACCATACATATTTATTTATATATTTTAATAGTATACACATATGCACTTATTTATATTTTAATAGTAAGTGAAAAACCAAATGACAACTGGTACTGCATTCTTTAGAAGTGATGTTGCAAGCATTGTGTCAACTTTGTTAAGAATAGTACAGCAAAGTGCTGGTTACCTGGTTTGAAAATCATAACCAAAAAAGCATGCCTTTTTCTTTGCCCCAAATGTTAGCGTAAGAGAAGGCAAAATTTTTGTGAAAATATGCTAACTCTTGGCTTTGGAAATTGAGCCTATTTTTATGACTTTTAAAGACATCAGGCATTTGCTTGGGTTTGGATGAGACACACTGAGTTAATGGGTTGACTCCATGTTCATTTTTTGATGAATATTCTGAATGCATTAGAAAAGAGTGTATTATTGCTTATAACATGTAGTGTTTGATGATTATGTATCCACATCTATCACATTCTTATTTATTGTTCTTAATGTGTTAAAGATTTAGAGAAAAAAATGCCAGTCTCTCAGTAACTTCCTGCTTTCATTTTCTTTTTTTTTTTTAAATTTATTTTTATTGTAAACAAATGGGCATGTTGTTTCTCTGTTTGTACGTGAAGTAAAGGCGTACCATTTGTGTAATCATACATTTACATAGGGTAATAGTGTTTGATTCATTCTGTTATTTTTTCCTTCCCCCCACCCCTCCCACCCCTCTTTTCCCTCTATACAGTACCTCCTTCCTCCATTCTTGCCCCCCTCCCATCCCTTATGTGTCATCATCTGCTTATCAGCGAGATCATTTGTCCTTTGGTGTTTTGAGATTGGCTTATCTCACTTAGCATGATATTCTCCAATTTCATCCATTTGCCTGCAAATGCCATAATTTTATTATTATTTATGGCTCAGTAATATTCCATTGTATATATATATACCACAGTTTCTTTATCCATTCATCAATTGAAGGGCATCTAGATTGATTCCACAATCTTGCTATTGTGAATTGAGCTGCTGTGAACATTGATGTGGCTGCATCACTGTAGTATGCTGATTTTAAGTCCTTTGGGTATAGGCCAAGGAGTGGGATAGCTGGGTCAAATGGTGGTTCCATTCCAAGCTTTCTGAGGAATCTCCACACTACTTTCCAGAGTGGCTGCACTAATTTTCAACCCCACCAGCAATGTATGAGTGCACCTTTTCCCCATGTCCTCCCCAACACCTATTGTTGCTTGTATTCTTGATAATCGCCATTCTAATTGGGGTGAGATAGAATCTTAGGGTAGTTTTGATTTGCATTTCTCTTATTACTAGAGATGTTGAACATTTTTCCATATGTTGGTTGATTGCTTGTAGATCTTCTGTGAAGTGTCTGTTCATTTCCTTAGCCCATTTGCTGATTGGGTTATTTGTATTCTTCGTGTAGAGTTTTTTGAGTTCTTTATATATTCTAGAAATTAGTTCTCTATCTGAAGTATGAATGGCAAAGATTTTCTCCCACTCTGTAACTTCTCTCTTAACATTGCTGATAGTTTCCTTTGCTGAGAGAAAGCTATTTAGTTTGAATCTATCCTGGTTATTGATTCTTGCTTTTATTTCTTGTGCTATGGGAGTCCTGTTAAGGAAGTCTGATCCTAAACCAACATGTTGAAGATTTGGACCTACTTTTTCTTCAGTAAGATGCAGGGTCTCTGGTCTGATTCCAAGGTCCTTGATCCATTTTGAGTTGATTTTTGAGCAGAGTGAGAGATAGGGGTTTAGTTTCATTCTGCTGCATATGGATTTCCAGTTTTCCCAGCACCATTTGTTGAAGAGGCTATCTTTTCTCCATTGCATATTTTTGGGACCTTTGTCTAGTATGAGAAAATTGTATTTATTTGGGTTTGTGTCCATGTCCTATACCATTGATCTACCTGTCTATTTTGGTGCCAATACCATGCCGTTTTTGTTACTATTGCTTTGTAGTATAGTTGAAGTTCTGGTATTGTGATACCACCTGCTTCACTCTTCCTGGTAAGGATTGCTTTAGCTATTCTGGGTTTCTTATTCTTCCAGATGAATTTCATGATTGCTTGCTCTATTTCTATAAGGTACATCTTTGGGATTTTAATTGGAATTGCATTGAATCTGTATAGTACTTTTGGTAGTATGGCCATTTTGACAATATTAGTTCTTCCTATCCAAGAACATGGGAGAGCTTTCCATCTTCTAAGGTTTTCTTTAATTTCTTTCTTTAGTGTTCTGTAGTTCTTGTCACCTCTTTTGTTAGATTGATTTCCAAATATTTTATTTTTTTTCTCGAGTCTTTTGTGAATGGGGTAGTTTTCCTAACTTCTCTTTCTGAGGATTCATCACTTAAGTATGAAAATGCATTAGACATATGAGCATTGATCTTATATCCTGCTACTTTACTGAATTTACTTATGAGTTCTAAAAGTTTTCTGGTGGAATTTCCTGGTTCCTCTAAATATATAATCATGTCATTAGCAAATAGGGATAGTTTGAGTTCTTCTTTTCCTATTTGTATCCCTTTAATTTCTTTGGTTTGTCTAATTGCTCTGGCTAGAGTTTTAAGGACAATGTTGAATAGAAAAAATTGACAACATAAATAGTTGGTTCTTTGAAAAAATAAACAAAATTGATAAACCCTTAGCCACACTAACAAAGAGAAGGAGAGAGAAAACTCAAATTACTAAAATTTGGAATGAACAAGGAAATATCACAACAGACACGATTGAAATACAAAACATAATTAGAAGCTATTTTGAAAATCTATACTCCAACAAAATAGAAAAATCTGGAAGACAGCAACAGCTTTCTAGAGACATATGAATTACTTAAACTGAACCAGGAGGATACACAATTTAAAAGGATCAATTTCAAGTAATGGAATAGAAGAAGTCATCAAAAGCCTACCAACAAAGAAAAATCCGGGACCAGATGGGTTCTCAGCCAAGTTCTACAAAACCTTTAAAGAAGAGCTCATTCCAATATTCCTCAAAGTATTCCATGAAATAGAAGACGAGGGAACCCTCCCAAACTCATTCTATGAAGACAATATCAGCCTGATACCTAAACCAGACAGAGACACATCGAGGAAAGAAAATTTCAGACCAATATCCTTAATGAACATTGACACAAAAATTCTCAACAAAATTTTAGCAAATTGCATACAAAAATATATTAAAAAGATAGTGCACCATGATCAAGTGGGTTTTTCCCCAGAGATGCAAGGTTGATTCAACACCCAGAAATCAATAAATGTAATTCACCATATCAACAGACTTAAAGTCAAGAATCACATGATAGATGCAGAAAAAACATTTGATAAACAGCATCTCTTCATGCTCATTTTATCGTTGCAGATTTTTTATAATGGGAGTACTAATGCTGTATCTGAGGCAGAGTTTCTTGATTATTATAATTTAGTTGTGGATTATAACTTCTATTAATTTATAATGCTTCTTTATTCTATTTTAATGTTTTTGTCTTAAAATTTACTTTAATTGATAGTTTTACTACATTTTATGTTTGTCTAATAAATTTTTTTCCCAGCCCTTTTCAGTGACATTTTGCTTAAAATATGTGAATAGCATCTAACTAGATTTTATTCTATGCCCCAATCTAAATTCTTTTTTTCCTTTGGTAAACATTAAAATTGTAACATCACATTTTCATTATTAAAAATTTTAAAAATATTGTATAAAACAAAAAACAAAGGCACCCTGCCAATGCCCCACTTGTTTCCCCCTTTTCAAACTCATTTTCTAGGGTAATCACTATGACTGCTATGTTGTTTATCTGTGCAGTCTTCACCTTCTCTGGGCATTTAGAAATATTTATACTCTCTACCACTCCCCCCACACACTTTTAAAAAAGCAAAAATAGATTAGACTTTAAGTAATATTCTGAAATGTGTTTACTCAGTGGTACAGGGTAGAGGCCTTTCATGTCATTATAGGAAAACCTACTTTATTACATTATGTATATAGCAATCATTTAATGTATTATGGAAATTTATATTGTTTACAGTTTAGTGCTAAATATCTTTCTGCATTTAATCTGATCTTTTGTGAATACTTTTGTTGGATAGATTCCTAGTAATTTTTTTTAGATTAACCATTATGTACATTTAAAATTTTGATAGAGAGTGCCAAGTTACTTTTCAGTGAGGCAGCAATAATCTACCTTCCACCAGTTGTATGTGAGGGTGTCTTTTATTTTTCCCTGTATTCTTGCCAAAATGAGTATTTTAAAATCTTTGCATTCTGAAAATTGTATTTCCCCACTTGAACATTTTTTATGTCTTTATTAAGTCCATGTATTTCTTTTTCCTGAGAAGTTCATATATCTTCTTTTTTTTGGGGGGGTTGTCTCATATATAAAGAGTATGAGCTGCTAGTTATATCTGTTGTAAATGTGATCTGTAATTTGTTGTTTGCTTTTTACCATAAATGTATATAAAAATATAGTCTGCATCTCCTATTCCAAGTGGTTTATCAGTGTATTCTTTCCAGTTTGATTCCACGTGTTTTACACAGTGAATACTGCCCATCAGAAGAACATTCATTTCTATGGAGAACTTTTGTAATTTTTCTGTTCCTTAAAGTAAATTTAGAAGTTATTAGCACATTTCCTCCTATTTTTATGATCTTATTTAATGTTTCAGCTGTGCACTGTAAATCAATTTTGGAAAGGAAACTCCTTTAATTGCAATAGGGAAACTATTGGTAAATATATGCTCTAAAAGATTTATGGATGCATGAAAAAAGTATTTTTTAAAATGTTTATTCAAGAATACGAGGTAGCTAGAGGGCAGATGAAGTATGAGTTTGTTTTGTAGAATCTTCTGTCCTTTTTGGATTTTTAAACACATAAATATATTTTCTATTTAAAAATTGACTGAAATTATTGGAAGAAATGTATTTCTCTAAGTACAGTTATGTTCAGGCCTGTGTATTTTTTATAATTGTAAAGGTAACTATTGATATTTCCCTGTATCAAAGTGTTTGTTCTCAAATTGTTCTTATTTCATTAGTGTAGTTAAACAATTCTGATCTTGTGTAGTTGGTTACCTAATAAAATTTTAAAATAGTTCCCAAAAGTTTTTAAAAAAAGATTTCCTTATTTGGAAAGATTTTCTTGCTATACTATTTAGTGGGGGAAAAAAAAGTAAAAAATTGAACATATGTTATGATAAATCAAATAAAAAATTTCATAGATTAAAAAAAAGATTGATCTTTTTTTCTAACCTCACAAAAGAGCAGCTTTCACATAGATGTTAATTTTCTAGAAGGAGGAAATTTCTAGTAAGTTTTTAATTGACTCCTGTAGATCTTTAATATTTTTGTGAATAATACTTTTAAATCTCTTTCAGTATTTAGGACTACCTTCTGTTTCATACATCATTTCATGACCCAGAATTTCCACAGCCATATAAGATAATAATGGTTCATTTTCAATAGTACTTTTCATAGAAATGCTTCTATTATTTCATCATTAATCATGATGTTGGAAGATAGGTTTTATTTTACCAACAAAGTATTATTTTATTTTTATTTTTGAGAAAAATTAAAATGTTGAAATGCTTTAAATTTTATCAGCTGCCATTTTGATATCTGTTATAATAACAACAATTTCTAGGAGGTATTATAGTAATAGATTTCCCAAATATTGAGTCTGTCCTATAGTTCTGGGATCAACTCCATTTGGTTACTTTTTTTTTTTTTTTTCTTCAATTTTGGGGTTTGAACTCAGAGCCTTGTGCATGCTAGGCAAGCACTCTACCACTGAGCTACACCCCCAGCCCTGGTCATTTTTTATTTGAAAAAAAAATCCATTTGTGAATATTTTGCCTGGCACATTTATGTTCATAGATTAAAGTTCTCTCTCTCTCTCTCTCTCGGCCTTTATATCATCTTTGTGTTTTTTGATCATTAGTTCTGTCAATTAGTTAATTTTTCTACTTCTTCAAAAATATAACAATACTGGAATTAACGATTCCTTGATGATTTGAAAAGAATTCGTTAATGCAATAATTTACACCCAGATTTTATTCTGGGTACTTCTTTACTAATGTTTTCAGTTTTTCTTTACTTAGTTCTTTATTTTCCCCTTCAGATCTGTAGGAACTTCCAATGTGTAAATGCTTCTGTTCTGAATTATGACTGTGATGTTCAGGAAAAGTGTCATGGACATGGGGTAAGTAATCCTCTCTCAATTGATGTGTTTATGAAAGTAGTGCTGACAATGAGAATTTACTATAAGAATGAGATGAGAATTCCCAAGATTTCTTGATTTTAAGATGAGGATAAATTTGTTGATACTGATGAACTTTTCATTCTTAAAAAGAGTGTTTATGAGTGTGTATGAATTTAGTCCTCTCTCTTGGTTTCCATTCTAGAGTTGATGATACAGAGCAACATTCACAATTAACAAAAGTGGTATTTTGATTGTTTTGAAGGTATGTAATAGCAATAAGAATTGTCACTGTGAAAATGGCTGGGCTCCCCCAAATTGTGAGACTAGAGGATACGGAGGAAGTGTGGACAGTGGACCTACATACAATGGCAAGTAATATTGAAGAAATTAGTGCAATCTCCCAGGGGCCTGACACATGAATTGGGTATCCTTGTAACTTTCCCTCACTTTCCATATCATTGGTACATTAAATTGTGTTGATTTTGCCCCCCTAAATTCTTTGCACAGGCTTCCAGGTTTTTTTGTTTGTTTGTGTTTTTCTTCTCTATTTCTTCCAATTTCTTGCCTGAACTTACAGAATAACCTCTTCAAAGATTACCTGTTTACCACCTTGCTCCCTGTGATCTGTGGTCCATACTACATTATGGAGTTTTAGTGTTTTTCTTTAAGAATTCAGTTTTGATTATGCCAGTATCTTGCTTAAAATTCAGTGCTTCTGTGTTGCTATCAGAATGAAGTCCACAGATCCTTAACATGATTTATCCCTGCATGATTTGTCCCTAGCTTACCTTTCCAGTCTCATTTTACCATGCCCAAGACAAACTGATTTCTTTGACTCCTCTGATAGGTTACAACTTTCTTTTACCTCTGAGCCTTCAAATCATTTTATTTTCACATTGTTGGAACTTGGATAATGCCTGCTCAGATTCAGTTTATACCTTATTCCTTGATGGAATTTTTTCCTAACTGCCTATATCTGAATTAATCTGTTTCTTCTCTTTGCTCTTCTAATACTAAATTTAGCATGATCATATATTATATTTCTACTTATTTTTCTGCTTATTTTTATTTCCTGATGAAATCCTTGTTTACAGTATCTTCCTAATGAAAACATGTACTCTCTTTCTTTTTGGTAAATATTAGGTGGAATGTCTGGCTCTATAGTAGGTATATACCTAACTTTTTATTTTTATAACTTTGTTTTAATTATTTATTTATTTATTCACTCATTTTTATGTGGTGCTGAGGATTAAACCCAATGCCTCACATGTGCTAGGCAGGCACTGTACCACTGAGCTACAGCCCCAGCCCTATTTAACTTTCTAAGAAATTGCCAAAATGTTTCTAAGAGTGGTTTTAATAGTCCTTCTTCGTCCATGATTTTAAATTCCATGGTTTCAGTTACTCATGGTCAACTATAATCTGAAAAATCATCATGGTTTAATGATCCAGGGTCATCTGGAGCAGAAAGGTCCCCTTCTGACATTGTCAGAAGGTCAATAGAAGTCTAATACTACATCACAATACCTATGTCATTCACTTCACTTGATCTTAGTACATGGGCATTTTATTATTTCATATAATCACAAGAAGAGAGGCAAGTATACTACAATAAGATATTTTGAGACAGAGCCCCCCCAAAAAAACATATGCACATAATTATATTACAGTATATTGTTATAGTTTTTCTATTTATTACTTATAACCTCTTAGTGTACCTGGTTTATAAATTAAACATTATCATATGTATGTATATATAGGAAAAAGCATAGAATATGTGTGTATGTATGTGTGTATGATTCAGGTGTCCACTGGGGGTCTAGGAACATACCCCTGTGCATAAGGAAGGACTACTGTATACCATATTACATTCTCACTAGTAGTATGTGAGGGTTCCAGGTTCTCTACATTTTCTTTAACATTTGATATGATCAACCTATTTAATTTTAACCATTCTAGAAGATACATAGTGGTAGTTTATTAGAGTTTTAATTTGCATTTCTCTAATTACTAATTATGTTGAGCATCTTTTTCTTATTGGAAAAGATTAAATTTTATTAATTACCATATGAAAAAATGGTATATTGTGAATAAATTGATAGCAAATGTAATGCCAGCAGATAAATATGATTCCTCATCAACAACATGCTATTGTGATTCTTTTGATTAATTTCTCTACTCTGATAATTGTTCCCTCTAATTGTAAGAATAAGACTAATTACTCATCAGTCATGCTACACAGCTGTGGCCATTCAGTAGAACACATTCCTTTCCTCCAATACAAACCCCAGTCCCTTAAGATCTTAGCCTCCTCTTTAGTCAGTTGGTACGGCATTCCTGATCTATATCCCACAGTAGTTCACTGTGAAGACCAGACTGTGTGGAACACAGTAGGCAGGATGATTGACATCATGATTTTATGTCATGCTCAGTCTCTTCCAAATACTCTTTAGCACAGACAATATTAAATATTAAAAGACAGTGTCCTCATTCTCCAGAAATATGGATAGCAATTATCTTCATTTTATGAACTAATATCTTTTTCCCCATGGATTCCTTTCTGGACACTACCATAAGAGGGTTGTAAGGAAGACTTAAAGCTCAAAAAGAGCAAGATGGTCTGTGCAACAAATCTCAAAAAAATACAATCTTTTATAACTCAAATTGAACATTTTCAAGTGTTCTTTCACCTTTGACTTATGCCGTGTGTTTTAACATTTAGACTTGAAATTTGGATGTCATATGCAAGTCCAAAAGTTAACCTTGGAGAATTAGAGACTTATTTGTTCTTCCTATGAATATTCTGATCTGGAGTCTAGTGTGAGAATTGGTTAAATAATTTACCACATCATTATATTCCTAAGAGTTCTTTCCAGTATGGGTTCTTTGGTGAATTTTGAGAACACGCCTTTGAAGAATGACCTATCTAGGGTCACGATGTCTGTCTGGTTTCTCTGCAGAATAAATCCTGTTATGACAATAAAAATCACAAATGTTTGACAAAATGACTTAGTATATTCATTACATTTGGAATGTTGCTTTTCTGTTGTAATACTCTGTCCACTGGTTTTGAGGCTTGGATGAAAACCTTATCATATACATGAACTTTAAATGGCTTCCTCCAAGATGTCTCTTTTGATGCCCACTCCACTTTGAGATCTGGAAAACTCTGTCATATCTAGTATGCTTTTAGTTTTTGCTTTTTAGTATAGATTCTATAGGTGTTGATTATTGTTTGAATTCATAATGTGGGTTCGCCACCTTTAGTGTTCTCTCTCTAGGACATATTATTGAAGGTTGAGCAAAATGTGAATCGTGCCAGAAAACCTTGGCACATTTATGACATTTCTATGGTTTCTCTCTAGTATCAATCATCTGATGTCTACTGAGGCAGAAGTGCTGAAGACAGGATTTGCCAGTTATTACATTTTTATCAGATTTTTCTCCAGAGTATCTTATCTGATAGGTACTGAGGTCTGAGTATATACTAAAATATTTGCCATTCTAGGTACATTTGTGAGGTTTTTCTCCAGCATGAATCCTGTGGCAAATCCTAATATCAGACTTTCACCTTAAGGCCTAGTTACATCCAATGCATTGATATGATTCCTCTTCATTAGGGACTAACTCAAGGTTACTAAGCCTTAAATGAAACCTGCACATCTAGTAAACATAGAAAGTATTTCTCCAGTGTGAACTCTTTAATGGTCTCACATGCCTTGAATGTTGAGTGCGATTTGCCTAATTCATTTGGTGACTTTTTCTCCATGATGAAATCTCCAAAAATGTGCATAGTAATTGTCACTGAAGACCTTGCCATATCCTCTCCAGTATGGATTATATGATCAGATTGGCCTGAATGCACACTAAAGACTCTGCCACACTTACAACATTTAGGTGTGCAAGGTGCCAGTTTTGCCTTAATATCTAAATATATTCATTGCACTTTTAGAAAACTTTTTGCTGTACTGGAAATTGAACCTAGGGCCTCAAACATGCTAGGCAAGTGCTCAACCACTGAGCTACATCCCTAGTACTTTATTTATTTTGCAACAGAGTCACACCAAGTTGCCTAGGGTAGCTTTGAACTTGTGATCTTCCTGTCTAATTTTTTTTTTAACCTAGCTGGCATTACAAGTGAGCACCACTGCTCCTGGCCACATTCATACAATTCTAAGATTTCCCTCTAGTGTGAAATCTTCATTGATGTGCCAGGAATGAATTTAGACTGCAGACTGCTATATTCATTATATTTCTTTTTTTTTTTTTTTAATATTCATTATATTTCTAAGTTTTCTCCCTGGTATGAATTCTTTGATGAGATGCAAGGTATAAATTTTGACTAAAGACATTCTGCATTCATTACATTTGTAAGTTTCTCTCCAGAATGAATCCTGGAGTGTGCAAGGTGTGAGTTGTGACTAAACACTTAGCTACCTTTATTAAATTTGTAAGATTCCTTCCCAGTCTTAATTATCAGATGCTCTGCAAGGTATGAATTGTGACTGAAGGCCTTATGATATTTATTACATGTCCGGTTTCTCTCCAGTTTGAATTTTCCAGTTTTGTGCAAGGTGTGAAATATTACTGAAGACCTTGCTACAGTCATTGCATTTGTAAGATTTTTTTTCTCCAACATGAATTATCAGATGTTGTACAAGATATTGTGACAGATAACTTTGCCATATTCATTACATTTGAAAGGTTTCTCTCCAGTTTGACTTCTGTGAGGTTCAATTTTATATTCAGAATATGCCACATATATTACAAATAAATTATTTTCTCTAGTGTAAATTATCTCATACATAGGAAAGTGTGAGTCTTGATTAAAGGATTTGCTCCCTTCTTTACATTTGTAAGGTTTTGGAGTAATGTGTTTCCTGTACCACTATGAATAATAAAGCATTATTACATAGTAATTTTTATATATATGAGGAATGTCTGACACTGGAAGGAATTCTTTGGTGGGTTGAAAGTGAGGAAACATTGTTGATAGACTCACATTAATTCCATTTGTAAAAGTTCCCATCGTTTTTAGATAGCTTCAGTTCAGGCAAAATGGGACTGAACATTAATCCATGCAAATTTTTGTTATGCTTCTTTCCTACATTTCTTCTACCATGCTCATCTTTCTGCCAGTGAGATTTTCTGTTTGGGTCAAACGAAATTCTGTGTAATATCTTTTATCATCTCTCCAATGCCACTCAACGTCACATATTTTTTTGAATTTCTCTGAAGCACAATTCTTCAATGATTTTTTTGTGTCTCCATTGTCAGTGTTTGGAATAATTCTCCCACATTGCTCTTCTCTTTTGGTGGAAGTTTTTTTTGTGTGTGAAAACACATTAAGGAGTGATATCTGTGTTCACATATTTGATATGTTCCTATTCAGTTGATTTTCTTATTTCCACTTGGCCATCCATGGTCCAGGACTTCTTCTCTTGCTCCTCAGGAGTGAAGTCATCTTCACCCGGAGAGACCAGGTTCCTGTAATTCTCCCACATCACAGCCCAAAGCCCTTTGAGCAGGATTCAGACATTTTTATTCCTCCTCAGAAAATTTGATGGCCACATCTCTGAATTTTAACAGACTAGTCTATGCTTTGGCCATCTCTCTGATAGGCTTGGGTTCTGTAGGGAGCAGATTTGAGAATCTTTTCATGTTTTTTTTTGGCCATACACGTGTCTTCTTTAGTGATGTATCTGTATTTTTTTCCCCAAACTTGAATTAGGTTGTTTGTCTTCTTGAGTTTTGGGGGTTCTTTATATATTATGGATACAGGTCCTCTCTCAAATGTGTGCTTTTTTCCTCCTAGTCTATTAATTTTGGGTCTACTTAGTTGTTCTTTCTGGCATCTTGAGGTGAAACATGAAGTCATTGATTTGAGATTTTTCTTTTTCTAATATAGGCATTGCAGAGCTATCAATTTTCCTACAAATAATCCTTTTTCATCCCACAAATTTTGATATGTTGTACAGCTCAAAATCACCTCTAATGTTTTTTTTTATTTGACTTACAAGTTATTTAGAAATGTTTTATGTATTTTTTTGAAGTGTCTGGGGATTTAAATTAATATAGCCACTCCAGATTCCTTTCTGTTAGACAGCATGGGAAATCTTTTTCCATCCTTTTATTTTTAGTCTGTTTATGTTATAAGCAGCATATAATTGAGTCATCCCTTTTTAATCCAGTCTGCTAATCACTGGCATTTGAGTTGTTTTGACAATTGGTATTTAATTGGGTTATTGATACCTGTGAGTTTAATTTTACCATCTTGATTTTTTTTTTTTAAGTAGTAGTGTCTCTTATAGTGATATTGTACCTCTTCAGTATATTTTCATTTCTCTGTTCCTGGCTTTTGTACTATTGTTGTCATGTATTTTTACTTGTACATATTTTATAGACCCTACAATTCAATGCTACTACTTTTGTTTTCAATAGTAGATTACTTTTAAATAGATTTAATAATAGAAAAGATCTTTTGTTTGCCCATATGGTTACCATTTATAGTGCTTTTCATTTCTTTGTGTAAATTTGGATTTCCATCTGATATCATTTAATTTCTGTTTGGAGGACTTCTTTTTATATTTCTTGTAGTGTAGATTTACCAGAGGTAAATACTTTTCACCTTTCATAGGTCTGAAAAAGATCTTTTCCCCCCCTTCCTTAAATGATAATGTAACTGGGTAAAGGATTCTAGAGTGACAGCATCTCCCTTCCTTATATTTATAAAAATAGCCCTACATTGTCTCCTGACTTGCATTGCTTTTCCTGAGAAATCTGCTGTCATCCTTTTTTTGTATGTGTATAATTCCTTCTGTGTGTAATGTGTTCCCTGCCCACCCCAGTTGCTTGTAGGATTGTTTTCTTTATCTTTGGTTTTTAGTTGTTTATTATAACTATGTTTTGGAATTTGTTGAGATTTTTGAGGTTTTAGAGTTTTCTTGAAATTTGGAAAAGTTTTGATAGTTCTTTTTTCTTTTTTTTTTTTTTCTTGTCTTCCTCTTTCTCTCCTCTTCTTAAGGGATTCCACTTTCATGTATATTTGCTACTTGGAGTTCTTTCACATATCATTGATCTGCTGTTGATTTTTTTATTATTCTCTATTCTCTAGTTTTGATTAATTTCTTTTGGTATTCTTCAAGTTCACTCTTCTTCTGTAAGGTTTAATTTGCCATTAATTCTCTCTGGTCTATTTCTTAGGTATTGTAACTTTTATTACTGAAAGTTTCTTTTTTTTTTGTATACTCATGATTCTGGACATGTTTAATCTTTAGCTTTCTGAACAATTGGAATAAAGTTATTATTTTAATAATTTCTAATGTCCTTATCTATTAATTTTATCATATATAATGTTTCTCACATACTTTTGATTGATTTTCCCCTTCAGTTTGCATCATATTTTCCTGCATCTTTGCATGCCTTGTAATATTTTAGTGGATTCCAGAAATTGAGAATTTGTCTTGTGGACTGGACATTTTGAATTTCTACTGATGAACTTCGTTTGCTCAAGTTACTTGGACATAGTTCAATTCATCTCAGTCTTACTTTTAAGCTCAGTTAGTCAAGAACTGAGTAGCAAATAGTCTAGGGCTGATTTTGTCCCATTACCAAGGCAAAAAAACCTTTAGTTTATTCTCCTAGTTTATTGCCACATTAATTAGGAGGTTTTCTGATGTGAATTATAGATACAGGCACTCTTCCTGGTCCTGTATGAACTATGGTTATTGAACCCAACAATCCTTTCATGTGGTTCTCTTCTCCAGCTTCAAGTAGCTTCTTACATGCATATTTGATCAGTAGTCCACTACATATTTGAGGGAGACCTTCTGCAGGTCTTTCAAGTTCTCTCTCTATGGCTTGTTTCCCTCTGGTATGTTGCCCCAGTGGACTCCATCTACCTTGGCCTCGCCAGAGCACCAACTCTGTGTCTTCCTCAGTGGCCTTGGTTTGGGCTCCCATAACCTCACTATGCTCATTAACTTTCTCTAGGCAGTAAACTGGGGCAATTTTAAAGTTTACTTTTTTCTGTCTTTTAGGAATCATTTGTCTTCATTTCCTGATATCTAATGTCTTGAAAACTCTTGTTTCATATATTTTGTCTTGTTGTTTAGCTGTTTAGTTTGGTTGAAAAATCTAGTCCCTGGTTGTATCTTGGCTAGACATGGAGGTCAGAATTGTGGATTTTAATGGATATATATTCCATTGAGTGGATGTTCCATAACTTATTGTTACTGTTTCTAAATATTTGACATTTAGATTGTTTCTAAGTTTTTGATATGCACTGTTAACCTTGTGGTATACATCTTAAGACATATGCATTTGAAGGATAAGCAATGGAATTATTTGGATGAAGGATATAATCCTTTTTATGGTTCTTAAAAATCAAATGAACAATACCTCTGACATGAACAGTGTGAAAGTATTAATATCAACATAATCTTGCCAATGTTGGATGCCTTAATTTAAATTTTCCTATAATAAGTGTAAATTATTGTATATCAAGCTTGCTTTGATTTTTCATATTTTGATTTTGAATTGGAACACTTATTGTTACACATGGTTTTATGCAATATTTAACAGAAATTTCTTATACAAACAGAATTATGAGAAAAATTTTAGAGCTTACCATTTCTTTTCATATCTGCTATATTGTTTCTTCAAAGAACACAGAACAGATAAAACTAATGTTAACTAGTGAATTTTTTAAAAATGTAATGAAATTTAAAATCTAGAAGCCATAAAAAATAAGATTGATAAATTCAACAATACAAAAAATAATAAACTTCTGCCTGGAGAACAGTCTACTATCATAGACAAATGATAAAATGGGGAAAATATCTAACTTACATCACAGACAAAGCTAATCTCTCTAACATATAAAGAAGTTTTAGAAACTGAGGAGAATACCAAAAATCCAATAGAAAAATAGTCAAAGGACTGAGCTTATAAAAGATATGGAAATGTGTGCTCCAACATAAAAAACGTGCTTCATTGATAGTATTAAAAAGAGAAATGTAATTTAAAATTACATAAGATAGAATTTTTTTACCTACTAGGTTGGCAGAAATCTAGAATTTTGGCTGAGGGCGAATGTATGAGGAATTTTTTTTTTTATATGTTGTTTGTAGAGGACAATTTGACAATTCCTAAAAAAAAAAAGGATGAGTTATTTGCCCTTTGATATAGCTATTCTGCTTTTGGGAAATTATTTTGTAATTATTACCTGTGTTCATATAATATGACATGTGTACAAGGTTATTCATTGTAGCATTTTTCTTCAATAATGAAATATTAGAAAAATCAAAGTATCTATCAGTAGGGTACTGGATAAATAAACTATAGAACATCCTCACGATGGAGTTTTGTATAGCAACACAGAAAGTGAGGAAGCCCTCTCTGTGTGATTTAGAAAGATATGTAGATAAGTGGGGGGGAAATGATGTGCTAAAGTGTTTATGTTACCTCTTGTGTAAAAAGGGTTGACCATAAAAACAAGTATTCATGCTTGCATGAAGCACTACCATAAGATTAAATAAGAAACTATTACAAAAATGAAGTGAACAGGATAAGTGTGAGAAAAACTCAGTGTACGCAACTTATATCAGTTTTATTTTTGAATAACATAAAAGGTAATGTACAACATTTATAATCACCTAGTATGTTCTGGATAGGTGAGTTAACATCCAGCTTAATGGCCATTAACTTAAATCTCATCTCTCTAGGAAAGAATACTGCATTGAGGGATGGACTTCTCGTGTTCTTCTTTTTAGTTGTTCCACTTATTGCCCTTGCCACTTTTCTCTTCATCAAGAGAGATGAATTACGGAAAACCTACTTCAGAAAGAAGAGATCACAAACATATGAGTACTTAGATCTTTTTCTTTTTAATCTTATTAAATAATTTAATTATCGATGATGGTCATATCATACAGATTTGCAATCCTTTAATAATAGGGTTCTCCAATTTCTTTCTGTTCTTTTGAAGTGATTAGTGATTAGCCACTTCTTATAATGGGTAAGGGAAAAGATTATGGGGACCAGCCTGTATGCTACTGAAAATGACTATTAGTGTTCATTTCATCTAACATTGATTTTTGATAGTGAGGTAAGTAGAATTTGGGCTGTAATGTCTCACTTGGGTCTTCTTCTAATTAGAAATTAAAATATGAGATGAAGATAAAACATGTAAATATTGAAAAATGTTCTTCTGTGTCTTTATTTCATATGTTAATTCTCAAATAGAAAGAATTCTTCAATTCTCAGTTTTGGAAATAGATTTTAAGAAATAGATTTTGATAGAAAAAGTTAAAGTTGTCATAGTTGAAATACCTAGCATTTCTAGTCTGTAGGTTAGACTCTTATAAACCTCTCTTAATTATCACTTTTAATATGTTGGCATCAGAATGTAGCATATATTAGCATGAACCTTGTAATCAGATCTGAATTCAGGTTCCAAGTTAGTTATTAGTGAGAAATATGAGCTGAAACTATAAATGAAGCTCTTTGAGTCTTGGTTTACTTCTTATAAAATGGGAATCATAATAATATTACCTATCTTTGATGCAAGGATTAAATGAGGAAATAACAAAACTCATATAAGCTCATTGAAATTACTTAATAACTAAATGTGATGGGTGTGATAATGATTTCCAAATATTCATATCTAGCTTTGCTCACCTTTGCTTCATGGCCCTATTTCTCACTTGGTACATAATATTTTCCCAGAGTGTCCTGACATTAACTTTAATTTTTAATGTATCCTATTTTTATCTTCCTATCACACTTCCTACTGACCATTCTATGCAGATCATCCCCCAATCTGCATTTTGCTTTTTGTTCAACAGCTACAGGTACCTCCCTACATCTCTACTTAGCTGAATACTGTCACCTGAATATGTCTAACACCTCCTATCTTTCCAGCCAATCTATTTGCTGCTCTTGGACTTCCTAATTCTTAGAGTGACTATTTTAAATCTTACCTATGCAGTTTAAGAATATGCTTTATTCTTTTCTGATTTTAGAAATATTTGAGGAAAAAAAGTTGGGGATTACTGGCCTAATTGACCAAATTTCATAGACTTTTATTTAAAACTGTGGTTCCTAATATGTAAGAATTAATCATATGGAAACTTCTAAAAGTCATATAAAGACATCAGCTCTCTTCGTGATCATCATCATCATCACTAACAACATTATTATTCTGTACCAGGGAAAAATAAAAGATATATTGATGTGTAATGTTAATATTTTGATTTAACTCAAATGCAATCATGTTTTTCAGATCAGATGGCAAAAATCAAGCAAGTGTTTCTAGACAGCCAGTGAGTGCTCCTCGCCACGTTTCTCCAGTGACGACTCCTAGAGAAGTTGTAAGTTTAAAATGAAAAATTCTTTTTCTTTACTATGTTTAAAAAATAGGCTGGAGATAGAATTCAGTGGTAGAGCACTTGCTTAACGTATATGAGACTCTGGGGTCAAACTCTATTACTACAAAAAAAGGTTATATACATGTAAACATAGGTACTTAAAAATTTGGGAGTACCCTAGGTGATCCCTGAATTAAAGGAATACCAGCAGAGTCCCTGCCTTGAAACCAAGTTTGAAAAATTGGGAAATTACCTGAGACCCATGCTCTCAATGTTTTTTTTTTTTTGGTTGTTGTTGTTTCCCTGTCTTCTGCCTTTTTGTTTTCAATACCTGACTTCCCTAGAGTGTGTTACCAAAGATGTGGTGCTGAACTCCTGGATAGATCTAATTGTCTTAG
This sequence comes from Sciurus carolinensis, assembly GCF_902686445.1. Taxonomy (NCBI): domain Eukaryota; kingdom Metazoa; phylum Chordata; class Mammalia; order Rodentia; family Sciuridae; genus Sciurus; species Sciurus carolinensis. The sequence goes on along the minus strand of NC_062216.1, from coordinate 53,936,170 downwards.
CGATAGGACCCATGATCACTGTTCCTGCATGTATTACAGAGTATTGGAATAAAGATATACTTTTACTCATATGCTTATGTCCCTAAGCAATATATATAATATATATGTTATTCACATGTATTATACATAATATTTAATCTGCTTTTAAATTTTTTAGCATGTTTTGATATTTTACCAACAGTGTACAAAGATTCCCTTTTTAAACATATTCGGTGCACTTGTTATCTTTAGTCTTTTTGTTAAAGCATTCTTACTGGGGTGACGTGATATTTCATTGTGATATTGGTGTGCATTTCTGTGATGATTAACAATGGTGGACATTTATTCATATACCCATTGGCCCTTTGTATATTTTTGTTTTAGAAATGTCTTTGGACCTGTTGCCCATATTTTAATTGGGTTGGGTTGGGTTTTTTTTTTTTTTTTGCCACTGAGCTTTTTGAGTTCCTTGCAAATTCTAAATATCAACCCCTTATCAGAAATAGGGTTTGAAAATATTTTCTTCCATTCCGTAGGTTGTCTCTTCACTCTGTTGATTGTTTCCTTAGCTCTGCAGAAGCCTTTTCATTTGATGTAATTTATTTGTCTGTTTTTGACTTTTGTTTCCTGTACTTTCAGGGTCTTGCCTCCCGAATCCTTGCCTATCCAATTTTCTGAAGCATTTTCCAAATATTTTATCCAGTAGTCTTAGTTTAGTTCTTATATTTAAGTCTTTAATTCATTTTGAGTTAAATTTTGAGTGTGGCGAGAAATAGGAATTTAGTTTTATTCTTTTGTATGTGGATATTCAGCTTCATATAAGCAGCTATTTTTTTCTTGGAACTTTGAAGAGAGATTACCTTTTATATTCTGTTGCATTTTAGAAGTTGTCTCTTATTCTAATTATTGTTCTAGGTAATTTCTTTTCCATGTCCTTTTTCTTCTGTATCCTTAGAATACTAGTTGTGGCCTTTTAAAAACTCTTTAGTGGCATGTTTCACTATTGTGTACAACTATGATGCACTAATAAAAACATTAAAATAAGAATGCCTTTCAAGGCAGAGAACTGTAGGCCACCTGTGTGTTTACTGGAATACTGTGCAGCAATTAAAAAGAAATGACCAGGAGGAAAAAAAAAATACTCCTTCATAGATAGGTAGAGTTCCTAAATCTTAGGATTTACTTTTCAACAATTCTACAAAATTCTTAACAATTACTTCTTTAAATGTTGCCTCTGTCTCATTATCTTATTAACTTTTGCCATAGCTCCTATTAGATGCGTGTTGAGACTTTTCATTGTTTTCCAAGTTTCTTAACTTCTTTGATATTTCCAGTCTTTTCATGTACTCCATTCTGCTGATGTTACACCTACCTTTCATTCACTAAATCTCTCCTAAACTACGCCAAATCTGTTATTGAAACTTTTTGTTGAATGTTTAACTAATTTTATAGTGTATTTCATTCCTATAGTTTTCTTTATTTCAAATCTTTCTGCTTATTTGTGATAGTTTCTTACAGCATCGCATACTTAATGCTTTTATTTCTGTACACATGTAAAAGACCCACTTTATGTGCTTTATCTGATCATTTTAATATGTACAATTTTGGTTAGCTCTGTGGTTTTTATTCCTGCTGACTTTTGTTTCTTAGTGTACTTTGTGAAAATGATTATAAACTCATTCTTTGGAACCTTGCATATGGAAATTATTTGAGTACTGAGTTATAGTAGGTTCCTTACAGAGTTGGAATGAAGGCTCTGTGGGAACCTTATATATATTCCTTGGCCAGATGCCTGGGGCATGGTCAACCTTTAATGTCCAACATATTTTTTTCATGGTGTTTTGGGGCCACACAGCTTCTATGAACTCTGCCCCCAAGTCCCTGTTATGATGACTGTGGGTAGAATTTCTCCACAAAGTCTATTTTATTTTCCTTTTCTCAGTACCACGGCCAGTATCCCATTGTAGCAAGGCTTGTATCCCCACTGACCTTTCTTGAGGCAGGTGTTCCCTTTTCCAGTTAACTCTGTGGGCCTGTCACTCTTCAGATGCCAGATTTTATATATGGTGTTATAATAAGGCAAAACTTAGGCCCTTTGTTTTGCCTCTTGTGTCTTTGTGTTACCTGAAAATGCAGACAGTGGACTTCCAAAGAAGACATCCACAGGAACGCCACTCCATACTTTGTACTCTTTCATACTTTCTTGTTGTTTTTGGCCTTTATGCTGTTTTTTACTTCCCATTAACTCATCCAAGCATTTTAAAATACCTTTTTAATATTTTGATTGGCAATTTAGATGCTCCATACTGGGAGGTTTTCTCTGGATATTTGGTGCTTTCTTTACAAATAATCAGTATATACCCCATTTTTTTAACAACAGCATGCTATTCCAACTTACAGATTTACTACAAATTTAAAACAGGTTGTTTCCTATCTTAACAGAAAAAAAGTGGCATCAGGCATCCTTGTACGTAGACCTTTGCATAAGTATAAAAGTATATGTCAGATAAATTCCCAAAAGTTGGAATTTAAGAAATTTATCAACATTATCTAATTGACAAATCATAATTACATACATTTATAGGGTACAATGTGATATATTAATTTCTATAAATAATGAGGAATTTTAAATTAAACTAAAATACTTAACACCTTTGTTACTTATAATTTTTAGCTTTTTAAATCTATTTTTAATTGACAAATAATTATATATATTTCTGGGATACAATGTGATGTTTTGGTCAATGTATACATTGTAGTAAGATTCTGTTGAGCTAATTAACAGATCTGTCAGCAAATTATCATTGCGAGAAGTGGAGTTTAACTATCCTGCAAAGTTCTGTGCCCATGGTTTGGTAGAAAGAGATAGAGACATTTTCTTGACTCTCTTTTCCAGTTCTAGAGTACATGCAAACTGAATGTGGGGAAAATACAGCATGTGATAGACCACCTGTCCTGTGGCAGGACTTGACAGTGAGTGCTCAAGGTTTTCTCCAGCACTGAACATGACCTGACACTCACAGAGTTTTAGGAGTTAACGGTTGATAGTAGAGAAAATCCTGATCAAGACTCATCAGTGATGAGTAATTCCATGAGTTTCCTTTTTCCCAGAGTAATGTTATATGTGAAAAATATTTTTGCTTTTACTTTCTTATTTGGGGATGAATTATATAATCCCACTTTATTGTAAAATTTCATTTCATCTTGTCAAGGAAGAATATTATGAATTCCAAAGTGAAGGATTGTAGATCAGTGGTATTTACAGTACCAGTTAGGTACTGTATAGATTTGACAAGGACTTTGAGAAGATTTTATTTAAAATGTATTGACATAATAGTTAATTTGAACCAAGATAATTGTATTTTGGTATTTTTTAATTAAAAAAAAAGTAAAGCTTTAAAAAAAGGCTTTTTTTACCTCAGTGGTAAAGATATGTTGAATAAGCAAAATATTTTGTTTATTTATTTTTTGTGGTGCTAGGGGTCCAACCCAGAGCTTTTCACATGCTAGACAAGTGCTTTACCAGTGAACTGCATTCCCAATCCATTAAAGCAAAATATTTTTAAATGTCAGCATTATAAGTAGTCTGTTAATTTAAGTATACTAATTACTTTTACAAAAAAAAAAAAACCCAAATTATACATAAGACATATCGATGATTGCATTGTGGTAATAACATTACTATCTTTTTCTTTTTAGCCGATTCATGCAAACAGATTTCCAGTACCAACTTACGCAGTCAGGCAGCCTCAGCAGTTTCCATCAAGGTCTGAAGTGCATTATATATATTATTTATATTATTATTATGCATTATTCATATTACTTGACCAGAATAAAACCCATTATGCCTTATAATTTCCCTTGTATTTAATTTAGGTAGTTTAATTTAGGGCAAGTTTAGACAGAACACAATTTTAAGAAGGATTTATAAAGAAGTTTTATAGTTTCATATAAATTTTGTCATATTAATGCAGTATCAAAAGGAATTTAAAGAAGTCTAATTAAGACTTACAGTGAACTGCTGCTGTGTACTTTCCTGTGTATAAAATTTAGGAGCAAGGGCCTTGAAAATAACCAGCATATAAGAAACTAGATAGATTGAACTGATCTTCCCATTGAGAACAGCTTTAAAACTAGGTAATATAAGAAAATTTGTATTTAAGGTGAGGTAAGGAATTATGGGACTAAGATCCAGGAACAGAAAGAAGTGTACAGATAATCCCAGTTTGTGGCACCACTTTTCTCTTCTAGATGCATCTAGAAAAATACTATCCTAAAAATATTATTCTGAAAGTGACAAGTGAAAGGCTAGGAATCTGAGGAGAGCTTTCAATAAACTCACAGGGTTGGAGGAACAAAAATTGGAGTCCTTCAGAGGAGGAGGTACCATGGCAAATATCTCAGACTTTGTGGGGACCTAGGGAAAAGGGTGAACTATACCATTAGCTGATTTCTACATTATTATTGTTTGACCCCCAACCAAAAAAAAAAAAAAAAAAAAATCCAGGAGCACAAGAAAAGAAAATTATAGCTAAAACCAAGAAATGGTAGACTATAAAAACAGACTCAGAGGGTATCCAGTTAATAGTTATCTGACATGGACTTTAACTGTGATGATTGTGTCATGGACTTAATAGTTGAGACTGAGAATTTCAGCATAGAGCTAGAAACTTTTAAAGAAGAATCAGTGCAGAATCTAGAACTGAAAAGTACAACAACTGAAATTAAAGTTTCAATACAAAGACTTAAAATCAGGAAAGGAGAAAATGTATTACTATATTTACATCATAAAATACATCTGACTCCTCCCACTCCCAGTAGTCCTTCAAATTCCAATTACATTGGAACTTGAGGAATGTCCTTATATATAATCTTTATTATTCAGTAAGAGTGTGTTGACATCTAACTGAGGATGCTGAGAGGAATATATGCATAGACAGATGTTTACCAGGTAATGTGGTATTGGAATAGAGGTATATTAGGGTTGGATGAATAGGGTAAGGAAGGGTGTCTGCAAGTTAAGGTATGAGGATTGAGATGGAGAGGTATAGATGCAATAGCAGGTTTAATTCTCAGAGCAGATATCGTTTGAGGGAGCTGTAATTTCCCCTCTATGTACGTAAGCATAGAGCTAGGTTTTAACTTAGCAGTAATTTGCTGCCCATAAATTCTAATAGAACTAGAAAAGTGCTTCATTCTTTGCATCCTCATTTGTTTTTTACAATTTGAGTATACAGTTTTGTATAAACTAGAACCTCCATATATTATTGATCATGGAGTAACATTAATATAAGGTAATGATTCCATTTTAGACTTTAATTGGAACCCTTTAATAATATCCTATTATTAATAATCTCAGAACATTAAATGCCTTTAACGGTTATCAGAGAGTTTGAGAATGGTGTTGTGTTGATATTAACATGATTTTTTCCCCCTTTACAGGCCACCTCCACCACAACCTAAAGTATCATCTCAGGGAAATTTAATTCCTGCTCGTCCTGCTCCTGCACCTCCTTTATACAGTTCCCTCACTTGATTTTATGCCCTTCTTTTTGCAAATGTCTTCAGGGAAGTGAGCTAATACTTTTCTTTTCCTGACATTTTCTTGAAAAGCCTTTCTTCCTTTTGCAACTATGAATGAAAACAAAATACCACAAAACAAACTTTACTAACACAGAAAACCAGAAATGGAGCGGAGAGTTGAGAAACATGAGAAACAAGGAAATGCCGTCAAGCCAGGGAATTTAGAGTAACATTTTCATTGCCATCAATGAGTATGTCTTATTTGATCATCTATGATGTTAATGCACTTAACATGAATTATGTTATTTTGTACATGTCATTACAATGATTCTCAAATTCACTGTATTGTTGTAAGATTTGTCATTATGTGCTTAAATGTAATCTTGAATTTTTGACCTTAGTTATCATTAATGTAGTTTCTGGTGGAACATGTGATAATCTAATACCTATGAAAACTGACTAATTAGCTGCCAATAATATCTAATACTTTTCATCTTGCACGGATTAATAACCATCATATACTAGAATCTTGTCTCTCATTCACTACATGAATAAATAAATATTCTGTCTTCTGAATGCACACGAACCACAATTAAGATGTTATATTATTTTGAAAGTACAAACTATGCTAAAAGAATGTGTGTATTCACACTCGATTGTTAGCTTCCCTTTTTATGATTGTTCAACTATTAATGAGTATTAGAAAAATTAATTTAATATTAGAATTTCTATTATGCATCATGTTAAAGCATGGCCTCCTTTTACAGTAGCATTATTTTAAATTATAAGCTTTAAGGTACGAGGTATTTAATAGATCTAATCAGATATTTTGTTGACTCATGGCTATAATAAAGCAGGAGCAATTATAATATGTTCAATCAGTTGAGCTATTGTAAAACCACTTGAGAATTTCATGAGCACTTTAAGTATAAAATCTGAATTTTCAAAGCTTGATATTAAATCATTTAGAATGTTTACATTTACTAAGGTGTGCTAGAACCTGTCTCTTTCGACTCTAATATTTTCATAAAAATTAGACTGTAGAAAGGAAGAAAAGGTTTTCTTAGATAAGTACTAAACAATGTGGTATCTGTGAGTTATTAGCTGTGTTAATAAATGAATTTTTACTATGGAAGAAATGGAATGGACAGTAAAATTTTAAAAACAAAATTTTTTCATAACCTTTCATAATAAAGTTTAATAATAGGTTTATTAACTGAATTTCATTAGTTTTTAAAATTTTTGTTTGTGTATATATTACATATGGAAATATAACATTTACAATAAATAAAATACTTGAAATTCTTTTGTCTCCTAACTTCCTCAACACTCAACTATTTATATTCTTATTAACTTAAAAGTTATAATTTTAGATAAAATCCTAACCAGACTGTTGCCAATTTATGCACAACGACTTTGTTATTAAAGGAGAGCAGATTACTTTTGAAGAAGATAAAAATTTCAGTTCTCTGAGGATAGCATATTATTTTATAGTCAGGTACATATTAAAAATTGTGAGCCATCCCAAATGAAGTATCTTTATTTTAATTTAAATCTCTGAATGAATTTACATAGACTAATATGTTTGTACTTTCACTCCTATTGCCTCAGTTTTTGCTGCCTTAATGCATATCACTTGAAATTTTACAATTAATAATGTATTAACTATGGAATGGTACAATGTTCTTGGAATTAGATAATTCTTTGGGTCTTTAACCAGTTAAAAAGTTTTTATTTTTACATTTTTTGTACTGGAGATTGAATCCATGGTGCTTTACCACTGAACTACATTCCCAGCCCTTTAATTTTTTTTTTTTTTTTAAATTTTGAAACAGGGTCTTACTAAGTTGCTGAAGCCTGTTTCAAACTTGTGATCCCCCTGCCTCAGCCTCCTGAGTCTGGGTTTACAGGCATGCATTACCATGCTTGACTTTAAAAGGTTTTTCTAAATAACTATTTGATTTGAATTTCTTTTGCTTTAAAGTATTTCTACATACTTTGTATGGTTTTCATTTAGGTTTGTCCTTGAATTATTTTAAAATGTGATTAAAAATTGTAAAATTCCTTGGTCATGGAACCCATTATGATTATGAAAGTATTAAAGGACTTTCTTGTCATGTGTTAAATAATAATAATCAAGGATAAATTGCATATAAATTTGATACCACAGACTATATTCACAAACTGACCTTATTCAAGGTGTTGAGTTTTCCCATAATAGCCTGAGTTTCTAATTATACAGTTAAGCACATTTCAGGTTTTCTAATCAGAAATCAGATTTTATTAAATTTTATATACATTTCTTGAAGACATCATCTGGCAGGTACTCTCTTAGGTAATGTGATATGTAAGTTCTGTTTCCTGCCCTTTGGAAGTATATATATTATGGAGAGAGGCATACATAGGAGTAAGAATGATACAAAGTCTGTTCTATTAAAAATACAAAAGTTGAGAGAGAAAAAAAAGAAAAACTAGAAATTCATCCAAATATCTTTTAACTGACAAAAGATATTTGTCAGTTAAGTGTAAGTAAGCATTTACTACTATTAGTAGTTCTGATTGCTAAGAAGCAGGGCAAAACCAACTTTGGCTTAATTGCCACTTAAAAGCAATGTTAGTCTAGCATTAGCTGATCCTATGGGATTCAGGTTGTGTATTTTCTTCTGTTGTTGCCTTGGTTTTGCTTATGCTTTTCTTTTACAGGTTTAGGGCTCTGTTGCAATCTCATCTGTTCATAAGATCACATCTTAACACTAAATGTGTTGATTTGCCTCCTGAGTGTTTCTGTGTTTCCATGGGGCCTTTTAGGTTGTGCGTCTGCCTGTCTGATAATTAGAATGAGTGATAAGTGAATTCCTGCTTTGGGGATTTGAAAAGAATTAAAGGATAGTTCATGCATGTAGATGGAGCCTGGGGGTGACTGGGAAGCAGGAGGCTCTGCATTCCAAGCAAATAAGACAATGTTTAGGAAAAACCAGAAGTCAAAGAAGTAGAAATACTAAGGACAGAGCAAATAGTTGGCAGACTAGGGTCGGAATTTAGAAAAATTTAAATACTATACGAGGCATTTGGCTAGGATTTCCTACTAGCACATAAGTACTGTAATTGTGTTAAGAATCTTGTCTGTCATTACATGAATGAGCACATATTTGTTCTTTCAGAAATTTCTGAAGAAGATGACATTGCATAAATTTTAGCCAAACATTGTGGAGAAACAGATTGGTGAGAAAAATGGCACAACCTGTTTATGAACTCTAATGAACTCTGTGAGTGGGTGGGGGGGAACAACCAAGAAACATAGCCCAGTTGTTATGGTTTGGCTATGTAATCACCTCCAAAACTACTGTATTAATGCAGGAATTTTCAGAGGTGAAGTACTTGGATTATGAGAACTGTAACCTAATCAGTCCATCCTAGTTTCAATGGGCTGACTCAGTAACTGTCGGCAGGTGGGGTCTGGTTGGAAGAAATGGGTCGCTGGAGGCTTCTACTGCAAGGGTACATTTTCTTTTAGATTCCTTCCCCACTCTCTCTCTCCCTGTCTGGTTCTTGAACCCACCATGAGCTTTCCTTTGCTGGGACCTTCTCCCAGGATGCTCTGCCTCACCTCTGGCCCAGACCAATGAAGTGTCCATGGACAGACCTCTGAAACCGTGAACTCCAAATAAACTTTCCCTCCTCTAAATTGTTCTTGCCAAGTATTTTGGTTACAATGAACAAAAGCTAACTAACATACTGGCTCTCCTGCCCAAAATGGAAATTGACTCATTCTTCCCTTCCTTGAAATCGTGTCACACTTAGAAAAAAAAAAAAAAAAAAAAAAAAAAATCTTAGAAGCTTAGCTTCAGCAATTACGAATATGTATGTTTAGGTGAATAGTTTTCCTCCCACCCTAGATGCCACAGTTGTGCCCCAGGGTCTCACGCATACCAGGCAAACATTCTGTCACTAAGTCACACCCCAAACCCCTGCGTGTAGCTTTTAATTCAGAAAATATTACACATCGATGGGGTGGGGTACCGGGGATTGAACTCAGAGGGCCTCCACTACTGAGCCACATCTCCAGCCCTATTTTGTATTTTATTTAGAGGCAGGGTCTCACTGAGTTGCTTAGCACCTTGCTTTTGTTGAGGCCGGCTTTGAATTTGCGATCCTTCTGCCTCAGCCTCCGGAGCTGCTGGGATTATAGGCGACACATCCGCTTTTAAAAGCACCTGGGACCTGTCTGATGCTGAAGAGGGTGAAGTTTGTGGGACCCACAGCCACGAGGAGGAGCGGCGCGATCTGGCACGCAGGCGCACCCTGCGGGCGGTTGGGGTTGGGGGCGCAGCGCACCCCGGCCTCCCGGCGCGTGTCCCCAGGTCGCCGCCCCACAGCCCAGGCAGCAGGTCGCGGCCCAACGGCAGCCGCCAGTCCCCGCTCGGAGCCGAGGAACCAGACCATGTTCCGCCTAATGGTGCTGCTTGCCGGGCTCGGTGGCTTGCTAGCGTCAGGAACCGGTAAGCCAGGGGAGACGCTTCCTCCCCTCAGGGGCGGAGGAAGGCTTTCTTCATTGAATGTGACCCAATGGGGACCCTACCGGAGCCAAAGCTTGGAAAAGCAAGAGCTCGTCACTTTGGAAACCGGGCCTCCTTTGAACACTCCACTGGGCCAGAGAAGCTACTCAAGAGGGGCAATATGATTTTAATAAGCTCAAGGACAAATCTCCATTCTGAATCTGAATTGGGGGCAACTTTGCTTGTGGGGTCTGTCATGCATGTCCAAAACTCACATTTTCATGTTCTTCAAAAAGTGCCTCAAGAAACTTCTTGAACTCCAAACTCCAAAAACCCCCCCTGACTGCTTGGATAACTGTTTGTTCCAACACAATAGATTGTGCGGCGTACAATAAGTTGTACCGACATACCGAAAAAAAAAAAAAAAAATTCAGTGAAGAGGCAGAGGTACCAAGAGGGATAAGGAAGAACACTAGGAAGAGGCTTCACACATTTAAAAGAGAGCTGGGAAGGTTTAGATGCACATAAGTGTTTTGACGCATGCTTTTATTCTTTCCCTTTTTACACCTTGTTCTGAATCTTGCCATCTGTGTCAGCACATGAAGCGCCTTTCCCCCTTCATCTCAATAATGTTCTATTATTTGGAAGTAACCCATTTATTTAGCAGTTTTTCTATTAATGAACTTTTGGATTATTTCCAATCAATATTAGCTGCAGCTGCGATAACAAAATACCATAGACTGCATGGATGAAAATTCAGAAATTAATTTTCTCACAGTGCTGGAATCTCGAAGGCCAAGAGCAGAGTATGGGCATGGTTGGGTTCTGGTGAGTTTTTTTTCCTGGCTTATAAACAACCGCCTTCTACAGGTATACTCCCACACGACCTCTGTGTGCAGGGAGAGGGAGAGCAGGACCAAGTTTTCTAGTGCCTCTTATTAAGGGTTAATCCCAGCATAAGGGCCCCACAGTATGACATATTCTGACCTTAAACACCTCCCAGAGACCATCAACCAATACTATCACACCGGGACTTCAGGATTCAGTGTGAGAATTCTGTGGGGATGCGTTCAATTTATACAGTACACACAATATTTTAATGCAGTGGTAGTCATATTTTTTGGATTCAGAATTCCTTTACACATTAACAAATATTCAGATCCTCAAAGACCTTTTTTGTTTATGTGGTTTTATAGACGTCATATAATAAATTAAAATAGAAATTCAAGAATGTATATTATTTTAAAATAAAAGGAATAGGCCTATTTGTTAACATAAGTAACATACTTTAAAAATAATTACATTAAAAATAGAATAGTGTAAAATGTAAACATTTTTGTAAATCTCCTTAACATCTACCCCATTTGAAGACAGCTAGATTCTCATATCTTCTGCTTTCAGTCCCTTGCTGGATGTTTCATCTGATGTATATAAAAAAAAAAACATAGCGTATGCATTTGGAAAAGGGAGGAGTATTTTGATATCCTTTTTAGATAATTGAGGATAGTTTTTGGATATTACACAAAAAAACTTGACAAGAGGTTAGCTGATAAAAAGGTTAGTCGCAATATAGAATCTAAAATATGCCAATTACTGTTGACTTTTTCAGAGTTCTTTTTGTCCTGTGGATAACAGTCCTTTATCAGATGTGCTTTTTTGCAAATATTTTAATCCTAATCTGTGGCTTGTCTTCTCATTCTCTTTGCATTGTCTTTTATAGAGCTGAAGTTTAAAAGTATTTTTTTGTGCTCTTTATCATTGCATTATATCCCCTCCCATTCTTTGTTTAAAAAGTTTTGGCTAATACAATACACTCTTATTTACAATAGTAACCATGTTGTACTGTAGATGTCTGGAAGTTTTATTCCTAAAATTTTTGTACCCTTCGACCAACATCTCCTCAGTCCTCCTCCCACCCCTGCCCCGATAACCATCATTCTGCTTTTTTGCTTCTATGAACTCAACTTTTAAAGATTCCCAGGTATAACTGAGTGCCTGTGGTTACTGTCTCTCTGTGTCTGACCTATTTCATTTATCATAATGTCCTCTAGGTTCACCCATGTTGCAGATGACAGGATTCCTCCTTTTTTCAGGTCAAGTAGCATTTCATTGTGTACCACATGTTCTTCATCCGCTCATCTGTTGTTGAACACTTGAGTTGGTTCCACATCTTTGCTGTTATGAATAACGCTGCCGTGAGCATGGGAGTGCAGATGTCTCTGTGAAGGGCAGATTTCATTTCCTTTGACATATAGTGAAAAAAAGGAATTACTGGATCCAGGTGAAATTTAATACCAGATAGATCATCAATACTAGTTGAATTTACATTACTTTTTTCTTTTTAATTGACACGCAGTAATTGAACATATTTATGGGATACAATGTAATAATTAGATACATGTATACAATGTGCAATGATAAAGTCAGAGTAATTTTCATGTCCATTTTCTTAAAACATTTATCATTTCTTTGTGCTTGTAACCTTTTAACTTCTCTCCTAGTTTTTTTTTTTTTTTTTTTTTTTTTTTCTTTTTTGGTACCAGGGGATACCCAGGGATTGAACCCAGGGGTGCTGAGCCACTGAGCCACATCCCCAGTCCTTTTATATATTTTATTGGAGACAGACCCTCACTAAGTTGCTGAGACTGGCTTTTGAATACAAGATCCTCCTGCCTCAGCCTCCCCAGTCACTGGGATTACAGCCTAAGTTACCTCACCTAGCTCTCCTAGTTCTTATAAAATATATAATAAATTGTTGTGAACTATAGTCACTCTATAGTTTATAGTCATGCTATAGAAATTTGAACTTATTTCTCCAATGTAGCTATATTTTGGCATCCACATTCCAACCTCCCTCTACCACATTTTTCCCTTGCCCTTTCTAACATCCAGTAACCATCGTCCTACTCTCTACTTTTATGAAATCAATATTTTTAGCTTCCATATGTGAATAAGAACATGCAGATTTTTTCTTCTGTGTCTGGCTTATTTTATGTCCTCCAGTTCCACCCATGTTGCTGCAAATGATAGGATTTCATTCTTTTAAGCCCGAATAATATTCCATTGTGAATACATACTTCATTCTCTTTATCCATTGTTCTGTTGATGAACATCTTGGTAGATTCCCTAACTTGACTATTGTGAACAGAGAGTGCTGCAATAAACATGGGAATGCAGGGATCCTTTGATACACTGATCTAATTTCCTATGGATGTGTGTCTAGTAGTGGGCTTGCTGGATCATGTGGTTCTATTTTCAGTTGTTTGAGGAGCCTCCATATTGTTCTCTATAATGACTCTTACTCATTTACATTCTCACCCTTTTTTCACATCCTGCTGGCATTTGTTAGCTTTGTCTTTCTGATTATAGCCATTCCAACTAGAGCAAGATGACGGTTGTCATTTTGATTTGCATTTTTCTCATGATTTGTAACACTGAGAATTTTTTACACATACTTGTTGACTACCCGTATATCATTTTTTGAGGCATGCATATTCAGGTCATTTGCCTCTTTTAAAATTGGATCATTGTTTTTGTTTTTGCGGAGAAGTTTTCAATTTTAATTAAGTGCAGTTTATGAATGATTTCTTACCTTTGGTTATGTATCTAAAAAAATCATCACCAGACTCAAGGTCCTCTAGATTTTTCTCTTTGCTATCTTTTAGGAATTTTGTAGCTTTGCATTTTGCATTTAGATCTAATCCATTTTGAGTTAATTTTTGAAAGGTCTTTAAGGTAATGAACAGAATCCTTTACTTTTTTTTAATGTTTCAGCATCATTTATTTATTTAATAATTGCCTCATCATATTGCCTTTGCTCCTTTGTCAAAGATCATTTTTTTTACGTGGTTCTCATTCTGGGTTTTTCTTTGTTTTTCTGTCCCATGCTCTAATTTCCGGTTCTTTCTCTAATACCGTATTGTATTGAATGCTTTAAGTCTTGAGGTCCAAATAATGTCAGTCCTCTCACTGTTCTTCAATATTAAGTTGATTATTTTGGATCTTTCGCCTATTCATGTAAACTTTAGAACAATTTTGTTGCTATCCTCAAAATAACTTGTGGGACTGTAGACCAAGTTAGGAAGAATTGACATCCTAACAGTGTCGCCTTTTTTTATCCCTGAAAAGATTGATTATTCCTTTGTTTATTTAGTCTTTGATATCTTTCATCAAAACTTTATAGTTGGCTTCATATGGATCTTATACATTGTTTTTACACTTATACCTAAGTTTTCCATTTTGTGTGTGGGGGTGTCAGTGTAAATGGCAATAGGGTTTTAATTTCAAATTCCACTTGTTACCAGTTTATTGGAAAGGAGTTGGCATTGTGCATTAACCCTATATCCCATATCTTTTGTATCTTAACCATATTTAAATGTATAATGTTGTGGTATCTAGTACATTCACATAATTCAGCCCATCTCCAGAAGTCTTTTCATCTTGTACAACTAAAATTCTGTTATCAGTAAGCAAAAAACTAAAAATTGTGGTAAAAATATAGTACACATAATACACATAATACCCAATTTACCATTTTAGCTATCTTTAAGTGTAAAGTTCAGTGGCATTGAGTACATTTACACTGTGCGTATCCATCATCTATCTGCAAAACTTTTTTAACTTCCTAAGCTGAAACTCAGTGTATATTAAACACTAACTCCCCACTCTCTCTTCCCCCAACCCCTGGCAAGCACTATTTTATTTTCTGTCTGTATGAATTTGAGTACTCTAGGTACCACATGTCAACCTAAGCAAAAAACAGAGTGATTGACTAAATACTGATTTATATGGGAATAGCAGAGTACCACAATGGGAACATGCATGCCATAGCAAAATATGGGTATATTCAAAGAAATTGAGGCAAGAGGATGTTTTCAAAGGAGAAAAGGAAACACACTACATCAATTATTTCGAAACAGTAATCTTTGGTAACAATGATTAACGATAGGCGTGGCATCGGTTCAGTGTTGAACAAATAACTGCTGGGCAGTTGTCCTTGTAGAAGTACTTTTTGTATAAGGTTGGATGACTTTTCTGCAAGCTTGTGGTTCTCTTTTTGGTGATAGCTTTTATCAGATGATCATGTATAAGAACTCTTTCTTCATAGTTTCCCAGCCTTATTTTATTTTATTTTTTTGCTTAGGGTTGACACATGACTCAGTTTTGATTCTAACAACTTTCACACTCATATAATTGGAATCATGTAGTATTTGTCATTTTGAATTTGGCTTATTTCTCTTAGCATAATATTCTTAGGGTTCTACCATGTTGTAGCATGTGTCACAATCTCCTACTTTTAAGGCCAAGTCATATTCAGCTTTAATATATATCACCTTTGTTTATTCATTTATCCTTTGATCAACATGGAGTTGCTTCTACCTTTGGATTATTATGAATAAGACTGCTATGAACTTGAGTGTGTCTTTGAATCCCCCTTTTATTTCTTTTGAGTATATACTTAAAAGTGGAATTGCTGGACCATTTGGTAATTCCATCTTTAATTTTTTGTTTCCAATAGTGGTGGCATCATTCTAGATTTCTACTAACAGTGCACAGGGGTTCTAATTTCTCTACATTCTCATCAATCTTACTTGCCATTTTTTAATAGTTATAATAATGATATGTGAGGTGCTATCATGTGTGTTTATTTACTGTTTGCATATTTTATTTGGAGAGATGTCTATTCAAGTACTTAGACCATTTTAAAATTAGGTCTTTTTTTTGTTGTTCATGCATTTTAAGAGTTTTCTCCATAGTACTCATCACATTGTTATTGCTTTTAAGTTAAATCATGGCAGGTTTTTTTTTTTTAGTTTTGTATACTTAGTACCTAGAAAAGTGCCTAGCACTCATAGAAACGATTCGTATTGATAGAAAAAGAGAGTGAGAGGGAGGGGAGGGGGAAGAGGGAAGAAAGGAAGGAAGCAAGGTAGAGGTTGGTATATACCACACAACACAATGAATCGGGTCCTCCAAAAAAATGATTTTCATGCTTTTTATTCTCAGCCTCTAATAAAATTTTGAAAGACTGTTAGGTTACTCACTTGAATTTATCCAACTAAGTACAAATATTAGTTAATGTTGACTAACACACAAATTTTAAATATATGAATAAACTCTTATTTATCAGAGGAACATTTAACATTATTCCATGTCTTTTTGTAGTTCTGTGGATTAGGGCCATGCTTGGCAAGTGCTCTGTCACTGAACCTCATCCCCTCCATTTCTTTTTGAAATAATATTGTCCTTATAGTTGGGGAGAGAAATAAACATACCTGTACTATTGACTCAACAATTTCTCTCCTAGGTATATACCCAAGAGAAATGAAAACATTTGTCCACATAAAATCTTGCACACAAATGTTTACAGCAGCATTATTCATAATTGCCAACAGTTGGAAACAACCCAAGTGTTCATAAATTGATGAGTGGATAAACAAACTTCAGTACATACACATAATAGAATATTATTTAGTCATACAAAGGAATGATATTCATGATATATGCTACAACATGAATGGACCATGAAAACATTATGCACATGAAAGAAGCCAGGTATAAAAT
This sequence comes from Sciurus carolinensis, assembly GCF_902686445.1. Lineage (NCBI taxonomy): Eukaryota > Metazoa > Chordata > Mammalia > Rodentia > Sciuridae > Sciurus > Sciurus carolinensis. Next base: position 53,919,608 of record NC_062216.1, on the reverse strand, counting down.
ATCCTATTTTGTATGATTCAATTAATATTAAATATTCAAACTAGGTAAATCCACAGAGATAGGAAGCAGATTAGAGACTATCAAGGAATTGGTGGGAAGAGGGAATTAATGTGAAGGTATCATCTCCAAATTGCTGAGCAAGATCCCTCAGCTAACTGGACCATGTAGAAGTTTGGAACTGGCATTTTCAGTTGAAGTTTAAATGTCTCTCTTATGAATAAAAATTTTAAAAATGGCAATCAGAATGTCTTGCTCTGTAGTTACATATAACTTACACTTCAACATAAGCATCTAGGTGATATCCTTCATATACAGAGATAGTTGGCATCTTGGCAAAGAAATATTGCCTGAATTCATATGTATTCTTCAGAGCAAGTAGAGGAAGAGAAAAGGTGGGATTTGCAAGGAACACAGAGTATTATTTGGAGTGGCAAGGACTACGTCCAGTGTTATATAGAGAAGGATTCTGAGCTTTGGTTTAGCTTTAGTGTAAAAACTATGATAACTGCTAGATTGTGAAGTGATAAACTTCTTTATACATCAACCTGTTCTCAAAAAGCAATAGTGAATCTAGAGTTTGGCTTTGTATCAGAATAACCTCTGGGAATTAAAAAAGATATAGGTTTCTGGGCTCTGTTACTGCAAATTACAGTACCCCCCCACCCCCAGTGCTGGGGACTTGAACCCAGGACCTTGTGCTTATGAGGCAAGTACTCTATCAACTGAGCTATATCCCCAGCCCCTTCAAGTTATCGTTCTTAACTGCTTAAGAATTTTTATTTAGCAATATATGAATACATTTATAAAGACAAAAAGAGGCTAACCTTATCATCCCTATTGGTTGTCAGTTTTATTGCAATTTTAAAGATAACTACTATGTTTATCAATTTGGTGGTACTTTTACAGTTTTTCTTTATATACATAGATGTAAACATGTAGAAATGTATGTTCCTTCTGAAATAATGAATTCTGTATTTATGAATGGTGAATGTATGCAGAACATCTATTTACTTTGGATATGAATTATTTATTATATTCTTACACTGATTGTTTCTAAGTTTGTTTACCTCAGAACTTTATTCATGGTATCTTGTTTCTCATATTGTTTATCAATATTTTCCTTATTTTTTTTCGATTTCCCTTTTTTATTGATTGGATTAGTTATTTTTGGGTGTTAAAAGTTTTTGAGGGACTGGGAATATAGCTCAGTTGGTAGAGTGCTTGCCTTGCAAGCACAAAGCTCTGGGTTCAATCCCCAGCACCGCAAAAAAAAAAAAAAGTTTTTGAGTTCTTTATATATTCTGGACATTAATCTGCACTCATAGGAGCAGCCCGGCAAAGATTTCACCCCACTTTGTAGGCTCCCCTTTGTGCTCTGAATTGCTTCCTTCACTGTGTGGAAGTTTTTAATATGATACCCTCCCACTTATTGATCCTGCTTTTATTTCTTGAACTTTAGGGGTCTTAGTAAGTGTTACTATGTTGGATTGTTGAGCCTAAATGTTCTTCTAGCAGTTGCAGAGTTGCAGGTCTAATTCCTAGGTCTTTGATCCAGAGACAGTGTTCTAGTTTCATTATTCTACACATGGATATTCAATTTTCCCAGCACCATTTGTTAAAATGGCTATCTTTTCTTCAACATATATTTTTGGTATCTTCATCGAATATCAGATGGCTGTAAGTAGGTGGATTTGTTTCTGTGTCTTCTGTTATATTCCACTGGTCTAAATGTTTATTTCGATGCCAATACCATGCTTCTTTTGTTTCTCTCTGTAGTATAATTTGAGATCAGGTATTGGGATGCCTCCTGTATCACTCTTCTTGCTCAGAATTGCTTTGGCTATTCTGAGTTCCTTATTCCTCCAAATGAATTTAAGGAATGAATTTAAGGACATTGTTTTTCTAGTTCTGTTAAGAATGTCATTGGTGATTTTATGTGAATTGCATTGAATGTGTGCATTGCTTTTGGTAGTATGGCCAGTTTGACAATATTAATTCTCTCTATCCAAGAACAAGGGAAGTCTTAACTGTATTCTAAGGTCTTCTTCAATTTTTTCTTCAGTGTTCTGTATTTTTTTTTAAGTTATTGTGAAAGGATGGTTTTCCTGATTTCTTTCTCAGCAGAGTTACTATTGGAGTATGGGGAAACTGTTGATTTGTGAGTGTTGATCTTCTAGTCTGCTACTTTGAATTCACTGTCAGCTTTAGAAGTCTTCTGGTGGAGTGTTTTGGTATTCTAGATTTAGGATCATGTCATCAGCAGACATAATTTGATTTCTTTTCCCATATTGTATCACTCTAATTTTTTTTCTCTTGCTAGAGTTTTGAAAACTATATTGAATAGAAGGGTGAAAGTGGATATGTTTGTCCTTTTCCTGATTTTAGGGGAAATACTTTCAGTTCTTCTCCATTCAGCATGTTGTTGGCTTTGGGTTTGCCATATATATCCTTTATAATGTTGAGATCAGTTCCTTCTATCCCTATTTTCTCCAGAGTTTTTAACATGAATGGGTGATAGACTTTATCAAAGGCCTTTTTCTACATCTATTGAGATGATCATATGATTCTTTTCCTTTATTATCAAGATTATTCCAACTTTCCCTGAATGAGTTTTTACCAAATAGGAATTATGTATTGTTTGATGGAACTAACCTATGAAACTATTTAGGACTTCTTATTCTTCACATTCCTTTTCCTTATCTTCTTCCTTCCCTATATCCTTTTTCACTTCCCTGTTGGTCTATTCATTAATTTTTCTTCCTGGCTTATTTTCAACAGTTATAATATTTAGAAAATTATTCTTTTTATTTGAAATTGTTTATAGAATTCTATTATGAGTTCCTTTTTAAGTTTTCCACTAATGTGGAATTAATGTAATAAACTGGGTCATTTAAAAGTGAATAGTGGCATTTAATATATTCCATATTCTTTTCTGAAAGCACTGTGACTTTTGAGGCCTTGGGCTATTTATTACCACTCAGAGGGAACCTGAATTTCTGAGTCATTACTTAAATGAAAACTAATGATTCTCAATAGACTTCTTATGAAAAACAAAGAAGTCTTTATTATGTTAAGCCATCAATAATCTTACTTCCAATTATTAATTATTTTTTAAATAATTGGTGCTTTATAGATGTTTACAAAGCAGGAATTTCCTGTGGTACGTTCACATAGGTACTTAGAGTAATTTTGATCAATTTCATTCCTCACTTCCTCCCTTTTTCTTTCCCTCCTTTCTCCCCTCAATCCTGCTCCTCAACCCTTCTCCTCTACCCTACTGATCTCTCTTCACTTTTCATGGGTCTGCCTCCTTTCCCCTGCTGTTTTGCTGTAGCTTCTGCATATGAGAGAAAACATTTAGCTTTGGGACTAATGACATGGTAACTAACTCAGACTGACTGCTTACTCCCTGACGAGTGAGCAAGATCAAGGCCTCAAAGGCGGTTTCAATAGTTAATGATGATAAATCGAACCACCGTCAGGGATTGGTTAACAACAGTTCCACTGACATGATCAGCTCGTGCTTGCCATATAGTCCTATGAGACTCTTGCCTGTGTGAACAACCCCCCCACCCCTGTTGACCTTTAAGCTGAATTGTTCCCGCCTAGCCTCCACCCTTCATAAAAGCTGTGTGACTTCCTCAATAAACGAGTTCCTGCTGTGACTGGTCTCCCTGACAGGTCTGATTGTCCTTCACCGGGAGGGCTGGGTGTGGGCAGTCAGTTGGCTCTACCTTTCCCAGTCTGACCTTGTTGGGGAGTGCTCCCTTCCCTTGTCGCTAGTCGAGAAGAGTAAGGGGGCTTAAGACCCTGACATTTAGTCCTTGACTTTAAAAGTTTTTTGAGTTCTTTATATATTCTGGATATTAATCCCCTGTTAGAGAAATAGCTGGCTAAGATTTTCTCCCATTCTGTAGGCTCTCTCTTCATGCTTTTAAATGCTTCCTCCACTGTCAGAAACTTTTAAATTTGAAGCTGTCCCATTTATTGATTCCTGGTTTTGATTCTTGAGCTTTAGGGTTCTTTTTAAGGAAGTAGATGTAGTGCTCAGTGGGCTGCCTGGCCAACAGATGCGGCTAGGCAGGTCCCCAGCTGCCAGCGCAGCGCTGTGCCTGTGTGAACCCACTGGGTGTCGCCTGGGGGTGGCAGGCAGCAGGCCGGCGCTGGGTTTGCCCTGCAGTCTGGCTCTCGCCTCGGGCCTCGGGCTGCCTACAACCAACACACCCTAAGACCTCGTGGGGCTCCTTTCTGGGTGGCTGGGCACAGGACAGGCCTCGGGGAAAGGTAAGGACGCATGACAGCACCCCCAGCTGTCGTTCTGCCATCATAGCCAGCCATTGGTCCACCTCTCAGCTTGTGCTCAGCAGCCATTGGCTTAATCCGTAGCCCGGGAATTTTAACTGCTCAGCAATTGACCCCATCGTCCTTAGCCTGGGAAATTCAACTACTTAAGCGAAGCTCCTCTGCCATGTTCTCTCTCTCTTCAGGGCAGACACTGTTAGTCTGCCTAGTAAAATCTCTTGTGTGAGTTCCCACGTTTGGAGTGGTTTTTCTGGGCGCCTTTTCACTTTTCAGTAGATGTGCATCAACTATGTTGGAGTGTTGACCCTGTTTTCTTCTAGCAGTTGCAAGGTTTCTAGTCTAATTCCTAGGTCATTGAGTCACTTTGAATTGACATTGGGGAATAAATCTAACCAAGAAGATGAAAAACCACAACAATGAAAACTATAGATAGAACACTGGAGAAAGAAATTGAAGAAGCACTTGGAAGTTTTAAAGACCTTCCAGGTTCTTGGATAGGCAGAATTAATATTATCAAAATGATCATACTACCAAAAGCATAGAACTAGAAAAGGTGTCCTAATATTCATTTGGAAGAATAAAGGATCCACAAGAACCAAAGCAATACTAAATAAGAAGAGCATGCTGGAAGGCATCACAAATTATACTGATCTCAAATTATACTGAAGAGTTATAGTAACAAAAACAGCATGGTATTGACATTGAAACAGACACAAAGATCAATGGAATAGAGTAGAAGACATTGAGAAAATCCCACATAGATATAGTCATCTGGTCATCATGAAAGGTGCCAAAAACATGTTGAAGAAAAGATAGCCTTTTAACAAATAATGCTGGGAAAACTCGATATCCATATATAGAAGAATGAAACTAGATTCCTATCTTTAACCCTGCACAAAAGTCATCAGACAGGTTTTCTGAAGTATGTCATTTATTTATTCATCTACTTATATTTTGGTCTATTCCACTTTTTTCAGGAATAGCTGATTTTGTATAAATTGGATATTTTCATTCTTTTTTGGGTCTTTTAAAACCACATTGTATGTTTTTAAAATTAAGTATTTTCAAGGGGTTTTGTTTCATTTTGCTTAGTTTTAAATATGGGACTCTTCATGAATTTGTGTGTTATCCTTGCACAGGAAACATGCTAAACTTCTATCATTCCATTTTGTATGTGTGCTGGTGAAGCAAGTGCCCTAGGTTTTCACAGCTGTACACAGTGGAGGACCATCCTTACCTGCATAAGTGCACCTTCTGAAAGATATTTAGTCAAATTTAAGATGGTTGCTAAATGTTTTTTTTTTTTTTAATTTCTTCAGGTTCTCAAAATTCATTTATGGAAATCGTAGTTCCAACGAAAATCCAAGGAGAGACAAGTGATAATTCAGAAGTAGAAAAAGTAAGAGACTTTTTATAAAATAAATAATTTAAGGAAATTTCATATTTTCTTACATGGTTATGAAATACATGAATCCCATTATAAAACATGAATGTAAATGTCTAATATTACTACTGATAAGGAATTTAAAGTTCTGTTGATAAAAGCAAGTATATATATTAGAATGGTCAGCTTTGTTTAACATTTGTCATTTCCTCATGGGAAATTATTTTTAAGTTCAAAATAGAAAATAATGTTGAAGAATTAAGTGTCTTATCTGAGTGATATCAAGGAGATTTGGGTGAGGAAACTATTCTTCAAAATGGCAAGTATGTCTTTTAACAAAAACTTCCTTCATTCTTTACCCATGAAACTACCAGTTCTCAAAGAAGGAGTAATTTTTAATATTTTTAATTTTTATTAATTAAAAAGGGAGAAACTTTATTTCTTCCATTGATTTATTTAAGTATTTCTCTGGAGTTGGCATGCGCTTTTGCTAAGTTTCTTAGGATGTTAAACAAAGAAAATACAATTAAACAAGCCTAATACTTGGGATTGAACACTAGGGGCACTCTAACATTGAGCTACATACATGCGCATTCCTTTAAAAAAATTTTTTTTTTTTTTTTTGAGTCAATGTCTTATTAAGTTGCCAAGGCTGGCCTTGAAATTGTCATCCTCCTGTCTCAGCTTCCCAAGTCACTAGGTTCAAAGATGTGTGTCACCATGCCTGGCTCAACTGTTTGATGACATTCTGTTTTTAACAATTTTCATTGATGTATGATTTTAAATTGCATTATAATGATACATAATAGTGAGATTCATTGTGATAGATTGATGAATGTATGTAGCATAATTTAGTCTTCCACTTGCTGTACATTCCTTTTCCCTGCCTTCCTCTCTCCTCACATCTCCTCCATTACTCTACTGATCTTGCTTCTATTTTCATGAGGTTCATGTTCTTTTTTTTTTACTCTCTAGTTTCCACATATAATAGAAAACATACAATGCCTGCCTTTTTTAGTCTGACTTCATGTAACATGATGCTTTCCAGTTTCATTTTCCTGCAAATGACATAATTTCATTCTTCTTTATGGCTATATCAAGCACCATTTTGTGTGTGTGTGTGTGTGTGTGTGTGTGTGTATCACATTGTCTTTACTCATTTGTCTATTGATGGATAACTAGATTGGTCCCATAACTTAGTTATCTTTAATTGTGTTGCTATAAACACAGGTGTGCATATGGTGGACTGACTTGAATTCTTTTGGATGAATGCTGAGGAATGGTATACCTGGGTTATATGGTGGTTCCATTCCTCATCTTTGGAAGAATCTCCATAGTTCTTGTACTAATTTACAGTTTCACCAATGGTATACATGTGTTCCTTCCCCCCACATCCTTCCCAGCATTATTATTTATATTCTTGATGACTGTTGATGACTGTTGAAACTAGAATGAGATAAAAATCTCAGTGTAGTGTCTATTTGCATTTCTCTGATTGATAAAACAGTTGAACTTTTTTTTTCATATATTTGTTGGCAATTTGTACTTCATTTGAGACTTATCAGTTTAGTTCATTGTCCCATTTAGTATGTTTTGTTTTATAATGTCATTTTTAATCAATTCTTTTTAGTTATATATAACATTAGGATACATTTTGACATGATCACAAAAGCATGGAATATAATTTGCTCTAATTCAGTCCCCAGCACTTGTCCCCTTCCCCCTTTGTTCCCAAGCTCCTCTCCCTTTGTTCCCAAGCTCCTCTCCCTCTACTCTATTCATCTTACTGCAAATTATTTAGTTTTTTTTAAATTTAATATCTTGTGGATATATGTGATGTTGAAATTCACTGTGGAATATTCAGATATTCACTGTGGTACATACAAAAGTTCATTCAGATTAATTCCACTGTTCTTCCCCATCCCATCCTTCTTTCCTCCACCTCAATCCCTTTCATGAACTCTATAGATTTTTCCTCTATTTTGATGGAATTTCCTCTCCTTTTTTTCCCCTTTCTTTCTCCCCTACTTTATATTTTATATTTTATTTTATTTTTGGGTTAGCTTCTGCATATTAAACATTTGACCTTTGACTTTTTGGAACTGGCTTATTTCACTTAGCATAATAGTCTCCATTTACATTCATTAACAGCAAATGCCAGAAATCCATTCTTCTTTATGAATGAGTAATACTCCACTGTGTATATATATACACCACATTTTCTTTACCTATACATCTGTGGAAGGGCACCCAGGTTGGTTCCATAGCTTGGCTATTCTGAATTGTGCTGATATAAATATTGATGTGACTGCATCACTGTAGAATGCAAATTTTAAATCTTTTGGATATATACCAAGGAGTAGAATATCTGGGTCATAGGGTGTTCCATTACTAATTTTTTGAGGCGTTCTATACTGCTTTCCAGAATGGTTGCACTAATTTGCAGTCCCACCAACAATGTGAGTATACCTTTTCCCCCACATCTTCACCAACATTTATTATTATTTATATGCCTGATAACTGCCATTCTGACTGGATTGAGATGAAATCTCAATGTAGTTTTGATTTGCATTTCCCTGATTGCTAGAGATGTTGAACATTTTTTTCATACATTTGTCGGTGAATTGTATTTCTTATTTTGAGAAGTGTCTGTTTAGTTCTTTTGCCCATTTATTAATTGTTTTTATGGTTAAGTTTTATGAGTTCTTTACATATCCTGGATATTAGTGCCCTATCTGAGGAGCAGGTGGCAAAAATCTTCTCCCATTCTGTAGGTTCTCTTTCCATGCTTTTAGTTTTTTTCCTTTCCTGTGCAGAAGCTTTTTAATATGATGCCATCCACTGATTTTACATTTTATTTATTGCGTTTAAGGAGTCATGTTAAGGAAGTCAGTTCTTGTTCCACCAAGTTGGAGGGTTGGGCCTACATTTTCTTCTAGCAGTTTCAGAGTTTCAGGTCTATTTCCTAGGTTTTTGATGCACTCTGAGTTGAATTTTGTGCAGGGTGAAAGATAGGGGTCAAATTTCATTCTTTTATATATGGATTTCCAGTTTTCTCAGCACCATTTGTTTAAAAAACTATCTTTTCTCCAATGTATGCTTTTGGCACCTTTGTCTAGTTTCAGGTAACTGTATTAATGTGGGTTTGTCTCTGTATCTTCTATTCTTTTCTATTGGTCTTCAAGTGTGTTTTGGTGCTAGTACCATACTGTTTTTGTTACTATAGTTGTAACTGTAGTATATTTTGAGGTCCAGTATTGTGATGCCTCCAGCATAACTCTTTTACTAAGAATTGTGTAATGGTTACTTTGAATTGTCAAATTGATTGGATTAAGATATGCCAAAGATTATGAGGCTTCTGGGTGTGTCAGTTGAGAGTGTGTCTAGGAATGATTGGCATGTGGGACAGTGAACTGAAGTGGAGACCCTCCCTAGGCATGGGCAGCATGGCGGCTTGGTTGGAATAAAAGTTGGAAGAACAAGGAAGCAGATGCAGATACAAGCTCGAGTCTTCTTAAATAGGTTCTTGACTGCTGCTTCGATTGTCTGAAGATATCGTACTCTCACTTCTTCACTTTTCCCAAGAGGACTCTGCCGGTGATTCTCCAGGTAGTTTCCTGAAGCCTTGGACTCAGACTAGGATGGCACTGTTTATCCTTCTTGCTCTGGGACTTCTGCCTCTTGGACTGCACAGCTACTGGTTCTTCCAGCTTTCTAGCCTGTAGATGGCCATTGTGGACTATCCAGTTTCTGGTCATGTAAGCCAATCTAATAAATCCCCTTTTTATAACCGTACTTCCTGTTGATTCTGTTCTTCTAGAGAACCCTGACTAATACAAATTGCTTTGGTTATTCTGGGTCTCTTATTTTTCCAAATCAATTCCAGAACTGCTTTTTCTATTTTTATGAAGAACATCATTGGTATTTTGATAGGGATTATATTGAATCTGCTCTTTTGGTAGTCTGACCATTTTGACAATATTAATTCTGCCTATCCACGAGCATGGGGGGGTGTCTTTCTATCTTCTAAGATCTTCTTCAATTTCTTTCTTTAGTGTTCTGTAGTTTTCATTGTAGAGGTCCTTCCCCTCTTTTGTTAGATTGATTCCCAAGCATTTAATTTTTATTTTCTGATGTTATTGTGAATAGGATAGTTTTCCTAATTTCTTTTTTCAGCTCATTCATTATTAGAATATAGGAATGTGACTGATTTGTTTGTTGATCTTTTCTCTGGCTGAATTTATTTATCAACTGTAGAAGTCTTTTGGTGGAGTTTTTTGGGTCTGCTAAATATAAGATCAGGTTGTCAGCAAACAGTGATAATTAAAGCTCTTCTTTTACTACTTATGTCCCTTTAACTTTCTTCTCTTGCCTGATTGCTCTGACTAGTCTTTCAAGGACTGTGTTGAAAAGGAGTTGCAGGAGTGGGCATCCTTGTTTGTTCCTGTTTTTAGAGGTTATGCTTTCAGTTTGTCCCCATTCCACATGATGTTGGCCTTGGGTTTGTCATAGATAGCCTTTATAATGCTTAGGTAAATTCCTTCTATCTCTAATTTTTCTGGTGTTTTAAACAAGAATGGGGACTGTACTTTGTGAAGTGCCTTTTCTGTGTCTATTGAGGTAATTGTGTGTTTCTTGTCCTTTATGAGGTGAATCACATTTATTGATTTTAGTATGTTGGACCAATCTTGCGTCCCTGAGATGAAACCCATTTGATCATGGTGCACTATCTTTTTTTTTTTTTTTTTTTTTGTATGTGGCTTGCCAATATTTTATTAAGAATTTTTGCCAAGGATATGTTCACCAAGGATATTGGCTTGGAGTTTTTCTTTCTTGATGTGTCTTTGTCTGTTTTTTTCCATCAGATTGATACTGGCTTGGTAGAATGAATTTGGCAGCAATCCTTCTTTTTCTATTTCTTGGAATAATTTGAGGAGGATTGGGATATGCTTTGATTCTGTCTATTTGGAATTCTATATGCCTACTGTATTTGCATTTTCTTCTCACTCTTTAGGTTTGGAAAATTTCTTAATATTATTATCATTGAAAAGATTGTGCATCCCTTTAGTTTGTATTTCAAATCCTTCATTTGCCCCAATAATTCTTATATTTGATCTCCTGATGATTTCCCATATATCTTGAATATTCTGGTTGTGGTCTTTGAATGTCTTTTCTTTGTGGTCAACATTAACTTCAAGGCCTAAAAATCTCTATCATCAAAGGGGTCTAATCTTTTGGTGCTGCTTTCCATTGAATGTTTAATTTGGTTTATTAATTCTTGCATTTTGAGGTTTTCTGTTTGTTTTTTTTTTCAGAATTTCTATCTCTATTGAAGTGATCTTTATCCTGTATTTTTTCTCTAATTTCACTTCTTACATCATCTTTTAGTTTGATGAACCTTTAAACTATGAACTTTCTATATTCTTTCTCTGACATTTAATGTAGTGTCAATCCAGTCATTTGTTGAAGCATTTTGAGCTGTTCGGTGTGGTTTATTCCTTCACTGAGCAGAAGATTTTGAATATGATGCCATCTCACTTATTGATTCCTGGTTTTAATTCCTCAACTTTGGGCATCTTATTGAGGAAGTTGATGCCTGTGCCACTATGTTGGATTGTTGAACCTAGATGTTCTAGAGTTTCATGTCTAATGCCCAGGTCTTTGATGCACTTCGAGTTGATTTTTGTGTAGGGTCAGAGGTAGAGGTCAAGTTTCATTCGTCTGCATATAGATTTCTAATTTCCCCTTATTTATTAATAAGGCAGTATTTTTTCCAAAATATTTTTGGCACCTTTGTATAGTATCAGATAGTTGTATTTAAGTGGTTTTGTCTGTGTCTTTTATTCTATTCCATTGGTCTCATGTGTGTTTTGGTGCTAGCACCATGCTGTTTTTGTTACTAAAGTAGTAACTGTAGTATATTTTGAGGTCCAGTATTGTGATGCCTCTAGCATCACTCTTGTTTCTCAGAATTTCTTTGACTATTCTAGATCTCTAATTTTTCCAAATGAATTTTAGAATTGCTTTTTCTAGTTCTGTGAAGAGTGTTGTTGGTAATTTGAGGGGGATTGCATTGAATCTGTATAATACTTTTGGTAGTATGGCCATTTTGTTATTGTTGTAGATGGACACAATACTTTCATTTTGCTTATTTTTTTATATGGTGCTGAGGATCAACAGTGCCTCACACATGCTAGGCAAGCGCTCTACCATTGAACTACAGCCCCAGCCCAAGTATGGCCATTTTTAATAATATTTAATAATTTAATAATATTAATAATAATTTAATAATATTAAATCTGCTTATTCAAGAATATGGGCAGTCTTTCCATCTTCTAAGGTCTTCAGTGTTCTGTAGTTTTCATTGTAGAGGTCCTTGACATCCTTCATTAGATTAATTCCCAAGGATTTTTTTTTTCCCAAGTTACTGCAAATGGGATATTGTTCCTAATTTCTTTTTCAGCAGGTTTGTTATTGGAGTACAGAAAAGCAATGTGTTGATTATTTTTTTTAATTGTTTTTTTCAGTTGTAAATGGATACCATACCTTCATTTATTTATTTTTTTTGGTGCTGAGGATCGAACTCAGTCCCTCATGTGTGCTAGGCAAGCACTCCACCACTGAGCCACAACCCCAGTCCTTGTGTGTTGATCTTATATCAATACTTAACTAAAATTGTTTATCAGCTCTAGAAGTCTCTTGGTAGATTTTTCTTTGTCTTCTAAATATTGGATGATGTCATAAGCAAATATAGACAAGTTCAACTCTTCTTATCTATATACCTTTAATTTCCTTCTCTTACTTGATTGATCTGACTAGCGTTTTGAGGACTATGTTGAATAGGAGTGGTAAGAGTGGGCATCCTTGTTTATTTCTGTTTTTAGAGGATACGCTTTCAGTTTTTCTCCATTCAATATAATGTCACCTTTGGTTTGTCATATATAACCTTTACATTATTAAGGTAAGTTCTTTCTATCTTTAGTTTCTCCAGTGTTTTAAACATGAATTGGCATTGTACTTTGTCAGATGCCTTTTCTTCATCTATTGAAATGATGATGTGATTGTTGTCCTTAAATCTATTTATATGGTGGATTACATTTATTGACTTGTGTATTTTGAACCAATCTTTCATTCCTAGAATGAAACTCACTTGAACATGGTGCACTATATTTTAAATGTTTTTAAAATTACTATTCATATTATGAAGCACTCTTTGTTTTAATACCTTTATTTTATTTATTTATTTTTATGTGGTGCTGAGGATCCAACCCAGTGCCTCACAGGTGCTAGGCAAGTGCTCCACCACTGAGCCATGGCCTCAACCCTTTAATGTGTTTTTTATATGTGGTTTGCCAAAATTTTATTAAGAATATTTGCATCTATGTTCATCAAGGATACTGGCTTAAAGTTTTCCTTCCTTGATGTGTCTTTGTCTGGTTGGTATCAGGGTGATACTGATTTCATAGAATGAATTTGTCAGTGATCCCTCTTTTTCTGTTTCATGGAATAATTTGAGGAGAGTTGGTATTAGTTCTTCTTTAAAGGAAGAACTCAGCTGAGAATCTGTCCAGTCCTGGCCTTTTCTTTGTTAGAAGGCTTTTGATAGCTGCTTCAATATCATGACTCAATATTGATCTATTTAAGTTTTACATAACCTCAAAGTTCAATTTGACTCAGTTATATGCCTCTAAAAATTTGTCGATGTCTTTGAGATTATCTAATTAGAGTATAAATTTTAAAAATAATTTCTGATGATTCTATGAATTTCAGTGGTGTCTGTGGTGATATTTCCTTTTTCATTTATAATTGTATTTATTTGAGTCTTCTGTCTAGTTCATTTAATTTCTTAGGGGTTGTAGATCTAGTATGCTTTCAAGATACCAACTCTATGTTTTGTTGATCCTTTGTATTTTTTTTATTCTCTATTTCATGTAATTTCAGTGCTGATTTTAATTATTTCCTGTCTTCTACTGACTTTGGTGTTGGATTGTTCTTTTGCTGGACCTTGAGGTGTATTGTTAGATTTTTAAATTTGGTTTCTTTCTATTCTTTAAATATATGAGCTGTGCTATGAATTTTCCTCTTAGAACTGCCTTTATACTGCCCAGAGGTTTTGATATGTTGTATCACTAGTCTCATTTGTTTTTCTTGTCATTGATTTTTAATTTCACTCCATTGTGATCAGATAGAAGGCAAGGAATTATACTTATTGTTTTTTGTGTTTGCTAAGATTTGCTTTGTGACCTATTTTAGAAAATGATTCATGTGCTGCTGAGAAGAAGGCAAATTCAGTCATTGATGTATGAAATAATCTATAGATGTCTGTTAGGTCCATCTGGTTAATAGTAGTTTTTAGATCTGAAGAATCTTTACTAGTTTATGTCTAGATGATCTATCTAGTGGTGAGAGAGAAGTGTGTTGAAGTTGTCCAGAATTATTTATTGTGGCCTATTTGATTCTTAATATTGAGGAGAGTTAGTTATATATATTTAGATGCACCATTATTTGAGGCATAAATATTTAGAATCATATCTTATTATTGGATTATTCTATTATGCAGTATAAAATGAACTTCTTTGTCTCTTCTGATTAATTTTGGCTTGAAATCCACTTTGTTTGATATGAGAAAACTATCCTGTTGTTTATGAGTACTATTTGCATGGAACATCTTTTCCATATTTTCATCTTCAGTCTGTGGATGTCTTTACCTGTAAAGTGAATCTTATGAAAACAATATAGTGTTGGGTCTTGTTTTTAAATTTAATCTGCTATTGTATATCTTCTGATTGAATAATTTGTACATTTACATTTAATGTTATTATAGAGAAATGACTTTTATTTCCTGCCATTTTGATTTGTTTCTGATCTTTAAGTAAGATTTGGTTCTCCATGTCTTATTTTTTATTCCAATCTGCCAACCTATGTCATTTAAATATTTTTTAATTTAATATTTTTAGTTATATATGACAGTAGAATATATTTTGACATATCGTACCTACATGGAGTATGACTTCCCATTCTTGTGGTTTTACATGATGTGGAGTTACACTGATTGTGTATTCATATATGAACATAGGAAAATTCTGTCTGATGCATTCTACTGCCTTTCTGATTCCCATTCCCCAACCCTTCCTCCCATTCTACCCTGTCCAATCTGGTGAACTTCCACTCTCCCCACCTATTGTGAGTTGGCTTCTGCATATCAGAGAGAGCATTTGGCTGTTGGTTTTTTGGGAATTGGCTTATTTCACTTAGCATGATAGTCTCCAGTTGTATCCATTAACTAGCAAATGCTATAATTTCAGTCTTCTTTGTGGTAGAGTAATATTCCACTGGGTATATCTACTACATTTTCTTTATCCACTCATCTGTGTAAGGGCACCTAAGTTGCTTACATAGCTTAACTATTGTGAATTGAGCATATAAACATTGATATGTTCGCATCACTATAGCATGCTAATTTTAAGTCCTTTGAGTATATGTTGAGTAGTGGGATAATTTGTATTCTTGATAATTGCCATTATGACTTAAGTGAGATGAAATCTCAGTGTAGTTTTTTTTTTTTTTTTTTTTTTGAAGTTGGACATTTATTCCATACAGCTAGATATAATCAAGAAACAAAATTAGGGAGATCAGTTAGCATATTTTAAAAAGCTTTTCCTTTTAAACGAATATCTTATTCTTCTGTGCTGGGGCAGGACACAGACACTGACACAACCAGCCAAACCAGTGGCCATTCTTGTTATTTTTTTTTTTTTTTTTTTTTCTAGCCATAATCTTTTTTTTTTTTTTTTTTTTTTTTTTTTTTTTTATTTTTTTTACGTTTACATAGGGTAATGATGTTTATTATATTTTTTTCCCCTCCCCCCCACCCCTCCCACCCCTCCCACCCCTCTTTTCCCTCTACACAGTCCTTCTTTCCTTCATTCTTACTGCTCTCCTTAGCCTAACTCTAAACCTAACCCTAAACCTAATGCTAGCCCGTCCCACCCCCCATTATATGTCCTCATCCGCTTATCAGCGAGATCATTCGTCCTTTAGTTTTTTGAGATTGGCTTATCTCACTTAGCATGATATTCTCCAATTTCGACCATTTGCCTACAAATGCCATAATTTTATCATTCTTCATTGCGGAGTAATATTCCATTGTATAAATATGCCACAGTTTCTTTATCCATTCATCAACTGAAGGGCATCTAGGTTGGTTCCACAATCTGGCTATGGTGAATTGAGCAGCAATGAACATTGATGTGGCTGTATCTCTGTAGTATGCTGATTTTAAGTCCTTTGGGTATAGGCCAAGGAGTGGGATAGCTGGGTCAAATGGTGTTTCCATTCCAAGCTTTCTGAGGAATCTCCACACTGCTTTCCAGAGTGGTTGCACTAATTTGCAACCCCACCAGCAATGTATGAGTGTTCCTTTTTCACCACATCCTCGCCAACACCTATTGTTGCTTGTATTCTTGATAATCGCCATTCTAATTGGGGTGAGATGAAATCTTAGGGTGGTTTTGATTTGCATTTCCCTTATTACTAGGGATGTTGAACATTTTTTCATATATCTGGTGATTACTTGTACATCTTCTTCTGTGAAGTGTCTGTTCATTTCCTTAGCCCATTTGTTGATTGGATTATTTGTATTCTTCGTGTAGAGTTTTTTGAGTTCTTTATAGATTCTGGAAATTAGCGCTCTATCTGAGGTATGGTTGGCAAAGATATTCTCCCACTCTGTAGGCTCTCTCTTCACATTTCTGATAGTTTCCTTTGCTGAGAGAAAGCTTTTTAGTTTGAATCTATCCCAGTTGTTTATTCTTGCTTTTATTTCTTGTGCTATGGGAGTCCTGTTAAGGAAATCTGATCCTGAGCCAACAAGTTGAAGATTTGGACCTACTTTTTCTTCTATAAGATGCAGGGTCTCTGGTCTGATTCCGAGGTCTTTGATCCATTTTGAGTTGAGTTTTGTGTAGGGTGAGAGATAGGGGTTTAGTTTCATTCTATTGCATATAGTTTTCCAGTTTTCCCAGCACCATTTGTTGAAGAGGCTATCTTTTCTCCATTGCATATTGTTGGAACCTTTGTCTAGTATGAGAAAATTGTATTTATTTGGGTTTGTGTCCATGTCCTCTATTCTGTACCATTGATCTACCTGTCTATTTTGGTACCAATACCATGCCGTTTTTGTTACTATTGCTTTGTAGTAGAGTTGAAGATCTGGTATTGCAATACCCCCTGCTTCGCTCTTGCTACTGAGGATTGCTTTAGCTATTCTAGGTTTTTTATTCTTCCAGATGAATTTCATAATTGCTTGCTCTATTTCTGCGAGGTACATCATTGGGATTTTAATTGGAATTGCATTGAATCTGTATAGAACTTTAGGTAGTATAGCCATTTTGACGATATTAATTCTGCCTATCCAGGAACATGGGAGATCTTTCCATCTTCTAAGGTTTTCTTGAATTTCTTTCTTTAGTGTTCTGTAGTTCTCATTGTAGAGGTCTTTCACCTCTTTTGTGAGATTGATTCCCAAGTATTTTATTTTTTTCGATGCTATTGTGAATGGGGTAGTTTTCCTAATTTCTCTTTCTGAAGATTCATCACTTATGTATAAAAATGCATTGGATTTATGAGCATTGATCTTGTAACCTGCTACTTTACTGAATTCACTTATGAGTTCTAAAAGTTTTCTGGTGGAATTTCCAGGTTCCTCTAAATATATAATCATGTCATCAGCGAACAGGGATAGTTTGAGTTCTTCTTTTCCTATTCGTATCCCTTTAATTTCTTTGGTTGTCTGATTGCTCTGGCTAGAGTCTCAAGGACGATGTTGAATAGAAGCGGTGAAAGAGGGCATCCCTGCCTTGTTCCAGTTTTTAGGGGGAACGCTTTCAGTTTTTCACCATTTAGAATGATATTAGCCATGGGCTTAGCGTAGATGGCCTTTATAATGTTTAGGAATGTTCCCATTACCCCAATTTTTTCTAGTGTTTTGAGCATGAAGGGATGCTGTATTTTATCAAATGCTTTTTCTGCATCTATTGAAATAATCATGTGATTCTTAACTTTAAGTCTGTTGATATGGTGAATGACATTTATTGATTTCCGAATGTTGAACCAACCTTGCATCCCTGGGATAAAACCCACTTGATCGTGGTGCACTATCTTTTTAATATATATTTGTATGCGATTTGCTAAAATTTTGTTGAGAATTTTTGCATCGATGTTCATTAAGGATATTGGTCTGAAATTTTCTTTCCTTGATGTGTCTCTGTCTGGTTTAGGTATCAGGGTGATATTGGCTTCATAGAACGAGTTTGGTAGGGTTCCCTCCTCTTCTATTTCATGGAATAGTTTGAGGAGTATTGGAATGAGCTCTTCTTTAAAGGTTTTATAGAACTCGGCTGAGAACCCATCTGGTCCTGGACTTTTCTTTGTTGGTAGGCTTTTGATGACCTCTTCTATTTCATTGCTTGAAATTGGTTTATTTAAGTTGTGTATGTCCTCCTCGTTCAGTTTAGGTAGTTCATATGTCTCTAGAAATTTGTTGATGTCTTCAAGGTTTTCTGTTTTGTTGGAGTATAGATTTTCGAAATAGCTTCTAATTATGTTTTGTATTTCACTCGTGTCTGTTGTGATGTTTCCTTGTTCATTCCGAATTTTAGTAATTTGAGTTTTCTCCCTCTTTCTCTTTGTTAGTGTGGCTAAGGGTTTATCAATTTTATTTATTTTTTCAAAGAACCAACTATTTATTTTATTAATTTTTCCGATTGTTTCTTTTGTTTCGATTTCGTTGATTTCGGCTCTGATTTTAACTATTTCCTGTCTTCTACTACTTTTGGTATTGGTCTGCTCTTCTTTTTCTAGTGCTTTGAGCTGTAGTGTTAACTCGTTATTTGTTGATTTCTACTTCTTTTTTTGAATGCACCCCATGAAATAAATCTTCCTCTAAGTACTGCTTTCATAGTGTCCCAGAGATTTTGATATGATGTGTCTTTGTTCTCGTTTACTTCTAAGAATTTTTTTATTTCCCTCCTGATGTCTTCTGTTATCCATTCATCATATAATAGTGTATTATTTAGTCTCCAGGTATTGGAGAAGTTTCTGTTTTTTATTCTGTCATTTATTTCTAATTTCAATCCATTATGATCTGATAGAGTACAAGGTAGTATCTCTATCTTCTTGTATTTACTAACAGTAGCTTTGTGGCATAAAATATGGTCTATTTTAGAGAAGGATCCATGTGCTGCTGAGAAGAAAGTGTATTCATTCTTTGTTGGATGGTATATTCTATATATGTCCGTTAAGTCTAAATTGCTGATTGTGTTGTTGAGATCTATAGTTTCTTTATTCAATTTTTGTTTGGACGATCTATCCAGTGGTGAGAGAGGTGTGTTAAAATCACCTAGTATTATTGTGTTGTGGTCTATTTGATTTCTGGAATTGAGAAGGATTTGTTTGACGTACGTGGGTGAGCCAATGTTCGGGGCATAGATATTTATGATTGTTATGTCTTGCTGATTTATGCTTCCCTTAAGCAGCATGTAATGTCCTTCTTTATCCCTTCTGACTAGTTTTGGTTTGAAGTCCACATTATCTGAGATGAGGATGGATACTCCAGCTTTTTTGCTGTGTCCGTGTGCATGGTATGTTTTTCCCCATCCTTTCACCTTTAGTCTATGGGTGTCTCTTTCTATGAGATGTGTCTCTTGCAGGCAGCATATTGTTGGATTTTTCTTTTTAATCCAATCTGCCAGTCTGTGTCTTTTGATTGATGAATTCAGGCCATTAACATTCAGGGTTATTATTGTGATATGATTTGTATTCCCAGTCAATTGACTCATATTTGTTTTTGACATGATTTGGTTTCTCCTTTATTTGGCTATTCCTTTAGGCTAGCGCCTCCTGTTGCTGATTTGCATCGTTGTTTTTCATCTCTTCCTCATGGAATATTTTGCTGAGAATGTTCTGTAATGCTGGCTTTCTTTTTGTAAATTCCTTTAGCTTTTGTTTATTATGGAAGGATCTTATTTCATCGTCAAATTTGAAGGTAAGTTTTGCTGGGTATAAGATTCTTGGTTGGCATCCATTTTCTTTCAGGGCTTGGTATATGTTGTTCCAGGCCCTTCTAGCTTTTAGGGTCTGGATTGAAAAATCTGCTGATATTCTTATTGGTTTCCCTCTGAATGTAATTTGATTCTTTTCTCTCGCGGCCTTTAAAATTCTGTCTTTATTTTGTATGTTAGGTATTTTCATAATAATGTGCCTTGGTGTGGGTCTGTTGTAATTTTGTATGTTTGGAGTTCTATAAGCCTCTTGTACTTGGTTCTCCATTTCGTTCTTCAGATTTGGGAAATTTTCTGTTATTATTTCATTGAATAGATTGTTCATTCCTTTGGTTTGTTTCTCTAAGCCTTCCTCAATCCCAATAATTCTCAAATTTGGCCTTTTCATGATATCCCATAGTTCTTGGAGATTCTGTTCATGATTTCTTACCATCTTCTCTGTTTGTTCAACTTTGTTTTCAAGGTTAAATATTTTGTCTTCAATGTCTGAGGTTCTGTCTTCCAGGTGTTCTATCCTATTGGTTATGCTTTCTATGGAGTTTTTAACTTGGTTTATTGTTTCCTTCATTTCAAGGATTTCAGTTTGGTTTTTCTTCAGTATCTCTAACTCTTTATTGAAATGATCTCTTGCTTCCCGTATTTGGTCTTTTAACTGTTGATTGGTGTGATCATTTAATGCCTGCATTTGCTCTTTCATCTCCTCCTTCAATGCATGCATTTGCTCTTTCATCTCCTCATTAGCTTCCCTGATCGTTTTAATTACGTACATTCTGAACTCCCTTTCTGTCATTTCTTCTGCTCTGCTGTCATTGGGTTTTATTGATGTAGTATCTAGGTTTGTTTGGGACATTTTCTTCCCTTGTTTTCTCATAATGGTCAGTTGTCAATGGGACCTTGAGATATTGCAGTTTTCCACTATTGGCTTATAGTGTCCCACTAGATTTCCAGTGTATCACCTCCCAGCCTTCAGTAGCCTGATGTCTTGGAGGAATCTGATAAAGCAGCTCATTCGAAGAATACTGCCCCTAGCCCCCTACTGGTTCCACGTTTTGGAACTGGCTCTGTGCGGAAATGCTCTCACTGTGGGCCTGCACCGTGCAGCTGGCCGTGTGGGAAGAGCCCACTGCCGGAGTGTGGAAGACTACCTTGGGAAGACTCAAGCTGCCCTGCCCGGCTCTGCTAAGCCACCTCTATCTGGGCCTGCCACCCGGGCTGAGCTTTACCCAGTGGGCAGACTCACCCGTGGCTCCACTTCAGTCCGAGTCTCTCAATGCCTCCCCTTCTTAACTCCTGGGTTCTGGAGCGACCGGGGGTGCAGTCTCCCTCTAGGCCGCCATCTTGGATCGCCCCGTGAAGAGAGCCCGCGGCCGGAGTGGGCAGAGCCGCCTGAAGAGGTCTCCAGCTGCCCTGACCTTATCCCTGAGACTGACTGCAGATCGAGCCTCTCCGCTGGTTCTTTGCAGGAGTACACTGCACTGCAGCAGCTCCGGGACTCGGAGCGTGCTCTGTTCAGACAGGCTCTCCCTAGCGGGCCAGTTCCGTTCCGAGAACCTGGAGAAGCTGGCTGTGTGGGCGGGGCCGGAGTGCGCAGGACTGCCTGTGGATGACTCTAGCTGCCCTGCCCGGCTCCGATAAGCCACCTCTATCTGGGCCTGCCACCCGGGCCGAGCTTTACCCAGTGGGCAGACTCACCCGTGGCTCCACTTCAGTCCGAGTCTCTCAATGCCTCCCCTTCTTAACTCCTGGGTTCTGGAGCGACCGGGGGTGCAGTCTCCCTCTAGGCCGCCATCTTGGATCGCCCCGTGAAGAGAGCCCGCGGCCGGAGTGGGCAGAGCCGCCTGAAGAGATCTCCGGCTGCCCTGACCTTATCCCTGAGACTGACTGCAGATCGAGCCTCTCCGCTGGTTCTTTGCAGGAGTACACTGCACTGCAGCGGCTCCGGGACTCGGAGCGTGCTCTCTCAGTGTAGTTTTAATTTGCATTTCCCTAATTGCTAGGGATGTTGAACATTTTTTCACGTAATTGTTGACCGATCATATTTCTTCTTCTGTGAAGTGTCTGTTCAGTTCCTTTGCCCATTTATTGATTGTGTTATTTTTGCCTTTGGTGTTAAGTTTTTTGAGTTCTTTATGTAGACTAGGGTTTAATGCTCTATCTGCGGTGTAGGTGTCAAAGATTTTCTCCCATTCTGTTGACTCTCTCTTCATGTTCTTGATTGTTTCCTTTGCTGTGAAGAAGCTTTTTTAGTTTGATACCATCCCATTTATTGATTTTTTTACTTTACTTATTGCTCTTTAGGAGTCTTGTTGAGGATTTCGGTTCCTAAGCTGACATAATGGAGATTTGGGACTACTTTTTATTCTAGTAGACACAAGGTCTATAGTTTAATGTCTAAGTCCTTGACCCACTTAGAGTTGAGTTTTGTCCAGGGTAAGAGAAGGGGGTCTAATTTTATTGTATTACATAAGGATTTACAGGTTTCCCAGCACCATTTGTCAAAAAGGCTATCTTTTCTCCAATTATGTTTATGGTGCCTTTGTCTAGTATGAGAAAACTGTATTTATGTGGGTTTGTCTCTGTGTCTTCTGTTCTGTATAACATTGGTCTGTTTTGTGCCAATACCATGTTGTTTTTGTTACCATATCTCTGTAGTATAATTTAAGGTCTGGTATTGTGATGCCTCCAGCTTCATTTTTCTTGCTGAGGAATCCTTGGAATATTTTGAGTCTCTTATTTTTCCAAATTAATTCTATGACTGCTTTTTCTCTTTCTTTGAAGAACATCACTGGAATTTTAATAGGAATTGCATTAAATCTATATAGCACTTTTGGTAGTGTGGCCATTTTCACAATATTAATTCTGCCTATCCAAGAACATTGGAAATCTTTCCATCTTTTAAGGTCTTCTTTGATTTCTTTCTTTAGAGTTTTGTAGATTTCATTGTAGGGGGCTTTCACCTGTTTTGTTAGATTGATTCCCAAATGTTTTATTTTATTCAAGGCTCTTGTGAATAGAATAGTTTTCCTAATTTCTATATATAGGAATGAAACTGAATTATGGATGTTAAATTTATATCCCGCTAATTTGCTGACTTCATTTATGAGTTGTAGAAATTTTCTAGAGGAGTTTATTGGATCTTCTAAATATAGAATCATGTCCTTGGCAGATAGGGATAGTTCACATTCTTCTTTTCCTATTCATATCCCTTTAAATTTCATTCTTCTGTTTAATTGCTCTGGCTAGAGTTTCCAGGACTATGTTGAACAGAAGTGGTGAAAGAGGGCATCCCTATCTTATTCTAGTTATTAGAGGGAATGCTTTCAATTTGTCTCCATTTAGAATGATGTTGACATTAGATTTAGTATACATAGCTTTTACAATGTTAAGGTATGTTCCTACTATCCCTAGTTTTTCTCATATTTTGAATATGAATGGATGTTGTATTTTTGTAAAATGTTTTTTCTGCATCTATTATTATGTGATTCTAATGATGAATGATGAATTACATTTATTGATTTCTTATGTTAAAACAATCTTGCATCCCTTACATCATTATGGTGTACTATCTTTTTAATACGTATTTGTATGTGATTTGCCAGTATTTTATTAAGAAGAATTTTTTGCATCTATGCTCATCAGGGATATTGGCCTGAAATTTTCTT
Organism: Sciurus carolinensis; assembly: GCF_902686445.1. Classification (NCBI taxonomy): domain Eukaryota; kingdom Metazoa; phylum Chordata; class Mammalia; order Rodentia; family Sciuridae; genus Sciurus; species Sciurus carolinensis. The sequence continues at coordinate 53,896,200 of NC_062216.1, read as the reverse complement.
TCCTTGATCTTTCTTTGTCTGGTTTTAGTATCAGGGTGATTACTAGCTTCATAGAATGAGTTTGGAAGGGTTCCCTCCTTTTCCATTGCATGGTATAATTTGAGTAGGGTTGGTGTTAGTTATTATTTGAAGGATTGGTAGAACTGGCTGTCCCGACCCGCAGGACATCAACGAGGACGGCGAACCTAAGAGAGAAGGAATGAAAGGGACAAGAGACACAGGGAGTGACAGCAAGACAGGAATTCTGATCAAGCTGTGAATTTTTATTGTCCTCACGGGTATTTATGCTGAGGGAATGAGGGGTATGACGAGATGCAGGCTGGTTGGCTGTGTTCTTCTATTGGGCTCCTGATAGGGTGCAAGTTTATGCCGGCGGGAAGGTGTAGTCTGGGAAGAGAAGCCGTGGGCGCCATAGGCGCCATACTGTCAGAATTATCAGCCAGGAGTGGGGGAGGGGCGCTGCTGCTTATTGTAAAGGTCAGAGTGTTCTCAGAATAAGAACTTCTTGGTCCCTGACAACTGGCCTCAGAATGCATCTGGTTCTGGACTTTTGTTTCTTAGTAGGCTTTTAAAAAATTTATTTATTTTTTAATTTAAAAAAATTTTTTAGATGTTGATGAACCTTTATTTTGTTCATTAATTTATATTTTATTCATTAATATACATGTGGTACTGAAAATCAAACCCAGTGCTCCACACATGCTAGGCAAGTGCTCTACCACTGAACCACAACCCCGGTCCTCTTAGTAGGCTTTTGATGGCTTCTTCAGTTTCATTACTTGAAATTGATCTATTTAAATTTTCTGTGTCCTCCTGATTCAATTCAGTAGGTCATATGTTTCTAGAAATTTGTCAATGTCTGAAAATTTTATTTTTTATTAGAGTATATAGATTTTTAAAATAGTTTCTGATTATTGTCTGTACTTCAGTAGTATCCATTGTGATATTTCCTTTTTTAGCACAAATTTTAATAATTTGAGTTTTCTTTCTTCATTAACTTGGCTAAGCGTTTATAAATTTTATTTTTTTTTAAAGAACCAACTTTTTGTTTTGTTGAACTTTTGAATTGTTTCTTTTGTTTCAGTTTCATTGATTTCAGCTGTGATTTCAAGTATTTCCTGTCTTCTACTGCTTTTGGTGTTGATTTGTTCTTCTTTTTCTAGGGCTTTGAGAAGTAATGTTAGGCTATTTATTTGGTGACTTTCTATTTTAGTGAATGAGCTCATGCAATGAACTTTCCTCTTTGACCTGTCTTTATAGTGTCTCAGAGATTTTGATATGTTGTATGACTATTCTCATTTAACTGTAAGTATTTAATTATTTCATCCCTGATTTCTTTTGCTATCCATTCATTGTTCAATAGTATATTATTTAGTCTTCAGGTTTTAGATATCTTCTATTTTTTTTTTATCATTGATTTCTAATTTCATTCCATTATGATCTGATAGAATGTGAGGTATTATCTCTCTTGTTTTGTACTGGCTAAGATTTTCTTTGTGGCATAATATGTGGTCTATTTTAGAAAAGGATCCATGTGCTGCTGAGAAGAAATTGCATTCAGTCATTGATGGATGAGATATTCTCTATATATCTGTTAAGTTCAAATAATTAATTGTACTTTTTAGTTCTATAGCTTTTTAATTTGGTTTTTGATTGGAGGATTGAGCCAGTGGTGAGAAACATGTGTTAAAGTCACCCACTATTATTGTGTTATGGTCTATTGGATTCTTGAAATTGAGAAGAGTTTGATACATGTAGGTGCTCCATTGTCTGAGGCATAAATATTTATGATCGTTATGTCTTGTTGATTTATAATTCCCTTAAGCAATATGAAATATCCTTTTTTGTCCCTTCTAATTAACTTTGGCTTGAAGTCCACTTTATCTGACATGAGGATAGAAATCCCTTCTTGTTTACAAAATCCATGTTAATGATATATATGTTTTTTCCCATCCTTTCACCTTTAGTCTGTGGATGTCTTTTTCTATGAGGTGAGTCTCTTGAAGACAGCATATTGTCACATCTTGTTTTTTAATCCAATATGCCAATCTATGTCTTTTGATTGATGAGTTTAGACCATTTATATTCAGTACTATTTTTGAGAAATGATTTTTATTGCCTGTCATTTTGGTTTATTTCTGGTTTTTACTTTGAATTAATTTCCCTCTTGATAGACCATTCTAGTGTAGTTTCTCCCTTTGCTCATTTTCACTTTTATATATCATTCCTTCTTCATGAAATATTTCTTTGAGTATGTTTTCTAGTGCAGGCTTTCTAGTTGTGAATTTTTAAAACTTTAGTTTATCCTGGAAGGTTTTTACTTCCTCATCAATTCTATAGCTTAATTTTGCTGGGCATAGTATTCTTGGCTGACATCCATTTTCTTTTAGAGCTCGGTATATATTATTTCTAGTTTTAGGAGGGTTGAGAAAGCAACTGAATCTGGATTGGTTTACCTCTAACTGTGACCAGTCATTATTCTCTGGTAGCCTTTAAAATTATATCCTTATTCTGTATGTTAGGTATTTTCATAATAATGTGCTTTGGTGTGTGTTTGTTGTAATTTTGCGTATTCAGGGTCATGTAAGCCTCCTGTATTTGATTTTCCATTTTATTCTTCAGGTTTGGGAAATTTTCTTATATTATTTCATTGAAAAGATTATGCATTTCTTTGATTTGTAGCTCTGCACCTTCACCTATCCTGATAAATCTTAAATTTGGTCTTTTCGTGTTATCCCATATTTTCTGGAAGTTCTGTTCATGGTCTCTTAGCATCTTTTCTGCATTGTCAACTTCGTTTTCAAGATTATGTATTTTGTCTTCATTGCCTGAAATTGTCTTCCAAATGATCTAGTCTATTGTCGATGCTTTCAATTGAATTTTTAATTTGGTTTATAGATTCCTTCATTTTAAGGATTTCTGCTTGATTTTTCCCAGAATCTGTTTGTGATCTTTTGCTTCCTGTATTTTCTAATTTCACTCCTTATATCATCCTTCACCTCACAGATCAGTTTAAATATGTACATTGTAAACTCATTCTTTGTCATTTCTTCTACTGTGGTCTTGATGGATTCTGTTATTGGAACATCTTGTTTTGTTTGGGGAAATTTGTTCTCTTGTGTTTTCATGTTGTTTATGTGTTTACCCATCTCACAGTATGAATCTGAGGCAGTAGATCATCTAATCTGTAGACTTATAGTTTCCCTGATGGTTTCTAGCACCTCACCATTTAATGGGAGACAAATAATAACAACAACCAATGGAAACAATATGCAACATTAAACCAAATAGTTCCTGCTGTGATGTCTTTGATGTTAATGTCACAATAAACAGAAATAATGTCACAATAAACAGAAATAATATAATCAGTTATTGTCTACTGTAAAAATGGTAAGTTTGCAGAAGGGTTTACAATTTCAGATGGGGGAGGAGGAGAGAAGGTAGATGTAAAAAATTGAAGAGTGAAAAGAGAGAACAATAGAGATTTGCTGTTATTTGAAGAAAAGAGAGAAATAGAATCAAGCAAAACAGATGACAGAAAAATGCATATAAAGTAAAAACTTAAAAATATTAAAAATAAAAATAAAAGAATACAAAACAAAACTGAAACACACTGATCAAACATTCTATTAACTGGCTTCAATAATCCTAGAAATGATGGACTGTGACTGTGGCTCAGTGGTAGAGCACTTGCCTGGAGTGACTGAGGCACTGGGTTTGATCCTCAGCACCACATAAAAATAAATAAATAAAGCTATTGTGTCTCTCTACAACTAAAATATATTAAACAAAAATACTATAAATGAGAAAAAATGGGTATGTATAAATGTCCATGAACCATTAAGGTCACAATTAAACAGAAAGAGAGAGAGAGAGAGAGAGAGAGAGAGAGAGAGAGAGAGAGAGAGAGAAGAAATTTTTGTTAGTTCAAAAGATTCTCAGCTTCTTCTCTCAGCAGAGTTAGGTGGGGTCCTCTGGAGCTGATGCTGGAGTGAGTGAGGTAACTCTTAACCAGAATTCCTAGAGGCAGGTTTAGACTTTGTTGGGCTCTAGGCTTTTTGCTGAATGCCACTTGGTCTGGAGGTTTTGAGACAGCACACCTCCAGGGCCCAGCAATTTCTGGTCCATCCTGGAAGACTGCACCCCAGGGACTTCCCCTGGGTTCTATTTATGTGTTGGAGGAGCCAATTCATACTTCACTACATCACCTGAGGTTTCACATTGCCTGATCTCCTGTTCAATTTCCAAACTCAGTCTTTCTCACCCCTCACCTTTCAAATTCCTAGCCAGCTCGTCCTGCAAGTAACTGAAGGGAGAGAGATGAGTGGGTTTTCATGACCATTGTCCCCTGTGTAAACCTTTCTCCATGTTTGATTTTCTCCTGGTCACTTAGGCACTGTATATCATGTGTGCCAGGCCTGTATTTCAGGTCAAACTCAGGTTTGCCAGGACTCAGCTCCTCTAGTTGCTGGCCCCCATGCTGCTGCTGCAAAATGGTTCTTCCTTCTGTCCTCTGCTTGCCTCCAGAGGACTTGGTGCCTTTTTCCCTGCAGAAGGGTATTGCGTAGCATGCCTTTTAGATTAGTTAGGCAGTGTCTTTGATCTCTAAACTCTCCATATCCAGGCACACCTCAGTTCTCTCTGCAGAGAAGCTGCCTATTTGCTTTATTGGTTTCATGCCATGGAGCAGCCAGGAAAGCAACCTTCTCTATTCTACCATCATGAACCCCCCAAACCTATATCTTTTGATTGAAGCATTTAGACCATTTATATTCAATGTTATTATAGAGATGTACTTTATTTCAGTGACATTTTTTGCATTTTGAATGTTTTAAATTGGACTTGATACTTCTTTTTTTTTTTTTTTTTTTTTTTTTTTTTGCGGTACTGGGGATCGAACTCAGGGCCTTGTGCTTGTGAGGCAAGCACTCTACCAGCTGAGCTATCTCCCCAGCCCTGATACTTCTTTAATTGACTGTCCATCTACTGTAATGCATCCCTATGCTGGCTTTCATTTTTATTTTTCATTTCTCCTTCATGAAATATTTCATTTAATATGTTTTTAATGTAGGCTTTGTGATTATGAATTCTTTTAGCTTCTGTTTGTCATGGAAGGTTTTTATTTCATCTTCAATTCTGAAGGTTAATTTTGCTGGGTATAGTAATCCTGGTTAAACCTGATTTTCTTTCAGAGCTTGGTATATATTATTGCATGCCCTCCTGCCTTTTAGCATCTGGGTAGAGAAATCGGTTGAAATCCAAATTGGTTTACCTCTAAATATGACCAGCCATTTTTCTCTTACAACTTTTAGGTTTCTATTCTTATTCTGTATACTGGTATTTTCATTAAAATGTGTTGGAGTGAATCTGTTGTGATTTTGTATATTGTGATTTTGTATATTTGGAGTCCTATATGTCTGTCATATTTGAATGTCCTTCTTATTCTTAATGTTTGGAAAATTTTCTAATATTTCATTGAAAAGATTGTGTGTACTTTTAGTTTGTATTTCAGAACCTTCATCTACCCCAATGATTCTTAAATTTGATATCTTGATGATTTCCCAGATTTCTCAAATATTCTGGTTATGGTCTCTTATCATTCTTCCCTATGGCCAATTTTATTTCTGAGATTATATACTTCATCTTCAAGGCCTGCAAATCTGTCTTCAAAAATGACCTAATGTCTTGGTAATGTTTTTCACTGAATTTTTAATTGGGTTTAGTAGTCTTTCATTTCCAGGATTTCCGTTTTGTTCTTTTACATAATCTCCATCTTTTTATTGAAGTGATCTTTTGCTTTCTGTTTATTTTCTCTCTTTACTCTTTGCATAATCTTTTATTTCATTGAACATTTAACAATGAACATCCACTGTGGTGTCAATGGAGTCAGTTGTTGAAGTGTTCTGAGCTGTGGGGTGTTTTGTTTCCTTGCTTTACATATTCCTTATATATCTGTTCATCTATCGGGATGGTTATTGCTTTTCCTTTTAAGCAAGTCCCTGCTTTGTGAGTTTTTTTTTTTTCTCTTAAGAGTTCTGTGTTGGATGAATATCTAGGTATTAATAGTTTAACTCAGTGTGTGGCCTCTACTGATTCCAGTGTCAGATCAACTTTGAGAGATGCCACTGACCCCTATTTACTATAATGACTTCAGAGTCAAACCACATACTATTCAACCTTATGGAAAGTGAAAAACTTGTTGATATTGCTCTCCACAATAGTTCTAATTTAGGTATGAACTTTTCATAAGTTTATAACTGGAACAGGTCAAAGAATTATTGAGTATAGTAAAATTGCTATAACATAAAGGCTGACAGGGGAAGAAGAAAGATTGGACAAAAAAGTGAGAAAAAGAAAAAGAATAGACTGATACAGACTGAAGTAAAAAAGTGGATCCTATTTGAGGTAGTGGCAAAAAGGAAGAACAGGGGATACAAAGAGCAAGTATGGACTAGGAATAGGAAGACAAAAGATAGGGAGAATGATTCTAAATGATGTTTTGAATAGAAAAAATGTATTTGCATGGGTTGAAGGTACAATGTAGGCTAGTAGGGTAACAAAAAACTGTCAAGATAAAGGATACTATATATGATCAAGGTCAACATTAGAGTTACAGAAAACCATGCACAGATGGGTTTCATTAGGATTTGGGGTATTTAGAAGGTGTCTGTCATTCTTTGCCCTTGTATCCTTGCAGAGATGCTGGGACACAGGAGCCACTCCCCTAGGTACAGTGGATCTCCTATCAGCTGACTGGTTCTGGTTCATCAACTCAGGGACCTGTGGCTAAGTGCTTGAAGAATGTGGTGTTGTGCCTGTTTGTTTCTAGTGTGTGCAGAGGTTCTGGACGCAGGCTCTGGGCTGTGGCTGAGATTGTTGTGAGTCACCATGTACTTTCTCTCCTCTACAGTGTCCTTTTCTTGGTCATATAGATTCTGATGGCTTTAGTAAGCACAAGTCCTGTAGTTGTGGATTCTCTGAGGGTGATCTGTATTGCACAAATGTTTTCCCTGGCCTGTGCAGCTCACTGAGGTACTGTCATTACTACTGAGGAATGGAACTCAGCTGGTTCATCTGGGTTCTGGTTCCACTGCCCCAGGCTTTGAGGTGGGGGTGCTGATACCCTCTGCTGATTGTGAGTGAGGCAGGGTCTAGCCAGTACCTAAACCATGCCCAGCACTCCACAGTTGTGGTCAAGGGTTAAGTTGGGAGATGAATTGGGCTGGGAGACAAGTTGGGCTAGGAGTTGTTGCTCTCGTTGCCTTGGGCCCAGGCAAATTTATGCCTTGAATGATCTCTGCTGGCTGTGGTGATGATCTGGGCACTTCCTCTTCAAGTTTCCCAAGGACATAGGCACCCTCTTGCTGTGGCTTTCTGCCATCTTCAACCACCATCTACAGTTGCATGCCTCTATGCTGATGGATATTTGGGCAGCTTCTCTTTAGCTTGGCCCTCATGGGACAGTGAACTGGAAGATAATCTCTCTAGTTTTCTTAGGACTCTGGCAACATTCCACCACATCCCCACCTGCCCCCCTGCAGTGTCTGTGGGCATAGGTAGCAGTTCTGAGGGCTCCTCTCACTGTGAACAAGGAGAACAAAGTTGATCAGCCCCACTTGGGTGCTTGCCCAACTCAGCACTCTGTTCAGTTGCCACCAAAACCAGGCAGAGACTGAGCTGACACCTGCACTTTGGAACGGTGAAGTCAGACCTCAAATCTGAGCAGCAAGACAGGTTTGGCACTGAGCAGAGAAAAGGCAAAAGGGGAGCCCAACCCATTTACATTTAAGATAATTATCAACAGGTAAGGTCTTACTAGTGCATTTTGTTACTTGTTTTAAACTTTTACCATAGTTTCCTTCTTACTTCCTCCCTCTCTTAGGTCTCCTTTGTGGTCAGGTGATTTCTAATAACTATAAAAATCTTTACACTTGCTCTTCATTCCTTCTCACATGTTGAATTTTTGATGTCCTATTCTACATCATACTATATTGTCTATCTCCTTACATGTTAATGTTATTATTTTTTGTTTTGGTTTTTAGTCTTCATAGTAAGACATGAGTGATTTATACACCAAGTTTTTGGTTTTACAGCATGCTGATTTTGTATAGTTACTCTTATCAGTAATTTTTATATCTTCTCATGTGTCTCTTACTCAATAGGTTTTCTTTCAGTTTGATGAACCTCTTTCAGCATTTTTAGTAGGGAAGATCTGCTACTAATTTCAAAAGAATAGCTTTGCTGGGTATAGTACTTTGGTTGGCAATTATAAATTTTTCTTAAAAAATTTTATTTAGCAATGTGAAAATCTCATTTCACTCACTCCTAGACTGTAATTTTTCTCCTAAGAAGTTTGTATCAGGTGAATTCCTTTATGTGTTACTTGGCCATTTCTTTCCCTTTTCTTGCTGCTTGAGAATCCTATCTTTATCTTTTGAGCATTTGATTAAATATGTCTTGAGGTAGACTTGGTTGGTTTGAATTTGACTGGTAACCTTTCATCTTCCTATAAATGGATATTTGTATCCTTTATTTTTGGAATGTTTTCTATTATTTTTTGAATAATCCTTCTACCCTTTGACATTCTCAAGTCTCTTGAATCCAAAGTAACCTGAATATTTGCTCTTTTAATGCTTTCCCAAATTTCTCATAACCTTGCTCATTTCTCTTTAATCTTTATTATTGTGTATTTCCAAATAGTCTGTTTTCAAGATCACTGATTGTTCTGTTTGGTCTATTCTCCCATTTATGCCTCATATCATGTATTTTATTTTGGTTAGTGTATTTTTCAGCTCAATGGTTTGTATTTAGTTTTAAAAGATTACTTCAATCTTTAAGTTTCTCTGATAATGAGTTGCTTTTCTTAAAATTTGTTGAGTTCCCCTAAAACAGCCATTTAAAATTCTATGTTCAAGAGTTTTCACTTATCATTTCATATGTATCAGTTTCTGACACCTTATTTTGCCTATTAGGTGAGGTGATTGCTCCCTGATAGTTCTTGATGCTTGCTGGAAGATGGCAACAGCAGCATATTGAAAGATTAGTTGCTTATTCCCATCTTTATAATCTGGCTTTGTTTGAGCCTGACCTTTTGGAATCCTAAACAGATGGCCTGTTTTCTCTAACCCTGTGATCTCCTTTGCTTTTTCATCCTTAGATCATGCCCTAAGTCTAGGTGTGCCATGAGTCCCTAGTCAGTGTTATTCAGTGTGAACTATTTAGTGCCTAAATAGGATAGGCTTTTTTCACAAACCTTTGCCTATGGCTGAGTTGAGCTCAGATACCTTGTAAAATAGTCAGTGGCCTATGATCAGATGTTGTGGAATTCTGACTGGTGCTGGGCCTTACTGTGGATGGTCCGTCTCTAGGCTTCTGTGCAATGACTTGGTGCCTACTTAACTTTTTCTGCTCCCAAGTGGGCACGCTCTCTTTGTTATCCTGCTTGGATTGGAAGAGTGATGAAGTAGGCAGTCCTGTGTCTACAAAGTAAACTTGTTGAGTTTCACCTGGAGTCCACAGCACAGGACACAGGGGCAGAATGAGGCCTATGCTGCTATGGGCTGCCTGCTGCTGTGGTGTGACTATGGCCTGAGACCACTGCAATCAGCCAAAGGTGATGCTGTCCAGAATAGAAGTCCAACCTACTAGGGTCATGAGCCTCTGCCTGGTACTGGGTTTGGTCTAGAGACTCTGTGGGCACTGACCTGGAAACAGGAGGCATTGGCATCTCCCCAATGTTGGGTATCACTGACCTGGCACTGAGTTAGTTCTAAGATAAAACCTGTGCTTACTTCCCTATCCTAACCCCCAGTACATGGAAGCTTGCTCTTCGCTGTGCTATCTGATGTTGGGGGAAGGTGGGGGTGGTAGTCCTTTGGCTGTTGAGACCAATGCTGAGCTGGGTTACCCTAAGTCTCATGGCTTCAGGTACCTAAGTTTTCTCAAGGATATTCCTTGGGCCTATGCCACAGCTGGCAGTAATGCAACTGAAACCTGAATTCATCTTTCTGGGCTGCAGTTTCTGCCTAGTGTCAGGGCATGCTTAGAGGCTCTGTTTGTAAGTACCGGCCTGAGTGTGGGGGACTTTGTGTTCTGTCTGATGATGAATCTCACTGTAGTGGGCCTGGCACTGAGTTTCAAGGCAAAGTCCTATGCTCAGTTCCTTGCCAAAGTGGAGACTTTTTTTTTTTTTTTTTTCCAGTCCTGTGAGTGCTTCTTGAGGTTGGTGAACCAGTCCTGTGGCCACCTGGCTAATGTGAGGTCCTCAGGCTCAGTCTGAGGATGCTGATCTGGGACCATGGGTAGCAGGGCTCTGCCCAGTTCTGGTTTTTATTGTGTTGGGCCTGATACTGAATTTCAAAATGAAGGCCTGGGTTTAATTCCCTTTCTCTTTTCCAAGCAGGAGATATCTCCTTCCATACTGTGTTGCTTGTAGACTGGTAAGGGGTGACACAGGAAACTCCTTCCTGCCTTCCTCAGTCTGCCTTTTGTTACTATTATGCTAAAATCAGGTACTCTGGTCCCTCACTTGGCTTCCTTATCTTTTGTGGAGGTAGTTTAGTGTATGAATAGCTGTTGAAGTTGATGCTTCTGTGGGAAAATGACATCTGAAGGACTTTACTCAGCCACCTTTTGCTCTGTCTTTGAAATGGAATTTCCTAATCATCAAAAGTAATCAGTTGCCTGTTATTAGAAATCAAAACCCAAGTTTAACATGATTGTTCAGTAAATTGCTTTATGGCCTCCATGGATCCATCCCTCTACTTAATTTAAGGATTTCACTAAATTTCTCCATATAATCTGCAAATAAAGTGTTTCATGGTAATTTCCATTTTGAAAGCACAGTCAAAAGATGTGTTATTTGGTACACTGAAATCTTAGTAATTACTAAGTGTTTGTTTTGAGAAAATATCCATTCAGGAACTACTTAGGGTAACTACTTGCACTTTGAGTCCACTTTAAAACAAGATATAGATGCTCTAGCACCCATATTTAGTTATTACAGGCAGATCAAGCTATCCAAGAAACTATTTTTTCACCATAGTGAATTTATTTTTATTTTTAAAATTTTATGATTTAAAATTTTTTGTTGTTGTTGAGGGATTTATTTATTTATTTATTTATTTATTTATTTATTTATTTGCAGTGCTGAGACTCAAACCCAGTGCCTTGCCATATGCTAGGCAAGCACTCTACCACTGAGCCACAACCCTAGCCCTAGCCCTAGTGAATTTTAAAAAACTAGATTACCCTGTTACTTCATTATCAGAATATTCTCTTTGGTATTTCTGCCATACTTTTGCCATATGTCTGTTTTGTTTCTTTCCTTGATTTATTTCTGTGTTTTTAAGAATAAACTTTAAAGATTTTTGAAATAAATTTATATTTACAGAAAAATTGTAAAGATACTACGGAGAATTCTCATATGCTATTCACTTAGTTTTCCCTAATGTTAAAACTAATGTTAAAATTAACTATATTGATACATTATATTTTATGAAAACTAAGAAATTAACATTGTTACATTACAATTAACTCCTCTACTTTTTTTGGATTTCACCACTTTTTCCACTGATATCCTCTTACTGTTCCAGGATCAAATACAGGACACTATATTGCAGGTCCTTTGCTCTGTCTCTCAGTCTTTACTTGTTTTACATGATGTTGACAGTTTTGAAGAGTGAGGTAGAATGTCCTCTATTAGCTTTGTCTAATATTTTCTCATTATTAGGTAGAGGTTGAGTTTTAGGAAAGGTTACCACAGAGGTGAAAATCTCTTCTCATTATGGTCCTGTTGGGAGTATGATATCTACTTGTCACTAATGATGTTAACCTTCTGGTTTCATTTTCTACCATTTGCTGACTTTGGATCAGCCTGCCTTATCCTTTTTTTTGGTTTGTATAGTATGGTTACTTATTTTCATAAGTCCTGGAGTGTTAATCTTTTTCTGTATCCTGGCATTTGTGTGCTTTGCATTTTTATTTATGTTAATTAATCTCTTTCCACAGATGCTATAACTATTGCTTTTTATGTGCGCCTTTTTTGCTGGACAAAGTCTAATCATTCAGGTACATTGACCTGAACATATTTCAACCTATAGCTATCAATGTTCTAACTTGAAAACAGTAGTGGTAGACAATATGAGATTTCATTCAAGAATCTTCCATTTGAAAATATAGGAAATAGGCATTCCATTTATGAGGATTATTAAGAAAATGGTTAAATAATTTTTATGCCTGGTAGAGTAAGCTTTACCCATGTAGAATACCTGATTATCCCAATGATGCCACCTATATAGACATTGCAGTATAGCACATGGTCTCTTACGAGTATACCATTCAGTCACAAGATTTCGAATCTTATATAAATCCCTAGACTGGCTTATTTTTGTGGAAATAGTAAGAATGAACTAAATAAAATTTTTTGTTTTGTTACAGATTTTGAATCACATGTATTCTAAGATATTTAATAAACATATTTTAAGCATTGTTTGGAGGGATTAATTGATACAAAATTGGGCTTTGCTTCTTATATTAAATTTATCTTCACTTTGGTTGTTTTGGATTTTCTAGGAACAGGTATCTTATGTAATTCCAATAGATGAGAAACTGTATACTGTGCACCTTAAAAAAAGGTAATTTTTTTTATTCTTTAAGTTTCATTTAATTTCTATGAAACTGTTTACTTATATTAAAATTGAGTATGAAAAATAAATATCGTTGTTATTAAAATTTTTATTTGTCTTGGATGAACTAACACTTGCATGTGACTTATTTAAACTTTTGGTCCTAATACTTAAAGTAGTCTTTTGTGAATGGGGGTTGGGAACTAAAACAAATAGGGATTCACCTCCTGAAGGCTGCTTTTTTAGTAAGTTGGTAGGGCCAGCAGAACCTATATAATCAGAGCAGAGGGAGAAGAGGAGAAGACCTGAGTCAGGGAAAATATGTGCTTACTGTTGGAGAATCTGGATTTGAATTGCTTATGGGACACACCAGGGAAAGTGTTCAGTTGACAGTTAATTTGTTTTAGAATGTGGGAGAGACAGGCATAGAATTAAAAATCCTTTCATGATTAAACACTCTCAACAAGTTAGATATAGAAGGACTTTATCTCACAAGAAAAGTCATATGTGAAAAACCCATTGCTAATATCAAGCTCAATGGTAAAATGTTGAAAGGCATCTCCCTGCTAAGATTAGGAATAAGACAAGGATGCTTACTCTCACCAGTTCTGTTTAACATAGCCCTGGAAATTCTAGTCAGAGCAAGTAGGAAAACGAAAGAGAAGGTATCCAAACTGGAGAGTGAGTGTTAAGTTATTCCTGTTTGAGGGCAACATAATTTTATGTATAGAAAATCCTAAAGATTACACACAAACACACACACACACACACACACACACACACACACACAAACTGGTAAAACTGATACACAAATTCAGTAAGTTGCAGGATATAAAATGAACTTACAAAAATAAGTAGCATTTCTGTATAGTAATGGTAAAATACGTGAAGGAAATTGAGAAATTGGTTCTGTTTATAATAGCAAAATTCCAATGCTATTTTTTTTACAGAAATAGAAAAAAATCCTAAAATCTATATGGAGTCACAAAAGACTCCAAATAACCAAAGCAATTGTGAACAAAAATGAATGAAGCTATTACACCATTAGACTTCAAAATACACTTAGAGAAGTTCTAATAATCAAAGTCATCTTTTTAATACAAATAGTGAACGCAGTCACAGAAATGAACAAGATATACCTAAAGAAGTAGAGAATGAAATTTAAAGGTGAGAAGGACAAAAAATGTAGAGTTGAATGTCATGGAAATATGTAAAGGACAAAGGAATGATCTAGATGAAGTGATTTATAAGGACACAGACATGAGGTGAAAAACATCATTAAAGCCTAATGAGTGAGAGTCGGTGTTAAGGCAGCGTAGCCAAGCACAAGTTGCTTCAGAGTTGTTTTACTTGACTTTACTGCCTTTTGAATTTGACAACTAGGAAGTCATTAAAAGATTTTGTGAGGCCCAGTTTAGTGGAGGCTTCTCAACTAGTTTGTGTAATCTACTTGAGTTACATTGGGTTGGAGTGAGCATGAGTTAAGTTAACTAAAATAGTACATTGAGTACAGGAAATGATAACCAGAGCTGGTTGAATGTGAAGTTTCAACCCAAATACTAAGAATAATAAGACTTTTGTGAAATATTCTTTCCCATCATTATCAAAGTAGTATGTGTATTAAGTACTAAGACCTAGAATAAAAGAACTGAAAACTCTTACAGCCCTCCATTCAGTTCATATCTCTGTTTCAGTCTTAAAATGCTTCCCGCCTCTTGCAATTCTTTTTTATTTTTTTAAAAACAGAATTCCATTAAGTTGGCAGTAAATATATTACTTTGAACAAAATTTAAGTATATTTCTAAAGGAAATACTACCTTTAAGGGTGGCCAAAATTTTTCTCTAAAGTCCAGAGATTAACTCTTCTGGTCTTTGAGAATCTAAGCTACTTAACTCCGCTGTTGTAGCATGAAAAGAGTCACTGACAGCATGTAAATGAATTGGTGTGGCTATGTTCCAATAAAACTTTAGTGAAGAGTGGGCTGGATTAGGCCTGAGGATTTGTTTACTGACTGCTGCTTTGTATGTTTCACAAGGAGTAACTTCTTGAATTCTCGCACTCTTTTTTATATCCAGATATTTTTTAGCAGATAATTTTATGGTCTATTTGCATAATCAAGGATCTGTGAGTACTCATTCTTCAGATATTATGGTAAGATTTAAGTTCTATGTTTTATATTTTTTAAAAACACTTTATTTTTTTTACATTGGATAAATGCTTTCCTAATATAGAAAGTTCTCAAGATTCACAGGAGATATATTTAAAGTGTTTACTGATTAATTGTTAATTAATTCCTGAAGTCTTAGTAAACTAAAAACAAACTAGATTGAGTTCGTACCTTTCACATTGCCTAGAACATGGGTACTATTTATTTGCGATCTATTCATTTATATTTTGTTTAGTAAATGAATATAAAGTAAGATAAACAGGCACAAATGTTATTGGACACAAATCACAGATGAAAAACTTTTTTTTCATCTTCCCATTATATCCATCAAGAAATCCTGCTGACCCAATCCTTGAAAGTACGTACCCAGAGTTCACCATCTTCCTGGTCTCTTCCAAGGGAACATGTCTAATTTGGTTTATTGCCATCACTTCTTGACTAGCCTCCCTGCTTCCACACCTAACCCATCTCTTCAGTTAATTAACTGAATTAAGAATTCTTAATGTGGCAAACAGAATGATCCTGTTGAGCCAGGCAGCTCATGTCACTTCTCTGCTCAGAACTTTCCAGGAGGTTGGCCTCCCGTTGCTCACAAAGTCAATGCCAGAGTCATTTCAGTGGTCTACAGTATTCACACGGTCTAGTTCCCTTTTACCCCTGTCTCTGTTTCTTTTTACTTTCTACCTTTCTCACTTTGTGTGTCAGCCACACTGGTCTTGTTCTTTGAACATGCCAGCTATGTTTTCCCTTCAAATACTTTGTCCTTTCTGGTTCCTAGGATTCAAGGTACCCATGTGCCTTTCTTCCTTATTTCCTTTAGATTTTTGCTCAAAGTTACCCTATTAGTCCTTGACTAACTCCTGTTTAAAATTGCACTGTTACTCTTTGTACTCTATTTCCTTTACCTGTTTGGCTTTTCTTCATGGTAATTATTGATATGCTGTGTGATACATATTATCATTAATTTGTTTTCTGTCTCCCCAATATAATATGTCTTCATGGGAGCTGGGCTTTTGGTCTGTTTTATTCACTGATATAGCACTATGCCTAGAAAAGTACCTCATATATAGCATGTAATAGAAATTTGAATATCATCTTGCTTCACCTATAAGGGATTGATACTAATTTTCCTTCCTTGTTCCTTCCTCCTCTTAGTTCCATCATAAAGCAGAGTGTTAATTGGAAATCTTACATTTATTTGTAGCAAAATTAATAACGTCATTAAATCTTAGAAATTATATGCTGTTTCTTTATTTTCTGTGACAAACTTACTTACTATTTATATCTCTAGCTTGATTGTACTTTGGTCAGAGACCAAATTGTGCAGATTTTAGTCCTTTGAAGTTTGTCGAATTCTGCTTTATGGCCCAGAATATGTTTTCATTTGTGAATGTCTCATGTGAGTTTAGAAAGTGTAGGCTACATTTTCGTGCATCATGTTCTACATGTATCATTCATGTATTCCTCATGCTATTCAAACCTGTAGATTGTAAATGCTTGATTCATCAGTGAGAGAAAATTGATTATCAACTGTTTCTTGATTTATACTGAAAGAAATTACATTTAAAAATGTTTTAATATGATTATGGATTTTCTGATTTTACTATTCTTTTGATTTTGACTTTATATTTCTGAAGCTCTGTTATTTACTGAATACAAATTAGAATATTTTTGCCTTCCTGGTGAATTTAAATTCCTATCAGAATGAAATGCCCTCCTTATCTCTAGCAGTGCTTCTTGCCTTAAAGTCTACTGTGTTAGTACAGCTTCACTCATCTTTTGGTTTGTGTTGGCATGGTATATCTTGTCCTTCAGTCTTCTTGGTCATTATATGTTTATACATCTCTTTTTGGTAGTATCTTAAAATTTTAAAGAAATTCAGACCTACAATCTTTGTCTTTTAATTGATGCCTTAAATTTATATGTTGGAAAATAATTTTACCTCGATAAGATGACACTTTGGGAGCAGGATATAAAATAGTAATTCCAAAACATAATCTGAAAAAGGTAATTAATGTAGTGAATGTAGAAAATATGTTTTTTTCCTCCGAATGTCACTTTACTCATATTTGTGTAAATTATGTAGCCAGTGAACAGTACAGAAAAGATTCTATAAAGTGTAGAGGTAGGAAATCATTATAAAGTTATGTTAATTCTTAAATAATCAGTTTTCTTTTTTTCTTTCCTAGACTCAATGCTACTATCAAGGATATATCGAAGGATATCCAAATTCTGTTGTCGCACTCAACACATGCTTTGGACTGAGGTTATTTATTTTCTGTTGTTGATTACAGAAAGCCCAGATATGATATTTGGCTGCAGTGAGTTTATTCCCCTTAAATTAGATGTATAGCTAGAGAAGGATTCCTACGTGGAGGTTATTCAGTAATATTCTGTAAACACACACTCCTTCTGCTTTTATTCATGCTGAAAATTCAGTCCTTGTCTCCATTGCTGATCTAATAATGAGGAAGAAGGTTTTGAGAAAAAAGGAAAAAGAAGTTTCATTGGTTTACTAGTAGACAAGAAACCCGGGAACTCCTGTACCCCGTAGTTGTCTCTGCCCCAGGGGAACACAAGGCTTTTAAAAGAGGAACACAGGGCCAGGATGCAAATATTATCAGTAGATAAAATTAAGTAGTGCCCAATGAGTGTCCTCGAGAGAATTGTTGCTCATGTTCTCAGGTTTGGAGTCTCTTTATTCTTGTGGGCAGGGACGTTCTTCTGGGTAATGAAGAACACGAATGCTTACTCTAGGATGTGAGAAATGTCGATCTATTCCCTCACCCCTTGCCACTTTTAGAGAGAGGGAGAGGGCAAGAAGGGAAGGGACAATAACAGAAAAAGGCAGTTTTAAAATAAGCCACTTGCAACCAAACAGCAAGGTTTGTACTCAAAGCATTAAGTGGACCCCTGTTACATTATTATTTGTCACGTTCCTTACTGGAAAAAAAATAAGAAAGAGAGATTTTTAATTTCCTATAGGTTTGGGTTCCCTAGATGCCTCACTCTGTCACTTTTTCTTTTTTAATTTGTATTTTATTGGTGCATTGTAATTATACATAATAGTGGGATTGATCATGCCATATTTATATATGCACATAGCATAATTTGATTAATCTCATCCCCTCCAGTACCTTCCCTTTGCTTATCTTGTTCTTAACTATAGAAGTGACAACTCAATGTACTTGTGTATAGTAAGTTGGAGGAACAAGTTTAGGATGGCTAGTTTTTTCAGAAAATAGAATATTTATGATACCTACTGTGTACCCTAGGGTTTGAAGTTAAATAGATAAAGTTAAACAAGCCTTATTTTTTCTTGAGTGTTTATATAAACAATTATTAATATAATATTCATGTTTTTTCCCCAATAATACCGCTTAGAAAGGTTTCCATCATGTCAGAAATTTTCCACTTTCCTTTTATAGTATAGGATCCTTGTTTTCACAAACAACTGTTTGTCAGTGCTTCTTACATGGTACATAAAATTTAGACCTGAAATTTGTAGTGATTTAAACTATTACCTGTATTCAGGGAAGGATAGTTATACAAATGGTTTACTCTTTAGAATCTTACTTTTGATTTCTTATTCAGACTTTTTATTATATAAAATTATATAAAATTATGTCACTTCATAATTATTGCTGAAGTTCATTTTTTTAAAGAAAATTGATCATTATATAACTTTTCGTTATTAAAGTCATGTAATCATCTTTTCAAAAGCATTGCCAAGTGAGAAATTCATCAAGATTTCTATGTATTATTGATTTAATTAATCACTGACTTGGAAAACAGGGTTGATCACTGCAATGCTGTGATCTTAGCAACTGGGCAAATTCTACTGATTTTATAACTATAAGAAATAAAACAGAAATTGGTTTTGTGGATTAGGGAAATCATTTGTCTCCTCAGAGTCATATCTAAGAGTTTGGAACAAAACACCAGACTCAAAATATTCTATATCTTTGTTATTTTTTCCTTTGGGATTTTGTCAGCTTCATAATACAAATTTGATTAAAAACACTTAAAATTTTATCCTTAATTTTACAGAGGCATACTGCAATTTGAAAATGTTTCTTTTGCAATTGAGCCTTTGGACTCTGCCATGGATTTTCAGCATGTTATTTATAAATTAGGGAGTGGAAACAACGAACTTGGAGTTTTTAACAAAAGTAACAGAGGAACAGAAAAATATCCAGTGGTCTATAACATTATTACAAATGAAAAAGAAGTGAGTTATGTATGTTTTATTAGTACTTTCAAGACAGTTATTGCTTCTATTTAATTTCTTTTTTAAAATAAATGTTATTAACCTATCTTATACTTGTAGCAAATATCCTTTCCTTGTGAATATCCTAATCTTTTATTAAACTAAAAATTTCCCTGAAATCATACATTACCTTTTTTAATCTTGCAACTTTTTTTTCCCCATTTAATTCATACTACCCACTTTATTCTAGTTCTTATATTGTTTTGTTATGGAAAGTTCCTCTTAGATATTCTTGGTTACTGCATATCATTGTCACTCATGATAATCTGTGTCAACAGTTTCAGTGGCTCAGGTGGTTGCATGGGGTAAGGTAGCAATAATGGTAGTAACCAAGGCAGTGGAAACTCCACTTTTATGTGGCAATAGCATTGCATGGAGGAGGCCAAACAGAGTTTGAGTCTTTCTGAACTGGGACTTGAGAAGGGCGTGTAGGTAGATTTCTTTCTGAAATGGCAGAGTGTTCCTTGATGTGCAGATGCAGGATGATAAGGATGCATTCAAAGAATGATGTGTGCCAGTAGACCCAGGAACATAGGAGGCTAAGCCATATAGAGGACCAGTTGTGGAAATGGGTGCTCTTGCAGAATTCCTTCTTAATGAGGAGTACATCCAAACTTTCAAATTGAGATCTAAAAAGAATCTAAGCAAAATAAGTTAATGAAAGAAGAATCCTTTCATACACCCTGTTTTGCATACACTGGAAGTCTTGAAAAGAACTCTGTCTAAAGATAAGTGAATGGGGCCGGGGGTATAGCTTAGTTAAGCACAAGGCCCTGGGTTCAATCCCCAGCACTGAAAAAATAAATAAATAAATAAAGATAAGTAAAGTAAGTGTATTCAAATTTTGTTAAGTTTACTTTTAAGCTGATGCATATAAGTAAAAAATTCTACATGTCAATGGGGGACCATGTGATATTTTGATACATGCATATATTGTGTAATGTGCAAGTCTGTGCAAAGAAATCGGTCTCCTCAAACATATATCATTTTTTATAGTAAAAAAATTCAAATACTGTCTTCTAGTTTTTTGAAATATAAAACTCATTCTTTTCATCTATAGTCATACTACTGCCAAGCATGCCAGAACTTCCTGCTCCTATCTGTGACTCAGTACTCATTGATAACCTTTCCCCACCCCTCCCTCCAAGCTTCCTACCAGTCTCCCTAGTCTCTGGTGACCTACATTCTATTCTCAACTTCTATGAGATCAACCTTTTTAGTTCCATAGAGATAGATCAGGTGGTACTTGACTTTCTGTGCCTGACTTATTTCTCTTAACACAGTGATCTTCAGTTCCATCCATGTCACAAATGGCAGGATTTCATTCTTTATAATGGTTGAATTATAATCCATTCTATATATGTACCAACTTCTTTTTATCTACTCATCAGTTGATGGACACTTAGGTCCTTTTCTTTTCTTGGCTTAAGGATCATAGCCCTCAAAATGAAAGAAGCATACTTTTGAAAAATACTCAATGCAGTAAGCAAGTGCATTTTAGATAGTGCCGATTTATGTATTCAATAAAATGTAAAAAACATGGTACTAAGAAATGATGACAATATCCTGAATTGAAAAAGAAATGAAGAGGCCCAGAGAAATTAAAAGAAGCTAGATGATTTAAAGAAATTGTTATGAAACTAAGCAGAAAATAATAGCCTTTTTTGCTAGTATTCTTCCTCTTTCTGTTGGTATAAGTCTCCCATACCACTTACAACTTTTGGACATCAGGCCAATGAGAAGCCGCCCTGGCACTTCTCCTATAGTTATTGGAAAAATTCCCATTTCCTTTGGGATTGTTAAGTATGCAAAGGAAGCCTGAAGATGATTGTGGTCAGATCTGAACCACACTGAGAGAATATGCCTGATACTAAAACAACAGAGACTGAGAGATGGAGATATATAGTGCTGATGAATCTAAGCAAAAGTTAAAAAACTGTATCTTAGGGTATACTCTTCAGTATCATGAGAGAGAGAGAGGGAGAGAGAGAGAGAGAGAGAGAGAGAGAATGTGTTTGTATTTGCTGAAACAGATTTAAGTTGTTTTGAGACCTTAAACTCTAGTCATGATTCATACAATTCTTTCATACATATTTTAAAAATGCATAACAATAGTGAGTAGAATTCTCAATTCAGCTTATATAATAAAAATGGAGGGTCATTTTCCTCAAAGGCGATATTTGATAAGAATTTGGCTGGAAATTTTCAAAAACTGAGGGAAGACGAGTCAACAGATTCAAGAAATGTGATGAATTCCAAGCAAGATTAATTTAAAGAATTATACTCCTTGATGTTACACAGTGAAATTGTAGGAAATCCAGACAATGAAAAAATGCCAAAAACAAAGAAAAACATTGGTGTGTCTTCATAAGAATGACAGACTAACAGCTGACTTTTCCACATCAGCAAAAAAGTCAAGATGGCATAAGTGTGCCTTCAATAGGCAGAAAGAAATAACTGCCAACTTGACTTTTCAAATGTAGTCAAGGTATTCTTGAGGAATAAAAACGAAATAAAGATATTCTAAACAAACAAAAAAATTGTTGTGCCACTAGCGGACCTGCACTAAAAAATTCTTCAAAGGTATTCTTTAGGCAGAAGGAAAATAATTCTTTGTGAATGGTCAGAAATGTTGGAAGAAATAAACAGCAAGATGAGAAGTGTATACATATAAATGTAAATTAACAGATTACACAGAAAAACAATAATGCCTTTTATGGTAAAAGAATTAAAGTGCCTGATAACAAACTCATATAAATGGTAAGGATGTAAATGGAGTTACAGTGAAGTAAAGATATTAACTAAGTGACTGGCTTTTCCTGGAAGCAGTATGAAGGTATTACACAGCATTAGATTTATGTAAGTTAATGGCAAATGCTTTTTTTCTGTAAGGAAATAGTTTTCAAGTTCCAAATTACTAAAGAAAAAAATAGAACCACAAAAAAATCAATATAAAATAATGAAAGGAGGGAAAATATATTAAATAGGGAGATAAATTAAAAATACAAAATTAATGGAAGGCTTAAACTCAAATATATTAGCGGACAAATGCAAGGGATTTAATAATTTAAAGACAAAAATAACAAAAGAATGCAACTATTTATTTTTCCAAAGAGAGACTTGTAAAATGAAGATTAAAGGAGCATTATCCCAAAGAGGCCATGCAGTTATATTAATATTGGATTTTTGTTAAGGTACAAAACTCTGCCAGAGGCAAAGAGGGTTATTTAATAATGATAAAAAGTTCATTTTACCAAGGTAATGGGTACTTATATATAATATAAAAATGATAGAACTTTAAGGAGAAATCGATTCACAATCACAATGGGAAACTTTACCCTAAAATAACTCCTGTCATAGTATAATTAATGAAACAATCAGTTAACATCTGTAAGGATTGGGAAGTTAATTTTTTGTAAGCACATTATAGTTACACATAATGGTGAGGCTCATTTTGAAATGTTCATAAATGCATATAACATAGTTTTCTTCACTTCAATCCCAAGTACTTCCTTTTTCTCTCCCCTCCACCCTCCTCTTGATCCCTTTCTCTACTCAGTTGGCTTTCCTTCTGTTTATTTTTTTAAATTAGTGCATTATACTTATGTATAAAATTGAAATGAATCACCATACATTCATACATGCACTTAGCATGATTCCCCAACTCATCCCCGTTCTCTCCCCTTCTCCCTCCCCTTTGGTCCCTGCTTCTATCTATAGACCTACCTTCTATTTTTTATGGGGTTCCCCCCCTTTATTTTGGTACTGGGAATTGAACCCAGAGATGCTTAACCACTGAGCCACATCCTCAGCCCATTTTAAAAAAATATTTTATTAGATGCAGGGTCTCACTGAGTTGCTTGGGGTCTCTCTAAGTTGCTATAAGGTGAGTCCCATGGAGCCAGTGTAGTGTTGGGTCTTGTTTTTAATCCAATCAGCCAGGCTGTGTTTCTTTTCTTTTTTTTTTATTTATCTTTTAATTTTTTTACAGAATGCATTTTGATTAATTGTACATAACTGGGGTACTGGGGTACATCATTTCATTTCTATGGTTGTACATGATGTAGATTCATACCATTTGTGTAATCATATATGTACATGGTATAATGATGTCTGTCTCATTCCACTGTTTTTCATACTCCCCTCCCTCTCATTTCCTTCTACATAATCTAAAGTTTCCCCATTCTTCTCTCCCTCCCCACCCACCACCCCCATTATATATCATTCTCCACTTATCAGGGAAAACATTCGACCTTGGTTTTTTGGGATTGGCTTATTTCACTTAACATGATATTCTCCATTTCCATCCATTTATTTGCAAATGCCATAATATTATTCTTCTTTATGATTGAATAGTATTCCATTGTGTATATATACCAGAGTTTCTTTATCCATTCATCTGTTGAAGGGCATCTAGGTTGGTTCCACAATCTAGCTATTGTGAACTGAGTTGCTATAAACATTGATATGGCCGTTACTGTAGTTTGCTGATTTTAGGTCCTTTGGGTATAAACCAAGGAGTGGGATAACTGGGTCAAAAGGTGGGTCCATTCCAAGTTTTCTGAGGATTCTCCACAATGCTTTCCAGAGTGGCTGTACCAATTTGCAACTCCACCAGCAATGTAAAAGTGTGCCTTTTCCCCCACATCCATGCCAACATCTATTATTGTGTTCTTGATAATAGCCATTCTAATTGGAGTAAGATGAAATCTTAGAGTTGTTTTAATTTGCATTTCTCTAATTACTAGAGATGTTGAACACTTTTTCATATATTTACTAATCACCTGTGTGTCTTCTTCTGTAAAGTGTCTGTCCAGTTCCTTGGTCCATTTATTGATTGGATTCTTTGTATTTTTGGTGTAAAGTTTTTTAAGTTCTTTATAAATTTTGGAGATAAGTACTCTATCTGAAGTGCATGTGGAAAAGATTTTCTTAACTCTGCAAGCTCTCTCTTCACATTTTAATTGTATCCTTTGCTGAAAAAAAGTTTTTTAGTTTGAGTCCATCCCATTTATTGATTCTTGCTTTGATTTCTTGTGCTTTGGGAGTCTGATCCTAAGCCAACATGATGAAGATTTGGGCCTACTTTGTCTTCTATTAGGTGCAGGGTATCTGGTCTAATTCCTATGTCCTTGATCTATTTTGAGTTGAGTTTTGTGCAGGGTGAGAGATAGAGGTTTAATTTCATTTTACTGCATATGGATTTCCAGTTTTTCCAGCACCATTTGTTGAAGAGACTATCTTTTCTCCATTGTATATTTTTGGCTCCTTTGTCTAGTATGAGGTGAATGTATTTATGTGGTTTTGTCTCTGTGTCTTCTATTCTGTACCATTGGTCTTCCTGTCTATTTTGGTGCCAATACCATGCTGTTTTGATACTATTGCTCTGTAGTATAATGTCTGGTATTGTGATACCTCCTGTTTTGCTTTTTAAACTCAGGATTGTTTTGGCTATTTGAGGTCTCTTGTTCTTCCAGATGAAGTTCATGATTGCTTTCTCTGTTTCTGTGAGGAATGTCATAGGGATTTTAATTGGAATTGCATTGAATCTGTATAGTGCCTTTGGTAGAATGGCCATTTTGACAATGTTAATTCTGCCTATCCAAGAACACGGGAGATCTTTCCATCTTCAAAGTTTTTCTCAATTTCTTTCTTTAATGTTCTGTAGTTTTCATTGTAGAGGTGTTTCACCTCTTTTGTTAGATTAATTCTCAAGTATTTTTTTTTAAAGGCTACTGTGAATGGAGTGGTTTTCCTAATTTCTCTTTCAGAGGATTCATCACTTATGAATAGAAATGCATTAGATTTACATGTATTGATTTTATATTCTGCTACTTTGCTGAATTTATTTATTAGTTCTAGAAGTTTTCTAGTGGAGTTTTTTGGATCTTCTAAATATAGGATCATGTCATCAGCAAATAGTGGCAGCCTTATTCTTCTTTTCCTATTTGTATCCCTTTAATTTCTTTGGTCTGTCTAATTGATCTGGCAAGTGTTTCAATGATGATGTTAAGTGGTGAAAAAGGGCATCCCTGATTTGTTCCAGTTTTTAGAGGGAATGCTTTCAGGTTTTCTCCATTAAGAAAGATGTTGGCTGTGGGTTTAGCGTAGATAGCCTTTAAATGTTGAGGTATGTTCCTACTATTCCTATTTTTTCTAGTGTTTTAAGCATGAAGGAGTGCTATATTTTATCAAATGCTTTTTCAGCATCTATTGAAATAATCATGTGATTCTTAACTTTAAGCCTATTGATGTAATGAATTATATTTATTGATTTCCAGATGTTGAACCAACCTTGCATCCCTGGGATCAACCCCACTTGATCATGGTGCACTATCTTTTTAATGTATTTTTGTATGCAATTTGCCAGTATTTTGTTAAGGACTTTTGCATCTATATTGATCAGGGATATTGGTCTAAAGTTTTCTTTCCTTGATGTGTTTTTGTCTAGTTTTGGTATCAGAGTGATACTAGCCTCACAGAATGAATTTGGAAGGGTTCCCTCTTTTTCTATTTCCTGGAATACTTTGAGGAGTATTGGTATCTGTTCTTCCTTAAAGGTCTTGTAGAATTCGGCTGAGAAATCCATCTGGTCCTGGGTTTTTCTTGGTTGGTAGGCTTTTGATGGCTTCTTCTATTTCAGTGCTTGAAATTGATCTGTTTATATTGTGTATGTCTTCCTGATTCAGTTTGGGAGGATCATATGTCTCTAAAAATTTGTCAGTGTATTCAATGTTTTCTATTTTGTTGGCATATAGATTTTCAAAGTAGCTTCTAATTATGCTATGTATTTCAATGGTGTCTGTCATGATCTTTCCTTTTTCATCACGAATTCTAGTACTTTGAGTTTTTTCTCTCCTCTTTTTTAGTGTGGCTAGGGGTTTATCAATTTTGTTTACTTTTTCAAAGAACCAACTTTTTGTTTTGTCAATTTTTTGAATTGTTTCTTTTGTTTCAATTTCATTGATTTCAGCTCTGATTTTAATTATTTCCTGTCTTCTACTATTTTTGGTGTTGATCTGTTCTTCTTTTTCTAGGGCTTTGAGATGTAATGTTAGGTCATTTAGTTGTTGACTTTTTTTAAATGTATGAGCTCAATGCAATGAACTTTCCTCTTAGTACTGCTTTCATAGTGTCCCAGAGATTTTGATATGTTGTGTCATTGTTCTCATTTACCTCTAAGAATTTTTTTATTTCTTCCCTGATGTCTTCTGTTACCATTGCATCATTCAATAGCATATTATTTAGTCTCCAGGTGTATGAGTAGTTTTTGTTTGTTATTTTATCATTCATTTCCAATTGTATTCCATTATGGTCTGATAGGATACAGGGTAGGATCTCTATTTTTTTGTATTTACAATGGCTTTTTTGTGGCAGAGCATATGGTCTATTTTGGAGAAAGATCCATGAGCTGCTGAGAAGAAAGCATATTTGCTCGATGATGGATGAAATACTCTGTAAATATCCATTAAGTCTATATCATTGATTTTATTATTTAGTTCTATAGTTTCTTTTTTCAGTTTTTGTTTGGAGGATCTATCCAGTGGTAAGAGCAGTGTGTTAAAGTCCCCCACTATTAATGTGTTTTGGTCTATTTGATGCTTAAAATTGAGAAGGGTTTGTTTGATATACATAGATGCTCCATTGTTTGGGGTATAAATATTTAAAATTGTTATGTCTTGGTGTTTTATGCTTCCCTTTAGCAATGTGAAATGTCCTTCTTTATCCCTTCTAACTTAGGTTCAAATTCCACTTTATTTGATATGAGGATGGAGACCCCTGCTTTTTTACTGGGCCCATGTGCATGGTATGTTTTTCCCCATCCTTACATCTTTAGTCTGTGGATGTCTTTTTCTATGAGATGAGTCTCTTGAAGGCAGCATATTGTTGGGTCCTTCTCTTTAATCCAATCTGCCAGTCTATGTCTTTTGATTATTGAGTTTAGGCCATTGACATCCAGGGCTATTATTGTGATGTGATTTGTATTCCTGGTCATTTTGGTTTATTTTTGTTTTTTAATTTGACTTGATTTCTCCTTTGATTGGCTTTTCCTTTAGGGTAGTTCTTCCCTTTGCTGAGTTGTATTATTGCTTTTCACTTCCTCCTCATGAAATATTTTGCTGAGAATGTTCTGTAGGGCAGGCTTTCTATTTGTAAATTCTTTTAACTTTTGTTTATCATGGAAAGATTTTATTTCATCATCAAATCTGAAGGTTGGTTTTGCTGGGTATAGGATTCTTGGTTGGCATCTGTGTTCTTTCAGAGCTTGAAATATATTGTTCCAGGCCCTTCTTGCTTTTAGAGTCTGAGCTGATAAATCTGCTGATATCTGTATTGGTTTCCCTTATATGTAATCTGACACTTTTCTCTCGCAGCCTTTAAAATCCTATCTTTATTTTGTGAGGCATTTTCATTATAATGTGTCTTGGTGTGGATCTGTTGTAATTTTGTGCACCTGGTGTTCTGTAAGCCTCTTGTATTTGATTTTCCATTTCATTTTCCAGGTTTGGGAAATTTTCTGATATTATTTCATTGAACAAGTTTTTCATGCTTTTGGTTTGTATCTCTGTGCCTTCCTCAATCCCAATAATTCTTAAATTTGGTCTTTTTTTTGATATCCCATATTCTTGGAGCTTCCGTTCATGACTTCTTAACATCTCAGTTTGTTCAACTTTATTTTCAAGATTAAATATTTTGTCTTCAATGTCTGTCTTCCACAAGGTCTATTCTGTTGGTGATGCTTTCTATTGAGTTTTTAATTTGGTTTATTGTTTCTTTCATTTCAAGTATTTCTGTTTGTTTGTTTTTTTCCCCAGAATCCCTATCTCTTTATTGAACTGTTCTTTTGCTTCCTGCATTTGCTCTTTTAACTGTTTACTGGAATGGTCATGCATTGCCTGCATTTGCTCTCTTATCTCATCTTTTGCTTCATGGATCATTTTAAGTATGCAGATTCTAAACTTTCTGTCATTTCTACTGCCATGGTGTCATTGGATTCTATCACAATACAATCTTGGTTTGTTAGGGACACTTTCTTCCCCTGTTTTTTCTAATTGTTTCTATATATTCCCCTCTATCACTGAAGACCAGAGATATTGAAGTTCCCCCCTTGCAGGCTTATTATGACCCTGCAGTTTTCCACTATCTCTCCTTTGAAGGGAAGATCAATACCAGTTGCACACAATACAGAGAAAATGCAGCCCTGAAAATGATAGCCCCTATAAAGACTTTAACATTATTGTAATGAACAGGATAAGTTTGATTACTATTTACAGTATTTCTAGTTGTGAACAAGAGGATGGGAAAGGGTGTAGGATGTGAAATAGAGGTACCTGTCAAAGGGCCTCTCCAGTCTCCTGTAGGTGTCTCAGGAAGGGAGCCCCCGCTTCCAATGATGATGACCGTGCCCTCAGGAATAATTCAAAATGCCCACACCAGCCTCCAAAGAAACTGGGGAGCCCCAGTGAGGGTGCACTGAGTCAGCATGGAGGCAGGTGCAGTGTCCCTCAGCAGCAAGGGGCAGGTGGGCAGGCTCAGCTACCGACCTCCATCCTCCATGTAGAGGCAGACTGGGGGTCTCAGTGCCAGGTCCAACCTTGGTGTGTGGGGGTGGGCTCAGCCCCAGTGTCTGACCTTGGTGTGGGGGTGGTGTGGGGGCCAGGCTGTGTGTTTTGATCAATGAGTTTAGGCCATTTACATTCAATGTTGTTATTGAGAAATTATTTTCATTGTCCTTTAGATTTATTTCTAATTTTTAAATTAATATTAGTTTCTCCTTTGATGGGCTATTCTTCTATTATTGTTTCTCCCTCTTTTGTTTTCACTTTTATTTTTCATTTCTTCTTCATGAAATATTTTACTGAGTATGTTCTGTAGTGAAGGCTTTCTAATTGTGAATTCTTTTTACTTTTATCACAGAATGTTTTTATTTCCTCTTCAAATATGAAACTTAATTTTCCTGGGGTAGTATTCCTGGGTGGCATCCATTTTCTTTTAGAGCTTGTTGTATATCATTCCAAGAATCCCTGACTTTTAGGGTCTGGCTTGAGAAATCAGGTGAAACCTGGGTTGGTTTACCTCTATTGTGAACCTCTATTGTTTTTTTTCTCTAGAAACTTTAAAAAGTATACCTTATGCTATGCATTTTTATTAGAACAGAGTGGATTGATTTTGATTTTGTGTATTCGGAGTCCTATATGACTCTTGTATTTTAATTTCCATCTCATTTGGGAAAATTTCTGATATTATTTCATTGAAAAGATTATGCATTCCTGTTATTTGTATCTCAAAACCTTCATCTATCCCCATGAATCTTAAATTTGCCCTTTTCCTGTTATCCCATATCCTTGAAAGTTCTGTTCATGGTCTCTTAACATCTTTCCTTCATGGTCAACTTTATTTTCAAGATTATATATTTTGTATTCATTGCCTGGAACTCTGTCTTCCAAGGGTCTGGTCTGCTGGTGATGCTTTCCATTGAATTTTTAATTTGGTTGATTGATTTCTTCATTTCAAGGATTTCTGTTTGGTCCTTTTTTCAGAATCTCTCTTTATTGATTATAAAAAATAAGGAATTGTTTCCACTGAGGAAGTCAAAATAGTCAATGAGAGTAGATAGACATTGTCTATGTCCAACTGTCTTTCCATTTTTTCTTAGACTGAGAGTGAGAGCAAGGGCTGGGTGTTGTCAACCTCTTCCTCTTTTTGTGTTGCCAGTTGGAGTGACCTGAGACTGAAGTTGATTCAAACTATTCTCAGTTTCTCTTTTCCCAAGTATAAGGTAGGATGAGATGGGAAGTACTGTCAGTTGGAGTTTGCACAGATCAGATTGATGCACTCCCAGGGTGGGGCCACTGCAGAATTTTATAAATGAAGTTCCATAAGGTGGGGCTTAGATCTAATCTAGGCCTCAGGGGCCTTGCTGGGTGGTGTCTGCTCTGGAGAGATTAGATCAAAACACCCCTATGGCCTTGCAGTTGCCAGTTTCTACTGGATTGCTCTGGATCTCATGATCTCAGGAGCCTCCCAAGGATTCTATTTGTGGAGCTGCCCATGAACACAGTCTTTCCAGGATTTTCAGGCTTAGTCTCTGAGTGTGTTCACAGCTACCTGTACAGATTTTTGGACTTGCTTCAGGTGGTCATATGAGCCATCAGACTCAAAGGTAGAAGTGAGTTGGGATCCTGTTCTAAGTCCTAAAAGAAAACACCTGCCAGCCAAGATTACTATATCCAGAAAAACTCAGTTTCAAATTTGAGTGGAAGATAAAAACTTTCCTTGAAAAGAATAAATTAATTCATGAGCACCAAGCCAGCACTACAAACACTACTCAAAGGTAAAGTGTACACAGAGGAACTAAAAAATAATTCCCAAAGCTCACAGAGGAAGTTCATTGGAAGAATAATCCATTAAACAAAAATCAAGACAGGATAAAATATAGCAAAAATCCAAAGAGGCAGGAAACCATAAACACTTATCCTTATTACACTAAATGTTAATGATCTCAAATCCCCAAATTAAAAGATAAAGATTAGTTGAATGGATCAAAAGTAAAGAACCAACTGTTTATAAGAGACTTATAGTTAAAGACAGCCACAAGCTGAAGGTAAAACTATGGCAAAATATATTCCAGGAATATGGTCCTAGGAAACAAGCAGGAGTAGCTATTCTTGTAGCTCACAAAAGTTGATTTCAAGCAAAGATTAATCAGAAGAGACAGGATCACTACATCCTATTAAAAGAAATAATCCAATGAGAAGATATAATGATAGGAAACATTTATGCTCCAAATGTTAACACACTCAATTACATGGAAAAAATACTCCATGACCCCACATAGACCCCCCAAACACAATAATACTGGGTGATTTCAATATACTCTAAACAACAAGGTATAAATCAAATGGACCTAATGGACAGCTACAGAATATCCCCACCCACAGTTAAATTTACCTTCTTCTCAGCTAGACACGGAACTTTTTCCAAAATAGGTCATATTCTAGGCCACAAAGAAAATCTTAGGAAATACCAAAAATTCAATGTAATCCCATGTATCCTATAAGATCATAATGGATAAAACTAGAAATCAACAGGAAAAGAAACCAAAACAACAACAACAAAAAGCCCCACATAAACACATGCTGATTGAGCAAGGAAGAAATGAGAAATAGAAATCAAGAAATTTTTAGAAATGAACAAGAATAGAGATATAGCATATCAAAATCTCTGGGATAGTATGAAAGCAGTTCTAGGAGATAATTTCTAGCACTAAGTGCCTACATTAAAAATTAGATCTCAAATAAATAAACTTATTCTCCACCTAGAAGAAGAAAAAAGAGGACAGGAAATAATTACAATCAGAGCCAAAATCAATGAAATTGAGACTAAGAAGAAGGCCTTTGATTAAATCCAACACCTATTCATGTTAAAAATGCTGAAGAGGCTAGGGATCAAAGGAACTTACCTCAACATTGTAAAGACCATTTATGAGAAACCCAAAGCCAACATAATACTAAATGGAGAAAAACTAAAAGAATCTCCTCTAAATTCAGGAATAAGACAAGACTGTCTATTCTCATCACTCCTATTCAATATAGTCCTTGATTCATTAGCCAAACAATTAGGGAAGAAAAGGAAATCAAATGGATAAAACAGAAAAAGATGTCAAACTATCTCTGTTGGCTGATGAAATGATCCTATATCTAAAAGACCCAAAAACTCTACCAGAAGACTTCTAGAGCTCATAAATGAGTTTGGCAAAGTAGCAGGATACAAGATCAACACCCTTAAATCAAATAGCTTTTCTATACTCTAACAGTGATTCAGCAGAGGAAGAAATCAGGAAAATCATACCATTCACAATAATCTCAAAACAAAAATTAAATACTTGGGAATTAATATAACAATGGAGGTAAAAGAACTCTTAAATGAAAATTATAGAATACTAAAGAAAGAAATTAAAGATCTTAGAAGATGGAAAGCCCATGTTCTTGGATAGGCAGAATTTTTTTCTTTTTCTTTTTCTTTTTTTTTGGTGGTGGTGCTGGGGATTGAACCCAGGACCTTGTGCATGTGAGGTAAGCACTCTGCCAACTGAACTACATCCCCAGCCATGATACACAGGATTAATATTGTCAAAATGGCCATACACCAAAAATAATTTACAGATTCAATGCAATTTTCATTGAAATATCAATGACATTCTTAACAGAATTAGAAAAAAAATTTCTTAAATGCATTTGGAATAATAAAAGACTCAGAATAGCCAATGCAAGACTAAGCAAGAAAAATGAAGCAGGAGGCATCACAATGCCTAATCTGACATTATACTATAGAGCTGTAGTAACAAAAACAATATGGTATTGACAACAAAATAGACATGAAGACCCATGGAATAGAAGATACAGAGACAAATCCACATACCTATAGTCATCTAGTATTTGACAAAGTGCCAAAAATAAGTCTTGGAGAAAAGACAGCCTTTTTAACAAATGGTGCTGGGAAAACTGGATAGCTCTATGTAGAAAAATGAGACTAGACCCTGCTTACCCTGCACAAAGCCCAAATCGAGATGGATCAGACTTAGGAATTAGATCAGAAACTTTACAATTGCTAGAAGAAAATGTAGCATCAACACTCCATCATATAGGTTCTGGCACCAACGTACTTAACAAGATCCCCAAAGTGCAAGAAATAAAACCAAGAACAGTAATGGGGATGCTATTAAACTTCTGCACAACAAAGAGAATGATTAAAGCATGAAGAGATAGCCTACAGAATGGGAGAAAATTTTGGCCAGCTACTCCTGTGATAAGGAATTAATATCCACAGAATATATAAAGAACTAAAAAAAGTGTAAATACCAAAATCCCCCAAATAACCCAATCAATAAATGGGAAAAAGAACTAAACAGAAACTTCTCAAAAGAAGAAACACAATGGCCAATAAATAACTGTTCAACGTGTACAGCAATCAGGGATATGCAAATCAAAAAGTACCCTAATATTTTATTTCACTCCAGTCAGAATGGCAATGATCAAAAATATGAACAAAAGTAAATACTGATGAGGTTGCGGGGGAAAAGTTCCATTTGTACATTGTTGGTGGGCCCGCAGACTAATACAACCACTCTGGAAAGCAGTATGACGATTCCTCAAAAACCTAGGGATGGAACCATAATATGACCCAGTTATCTCACTCCTTGGATTTTCTCAAAGATCTAAAATCAGCATACTACTGCCACACAGCCATATCAATGTTTATAGCAGCACAATTCAAAATAGCTAAATTATGCAATCAACCTAGATGCCCATCAATAGATGAATGGATTAAGAAATTGTGACACACACACACACACACACACACACACACACACACGAGTTCTACTCAGTCATAAAAAATGAAATTACATTTTTTCCAGCAAATGTATGGAAATGAAGAATATCATGCTAAGTGAAATCAGCCAAACTCAGAAACTTAAAGGTCAAATGTTTTCCATATGTCGAAGCTAGAGCAAAATACAGGAAAGCAGGAGGAAAGGATAGGATAACATAAAAAAGCCCAATCAAATATAAATTAACAGATGAGTGAAAGGAGGTCTAGTAGAGTAGAGGAAGGAGAATGGGAGAGGAGAGGGAGGGCAGAAGGGAAAAGGGGAATAAAAAAAGGGGGATCATGAACTGAAATTGTTTTCCATGAGTGTGTGTTTATTGAAATGAACCCAAGTACCATGTATAAAGCTTTAATATAAAAAAGTCAAAAAATATATTGAGTCTCTTATATATGTCCCTCACTTTTCTATATATTGCAGTGAACAAAACAAAGGAAATTCTGTTGTGGGAAGAGATAAAAATATTTTTACTCTTCATGTTTCACCTTTATTCAGCTACATTTTTTTATTGTGGTAAACATAGAAAACATAAAACTCACCATTTTAATCATTTGACATATATAATTCAGTAACATTTAGTACATTCATAATGTTGCTGTTTAGTTTCACAACATTGTTTATCACACCAAAAGGAAACCTTTACCCATTAAACAGTTATTTCCCAGAACACTTTCTCTCAGCCTCTGGAAACCACTAGTCTGGTTTCTGTTTCTATGGATTTACATATTTTGGGTAAATTCAATCATAATATGTGACTGTTTTGTCCCACATCTTCCATTTAGCATAATGGCAGCTGAAGCATAAAAAGTATATTCTAAAGGTCTCGCTCATGGCCCATGTGAGTGAGGGAATGGGTACCTGGAGGAGGGATGGGCTGGCTGCAAAATAAAAGCTATGAAAGTAATATATCATTCTAAGACAAAAAGGCAAGACTATTTTTAAAACAGGGGCGTGACCATTTCAGCCCTTCTGAAGGGTCTGGCTCTAACAAAGAGATAGCCTGCACTTGCCTTACTTATAGTGGTACAGATCAAAAGGGATCAGTAGGAGCTTCTTCACAAAAAAACAGAATAGGGGTTGGGGTTAGCAGGCTGTTTGGCTCTTTGTGGGTTATTCCCATCTTGGGCTGTGTTTGAACAGGGCTTCCCTGTCTAATGGCTCCAACCTTGCTCATTTCACACATGGCTCATAGATGGCTTCCCATATATCCCCCCCCCCTTCTCTATTTTTAAAGTTCAAGTGGTGAGTAGTTACTTTGAGTTCCTGGATCCACGTTCTGAGTGTACAACAACCCATTATTATGAAGCAAAAAAGAATCAGTAGCAAACATATTCCAATAATATATCATGCAGAATGTTTCAACGTAATTCCAGGATTAAAGTCATTTAATTCATCAAGTATTTATTTAGCTAGAATTGCAGGGTCTATGAGATTGATCCTGCTTTTCTGAATGCCCTGGATGTTATGATGTAACTCCATAAGGTTCAAGTTATTATTATTGTTATGCCAAACATGCATTAGAGGGTTTTTAACCTTTCCCCAATCCCATTGGGAAGTATTCTGTTTGGCTGCAGCATCATAGACATATTATAGTCAGCATGGAATTTAAGCCTTTGTTTAAATTTGAGGGCAGAAAGTTCTTTATATTTGTGAATATTTATATATTCTGATATTTATGATTTAGCTTTCAAAACATTTAATTTAGTCTCAATCTTTTCCTCAATATTTACCTAATTGTGCAGGGCTTTGGAAGTATTTTGAGCCAAATTATTAAGAAAATGAGCTTAGATTGCATTTCTTACAAGTTACAGGATATTTTTCACCTTTTCTTCTTATTCTTATATTTTCAGTAATTAAAGCATAAGGAGATTGAACATAGGCTTGCAGGCCATGATAGGAACCCTCCTTGCAGTTCCTGCCTATAAAGTCAGGCACGGGGCCATCTGTAAAATGGAGGAAATTTGAGGCAGCAGTTAAATGCCAGAGATCTTTTTGAATATCATCCTTCCTGAAAGTTAGAGTGTTACCTAAGAAACCTCCAGGGGTCATAGCATCCTGACAGAATGGGCTATGCCCCTAGATATAGTGAATGCAGGAACAGATAGAAGCCTGAAAGAATACATTAAATATTACCCAAATTACCATAAAATAAGAAATAAGTGCTAAAAACCCAAACATGAGTTGCTGATCTGTCTAGTGTAACATTAATCAGTTTGTTGGCCTTCGTTACATGGTTGATAGTAGTGCAAAGTAATACCCAAATAATAGGGAGTAGTCTGAATCACATGGAGTTTCAAAAAATCAGAATGATCATATATCTAATCTTATTTTTGTATTCTGAAAATAGTTCTAGATAACTCTATTTTTCTAGTTTCTTAGATCTTCTACTACATTAAAATTCAAATTAAACATGGTTGCCTGCAAATTCTTTTCATGAATAAGTAAAAGTGAAACACAGTGTTGCCCTGCTAAGCCTTCCCAGCTTCGGACCTTCTGGAGGAAGTGACATTGTGTTGCAACTATCTTTTATCAATTCTTGACGATGAATCCAAAACATATCCACCACTTTCAGAGATTTTGTGTTGCATTGGCAATATATTTGTACATTCCATCCATTTAGGAAAGGTGTCAAATTCTATTGCAGAACAATTAAGGCAGTAAGATATCAGTGGTTGTTCCATGAAAATGACTGACTTGTTATGAGAAAGTCACATTTTAGTAACTGTTTGGACATATAATCTTAATTCCCATGGGCCAGTATTATTTGTTGGTCTAGGTCCCCCATATGCTGTCTTTCCCTTGAAAGTTACCTTCAAATAGCCAGCATGTTTATCATGGGACCAGCATATAGGTAATTTTCCACTGTAGCCAGTATAATTAAATTCAGTCACAAGGATGGATGTAATGTGATTGTCTATAAAATCTCCCACATGTGAGTATCATTACTAATGACTGGGATGGATTCTCCAGTCCACACCGCTGGGTGCACTAAAGGTGGATCTGGGAAATGGATCCAGTGAGTCTCTCCCTGGACTCTACTTACCTGACAGCTCAGCAAAGCCAGCAAGGCTATAACCATGGAGGTTGGAGTCTTATTACCTCCCTGTTGTTGAACTATCTGTTCAGCCTGAAGAGTCAGGTCCTTCAGTTATCTCCACGATGACAGGTTGGTTTTTCTGGAAATGTACAAGTACAGCCTCTACCCTACAGTATTATAGAATCTGGTTTATTCTATTCCTCCTTGTGTCCCTCAGCAGCAGCGAGACTTTTAATATCACAATTAAAAAATAAAAAATAATTTTGTGAGATTTAGTGTAGTTATGTAGGGTTCTGTTTCCCCCTTTTTATTCTTTAAAATTATAGAAAAGAGTTGATATTAGCTGGAGCATCATTACCTTTAAGTTGTAGAAAATGGCCTAGCATTGTACAAGTAATTAAAAAGTAAGTAGTGAGGGGCTGGGGAGATACCTCAGCTGGTAGAGTGCTTGCCTCGAAAGCACAAGGCCCTGGGTTTGATCCCCAGTACCAAAAAAGACCCCAGCTCCAGTGAAGTTCTGGTTCAAGTGAACAAAAAGTAAGTAGTGACTTAAATATTTTTATTTGGCCAGGAAAATTAGCAAAAGTTACCTGTTAGGCATGTGAGGATTGTTAAAATCAATGTTATTGAGCTGAAGAGGGTATTAACAGTAAAAGAAGTCTTAGTTTTTACCAAATGTGTGACTTGATTTTTTTCTCTAGTAATAGACCGAACAACAAAATTATAAAATGGGGTCAGTATAGATATTAAAAGTCAGTTTTACAGCTTGCTTATTCTGTAGGGATGGCCTTATTATCTTAAGTTGTTATATTAGAATTAGTACTTGTGCAAGGCATTAACAAACAGTAGTTGTAAGGTTTGTAAGGGAAATACAATATAAAATTAATAAGAGTAAAAATGTATTTAATTTTTATAATACCTATGAATGAAGGATTGTAATTTTATATAATTTTAAATCTTCATTGAGTTACAGTATTTTTGTTTTATATTAGGAATCTAGTAATTTGTATAACAAAAATTTATCTTCTGAATTTAAATGAAATTGAATGAGTATCTTAACCTGGAATGAAATGAGAGGCAGAGTTTTAATATAAGACAGATGCCCTCTACAAAGGATAGTTTATTACTGGAATATTATTTCATAAAATTTTTATATAATTTTTTGATCAATATAAATTAGTTAATTTAACATTATTTCTGAAACATGAAACAGACAAGAGAGCTTCTAACGCTCTCTTGAGGGAAGGTGTTAAATGTTTTTATATCTCATACTGCTAACCTTCAAATAAGCTAGTATCTCTTAATAATTTCACAAATTTCAAAAATGATATTAGTATGATTTTATATTATATAAAAGTATATGCAAAACAGTTTAGAAGGTTATGTACTAAATGTTAATCATAGCTATATATAGATAGTAGAATTTTAAGAGATTCTTACGTATACTTCTTAATTTTTCTAAAACGGACCTCTTGAAAAAACTTTGGTAAGGTGTTTTAATTTTGAAACTCTTCTTAGTTTATTACTGGAATATTATTTCATAAAATTTTTATATATAATTTTTTTGATTAATATAAATTAGTTAACATAATTTAACATTTCTGAAACACGAAACAGACAAGAGAGCTTTTAACCCCCTCTTGATGGAAGGTGTTAAATGTTTTTATATCTCATACTA
Source organism: Sciurus carolinensis (assembly GCF_902686445.1). Taxonomy (NCBI): domain Eukaryota; kingdom Metazoa; phylum Chordata; class Mammalia; order Rodentia; family Sciuridae; genus Sciurus; species Sciurus carolinensis. The sequence continues at coordinate 53,858,032 of NC_062216.1, read as the reverse complement.
CTAACCTTCAAATAAGCTAGTGCCCCTCATAAAAATGAATGGTACTCTCCAATTCTTCCTCAAAATCTTTGACTTGCTTTCTATAGGTCTCCATCTGTTTAGTTGCGAGGCTGATCCTTTTATCCACTTTGCGAAGTCTCTCCTCTTCCTCTAACCGGCGCTTTTCCTCTACTATTAATTTCCTGAGGAGTTTCACTTCATTTTCTTCATACATTTCAATCATCAATTTAAGTTTCTGCTGAAGCTTCTGATTCTCATTTTCAAACTGTGTATTTTCTGACCGCAAAGATTCTCCTTCAGTCTGAAGATTTTTAATCTGTTCTATAAGATCTTCTTTTGTTTCATCTACTTCAGATAATGAAGTATATATTTGATTTCTTTCTCCTTCTAAGGTTTTAAAAGAGGCATTTAACTTAACAGCATAAACCAGTTCCTTCAAAGCTCCTTTTGGTTGATTACCTAAGTGAGCACCAATTTCTGACTCACTCTTCATTTCCAACTTTAAGCTACCATCATCTGTTAGGTCTTCTCCAAGCACAGGAGCCCCATCTTTCATCTTTAGCAAGTGTTCAGTCGGAGACTTAATGTGATTTTCTGTATCATGTAGAACTTCTTCTGCCTGTACTTTAGTGTCTTCCAATGTTATTTTCTGTTTATTGAGGTCACTCACTTTTTCCTTCCATACTTCAGCTTCTTGTAAAAGGAGTTTATGACTTTCCTGAAACTGGGAATTCTCATTCAAAGCCTCTTTTATTGCTACCGTAAGTTCTTTTTCATTCATTTGAAGTATTCTGAAGGTTGTTTTAGCTTCAGCTACTTGTGACTTGAGGGATTTTGATTCCTCTTCTAGGGACTTTACCCTTTTTGCTATATCTGCCATCAATTCATCCTGTTCAGAATGCTTAGATTTCTCTTCTTTTAGCTCTTTTTCTAGAATGAGTATTTCATCTTCAAGTTTAGATTTGGACCAATTCAGCTTTTCATATGTTGCCTCCAAATTTTGTGCTTCTATTGACTCCTTCACAAAACTCGCATCCTTTAAGGATAACTCCAAGCCGTCATACCCTTTTTGAACAAAGCTAAATTTTTCAAGTAGTTCGCATTTTTCTTCAAGTAGTTCAGAAAGTTTTAGAGCCAGTTCTCTTCCCATGGAAAGCCTGCTTCTAATAGACTGAACACTTCTCCACAAAAACAAGAGAGCAACAAAAAATCCAACAGCTGCACATATCACTAACGACCAAGGAAAGACACCAGGATTAGGGCCTGGTCTTACATCCTCATGCAATGCTGACGCAACCCTGAATATTTCTTCCAGGCCCAGGCCCAAGCAAGGCTGAGGGGCAATCCTTGGTCCCTCCATCGCGCCAAAACTGATTTTCCAACTACATCCTGCCCAGTCACAAAAACAGGCTGCGGACAGTAGGCTTTCAGTTGGAGCCCAAACCTGTACCCGGTCTGACCACGCTGATCACAGGGAACCAAATGACCAGGAGCCTGTAGGGAGCTACAGCAACCAGCCACCTGGGGCTTTGTGAGCTCAAGCTGCCCTTGTGAGCTCACAGGCCTGGCCCTCCCAGATGCCGTGCATCGTAGGGAAGCCCCTCCCACTGGACACTGAGACCCACCCGGTACTCCTCCATTTGGTTTAGGCCAGCCTGCGGAGGAGCCTATTATGCAGTAGTTATTCTGTACACTCATATTATTACCCATTTTGACATAACTAAAATTCTAGAGCTTAGTAAACTTTTTTTAGAGCTTTTATGCCATATTTTGTTTTAATGACTTATTCCTTTCCATCCCCTCCCCTTTTCTTTCCTTCTCTCCCTTTCCCTTCCCTCCCTGTCCTTTTCTTGCAGTGTTCGCGGTTAAATTCCAAGGCCTTGTGCAAGCTAGGCAAGCTCTCTCCCACTGAGATTCATCCCTGGTCCTGTTGACACTTTCTATGGAAGTAATTGGAATTATGTCTATACAGAAACTCTTGTGTTAGATTACTTGAAAAGTAATTTTAGAAGAGTTTCTAACATGGGCACAAATTAGCTATGACAAGTTAGTTTTTAAAAATACAGCATATCAAATGTTTCTACAAAGGAGGAGCTTAAAACTTGAGTTGTGCGCTGGAGATAAGACTCAGTTGGTAGAGTGCTTGCCTACCATGCAATCCCCAGCACCAAAGACAAAAAACAAATGAGTTATTTTTCATGTCAGTTTTCCTAGACTACTATTTAAGAGTCTTCAAAATCTTTTTTCAGATGTTCATTTGACTTGTCATACTACTTAAAAAGGTCTAATCTGGCTGGTGGCTCTAAATATATACCAAAGAGAAGAATAAGATATGACTCTTTGTTATGCTTTTAGCTCTTGAAGGTAAATTAAGATAAATAGTTCATTGTTTCATGTAAATAAAAGACATCCCAATATATTTTTTATTCCTGGTTGCCCTTGAATTGCTGATAGGCCAGATCTACTGTTTGAAGGAAAACATTCACTAGTAGTCACTGGTTTTCTGAATATTTCTAAATACATGACAAGTTCAAATACATTATGCCACCATGTATGATCACACTGATGATTATTTATACTTCTATAGCCAGAGTTGTATCTGTGTAAACTAAAACACATCCTACTCTGTATAGTCTGAAAGTTTAGGAACTTTTTAACAAATGTAATTATGGAAGATAATGGATATGTTAATTAGTCTGATCATGGTGAATATTTCACAATGTATATACATGTATCAGAATCAAATTATCAGCTGGGTATAGTATTGCACACCAGTAATGCCAGGCACAACAGAGGCTGAGGCAGGAGGATCACAAGTTTGAGGCCAGCCTCAGAAATTTAGTGAGCCCTGTGCCTGAGAAAATAATTTCAGAAATATTTCTGTGGGAGTAGCAGAGAAGAAATCAAATCAACTTTATACTCCATTGTGATCCATGTTTGAAAATAAATCTTTGGCCTGTCAACTTTAGATAGAGATGCTGACAACAGAGGGAGTTTGTCAAAATCTTGGAAAGCTTGAAGCCTTGTGTTTAAGGTTTAGCACCACAAAAAAGAAAGAAGGGAAAAAATCAATAGCTGGGTAAGTTGGAAATTCAGCAGAAAAACATTACACTCTCTGAATCTGTAATCCCAGCTACTTAGAAGGCAGAGGAAAGGGGATTCCAAGTTCAAGGTCAGCCTGGGCAATTTAGCAAGACCCTTTGTTTCGGAGTTTGGCGATGAAACGCCCATTCACTGCTTCTGCAGGCAAGTGGGGGTCTGCGCAAGCTGCCTGTCTCTGTAGCGGAGAGGTGTTGCATGTCCTAACTACGGTCCATGCCTTCAGCTGTGACAGCAGACCCCAGCAGCTCACCGTCCATTTCTTTTTAATTAGAGGACTTGCCGCCGCTGCTGCTCAAGACACTCTGCCAGTCTGCTCTTCTGCACTTCAGTTCGTCTTACTTCCTGCACCGCCACCAGGAGGGAGATAGTGCACCTGCAGGCTGGGCAGTGTGACAACCATATTGGTGTCAACTTCTGGGAGGTGATCAGTGACCAGGATGGCATCGATCCTACCACGGGACGGCCATCTTAGGGGATCCAGAGACAGTAGTGTGTGCTGGTGCTTGACAAGTGCTCAATGTATCTCAGCGGGCCTCTGAGAACTGACGCAGGAGCCATTGCTGGGTGAGATCGCTGCCACGGTGGATGGGTTTTTTGGGAGATTTGAAGTGATTTGACTTAGAAAACGTCTTCTAACTTCAAAACTTCAGTATTAAGATGACACAGCATTCATCTTTATCTGAATACAATCCTGAAAACAAAGAGATCTTCACGGAAAGCAATTAAGAAGGTGTTCACAGCTCCATAATACAAGCATTGAAGAAAATCTCAATGGTTTTCCGCCACGTGGGTATCAAGGCAGAGTCACATTGATGTTTTTATATTAACCAAATTTAGTTCTTAAAGAAAAATTTGAAATCTAGAATGTAATGTGGTACTTTAAAGTAATAGTTATTATGTAAGAAACTCACAAAAACCCCGCCAGATACGGGAAATCACATGAGGGAGTTTATTAAGCAAACAAAATGTCTCCCTGCAGGGTAAGAGAGAAAATGAAAGGAAAAGAGAAAGGGCGTGCACTAGAGAGAGTGGAAAAGGAGGAGGAGAGAGAAAGAAAGTGAGTAGGAGAGAGAAAGCATGAGAAAAGATGGCAGGGAAGCTATCCTTAAGAGTTGAATTCCACTGGGCTAAAGGGACCAATAACGGAGAAGGATACTTGCAAGCTGACTGATGAACCAATAGCTAGCTAGGATGTTCACAGACTGACAAGTGGTTGGGAGGCAGGGAAATGACTCCAGCGCAAAGGGCGGGGAGAGCAGCTTTCAGACTGACAAGCTAGGTTGTGGTGCAACATAAAGGGCAGGGGAGCAGCTTTGTATTACATATTATTTAACCAAAATTGTTTAAAACTTCATTCCTTTAAAATTAGCTTTTCTAAATAACAAAATTCAATAGACATAAGAAATCATTTTATTGGAATGAGAGTATATTAATGTTTTAAGTATTTTTTCCTTTTATCTTTTAGTTAGAAGGCCCAATTAATAAAGTTCTGTGAAAAGATCTTATCTATATTTGTAAATAGGCCTCATGTCAGAAACTTAACAGGATTTAGAGTAAAAAGCTTTAAATAACTTTAGCTGATTGTGTTAATTATATATAACCAATTTAATTACATGTAAATCTTTGTACAAATTTTGTTTTAATTTATTTAGACATATACAGTCTTTTACTTTACCAGCTGAAAAATTTCATAGACTCATATATAAATCACATCTGATAAAAATTTAACTTCCAGCACCTTGGTTCTCAGTGAGAACAAGAGAATAAAGGAATTTTAGACCTTCTCTGTATTAACCAAATTATAAACACATCTAATGTTTAAATATATTTTGCTAAAGTGTCTGATTTTTTAAATTTATATGATATTTTAGCACTTTGACTTTGTAAATTGATAAGTATCTCCTTTAATACTTATATACTTAATCCTATTTACTTAAATTCAATGTACTAATTCTTAACTGTAAAAGCCAAGATATCAAACAAATGTAGATAACAGTATTAATCATCTGTTTACTGTTGAAGAAAATTGTTAGAAGCAAATGGATATAAAATTTAAATATTATAGGAATTAGCAACTTTTATTATTTGACCAGCTGGATAAATTTGAATTAATAATATAAAGACATCTTTATTTTTATCTGTTTACCCAATTTAAATTGAACCTTATTAAATCACAGGAATTAAAGGTATTTGGATCCATTTTTTATTTTAATTTTAAAGTATGAGGATGCTCATTGAATTCTGTCAATTTTGATATCAGGTAGTGCAGACATAATGTAAATGTAAGCCTTGTATATACACATTTACAAATCAGACAAACAAAAAGAAAAATCTTACAACTTTTGTAAGTGGAGCTCCAAAGGTTGGAAGTAGTGGTGTAAATACTTATCAAAGTCTTTATTTTAATTTAACCTGTTTAGAAATTTAAGATACAGCTAATTAAACTTTTATATGATTTAAATATAAGGCAGGCCTGCTTTAATGGATAAGCCAGGTTTGAAATCTGACAATGATGAGAACCCTGAAATAAAATATTTCAGATTGCTAGCTTCTTGCCCTAATAATTGTTGGACCCACCCTTAGCATTGTCCCCGAAAAACAAAAAATAATCCATTAAAAGGCGTAATTGGAATGTTCTTTATTAACTTTAGAATTTTTTTCTGGTTTAACTTTGGCTAATAGTTTAGTTATTGAGAGAATAACAGAAATTAATTGGTTCCTGTGATGAAGCCTGTTGAAGAATTGAATTGTAGCTTATTAACCTTAAAGGGATTCATGTGTTAAGTGGGGATCCGCCATAATGCAATGGTTACCATGGTCGCCTTGCATGTGAAAGGTCTGTGGTTCAAGATCAACCTGTAAAGACATCTTTTTGTTTTCCAGCAAGTTTTTAATCAAGGAAGCAAAAGAAATACTATCAAGCAAGTGTGGTTAATTTAGGGATAGTCTGAGTTTTAATCCTTTCTTCCTCCTTCCTATGTCTGCTCTTAAGAGACACCAGCACAGCAGAGCAAGAGGAGGAGCTAGAAAGAACCCCACCCAAACCGCATTGGCCCAGAAATTGGGGTCATTTAGCCTTTTATTTTTGTGCTTTGTGAGCATCCAAAACTCTGTGGTCATTTCTTTTTTTTGGGGGGGGGGGGTGCTGGGGATTGAACCCAGGGCCTTGTGCATGCGAAGTAAGCACTCTACCAACTGAGCTGTATCCCCAGTCCTTTGTGGTCATTTCTATTGCCTGTGCCTTTGGCACCTCTGCTCTGTACATTCTCTCTCCCTGTCATCTTGCTGACCTGTCCCTGAGGGGCTCTGCCTGGACAGGGGATTGCCCAGCAGGGAGCAGCCATGTCGCCTTGGTGTAGGTAAAACTCTGGGTGTTTCTAGGGGGCGGCTTCAATTTCCTATCACCCTGCCTGGGGTTATAAACCCTGTTGCTTTGCAGCGTCCTAAACTCCTGGATTCACCTCAGCGGGGGTTGGCTTTACTTTCAGGCTAGGTTGCACTACCCTTAGTGTTCCCCGTGAAGAAGTGAGGCAGGTGGGCTAGGTGGGCAGGCATTGCCGGTAGCATCTGATCAATTTAAATCAACCAAGTCTGTTACCACTTTTAAGAATTGTAAAAGTTGCATTCTCTTTACCGAATTCACACTGTGATTATGATCTTAAGTAAAGTTGATAGATTTCTTCTCTTTTTAAAGTTTGAATTCCCTGTGTTTATAGGCACTTTATTTGAAAGATTCCTCTCTTCTTTCTCCTGATAAGGTACTCTGTGCTTGTGGGCTTTTTTTTTTTTTTTTCTGAGAGAAGGTCACGCATCCACCTATAATATTCCTTTTTCTGAATTCTTCATGATTAGGGTCCCTGTTCAGGCACCAATATCTCACTCAAGTCATGCATGGGTGAGGGAATGGTTACCCCTTGGAGGGATGGGCTGGCTGCAAAATAAAACTATGAAAGTACTATATCAGAAAATAAGACAAAGAAGGCAAGAATATTTTTAAAGCAGGGGTGTGACTGGTTCAACCCTCCAGAATGGTCTGACTCTAACAAAGAACCTTCACTTGGTTTATTTATACTGGTACAGATCAAAAGGAATTGGTGGGAGCTTCTTCACAAAACCAAGGCTAGTGGTGGGGGTAAACAGGTTGTTTGACTCTTTGTGGGTTACTCACATCTTGGGGCTGTGTTTGAACTTGAGCTGTGAGCTAGAGTAGGGTGCCACTTGAGATGGGCATCTAGGCACCAGGGGATTCTATCTAGCAGTTCCCAAGATAGGGCTTCCTAAGGACTCTAATCTTGCTCATTTCACACATACCTCATAGATGGCCTCCGCAAAAAGGCACAAAGAGACATAAATAGCTTGCTCTGGAATTATGAATTTTATCTTCATATTGTTGTTGTTATTATTATTATTACTATTATTATTTTGTTATTTATTGCCCAGGAAAGTTGACTGTTAATAGTTAATCTATTAATTCCTCAGATTCAGAAAAATCCTTAAAGCTCACTAGGTAGGAAACCAAAATGAAAGGAGCACTGTCCTCTCCTTTTTAAAAATGAAATCCCAAATATAATATCCTTCTATTGTGATGAGAAAATACTCTACCATGTCTTATAATTGCTGTTGTAATATTTAATAAATAGTTCTGAATAAATAAATTGTTAAAATCATTAAAAAATTTGATATGTTGCTTTCCTTTTTTGTAGACCGAATTACTTCCGGACTTATTTCCTCTTTATCTAGAGATTCATATTGTGGTGGACAAAGCTTTGGTATGTGTTCTGTTTTTTTTTTGCTTTTGAATATTTGATATGAAGGTATGATTAGCCTTAGCTAGAGGGCAATTAAAAGAGTCCCAGTGTTACTTGCCTGTCACAGATGGAATAGTGTAAAAATGTGCAAACTGAAAACTCATACAGTCAACTTCACTCTAGTTTTATTAATAATGTTTTATTTGAAATCTTTAACAATATTGCAGAACAAAGTTTTTTTCCTGGTTCTTCACAATTTTTAGGGCCTCCTTTAAAACACACTTTTTTTAAATGGTGACATTTGGTCAAGGTGGGTCAAGGTCCTATTTTAGGGAAGTCTTTAAGAGAAGTATCTAGTGTAGGGAATGGTCTTACTCTATAAAATATTTACTGAGACAAAAGTGATGATAACCTAACAATTGATCCTTGATTCCCATAAACAATTTGAGGACCTGTTAAACTGTAGGACCATGGGGTATAACTCAGTTTGCAATCAAATACATATGGTTTTCTTTCTTCTAATCTTTAAAGAGTTAAGAAAATAGGAATAAAAATGACTTTCCTGTTTTTAATTCAGTGATAGCTTTTGGTTACCACACTTGGAAACACCACAGAGAACATGAACCTGCTCAGTGCCAAGTCCATGCTGAGGATTGCAGGGCTTGTCAGGAAGCACTGGGGACAGGAGGGAGTTGGAAAAGGATATGACAATATCTGATTTACTAGTACTGGAAAAAGGAAAAAGAAATATTTAAAATCAAGTTATTGAGACACAAGAGAAAAATCAAGATATTTCTAATAAATGGTTAAGTTTCTAGAAAATATTTTGCATTATGGAAATTATTTTGTTTCAGGCTTATAAAATTTTGAGAGTTACTTTAAGTTTCTTGAGCAAATTACCAGTGTTGCAATCATACAATGCTGACTAAACATTCCTTTTCTATGTTCTTAGGCATATTTACAAATTCTTTAAGAAAAAACCATATGAAATCTTTGTTACCCAGATGTTGGCATATAGAGAATAATAATACTGATATTTTCTTCATGACTTAATATATTGTAAAACTACAATTTTAGCCTAATGAATTCAGTTCCATAACTGAGGGAAGCATATGGTGTTATAATAACACAGGTTGGTAATGGAAACAGTCATGAAAATATACAACTTTAACTTAGGATACTGTAAGAAAGTGGGTGTTTTAAAACGTAGATTTTATTATTATGCAGTTGTGTTGATGCCAAAAAGATCAGGAAATGATTGCTGTTGAAAAGAAAATTTGACCAATCATAGTTCCCAAGAGGAGGGAACACTCCATAATGCAGGGGCCACAGGCACTAGGTTCTGTAAGGAAACTGGGATTAAAGGGGACATCTGGACAAGATCCTTTATTGTGGTTTCTGCAAGAACAGACGAGACATCCCATGCAAAGTTGGTTGTCTAATTTGAATAATTTCTGTAGGCTCTGGGGTATAGTGGGTTTCCATAGTTGTCTACATGGCCCTGGAGCAGGAGAACAGTGGCTCTGAGTGTGATTCTGCTAGTGAAGGTAATTGGGGTGATTGGTGAGTGGGGTGCAGTAAAAAGGTCTACTGTTTTAGGCAACTTTTTCAATTCTGTGATTAAATAACCTGACCAGAATGACTATAAAGAAGGAAAGCCTTATTTAGGGGTTTTCAGAGGTTTTAGTCCGTAGAAGGCTGGCTCCATTCTTCAGGGCTTGAGGTAAGGCAGAACATCATGGTGGAAGTGTGGTGGAGGGAAGCAGTTCACATGTTGATCATGAAGCAGAGAGAGAGTCTCCACTCTCTAGATACAAATATATATCCCAAAGCCATACCCCCAGTGAGCCACTTGCTCCAGCTACACCCACCTGTCTCTCTTTACCACACAGTTAATCCCACTGGGGAACTAATTCACTGATTAGGTTAAGGGTATACCCCCAATCATTTCTTCTCTGAACCCTCTTGCACAATCTCATGTGAGCTGATGGGGGACTCCTCACACCCAAACCATAACATATACTCTGAGGAAAGTCATTTATTAACTCTGGGAATTGACTAACTCAGGGTCAGCATGTCCCCATGTTGTCAAAGCATAAGAAATATGTCATACTAATACATTAGTACTGTCATATTAATACAGTGGGACACATAATGAATACCCAAAATAGGAAAGGGGTGGTGGTGGGGGGTCAGGGAAGACTTTGTGCTAAACCTTCCCATGCAAGTGTTAGAAAAGGTTCTATCATTAATACAAAGAATTAAGAGTGATTGTGGAAATAGATGCATTAAACAATTGGTAGGCTATTTGGATTATATCTGAATGGCAATGGAGAATTATTGACAATCTTTAAGCAGGGGAGTGAAAGATTCATGTTTTTATTTTAGAATCTTCATTTGGCAGTAGCGTAGAGATAGATTACTGGTTGGAAAATTGGAGGATACATCTGACAGATTAGTCCAGTAATCAAATTGAAAATTTATACATTGATATTAATAGGAATAGAAATAAAGGGAGAGCTTTAAAATTGAGGAAGTTGAATTAGAAAGCCATGTAAATTTTTGGTGTATTCATTTACTTAGCAAATTTACCGAATATCATTTAGATACCAGTTCCTTTTCTAGTTATTAAGAATACAGAAGTGAACACGACAGAAGCATTAGTTCTCATGGAGCATGTCCATAATAAATGTGAGATGTCATAGATGATAATACCAATAAAGAGGTACAGATATAAAGTAGGAACAGATTTTTGAAGGAAGGTGATGAGTTTAGTTTTAAATAATTTGATGATCTTATGCAATATTCGAGGCATGGTATTGATGTATTGATAATGTATAGATTTATGGAGTTTGACATTGTCACAGTTCAGAGTTGATTCAGATTTCAACACATATATACACACTCATTTGTGTGTACATCTATATACATGTGTGTGCATGTGGTCTATACAAAAGAGTTTCACAATACTATCATCCCAAGACTTATTTTATAGTAACACTCATACCTTCTGTCTCTCCTTAACCCTTGGCAAACACTAAGCTGTTCTCCTTCTTTACAATTTTGCAAATGCATAAAGTTATCATATAGTTTGTTTTTTATTGAGGTATTTAATTCATCATAATTCTCTTGAGGTTTATCTAAGTTGTCTCATATATTGACAGTTTGGTTTTCTTTTATTGCTGAATAATAGTTCATGGGACAAATGTACTACTTGATTTATACTACTTTGTTTGACCATTTGAGTGGTGAAGAACATGTTCATTATTTTCAGTTTTTGATCTGTATGAATAAAGCAGTTAGGGACAGTCACATACAGGTATAAATGTGAGCATTGTTTTTCTTTTTTTGGGATAAATGCCCAGGAATATAATTGATGAGTTATATAGTAATTGCATTATTTGTTTTGAAAGAAGTTGCTACACTATTTTCCTGAATGACTGTACCATTTTTCATTCCTATTAACAATGTGATTGATCCCATTTATGTTTATGTCTTATTTTGAAATTTTGAGCTCCAAATCGGCCTCCAATTTCTGTTAATAGGAGGAGAGTGAATCTCAAAAAAATTGTATAACAAATTGTGTTTAAATATAAAATTAATTCTATCTTTCAGTATGATTACTTGGGCTCTGAGAGCACGTTAGTAACAAATAAAGTCTTTGAAATTATCAGCCTTGTAAATTCGGTAAGTGTTTTCCTTCTCATACCAGAATTTTTTTTGTCTTGAAATTTTCATTCATGTTAATTTGATGTGTGTTTGGATAATTAAATCATCCATATAGATTGAGTATGGATTTGTGAAAATATTGAAATAATTTCTGTTATTGTAAAGTAACATAAAAATTAATTTTCATGTATTTATTTCTTCTGCTTTTAGGCATTTTCTCAATTGAAAGTTACTATTGTGCTGACATCATTGGAGTTGTGGTCAGATAAAAATAAGATTTCTACAGTTGGCAAAGCAGATGAATTATTGAGTAGATTTTTAGAATGGAAGCAGTCTTACCTTACCCTAAGGCCTCATGATGCTGCATATCTATTCATGTAAGGATGATGTTTCAGTATTCCTAGAAAGAAAAGGAAGATCTATGATTGTGATATAGCTTAACTTAGGGAACTGTTATTCAGTTCTAACTTTTCACACTTTGGTTATTCCTTACGTAGTCTCCTTCTGGTTGTCAGGTAGTAAAGAAGATTACTAACGTTTATTTCTAAGCAAATAAAATGAAGAGATTAAGATTTAAAGAGGTTAACCTATCTCAGGACTCTCTTGCACCCAGTGGAGTGTATCTAGGTTTTGAACTAATTTTGAACTCCAGAGCCTAAACTCAGCCCCTACATTAAAAAAAGGGACTTAAAAGTTTATATCTTGATATAAACTTGATCAAAATCTTGGAAAAATAGGATACAAATATTTTATCCTAATAAGTTTTCTGCGTTATTTTAAAATTATCTTAAAGTTGGCACATCTCTGTTTCCTTTGGCGTAAGATTCCTCTTTCCCTCACGTATCAGTCAGCAATAAATGATGTTACTCCTTTAATTTTTTGCTGATCTGAAGAACATTGACTAATGCCATTGTATAACATTTTAGTTTGCTTTTTTCTGATGACTAATGGATTTGAGCATCTTTCATGTGCTTATTGATCATTTACCTCTGTTCTTCTGTAATTGTCTTTTCATGACATTTGAGTGTTTCTTTGTAATTGGTGAGGGTGTTTCAAATGTTTAGGTATTAAACTTTTGTTTATGAACGTGACAAATTATTTTCTACACCTATAATATTTTTGCTCCATTAAAACTTTTTCATTTCGTATGGCTAATGTTGCTAATATTTTATTTTTTAAATTTGGGTTTCCTGAATGGTGGAAAAACTATTTTCATGTTCTAGATTTTAGTCTGTTTTTTTTTTTTTTAGAATTAATAATATTAAAGTTTATAATTGAAGGCTTTAATCCAAATTCAGCTATTTTTTTTATAAAGTAGAAAAGAGAGGTGCACTTTTGTTTTCTGTCATGACAGAAGTTATTGCCTGTGTCTGTGTGTCAGAGTGTTGACCCTTATGTTTTCTTCTAGCAGTTGCAAAATTTCTGGTCTGATGCGTAAGTCTCTGATCTATTTTCATGTTACTCATAGTTGAGTGAGTTGGTTTTCCTATACCTGCATCAACTCTCATCAAGATGATCTTGTTAAGGTGTGCTTCTAGAGGGAACAGGGTAACTTTCCAGGTTTGTCTGCTTTAAGGTTTTATATTTAGTCATTTCTGTTGTTGATGTTCTTCAAAACATGCTATCACTGTTTGGTAGTATTGTTTTTAACTCTCTGTTCCTGTGCTAATAGATTTGCACTCATTCCCCCAGCCCTTCACTAATTTCTTTCAAGTACAAACCTCTTACCTTTCAATGTGATCTTCCTCTTGGAAATTTTATTTTTGTTGGCGTTGTCTGATATTTGCAATAACTGAAGCTTTCTGTCCACTTTCCATGTGCTTCTTTTTCTGCTTCCTTTGTTTTTGATTTGAATACATTTATAATATCAAGCAAAATAATATTTATAACATTGGAATACCATTAAAGTAATTAATTTTACATTATTTATTTTAAAATTTACTTAAATTATTAATATTAAAGTTGTGCTTTAAAAATATGTTATGGGGTGAAGGTAAAGCTATATAATATATTTCTTGACTTTGTGTGTTTCTAATTCTCAAAATTGCTAAAACTTTCTTGGTAATATTTCTCTATGCCATTTATGCATATATACCTCTTTTTATCTTTGAAGATATTGTTTATTTCTAAGTAAATTTAATATACATTTGTAGGATGGTATCAAACTAAAAAACTTCTTCACAGTAAAGGCAACAATTCAGAATGTGAACAGAGTGCCTATAGAATCGGAGAAAATCTTTATCACCTGCATTTTAGAGCATTAATCTCCAGGATATACAAAGGACTCAAAAAACTCAACACCAAAAACACAAATAACCCTATCAATAAATGCACAAAGGAACTGAACAGGTACTTTACAGAAGAAGAAATGTGAATGGTCAAAAAATATATGAAAAAGTGTTCACTATCTCTAGCAATTGGAGAAATGCAAATCAAAACTACACAGAGATTTCATCTCACTCAAGTTAGAATGACAATTATCAAGAATACAAGCAACAATAAATGTTGGCAAGGATGTGGGGAGAAAATTTCACTTATACATTGTTGGTGGGACTGCAAATTGGTGCAACCACTGTGGAAAAAGGTATGGAGATTCCTCAGAAAACTTGAAATGGAACCACCATTTGACCCAGTTATCTCACTCCTGGGTATATACCCAAAAGACTTAAAATCAGCATCCTACAGTGATGTAACCACTTCAAGGTTTATAACAGCTCAATTCACATTAGCCAAGCTATGGAATCATATATCCAATTGAGTATTAATCATAAAGAAGAATGAAATTAGTGGGAGTTGGTGGTAAATGGATGGAACTGAAGGCTATCTTGCTAAGTGAAATAAGCCAGTACCAAAAAACCAAAGGCAGAATGTTATCTCTGATATATGGATGCTAATCCACAGCAAGGGAGGGGAAGAGTAGAAGTATGTTGTACTAGACAAAAGGAATGAAGGGAGGGGAAGAAGGGTGGGCCTAGGAAAGACAGTAGAATGAATAGCACATATCTTTCCTATCCTTATATATGAATATATGGCCAACGTAACTCCACGTCATGTACAACCACAATAATGGGATCCTAGTTGGAACTAGTTATATTTATTCTATGTATGTATAATATGTCAGAGTACACTCTACTGTCATGCTTCCTTTTCTTATCCCTTCAAACTCAGACTTACTCTTTATAATCACTGTTTGGGCGTTTTGTCTTCTAAGGTTTAGTATTCTGTGGTGATTGTTCTGAAATCTCGTCTATTCTGTTTTCTATATTCTTTTCAGTTACATTGTCAATTCTGACAATGTAACTGGGTTTTGTCCATTTTTCTTATTGTTTTAAAAAAATAAACTTGATTTCATTTATCTTTATCTTTTGTACCTTTTTTACATCTCTATTTCTGTTCTGTTCTTTATTTTTTTCCTTTTACTAAACTTGGGTTTGTTTTATTCTTGTTTTTTTCACTTCTCAACAGAGAACATTTCACTACTCCCATTTGTTGCTTGTTTTCTAATGTTTTTGTAGTTCCTTTCTTTCTACCTCTTTTATTGTGTTCATTTATGTTTAAGTTATTTTTCTTTAGCAGTGTGTCTTGATGCCTTGCTTGAGGTACAATGATAGGTTGCTTAATTTGAGAGCTTTTTTTGACCTACGTGTTGATTGTTGTAATCTTAGTACTGCTTTTGCAGTACACACAGGTTTAGCTTTGTCATTTTTTCATTTTCATTTGTTTCAAGGAATTTTTAATTTGCTTTTTAACTACTTGTTCCATTGATTGTTCAGGAGTATGTTGTTTAAATTTCCTTATATTTGTTTTGTTTCCAAATTTTTTTCTTGTTACTGATTTCTAGTTTTCTATCAGAAAAGATACTCAAAATGATTCCAGTTTTTAAAAATTTACTAAAACTTATTTTGTGGCTCTCCCTTCTGGAGAATATTTCATACACCATTGAGAAGAATGTGTTAGATGGAGTATTCTGTAGATGTCTTTTAGGTCCATGTTATGATTTGAATGTGAGGTGTCCCCCAAAAGCTCACATGTGAGACAATGCTAGAAGGTTTGGAGGAGAAACAATTGGGTCATAGCCTTTAACCTAATCGGTGAATTAATCCCTGATGGGATTAACTGAGTGGTAACTGGAGGCAGGTGGGGTGTGGCTGGAGGGCTGACTCATTGGTGGCATGGCTATGGGGTATATATTTTGCAGCTGGAGAGTGGCTTCTCTCTCTTCTTCTTGATCACCATGTGAGCTGCTTCCCCCTGCCATGCTCTTCTGCCTCACCTTGAGCCCTGGGGAATGAAGCCGGCCTTCTATGGACTAAGACCTCTGAAACCGTGAACCTTCGAATAAACTTTTCCTCCTTTAAATTGTTCAGATATTTTAGTTACAACCATGGGGAAAGATAAAAAGAAACTGACCAAAGCAGTACAGTTGACCTAGGATGCATTTTAACTCTGCTGTGTCTTTGTTGCTTTTCCGTCTTGTCAATTATTGACCGTGGGATGTTCAAGTCCCTTAATTTGATTGTGTTGAAAAGTCTATTTCCCTTTAAGTCTATTACTATTTGATTTTTATAGTTAGGTGTTTTAATATTTAGTGCATATGTATTTAGAATTGCTATTTCCTCTTGGTGAATTACCCCTTTTATCATCATAAAATGACCTTTCTTGTCTCTTCTTACTGCTTTTGATTTGTTTCTATTATACAAGTGTAGCCATACTCCTGATTTCATGTGGGTTCATTTTGCATGGGATTTCTTATTCTATTCCTTCACTTTCAGTCTGTGTGTCCTTAAGGATGAAGTGAGTGTCTTGTAAGTATTATATAGATTTTGTGATTTGATCCAATCACTCTTTACCATTTAACTGGGAGAATTTATTTACACTTAAGGTAATAATCAACAGAGAACACCTTACTACTCCCATTTTATTACTTGTTTCCTTCATGGTTAAGTGATTTTCTTTAGTGTGTGTTTTGATTCCTTGCTAATTGTTTTTGGTTTATCTATTACTGATTTTTGCTTTTTGGTTACTATGAAACTTTCAAAATATATCTTTTGATACAGCCAGTTATTTTGAAATAATAGCTATTTATAAAACATTAAAAATAACATTAAGAAAATAAGTGAAAAAGAGAGAAAATAATAGAAAATTATACTAAAGGAACTTCTGGGTACGGTATTTTTGGTTGGCAGTTTTTTTGCCTTCAGCACTGTAAATATCTCATGCCACTTTTACCTTGGTCTGTATGGTTTTTGCCTGAGGAAACATCCTTATGTGTTATTTCCTTTTTCTTGATGCTTTGGGAATCCTCTGTCTTTAACCTGTGAGAGTCTGGTTATACTATGAGTTGAGTTGAATCTGACTGAAAATCCTTGACATTCTTCTGTCTGGATATTTGTAGCCTTTCTTAGGTTTAAGGTACTTTGTGTTATCATTTTGAAAAAGGTTTCTATCCCTTTGGTATTCTCAAGTCCTTCTTGAATCCCATTAATCTTAATATTTTACCTCTTAATGTTGTCCCCAAATTTCCATAACCTTTCTTTATTCCTTTTCTTTTTTTCATTTTCTTCAAAATAGCCTGTTTTGAGCTCACTGCAATTTATATATTCTGCTGTGTTTTTATTTGATTTATTATACATTGCAGTTTAAGGATTTCCATTTGATTTTTAAAAGTTACTCAATATATCTCTATTAAGTTTCTCTGATAGAGTACAGAGATTTGTTTTATGTGTGTTTTCTGTGTGTTGTTTCCTTAGAGTAGCTATTTTAATTTTTTTTTTTGGGGGGGGAGGGGGTTGGGTACCAGGAATTGAACTCAGGGGCACTTGACCACTGAGCCACATCCCCAGACCTATTTTGTATTTTATATGGAGGCAGGGTCTCACTGAGCTGCTTAGGGCCTCACTTTTTTGCTGAGGCTGACTTTGAACTTGCGATCCTCCTGCCTCAGTCTCCTGAGCTGATGGGATTACAGTCATGGGCCACCGCTCCTGGCTTAAATTATTTTTTGAGAATTCCCACGTTTGTTGCTATGTAGCAGTTTCTGGCATACTACTTTGTCCACTAGGTGACAGAATAGTTACATGTATCTTATTTTGTCTATTAGTTGAAGCTGTGGTTCCCTGAAACTTCTCAGTATCTGTTGGCATATGATGATGTGCTTTGAGGGATAGGTGTTTGTTCCTGTCCTTATATTCTTGCTCTGTTTGTGTCTGTCCTAGAAATTCTAAGTAGTTTGCTTGTTTTCTCTGAACCTTTGGTTACTGCTGGTATTTTGCCCTAAGTTCGGGCTTGGTAGAAGTTTGCAGTTGGTGTGTCGTCACTGTTGGCCTTATTGAAAATTGTTGGGGAGATGGCTCCTTGTCACCGCCTGTTGGGTGTTGGGGTTCCTGCTCTCCACTAGGCCTCCACCAGTAGCATACGCTAATACCTGGAGCAGCAGCAGGATGTCTAGTTACTGCTTCTCATGCACCCTCCCCTTTTCCAGTGTGGGATGGCCTTGTTTCTGCTAGGTGATATTGAAAGTCATGACACTCCACTATGCTTCTCCTGCTTTTAATGAAACACATTTATACTCCCCAGTGAAACTGGAAATCCAGATCTTCAGGTGGTTTCCACTGACATGACGAGGGAAGGATAGTGGAGCTTCCTTACATATTTTACTATGATACTGCCTTGGCAGGGGCAAGGTAAGACACTTCGAAGAGCCTCATTATAGTCTGGTGAAGACCAAGGCACAGGTCTACCCTTGGACTTTCCTGCCATCAGTGGAATTGGGAATTATTTTTCTGGAGTACATAAGTTATTATCTGAAATTTTTGTCCCATTGTTTCCACTTTCCTGATTCTTAAAAAGAATGGATTTCATTAGGACTTTTGTTTCTATGACTGATGATGTTTCCAGGTTTCCAGTTTTTTCAATTTTGGATCTGGGATAGTTGAGTCAAAACAACACTATTGCAAGTTTTCTCTGTTGAAAGTTCATTCCCCATCACCTTAGAGTCTTATTGCATGAGTATGAAAAACACTACATGGGACTTGGGAGAAAAATGATTCAAGATAAGTAAGCAGAAGAATGTCTTACACTCACAGGATCAAGAATAATTTGAATAATTTGTATTCTTACACCTTATAAAAGTTAGAAAAAAAAAAAACTTTTAAAACAGGACATCAATGGAAAAACACTCGGAAGATTTTTTTTCTTTACCAATGGGGAAAATTGATTGTAGACTAAAGGTTGCTCTAAGCTGATATAATAAACCATAATATAAATTATTAAAGGGTCAAAACATTTTCAAACACTTTAACTGGGTCCTAAAACAAAGTTAAAAATATTTAAATAAATAATCATATAACAGTTGTCACCCCCCAATATAATCCATAATCTTTTGTGTATACTGCAAATTTACCAGATATATAAACAAGCAACAATAGCACTTATAATGAGAAAAAAATCAATAAACTATCATAGAAAATTCTAATGTGATAGAATTAGTAGAGAAGGACATTAATATAGTTATAACTAGAGAATGTGGAGAAAAATATAATGTGTTAGGAGACATACGTATGATACAAAAGACTCAAACACCACTTCTAGGGATGAAAAATTACATTGTATGCATTGAAAAATATATTGGGTAGTATTAAGAGATATTAGGCATAAGATAATAATATAGAACTTAGAGAGTAACAGAAACTATTCAAAGTGAAAAGCAGAGGGAAAAAGAACAAAAAATTAATTGCTATCATACATTGCTGGTGGAACTGCAGATTGGTGCAACCACTATGGAAAACAGTATGGAGATTCCTCACAAAACTTGGAATGAAACCACCATTTGACCCAGTTATCCCACTCCTCAGTTTATACCCAAAGGACTTAAAGTCAGCATACTACAGTGACATAGCCCCATCAATGTTTATAGCAGCTTAATTCACAATTGCTAAACTGTGAAACCAACCTAGATGCCCTTCAACAGATAAATGGATAAATAAAATGTGATGCGTATACACAAAGGAATATTACTGAGCCTTAAAGAGGAATGAAATGATGACATTTGCAGGTAAATGGATGGAACTAGAGAATATCATGCTAAGTGAAATAAGCCAATCCCCCAAAACAAAAGGCTGAATGTTTTCTCTGATAAGTGATTTTTGATACACACTGGGGGGTGGGTAGGCAACAATGAAGGAACTTTGAATTATGCAGAGAGGAATGAGGATAGGGGTGGGGAGGTGTTGTAAAGGACGATAGAATGAAACAGACATTATTACCCTATATACATGTATAATTACACTACTGGTGTGACTCAGCACCATGTACCAGCCAGAAGAATGAGAAGTTATGCTCCATTTGTGTACAATGTGTCAAAATGCATTCCACTGTCATGTATAACAAATTAGAAGAAATTAAAAAGAAATTAATTGCTCATCAGTGAGCTGTGGAACACTGTCATGGGGGCCTACATACATGTAATTGGAGTGCCCAAAGGAAAGGAGAGAGAGAGGACTAAAAATATGTTTACAGAGGTATAGCCCCCAAATTTTCAAATGTGATAAAGTTTCAAAAAGCTCACTAAATAAAAAGGCATACAAAATATGAAGAAATTATACCAGGGGACATTGTAATCTTAATTGTTTAAAACAAGTGATTAAAAAAAAAAACTTAGTCAGCTGGAGAACCAGATATAGTATATCAGTGGAACAAAGATAATGATTATAGAATTCTCATAGAAAACAAAGCAAGCCAGTAAAGAGTAGAGAAATATCATTATCATACTTAAAATAAAAATCTAACGACAAACCATACCCAAATCACTAGGACACTATGAAGGCAAATCTAAAAGGAAAGTTCATTGCATTTAGCTCATTCACTAAAAGAATAGAAAGTCACCAAATAAACTAACATTACATCTCAAATCCCTAAAAAAGGAAAAATAATACCAAAAGCAGTAGAAGACAGGAAATAATTAAAATCAGAACTGAAATCAATGAAACCGAAACAAAAAAATTGAAATATCAATGAAACAAAGCTGGTTCTTTGAAACATAAATGAAATTGATAAACCCTTAGCCAAACTAATGAAGAGAAAGAGAAAAAAAACTCAAATTACTAAAATTATGATAAAAAAGAACTATCAGGATGGACAGTATTGAAATACAGACAATAATCAGAAACTATTTTGAAAATCTATATTCCAGTAAATAGAAAATCATGATGACATCAACAAATTTCTAGATCCATACAATGTACAAATTGAGTCAGGACACAGAAAATTTAAACAGATCAGTTTCGAGTAATGAAATTGAAGACACCATCTAAAACCTACCAGCAAACAAGCCCAGTACCAGATTGATTCTCTGCCAAGTTCCACCAGACCTTCAAAGAAGAACTAACACCAATACTCCTCAAATTATTCCTTAAAATAGAAAAGGAGGGAACCCTTCCAAACTCATTCTATGAAGCTAGTATCACTCTGATATCAAAACCAAAGACACGGCAAGGAAAGAAAACTTCAGACCAATATCCCTGATGAACAGAGATGCAAATGTTCTTAATAAAATACTGGCAAATTACATACAAAAACACATTAAAAAGATAGTGCACCATGATCAAGTGGGGTTCTTCCCAGGGATGCAAGATTGGTTCAATAAACAAAAATCAATAAGTGTAACTCATCACACCAGTAGATTTAAAGTTAAGAATCATGATTATTTCAATAGATACAGAAAAATTATTTGACAAAATTTAGCATCCATTCATGCTTAAAACACTAGAAAAACTAGGGATAATAGAAACACACCTCAACATTGTAAAAGCTACATATGCTAAAACCAAGGTCAATCTCCTTCAAAATGGAGAAAAATTGAAAGCATTCTCACTAAAAACTGGAACATGTTGAGGATACCCTCTTTCATTACTTTTATTCAACATAGTACCTGAAACCCGAGCCAGAGCAATTAGTCAAAATAAAGAATTTAAAGGGATAAAAATAGGAAAAGAAGAGCTCAACCTATTCCTATTTCCAAGGACATGATTCTATATTTAGAAGATCCAAAAACTCCACCAGAAAACTGCTAAAATTCAGCAAAGTAGCAGGATATAAAATTAACACCCATAAATCAATCAATAAATTGCATTCCTATACACCAAGGATGAATCAGTTGAAAGAGAAATTAAGAAAACTACCCCATTTACAATATCCTCAACAACAACAACAACAACAAAACCAATAACTTGGGAATCAATCTAACAAAAGAGGTTGAAAGACTTCTACAATGAAAACTACAGAACATTAAAGAAAGAAATTGAAGATGACCTTAGAAGATGGAAAGATTTCTCATGTTCTTGGATAGGCAGAATTAATATTGTCAAAATGGCCATACTACCAAAAGTGCTATACAGATTTAATGTAATTCCTATTAAATTCCAATGATGTTCTTCATATAAATAGAAAAAGAAGTCATGAAATTCATTTGTAAAAACAAGAGGCCCAGAATAGCCAAAGAAATACTTAGCAAGAAAAGTGAAGCAGAAGGTATCATAATACCAGATCATAAATTATACTACAGAGCTATAGTAACAAAAACAGTATGATATGGGCACAAAAACAGACATGCAGACCAATGGAACAGAATAAAAGCACAGACACAAACCCACATATATGCAGTTATCACATACTAAACATAGATTGGAGAAAAGATAGCCATTTCAACAGATGGTGCTGGGAAAACTGGAAATCCATATGTAGCAGAATGAAATTGAATACCTATGCCTCACCCAGCATAAAACTCAACTCAAAGTGGATTAAGGACCTTGGCATTAGACCAGAGACACTGCACCTGCTAGGAGAAAATGTAAGCCTAACTCTCCATCTTGTCAACTTAGGAACTGACTTCCTTAACAAGTCTAAATCAAGAATCATTAAATACGGAGCTCCAGTGGTGCAATCGGTTAGCACGTGGTACTTATAAGAATCATTAAATGGGTTGGTATCAAACTATGAAAGGATACAATGAAGAATGTAAAGAGAGAACAAGAGAAAATCTTTGCCACCTGCACCTCAAATACAGCATTAATCTCCAGGATATACAAAGAACTCAAAAAACTTAATACCAAAAAAGTCAAATAACCCAGTCAATAAATGGACAAAGGAACTGAAAAGGCACTTCACAAAAGAAATACAGTTGGTCAACAAATATATGAAAAAATGTTCAACATCTCTAGCAATTAGAGAAATGCAAATCAAAACTACACCAAGATTCCATCTCACCCCAGAATGGCAATTATCAAGAATACGAGTAACAATAAATGTTGTGAGGATTAAATGTTCACTTACACTTTGTTGATGGGACTGTGAATTGGTACAACCATTCTGGAAAGCAGTATGGAGATTCCTCACAAAACTTGGAATGGAACCACCATTTCACCCAGCTATCCCACTCCTTGGTTTATACCTAAAGAACTTAAAATCAGCATACTACAGTGATGTAGTAACATCAATGTTTATAGCAGCTCAAGTCACAATAGCTAAGCTATGTAACCAAACTAGATGTCCTTGAACAGATGAATGGATAAAGAAAATGAGGTATATATACCCAATGGAATATTACTCAGCCATAAAGATGAATAAAATTATCGCATTTGTTGGTAAATATATGGAATTGGAGGCTATCATGCTAAGTGAAATAAGCCAATCTCCCAAAACCAACAACTGAATATTTTCTCTGGTATGTGTGGATGCTAACACAGTAACAGTGGGGATAGGGAATAATAGAAGTTCATTGCATTAGACAAAGTGGAAGGAAGGGAAAGGAGTGGGAATGGGAATCAGAAAGACAGTAAAATGCATCAGACCTAACTTTCCTATGTTCATATATGAATACACGACCAGTGTAATTCCACATTGTGTACAACCACAAGATGGAATCCTAATTAGAATAAGTTATACTCCATGTATGTATAATACATCAAAATATACTCTATTATCATGTGTATCTAAAAAGAACAAATAAAAAAGGTATGTGAAAAGACAAAAATAAAATTGTAGGTTAAAAAAATAAAAGTCTATGTGGACTTCTATATTCAACAAAAACAAATTATCAAAAAATACCAGGAAGGCGGGCCAAGATGGCGGACTAGAGGGCGGCTGCATTTCACACTGCTCCAGGACGCAAGATTCAAAAGAGGAGATAGTGAGAGACTTGGGACCAACTCAAAGCTGCCGGGTGAGTCTCTCCTGTTGGGGAGGCGTCCCGGATGGGGCGGTAGCCCCGGAACGCAGGGAATTTGTGAAGTGGAGTTGCTCGGCGAGACGCCCCTCCCCCCACTGGAGCGGTAAACACGGACAACTGGGATCATCGTAGAGGAGGCGGCTCAGCATAGCGCTTGGACTCGAGCAGCCGCTGGGGCTCCGGGCGGCTGCCTGGGGAGGAGCTGCGTGGTGAGCTGTTTGGACCCAGAGTGACCGCTTCCGAACACCGGGGGGTTGCCCGGAGGAGGAGGAGAAGCCTGGCGGGTCGCTTGGGTCTAGGAGTGACTGCATCAGAGCCACGGGCAGTTGCCAGAGGAGGAGTTGCGTGGTGAACTGTTTGAACTCAGAGCGAGCGCTCCTGAGTGCCGGGAGGTTGCCCGGAGGAGGAGGAGGAGGAGCGTGGCTTGTTGTTTGACCTGGGAGTGACTGCATCAGAGCTGCGGGCGGTTGCCGGAGGAGGAGCTGCGTGACGAGCTGTTTGAACTCGGAGCAGCTGCTCCAGAACACTGGTGGCCTGCCTGGAGGAGGAGAGCGGTGGGACGCTTAGTCTGTGAGTGACTGCATCAGAACCACAGGCGGTTGCCAGAGGAGGAGGCGAGTGGTGAGTTGATTGGACTAAAAGCAACCGCTCCGGAACACCGGTGGCCTGCCTGGAGAAGGAGCATGGTGAGTCACCTGGTCTCGGAGCCACCGCTCCTGAACACCCGGGCGGCTACCCCAAGGAGGAGGAGGAGGAACAGGGCGGGTCACCTGGACTTGGAGTGACTGCCTAGGGCTACGGGTGGTTGGTGGGAGGAGGAGACCCAAAGTGAGTTGTTTGGATTCCTAGTGACTGCGTCGGAAACCGGGCGGCTGTCCGGAGGAGGAGGTGTGTGGCGGGTCTCTGTGTCTCGGAGCTATTGTACGGGGCTCTAGGTGGTGGCTCAGGGGAGGGGCTGCATAGCCAGGCGATTGGTGCAGAGCAGGGTCCCAGGAGCTAGGTGGCTTCTTGCTGGAAGAGCCGCACAGAGACACGCCTAGGGGTGGAGCGAAGTTTCCAGGGCGGCGGGCAGACTCTCTGGGAGAGGCAGCCTAAGGAGACTCGCCTGCGAAGGGTGAGGCTCCCAGGCCCAGGACGTAGGTCCGGGCCCCTGGGATCGTTGCAGAAGAAGACAGCCCAGCCCAGGGGGTAGTTGTAGATTGAGGGGAACCTCTAGGAGGGCAACTGACTAGCGAGACGTCCCCACCGAGTGACTCTTCCCGGCCAGGGGAGGTTTTCCCACAGGGACAGTAAAGTCAGAGACATAGGCACAAACAGGCCTTGCCTCAGCCCGCAGCCTACTTCCCCGTTGGATGACCATTGGTCAACAAGTGGAGGCACCTCTGCCCACTAGCAGGGAATATATGCCACCTGAGGGTCACCACCCTAGAGAGGCAGCTTCTTCGTGGAGCTCTGCATTATCAACCTCCTCCAAGACTTCAGGCTACTGAAGGATAAGAGGGGATATACTAACAATCTTCAGGGACATTATAAGTTGATAGAGGAAATCTGCAATATCTTAATGACCCACTGATCCCTGAACAATATGAGAAAACAAGGGAAGAAAATGCCCCAAACAAATCTAGATGTTACATCAATAAAATCCAACGACAGCATGGCAGAAGAAATGACAGAAAGGGAGTTCAGAATGTACATAATTAAAATGATTAGGGAAGCAAACGATGAGATGAAAGAGCAAATGCAGGCATTGAACGATCGCACCAATCGACAGTTAACAGAGCAAATTCAGGAAGCAAAAGATCATTTCAATAAAGAGTTAGAGATATTGAAAAAAAACCAAACAGAAATCCTTGAAATGAAGGAAACAATAAACCAAATTAAGAACTCCATAGAAAGCACAACCAATAGGATAGAACAGCTGGAAGACAGAACTTCAGATATTGAAGACAAAATATTTAACCTCGAAAACAAAGTTGAACAAACAGAGAAGATGGTGAGAAATCATGAACAGAATCTCCAAGAACTATGGGATATCATGAAAAGGCCAAATTTGAGAATTATTGGGATTGAGGAAGGCTTAGAGAAACAAACCAAAGGAATGAACAATCTATTTGAAGAAATAATATCAGAAAATTTCCCAAATCTGAAGAATGAAATGGAAAATCAAGTCCAAGAGGCTTATAGGACTCCAAATACACAAAATTACAACAGACCCACACCAAGGCACATTATAATGAAAATACCTAACATACAAAATAAAGACAGAATTTTAAAGGCTGTGAGAGAAAAGAACCAAATTACATTCAGGGGGAAGCCAATACGGATATCAGCAGATTTTTCAATCCAGACCCTAAAAGCTAGAAGGGCCTGGAACAACATTTTTCAAGCTCTGAAAGAAAATGGATGCCAACCAAGAATCTTATACCCAGCAAAACTTACCTTCAAATTTGACGATGAAATAAGATCATTCCATGATAAACAAAAGCTAAAAGAATTTACAAAAAGAAAGCCAGCATTACAGAATATTCTCAGCAAAATATTCCATGAGGAAGAGATAAAAAACAAAGAAGCAAATCAGCAAAGGGAGGAATTACCCTAAAGGAACTGTCAAATAAAGGAGGAACCAAGATGTGTCAAAAATTTTAAATATGAACCAAATGACTGGGAATACAAATCATATCTCAATAATAACCCTGAATGTTAATGGCCTGAATTCATCAATCAAAAGACATAGACTGGCAGATTGGATTAAAAAGAAAGATCCAACAATATGTTGCCTGCAAGAGACTCACCTCATAGAAAGAGATACCCATAGACTAAAGGTGAAAGGATGGGGGAAAACATACCATGCACATGGGCTCAGCAAAAAAGCTGGAGTATCCATCCTCATTTCAGATAAAGTGGACTTCAAGCCAATGTTAGTTAGAAGGGATAAAGAAGGACATTTCATACTGCTTAAGGGAAGCATAAATCAGCAAGATATAACAATCATAAACATCTATGCCCCAAACAGTGGCTCATCCATATATGTTAAACAAATCCTTCTCAATTTTAGAAACCAAATAGACCATAACACAATAATACTAGGTGATTTTAACACGCCTCTTTCACCACTGGACAGATCTTCCAAACAAAAATTGAACAAAGAAACCATAGATCTCAATAACACAATCAATAATTTAGACTTAACAGACATTTATAGAATATACCATCCAACCAAGAGCGAATACACTTTCTTCTCAGCAGCACATGGATCCTTCTCTAAAATAGACCATATATTATGCCACAAAGCTAATGTCAGCAAATACAAGAAGATAGAGACACTACCTTGTATTCTATCAGATCATAATGGATTGAAGTTACAAATTAATGAAAGAGTAAAAAACAGAAACTACTCCAACACCTGGAGATTAAACAATATGCTACTATATGATGAATGGATAACAGAAGATATTAGGAAGGAAATTAAAAAATTCTTAGAGGTAAACGAGAACAAAGAAACAACATATCAAAATCTCTGGGACACTATGAAAGCGGTACTTAGAGGAAGATTTATTTCATGGAGCGCATTTAATAAAAGAAGTAAAACTCAAAAAATAAATGACCTAACACTACAGCTCAAAGCCCTAGAAAAAGAAGAACAGACCAACACCAAAAGTAGTAGAAGACAGGAAATAGTTAAACTGAGAGCTGAAATCAACGAAATTGAAACGAAAGAAACAATACAAAAAATTGACAAAATAAATAGTTGGTTCTTCGAAAAAATAAACAAAATTGATAAACCTTTAGCCACACTAACAAAGAGAAGACGAGAGAAAACCCAAATCACTAAAATTCGGAATGAACAAGGAAATATCACAACAGACACGACCGAAATACAAAACATAATTAGAAGCTATTTTGAAAACCTATACTCCAACAAAATAGAAAATTTCGAAGACATCAACAGGTTTCTAGAGACATATGAATTGCCTAAACTGAACGAGGAGGACATACACAATTTAAATAGACCAATTTCAAGTAATGAAATAGAAGAAGTCATCAAAAGCCTTCCAACAAAGAAAAGTCCAGGACCAGATGGGTTCTCAGCCGAGTTCTACAAAACTTTTAAAGAAGAACTCATTCCAATACTTCTCAAAGTATTCCAGAAAATAGAAGAGGAGGGAACTCTCCCAAACTCATTCTATGAAGCCAATATTACCCTGATTCCTAAACCAGACAGAGACACATCGAGGAAAGAAAATTTCAGACCAATATCCTTAATGAACATCGACGCAAAAATTCTCAACAAAATTTTAGCAAATCGCATACAAAAACATATTAAAAAGATAGTGCACCATGATCAAGTGGGTTTCATCCCAGGTATGCAAGGTTGGTTCAACATCAGGAAATCAATAAATGTCATTCACCATATCAATAGACTTAAAGTCAAGAATCACATGATTATTTCGATAGATGCAGAAAAAGCATTTGATAAAATACAGCACCCCTTCATGCTCAAAACACTAGAAAAAATAGGGATAGTGGGAACATTCCTTAACATTGTAAAGGCCATCTATGCTAAACCCATGGCTAATATCATTCTTAATGGTGAAAAACTGAAAGCATTCCCTCTAAAAACTGGAACAAGGCAGGGATGCCCTCTTTCACCACTTCTATTCAATATCGTCCTTGAAACTCTAGCCAGAGCAATTAGACAGACCAAAGAAATTAAAGGGATACGAATAGGAAAAGAAGAACTCAAACTATCCCTATTTGCTGATGATATGATTGTATACTTAGAGGAACCAGGAAATTCCACCAGAAAACTTTTAGATCTCATAAGTGAATTCAGTAAAGTAGCGGGATATAAGATCAATGCACATAAATCGAAGGCATTTTTATATATAAGCGATGAATCTTCAGAAAGAGAAATTAGGAAAACTACCCCATTCATAATAGCTTCGAAAAAAATAAAGTATTTGGGAATCAATCTCACAAAAGAGGTGAAAGACCTCTACAATGAGAACTACAGAACACTAAAGAAAGAAATTCAAGAAAACCTTAGAAGATGGAAAGATCTCCCATGTTCTTGGATAGGAAGAATTAATATTGTCAAAATGGCCATACTACCAAAAGTGCTATACAGATTCAATGCAATTCCAATTAAAATCCCAATGATGTACCTTACAGAAATAGAACAAGCAATTATGAAATTCATCTGGAAGAATAAAAAACCCAGAATAGCTAAAGCAATCCTTGGCAGAAAGAGTGAAGCAGGGGGTATCGCAATACCAGATCTTCAACTCTACTACAAAGCAATAGTAACAAAAACGGCATGGTATTGGTACCAAAATAGAAAGGTGGATCAATGGTACAGAATAGAGGACACGGACACAAACCCAAATAAATACAATTTTCTCATACTAGACAAAGGGGCTAAAAATATGCAATGGAGAAAAGATAGCCTCTTCAACAAATGGTGCTGGGAGAATTGGAAATCCATATGCAACAGAATGAAACTAAACCCATATCTCTCACCATGCACAAAACTAAACTCAAAATGGATTAAGGATCTCGGAATCAGACCAGAGACCTTGCACCTTATAGAAGAAAAAGTAGGTCCAGAGCTTCAACATGTCGGCTTAGGACCAGACTTCCTCAACAGGACTCCCATAGCACAAGAAATAAAAGCAAGAATTAATAACTGGGATAGATTCAAACTAAAAAGCTTTCTCTCAGCAAAGGAAACTATCAGCAATGCAAAGAAAGAGCCTACAGAGTGGGAGAAAATCTTTGCCAATCATACTTCAGATAGAGCGCTAATCTCCAGAATCTATAAAGAACTCAAAAAACTCTACACCAAGAATGTAAATAATCCAATTGACAAATGGGCTAAGGAAATGAATAGACACTTCACAGAAGAAGATGTACAAGCAATCAACAAACATATGGAAAAATGTTCAACATCTCTAGTAATAAGAGAAATGCAAATCAAAACCACCCTAAGATTCCATCTCACCCCAATTAGAATGGCAATTATCAAGAATACAAGCAACAACAGGTGTTGGCGAGGATGTGGGGAGAAAGGTACACTCTTACATTGCTGGTGGGGCTGCAAATTAGTGCAGCCACTCTGGAAAGCAGTGTGGAGATTCCTTAGAAAACTTGGAATGGAAACACCATTTGACCCAGCTATCCCACTCCTTGGCCTATACCCAAAGGACTTAAAATCAGCATATTACAGAGATACAGCCACATCAATGCTCATAGCTGCTCAGTTCACAATAGCCAGATTGTGGAACCAACCTAGATGTCCTTCAATTGATGAATGGATAAAGAAAATGTGGTATATATATACAATGGAATATTACTCAGCCATAAAGAATGATAAAATTATGGCATTTGCAGGCAAATGGATGAAACTGGAGAATATCATGCTAAGTGAGATAAGCCAATCTCAAAAAACCAAAGGAAGAATGATATCGCTAATAAGTGGATGATGACACATAATGGGGGTGGGAAGGGTTAGTGTTGGGGTTGGAGTTGGGTTTAGGGAGGGGCCAGGAATGGAGGAAGGAAGGACTGTATAGATGGAGGGGAAGGGTGGGAGGGGAGGGGGGGAAGGGAAAAAATGGCAGAATGAATCAAACAACATTACCCTATGTAAATTTATGATTACACAAATGGTATGCCTTTACGCCATGTACAAATAGAGAAACAACATGTATCCCATTTGTTTACAATAAAAAGAAAAAAAAAAAAAAAATACCAGGAAAAATATAGACCATTTCACACAAGAATCTGAAATAATTCATCATCAGCTGACTTACAGCATAAGAAACTTGTAAAAAAAATTCCCTAGGAAGAAGGTAATGATATATGAAGGAATGAAGAACACCAGAAATGGTAAGTTTTTTTGATAATTGTAAAATGGTTTTTATTATTTAGCATCATTTTCAAAGATAATTTTCTTCTCAAGGAAAAAGTAATAATGATATATTTTATGGACTTTAACAAATATAGAAGTAAAAATTAAGACAACAACAGTACAAGGACTGAGAGATGGGAAACAGAAATTGTTAGTGTTTTTTATTCAAATAATAACTTAAAGTTGTTATGTTAAAGGTAAATAGTGTAAATCCTAATGCCACCATGAAAAAGTATATAAGTAAGACAAATAATAAACAAATGAAGGAGGTGAGAGTCATAAAAATATACATAAACAAAAGTAGGGCATAAAAGAGGGAACAAAAAGAAGGGATAAATTGAAAAAATTGAAATAATCCCATTATTTATATGTAGCCTAAACAGAATAAAATTAAAATTTGAAATACTGAATTTAAACAGTAAGACCTCACTATATTTTTCTTATATAAGCTGCATTTAAAAATAATAAAATTATAACAAAACATATACCATGAAAATAGAGTCATTTATCCCAGGAATATGATTGATTTAAAATTGAATATCAATGAATATAATCCAACCTACCAGCCCACTACAAAATACAAACCATACAATCATCTCAGTTTATACAGATAATGCATTTGACACAACCCAACACTCATTTCATGTTTAAAAACTTACAACAAACTAGGAATAGAACAGTTTGTTTAGTCTGATAAAGGTCCTGTACAAATACCCTACTATTAGCAACATGGTTAAATGGTTAAAAAAAATTGAATGTTATGACTCAGAACAAGACAAGGATATTTGATTTTACCATTTGTATTCAGAAAGACTCTAGAGGTTTTAGCCTGTTCAATAAGACAAGAAAATAAAATAAAAAGAATTAGAATTAGAAATGAAAGAATAAAATTTGCTGCTTATGCAGATTGTGATTGTCTATCTAAAAAACTCAGTCTACAAAAATCTACTATAGGTAATAGATGAGTTTAGGAAGTTTGCTTATTTCAAAGTTAGCATTCAAAAATCTTATTTTTATATTGTAGCAATAACATATTTGTGAATTAAACTATATGTAGTAGCACTAAAGACATGAAATACTGATGATATAAAGCTGAAGCAATTTGGAAAAGATTTGTATACCAAAAAGTATAAAATACCAATTAAAGAAATCAAAGAAGACCTAAGTAAATGGAGAGATATACTGTGCTTTTCTTTTGGATTAGAGATTTTAGCAATATTAAGAGGAATACATTCTATGGAGTTCCAATAAACAGCCCAGCAATATATTTTGTAAGTGTTGAGAAGGTGTTTCTAAAATTTATACAAAAACCCAAAAAGGGATAGTTAAAGCAGTTTTCAAAAAGAACAAATCTTGGGATTACAATGCTATTTTATTTAAATAGTTTTTACGAAGCTATAGTAGTCAAGGCAATGTGGTATAGAGAAGAGGATAGACCAGAACTAGATATATACATACAAGGTCAAACAATATTTTACACAAGTTAAAAAAAAAAACAATTAGATGAAGATATAAAGATATAAAAATGGACTGGGGATATAGTCAGTTGGTAGAGTGCTTGCCTTGCAAGCATAAGGCCCTGGGTTTAAATCCCCAGCACCGCAAAAAAAAAAAAAAAAAAAGAGAAACCAAAGATATAAAGATAGCATACATTTCCCAATAATTGCTACTAAATAATTAATCATTTATCTGAAAAAAATGAACCTCCTACATATCTCATGGCACATACGTTAATTAACCCAAAATGAGTAATAAATACAAATATAATTTAAATGATGAAATTTTAGAAAAAACAATGTAGATCTATGTTCGTAAACTTTTTTCTAGGCACAACACCAAATACATCATTCACAAAGTAAGAAAAATCCTTAAGTTCATCAAATTTTTCCTTTCTGAGTAATATTGCCAAGATAGTGAAAAGCTAGAGTAATGTTAGCCAGAGGAGAGAATATGGGATTCTTCAGCTTTAGTCATCCACACACAGAAACCCATAGAGCAACTATCCCCATGCAGTGTTAACCTGAATACCCCAGGATGTGTGTCTGAGGCTAATACACCTGCTTGGGATCACAGAACTGAGAAAAGTCACAATTATATGGTAAGAGCAAGAGTTATGTTTGACTTGCCACCCTTCTTCAAGATGACTTAGCAGCACTCCCTTAGACTCACAGTTCTGTAGTTAGAATAGGGAATTGGAGGTAAATACTCAGTTTCTCCACCAATCCAGGGCTCACCTCAGTCTCATCCCACCAGAAATCTTGGGAGACCAGACAGGACTAGGCCACCAAAAGTCAGTTCCAAAAAACAAGGACAGGACAGGGCTCACAACAAAGAGCATGCAAATCTTGATGCTCAACATTCTGGCCAACAGAGGTGCCACAGCAGAGAAAGCAACCAAGGACACCATGCTTCAGGAAACAGTCGCCCGTAGAACCAAAGCAACTGTGGGTTCTGTGACCACTGGTGTTTTGATCCTGTAGGTAGGATTTCAAGTGAGTCACACATATTTTCAGGCAGGAGTTTATTAGAAAAATGGAGAATACTGATGTTCAGGAGAGATGTCAGGGAATACTGATGTTCAGATGATGTCAGGGAGGGTGACGTGGACCTTACAGAGTTGAGATTTAAAAAGGCTGAACTTGGAAGCCCTCCCTCCTCTGAAACTGGAAGATGCAGATGATGGATGCAGGTGATGGCTCCAGAAAGTCCTGGTCCCTTTGACATGATAAGAAAGGCTCCCTGGACTTGGAAGGTCAGAACATTTGAAATTCCTGGAAGTGAAAAACTGTTTGAAACCTGTGGAATTTTGTCTTTTGTTCTAATGCATCCCTTCCCTTTTCGAAAAGCTTTCTTCCTCCCAGAGAGTTTGGAGATGGAACTTTTGAAACAATGACTATTTATTTTTTCATCTTTCTTCAAAGTTGATTTGGAATAAAACCCCATTCCTACCAATTTGACTTTGAATATGTCTGGAGCAGAGGGTATTGTGGCTTAGCTTGCTTACTCCTCAGGCCTGTATTTGAACTGCCTGGTAATTGTTTCTTTTGTTTCTGCCTCCTTGGCTAAAATTCTCTTTTATCCCTAGTCTATGAATTCCCTTTGATGCATGTGCCTGATTTCCTCCTGTAAGTTATTACCCTTTACTGTCCTTCCTCTTGTCCATCTGCTCATAACTGACTGATTTGCCTAACAAATTCTAGAGATTCAGAAGAAAACTATTCGATCTAATAAATGATCTCAGTAAACTTGCAGGATACAAAATCTACATACAAAAACTAGTATCATTTTTGTATACTAGAAGTGAACTAGCTGAACAAGAAATCTGGAAAGCTATTTAATTTACAATAGCTTCAAGAAAAATAAAATACTTAGGAGTAAATGTAACAAAATGGTGGAAGATATCTACACCTAAAACTAAAAAGCATTGTTAAAAGAAATTGAAGAAGACAAAAATAAATAGAAATTTACCCATGTTAATTAATTGAAAGAATAAATGTTGTTGTGTCATGCTACCTAAAGTGATCTATGGAATCCCTAACAAAATGCCACAAGAACAGTCCTGATATTTCTACGAATGACAAAAGACCCCAAATGGCCAATAGTGATCCAAAAGAACAAAACTCGAGGCATCACAAGTCAGTAGTGACCCAAAAGAACAAAGTTGGAGCCACTGCTAACTCATTTTAAAATATAACACAAAACTGTTTGATTTAAACAGCATGGGTGGCTCTAAGATGGTGGAATGGAGGACACAGGACTCTAAGAATGAGTTAAACTTGCAGTTTTGTAGTAGGGAAACAAGGAAAAAAAGAGGGAGGTAACTCAGTGTGCTAATACCCAGAAGAAAACAAAAAAATAATGGTTTTTAGAATAGGGAAAAAAAAAAATGGCAACCGATGATGACATTGTCATTCATGTGTGGCTCAGTAAGGGAGGGGAAGGACTCCTCAGTCAAGAGGACACTTTCCCACTGGGCTTAACAAAAACAGATGTTACTTCACATGTCCTCAATGGGAGCAGATAATACATTCAGAAAAGTTGGGCTGTGCTTCTTGGGTCGAAAACCTGGGAGTCCCTGGCTGGAGAGAGAACAGGTAATGCCTAACACAGGTAGTTAACGCTCCCTAGCAGAGCTGGTGGAAGCTGTCAAAGCACCGACATCTTGAAGGGACTCATTGATCCGACTGGAATTCTTTCATATTGTCAGTTGTTGTTTTTCGGAAATTACTATTTTGTCCATTGATTTCACTTTCACCTTTTTTTTTTTTTTTTTTTTTTTTTTTTTGTCCTGTACTTAGTATACTTAGCTTGCTGAATACCTAAGGCCAAACAATCATTATATGTTTCTATGGATCAATGAGCAATCAAACCCACCCCCAATCTGAGAATAGAAGAGAGACTGGGACCCTGTTGTAGCTCTGCAGAGAGGAGAAGAATGGGTGCCTTCATCTGAAATTGGTATATTGGTCTGTGGACTACAGAGTGGAGGACAGGTGTCAGGGATCTGGGCCTGGGAAGATCAGACAGAAAGTCCCAATTCCCCAGACCCCAAGCATAGCACATAGACAGGGACTCTAGGAATGAGAGGTACAATTCAAGACAGGTCAGTCTATAGATGAAGCAGACAAAGGAGCTGGCTAATTTTCCCAACAGAATTCACTCTCACCTCAAGGCATAACATCAAAGCCATTGTGAAAGAGGAAAGCGGTTTACCTCCAACCCCTTCCAGAAGGTTCATAGGCAAGAAGGGGTTCAGTTTTGCATACACACTCATCTAACAAATTTGTCTGTTTGAATCAGAGCTGAAATCAAAGGACATATTTACATTTTAACATCTTCCTTACACCTGTCAAACAACAAATACAAAAGACTTTTTCAAAAACCTCAGCAAAAATTAACATGAATCTCTGAATTATAATTAGTGCATGAACTTGATACTAATACCTAATCTTTCTTCTATGTAACTAATCTACATCAAACTCATCTTCTGAAGCCACTGTACTCTTCCCATTTTAACCTCTGCTTCCCCTCCCTCCCACACCCTTTTCCTTCCAAATGTCTAATTTCTTTCCTTTTCTCTATTTTCTTTATTATTAGTATATAATTACTAATGTGTAAACCTTGCTATATTATATTACTCCTCATCCATGTTCCTCCTGGGTTAATACAATTACAGAGATCGTTAGTCATTAGCTACAGAATATAGGTTGATATAGGATTACTTTTAAATTACTACTGCTAATTTCGGCACTCCATTCAAAGAGGTATTGGAGGTTGAAAGTAACACTTGGATTATGTTCAGTCTATGTTATATTGAGTCTACATGATGTACTGAAAGCATAGGACTTATTAGTAAAATGTTAACAACTCACCAGAGATTCACTCCTAAAAGAGGAAGAAGAATCTAACGCAACACGAGAAAACAGGCAAACAAGCTCCCTCTACAATTTATAGTTCTCAGTCTTGGGAACTCACATATAAGGAAAGGAATGAAACTCCAGAAGACAATAAAAATTAATGGTTGTAATGATTAATAATCTAAAAGAGTAAGGAATGAATTAAGAGAGAAAATATAGGAGGTGAAAGACTATTTCTGCTTTCTTTTTAAAAAAATTTTTGGTACCAGGGATTGAACCCAGAGGCACTTAACCACTGAACCATATCCCCAGCCTATTTTTGTTTTTTATTTTGAGAAAGGGTCTTGCTAAGTTACTGAGCGACTCATTAGTTGCTGAGGCTGACTTTGAACTAGAGACTCTCCTGCCTCAGCCTCTTGAGCCACTGGGATTATAGGTGTGCACCACTGCAATGAGCTGAAAGTCTATTTCAATAAAGAGATAAAGATAATGAGAAGAAATCAACTGAGAACTCCTAGAAATGTAAGAAACAATAAATAAAAAAGTCAGTTGAAAGTATCATTGACAGATTAGTTTATGTACAATACAAAACTTCAGATCTCAAAGACAGTGTATATAAACTTGAACACTCATAAACTTAGAGAAAAGAAAAAAAAAAAAGAGAGACAATAATTGACTTTACAAGAACAGTGGGACAACATTAAGAGACCAAAACAAAAGAGTTATTGGAATTTAAGGGGCTATGGAGATACAGGTTAATGACACTGATAACATTTTTAATGAAATATTTAAAATTTTCAATTTTTATTTTATTTTTTAAATAAGAAAAATTTTCAAACCTTAGGAATGAGATGGGCATCCACACACAGTGGCATATAGAAACTCAAATGGAAAAAATAAAAAAGAAACTTTTCAAAACATATTATAATGAAAAATGCCCAATAGAGAATAAAGATAGAATTTTAAAATCTGCAAGAGAAAAATGTCAGGTCAGTTAGAAATAAACCAATAAGACTCACTTCTGACTTCTCAACTCAGACTCAAATCTGGTAGGGCTTAGAATGGCATAATTCAAGCTCTGAAAGGAAACAATCACCAACCAAGATTGTTAGATTCAGTAAAGCTATCAATCAATTGAAGAGGAAGTAAAAACTTTCCACAATAACTATAAAGTACAAGAATTCATGACCATTAGGCCAGCACTACTGAAGAACTCAAAAAACTAACCCAAGCTCCTGAATACACAAAGCTCATTAGAAGAACCCAAACAGACAAAGGTCACTAGAAGAGCAAATGAAAATTAAAACCTAAATTAAATCTATGAAACTAACCAAATGACAGAAAGTAATAAATATTTATCCATAATAACTCTGAATATAAGTAGTCTCAACCCTCCAATTAAAAGTCATAGCCTTGCAGAGTGGATTAAAAACTATGTGCTGTTTACAAGAGATTTACCCACTCATCCACAAGTTGAAAGTAAAAGAATGGAAAAAGACATTCTATGCAAATGGAATCCAAATCAAGCAGAAGTAGATAGTCTTATATCTGAAAAAGCAGATTTTAAGCAAGAATTAAGCAGAAGAAACAAGAAAGAGCTCTACCTACTGCTAAAGGGAATAATTCAACAAGAAAATATGATAGTAAATATGTATACCCCAAATGTCAGAGCACCTAATTGCATAAAGCAAACACTTCTTGACATTAAGTCTCAGGTGAACTCTAGTAAAATAATATTGGTGATTTCAACGCATACCTCTCACCAAGAGATAAGTCATCCAGATACAAAGTCAGTAAAGACTTCAGACCTAAGCATTCTATATATCAAATGGGCTTGATTAACAACTGAGTTCACTTTTTAGTAGCACAGGAACCTTCTCCAAAACAGATTACAATGAAATGAGGTTAGAAGTCAACAGCAAGAAAAATAACTGAAACCACATATATGAGGAGGACATTAAATAATACTAATTTGAATGAGAAATTGGTCATAGAAGAAATGAGAGGAGAAATGAAAGTTTCAGAATCAAAGAAGAATAGTAATACAACATATCAAAATTTCTGGGACGCTATGAAGGCAGTTCTAAGAGGAAAGTTGATAACATTTAGTGCCTACATTTAAAAAAAAAAAAGATCCCTAGAAGCAGGGACAAACTATTCCAAAACCAGTAGAAGATAGGAAATAACGCAAGAGCTATCCTTAATGAAAAGATAAACAAGATCAATAAATCCTTAGTCGAACTTAACAGAGAAGACTCAAATCAACAAAATAAGAGATGAAAAAGGAGATATCACCACAGACATTTCTGAAATCCAGAGGATCATTAGAGATTATTTTGAAAACTTATATTCCAATAAACTTGAAAATCTAGATGATGTTGACAAACTTCTAGACATATAGACCTGTCCAAATTGAACCAGAGGATACAGAAAACCTAAACAGATTAATATTAATCAATGGGTGATTTGGAAATCTGGTTCCCAGGGGTGAATATGGGTTGATGGGGCCACACAGCTGGTTTACGAGCCAGGGCATCTGAACTGTTGGGGGTTACCATCCTGCTGTTTTATAGGACCCCAGGTGTGATGACTTTGGGGTCCTATAACAATGGGGGAGAGCACAATGTTGACTACCTTCTTTCTGTGGTACAATGTGGATTCACTGGAAACACCCTAAAGTTGGTGTGGAGACTTTGAAAGCTCTAGGTTTTTCTAGCAGCAAGAACTTCAGGTGTCCTTAGCATGACTAAGCATTCTATATACCAAATGGGGACCTTATTTGTATTTTTTCCTGCTGAGTGAAGTGCCTCTTGGCTCAGAATAGCCCGTGATTGGAGAGATGGGATGATAGATATTTTGTACTTAGCTACTTTTCAATGAGTACATTGTGTATCTCTGCTCTGCAACATCTCTGCCACATTCCCATGGCACTCTACCAGAATAGTTGTGGTGTTTTCTTTGTTTTGGGCTTTTTATTGTGGAGTGAAATTCACCAGGTACCTGAACTCAGTCATTTTGCTGACATTACTATATGCACTAATTTTTGTAAGTGAAATTCACAAAAAAGAATTTATTCCATTAGAAATATACAAATTATGCTACAATCATTCTGCTTAAACATAGTACCACTTTTTGATATCTCAATGTTATTTTACTGAAGAAGCATTTCACATATCTACAATGAGTAATGTTCTGGAATAGATATTATGAAAATAGAATGATTAACAGAAATTCATTATGATCTCTGTTCTCCAGAAGCTTACAATCTGGTTTGAGTAAATCCTATAGTAGGCATGATGGACATAGTTAAATTAATGTTGGTGCATTATATCTTCTTGTTTACAATTTATAGTGGGGGAGGAGAGAGAGAGAGAGAGAGAGAGAGAGAGAGAGAGAGAGAGAGAGAGAGAGAGAGAGAGAGAGAGAATATAGAAAGATCAAGTTAAATGCTTAGTGGAAGTTTGAAGGCAGAGTTGGGATTGTTTAAATTGGGTAGGCAGAGAGAAAAGGTGGAAGAGTACTCCAGGTTTTAAAAACAATGAAAAAATTATGTAGTTCTTTCAGAGTATGCAATTTATAGTTAGATATGGGGGTGGGGAACCGCAGAAGAAGTGAAAGGAATAAATGAAACAGTAGATCTTTTTTATTAATAGATCAAATTTGGCCCGTGGAGTTCCATTTCTTTAAATTTTATTTTTTAGTTGTAGATGGGTACAATGCTTTTATTTTTTTAATTGGGTTATTTTTATGTGGTGCTGAAGATTGAACCCAGTGCCCCACACTTGCTAGGCAAGTGCTCTACACTGAGCTTCACCCCTAGCCCTGCAACAGTAGATCTTGATAATAGATTTGACATGCAGTGGGCACATCAAAGGGTGGCAGTATGAAGTAAAAAGTAACTATTGATCTCATCGTAAGGGTGTATAGTTTTAGTGGAAATCTTAAGACTTATGAAGAGATGGATTTGTTAAAGTATCTTTTGGAGGAACTACTTTGGCTGAAGAAAAATGTAATAAGTTTACCATGAAATGCAAAATTAAACTTGGGCATTAGGGATAAATACTTAAAAATGAGTGCTTGGAGGGTTGGGTAGATATAAAACACATCAGAGAGATGGAATAGAGGTAGCAAAGGGATGAAACGGAGTTGCAAAGAGCAACTGAGAGAAAAGAACTGAGTGCCAAACTTCTTTACTCATCCTGTCATATATATGTGGGTGGAAACTCTAAAGACAGCAGAATATATTTGGAGCATCTATGTCTTAGTGGTTGAGAATATGCCTCTGGACTCAGACTTTTAAGTCCAAATCCTTTGGTAGTACTTAATCATGCCACCTGTAGAGAGCTACTTTTCCCATCAGATGTTTAATGTAGATAAAAATATTATCTATTTCGGTGGTTTGTTTTGAATAGCAAGTGGAATAATTCATGTAAAGAACTTAGAATAATGTTTTTATTGTATGATCATTACATGGATTCTTCCCCCAAATTGAATAATTATGTTTAGTTGTGAAATAATATAGTCATTCCTATGAGAAACTGTTGAAATTTTCTACATAAGAGTGATACATTTTTATCCATACATTAAAACTTTTTGTCATTGTCAATCAAGAAAATTTTTTGGTCATATTTGAACCAGAGATTTGGTAATTCCTTTTTTTTTTTTTTTTGATACCAGGGATTGAATTCAGGGGCATTCGACCACTGAGCCACATCCAGCCCTATTTTGTATTTTATTTAGAGACAGAGTCTCACTGAGTTGCTTAGCACCTCACAGTAGCTGAGGCTGGCTTTGAACTTGAGATCCTCCTGCCTCAGTCTCCAGAGCTGCGGGGATTATAGGCATACGCCGGCTAGATTTGGTAATCTTAACCAAATGTGATGAGCACAGTAAAGAACTAAAAACCCATTATCTGTTGCATATGTTTTAAAAATTAAGAGTATTTAGTCCAATTTAGCTAAGTATATGTTCAAAATTTGAAACAATTAATACACTGAAAGACTGTACTTCACTTGCTATAGACTAGGATTTTATAAACTACAGTTAAGTAAGCAGGAAGATTCACGTTTAAGTCACTCATTAAAATTATAAATGTATATTTATTTATTTAGTTATAGGGATTATTCAAGTTATGTGGGAGCAACATTTCCTGGAAAGATGTGTATTACTCCTTATTCTGCGGGAATTATACTGGTATGTAATAATTTAATCTTTAAAAAAATTAACACATCAAAAATTATCCAGAATGATAGCATATATTTTATGCAGTTTACATTTAGAAACTGCATTTGTTTTCTATCACTATTAAAATTTTGAAGTGTGTGGAAGAAAGAATATTTTGTAGAACAAGGCACATATTGCAATTAGCAATATTTAGAGTTAAAGTGAGGATAAAAATATCCTCAACATATAGGGAACATATGCATTCCTCAACATATAGGGAAGTGTATCATGAAAAAAATATCCATCGATAAGGATGTTTCTATAACCTAGATAATTTCTTTTCTTATTGACATAAAATTAGATAAATATTACCATAGATAAAATGGGTTAAAAATCAAAAGAAACAAATAAAAACTTAAATAAAAATCATTAAAAATGTTTCAAACTTCCTAAAGACAGCATTTAAAAGAAATACCTATGTATATTTTAAATATTTATAGTATATATAAATGTGTCCTATATGTGAATCACTGGTGAAATCAAATGCATTATTGAAGGGCATCTAGCTCTCTTAGCTATTTTCCTATACCACTAATTCTTTGGAAGACAAACTTAAGTCCTATGTATTTTTAAAAATTACATACAGTTTATGTTAATCATGTAAAACATGTTATATTTGGGAACATATAAGAAAATTTATATAATCTGTCATTTTACCATGTAGGCAGAGATAACCGCTATTCATATTTGAGTGATATACACCTTGCTATGTTTTTCTGTTTTCTCTCTATATATTCTTTTTTAAAAAGGAAATTGACAGCACAAATTTTTATTTCTGATATTTGTTTTTATGGAAGTAATGCATACACATGGTAATTTTCTTTAAAAAAAAACTGTAAGTATACAGAGCAAGAACAGGTAGTGAAACTCTGTCCTTTATACCTTCCATGTAGTCCTATTTAAGAATTTAAGAGACTCCTGAAGATGGCGGATTACAGGCACTCAGCACTGCTCCAAACAGGTGTGCAGCTGCATGTTGAGGTAGGGGGGCTATAGGAAGGTGCTGGAGTGCAATAATATAGAGAGTCAGTGATCAGGTGAAACCCAGAAATATTGGGTTTAAGAATGATAAGAGAGATCTCACCAATACTGAACTTGGCAGGGGAGGGGAAGAACCCCTTTAGTGGGTTGAAAGAGATTCTCAGCAAACTCTCTAAATGCAGAGTCTGCCACCAAGCAACTTACATAGTGTGAGAAACAGGAGACCTGGTACCAGTATAGTGAGCTAGTATGGGAGAAGAGGTTCCCTCCACTTCCCAAAAGATTTATATTGCTTCATAATAGGGAGCCATCTTTAGAAGGGTCTTAATGTCTGAGCTTACTGAATGGAGACTGAGAAAATAAAGTTAAAGACAAAAATGGAGGCATTATAACAGATACCACTGAAAACTTTGGAGTATTAGGGAATACTTGGAAACATTATATGCTAAATATATTGGAAAATATAGAGAAATGGACAAAATTTTGAAATATGTGATCTACCAAAACTGAACCAAGATGATGTAAAAACTGTAAAAATTGAAGTAGTGGGGCTGGGTTTGTGGCTCAGTGGTAGAGTGCTTGCCTCGCACGTGTGAGGCACTGGGTTAGATCCTCAGTACTCCATATAAATAAATGAATAAAATAAAGGTCTATCAACATCTAAAAAAAAAAAAAAATTGAAGCAGTAATGAAATTTCTCCAAACAAAGAAAAGTTGAGGATAAGAGGAATTCAATGCAGAATCTTGCCAGACATTTTAAGAATTAGTAACAATGTACCTCAAACTATTTCATAAAATATAAAGGGAAGACATTCTTACAAACTCATTTAATGAGGCTAACATTATCCTACAACCAAAACCTGAAAATAATGAAAGCAAAACAAGAACGGTAAACCAATAAACTTGGTGAATACAGATGCAAAAGTCCTTAATAAAACACTCACAAATTGAATTCAGCATCACATTCATTAAGAAGATCATATACCATGTCAAATCACTTTTATTTCAGGAATGGAAGGTTGGTTCAATGTATACAAATCAATAAATTTAATATGCACATAAATAGAATGAAGGACAAAAATCATATTATCTTAATAGATGCAGAAAAATTCTTTCATAAAGTCAACATTCCTTCATGATAAAAGCCCAGATAAAGTGAGTATAGGAGGATCATAACTCAATGGAGACTAATACAATAAACTTAATACCCACATCATACTGACTGTTAAAACTGAAAGCATAGCCCTGAAAAATGATCCACAGATTTAATGC
This sequence comes from Sciurus carolinensis, assembly GCF_902686445.1. Taxonomy (NCBI): domain Eukaryota; kingdom Metazoa; phylum Chordata; class Mammalia; order Rodentia; family Sciuridae; genus Sciurus; species Sciurus carolinensis. The sequence continues at coordinate 53,814,547 of NC_062216.1, read as the reverse complement.
AATGCCATCAAAATACCTATAACATTCTTTGCAGAACTAGTAAAAATAATCCAAAAATTCATATGGGAATATAAAAGACCTAGAATTGCCAAAGCTATTCTGAGCAAAAACAATAATGCTTGAGGCATCACTGTACCCAATTTCAAAAAAATACTATGGAGCCATTGTTAACAAAACAACATGGTATTGGCATAAAATATGTAGACCAATGAAACAGAGGAGAGGACCTAGAAATAAACCCACACATCTACAGTCATCTGATTCTTGACTAAAGAGCAAAAGCATACATTGGATAAAAACCTCTGACAAAATGGTGCTGAGAAAATTGGTCAAACACCTGTAGAAGATCTAAACTAGATCCCTATCTTTCACCCTGTACAAAAATTAACCAAATGGATTAAACACCTTAAAGAAGACCTGAAACTTTGAAACTACTAGAGTAAAACATATGGAAAATGCTTCACAATGTTGACACAGGCAAAGAGTTCCTGAATAGTATTCCAATAGCTCAAGAAATAATAGTAAGAATTGACAAATGCAGTACATCATATTAAAAAGCTACTGCATAGCAAAGAAAATGATCAACAGAGTGAAGAGACAGTGTATAGAAGGGGAGAGAAAATCTTTGTCAGCTATTTATCTAATGGAGGACTAATATGCAGAATATAGGAGAGATCAAAGATGGCAGATTAGAGGAGCAGTGCACTTTCCAGTTGCTCCATGGCTTGGAATTCCAGCAGCAAGGATTACTGCTTCTTAGTAAGGTGAGTGACAGTGGAAATTCACTGAAATTCAGTATCAGTCAGAAATCATAGAGACACAAAAATGTGTGGGCTTTGAGCAGTATGAGAAAGAGTACTATGGAACTTAACCAGACGGAATGGGTAACACAGGCAAGAAGAGAGAAACACAGGGAAAAAATTTGACACAGGAAAACTTGTGGAATAGAGTGGGCTGGGGAGATAGCTCAGTTGGTAGAGTGCTTGCCTTGTAAGCCCAAAGCCCTGGGTTCAATCCCCAGCACTGCAAAAAAAAAAAAACAACTTGTGGAATAGAGAAGCACTCTGAATGTGGCTAAATCAGAGGCTGTCTAGGGAGCTGGTGTTTGAAAAGTGCTTTGTGTTTTTTTGCCTTGTCAGCAGAGAACTAAGGTGGGGAGCCATCTTGAAACCACCATGCTGGGTCTTGCTACTGCAGGAGTCCAGGAGATCATAGCAAGCATTGCCACACTGTCCTGACAAGTTCCTGCCATATGGTCTAAAGCATGCTTGGAAGGGCACAATTGAAATGGGTATAGTAAGGATTGTGTCCAAGGGAATTAGATTGAGATATGGAGGGGAGTGTGGCTCATTTTCCCTTTGGATCTTGGGGCTAGCAACACCTTCTGGGGAGGTTACAGAAGGCAGACAGATGGGCATAACTACATCTTGGTACTGATTCTGGGAGGACCACATTCATGGGCAGTGGACTATGCAAGACCTGTGGAGGGTTGCTTACCTCCCTGTGAGTGGAGTTCTCAGGAGGGCCCTGAGATCCAGTAAAGATCTCTTTTGAACAGATTCGACTCAACAAATTCCAAAGATCTGGTTGTAACTAAACCCCAGCCACTCAAACTTCCCATTTAGAACTCTGTATCAGCTCCACCCTGCTTTGTCCAGACAAAACTTATGTTGACAGTACTTCCCATTTGATCCTATCTTATACCAGTGAGAAGGGATGCTGAGACCTATTAAAACCAGCTTTGGTTCCAGGCCACTTGGGCTGGCAGCTTGGTGAACAACACAAAAGAAGAAGATTAAAAAAACAAAACAAAAACCAGTCCTTGCCTCATCTTAGGGGTACATGGTTCAAGAAGAAAGAAAAGGGCAGCCTGAACATTCATTCTTATTAACAGTTTTGACCATCTCAGCAGATATTATCCCTTCATTCTTTCTATGTTCTTGATATGCTGATTGGTTTGTGAAGACACATACACGCACACACACACACAGAAAACAAAGCAAAATTACAAAAGGGGGAAAAAGTGATAAAAATGAAATGTATGTAATGATAAATATTTATTATACATATTTTCATACACATATGTGTATATATATATGATATATGTATATATTATATTTTTATCATTTTTCACCCATTTGTGATTTTTACTTTGTTTTATATTTTGAGGGTTAGTGTTTTTGGTTTGTTTTGATTTTTTGGTATGTTTTAATTTTCATTTATCTTGTTATCCTTTATCTTCTTTCATCTTTCTTCTCCCTCTAATGGCCAAATTCTCTTGTTCTCTCTTTTTCTCTTTATTTGTTTTGCTTCTTTTAGTTTTTTTATCCTCCTCCTTCATAGCCATAACTTAAAAAGGTAGATGTCTCTTCTACTTTCCTTCTGTTCACTTCTTGAATATTTTAAACTTTTTTTGCCTTCCTAATCCATTTTCTTTTTAATGAACTATAGTTGTGCTTTTAGAATTATTTAATTTATACAATTTCTGCCCCCACCATTCATCTCATTGTGGCTTTTAGTACTGTAAATGGCATAGTTGACATCTGCCAATTACCTTGATACTAGATCTAGTTCAAGGTTGTTTACTGTTGTTGTTGTTAACAGCTGACTCCATCTTTCCTCTTTTTGTGGTAATTGATGTTGAAGATGTCATAGTAGGCACTAGGCATTTATTTTAATACTGTTTATTGTTTACTGCTGTTTGTTTCCCCTTTTTCTGAGAAGTGTTGGAAAATGACTGTGATACTCTGAGTTCACAAGGTGGAGACTTCTGATATTGAGCCATACCTGAAATCCAGTCAAGAGAGAGCACACCTTTATACCACAAAAAATAACCCCATTTAAGCTTTAACAATATTTCAACTTATAGAATACAGTATATTAAAAACACCCCAAATGATAAGCAGGCCCAAAGTTGGAATGGCTGGGTGGGGGTTCAAGTACTATTAATGGACATCTGCTACCACAGCAAAACAGAGAGAGGTTCTAAAATACTTCAGAGAAATTCACATTATTGAAGCACTTCTCAAAGATTGAATTAAATCAGTAATTATGCAATGGTAATCTGAGAGGCATTGGAGATTAAAATGAATGATTAAAATATGCTGAGCCTATACATTGAAGCTAAGATCTGTTGAAAGCACAGGAATTATTTAAAAACAATGGACAACTAAAGGACGCTCTTATAACAGAGGAAGAGGAATCTATCTCAACAGATGCACAAGTGTAAGACCCCAGAAAACATTAAAAAACAGGCAAATAAGGCTTCCTTCCAAATTTACAATCCCACAACAAAATAGCCAACATATATGGAAAGGAATAAATTCAAGGCAAAAACCACAAATATCAATTATTAGAATGATCAACAAACTAAAAAGAAGACCTAAAGAATGTGTTAAGGGAAAATGCAGGGGTGAAAGGCCATTTTAAAAAAGAGAGATTCTGAAAAGAAACCAATCAATGAAAACTCCTGGAAATGAAAGTCATAATAAATCAAATAAATATTCAGTTGAAAGTATCATCAACAGATTGTACTATGTAGTAAACAAAATTTCAGGCCTTAAAGACAGTGTATTTGTCTTCAAGTAGCAGTGAAATAATAAGTAGTAAAGAAATAAAAAGCCATGATTAGAACATAAATGAATACTGGGACAACATTCAGAGTTGTTGAAATGCAAGTGGGTATGAAGATACAGACTAATGGCATTAGGAATGTTTTCAGTGCAATAATAGCAGAAAAAAATCAAACTTTGGGAATGAGATGGACATCCACACACAGCAGTCAGGCAGAACTCCAAAGAGACAAAAATAAAAAGAGAACTTCTTTAAGACACATCATAATCAAAAGGCTTAACATAAAAGAGTATTAAAAGACTCAAGAAAAGATCATATTTAGAGGTAAACCAATAAGGCCCACCTCTGACTTATCAGATGGTAAAATCCAGCAGGACTTGAAATGATATAATCCAAGCTCTAAAATGAAACAATTTCCAAGCAAGTTTACTATATCCAGCAAAGCTAAAATTTTCCAGGATAAGGATAAACTAAAAGAATTCATGTCCACTAAACCAACACTACAGAAAATACTTTAAAAATGATACACACAGAAGAAATAAAAGCAACCCCCAGAGCTTCTGAATGGAAAAAGCTCAATAGAAGAGCAGTTAAGCAAATGACAAGTAAGACTGAATTTAATATATAAAACTAATCAAAATGACAGAAAATAACAAGTGTCTTTCCATAATTCCTTTCATTGTGAATGTTTTTAACTCTTCAATTAAAAGATATAAACTGGCATAGTGGATTAAAAATCAAAACCCAAATATGTGCTGTTTATAAGAGATTCATCTTATAGGCAAAGACAACCACATACTGAAAGTAAAAGAAAGGAAAAAGATATTCCATGCAAATGGAGTCTGAAAACAAGTAGAAGTAGTTTCTCTCATAGCTGACAAAGCAGACTTCAAGAAAGAACACTACATATTGATAAAGGGAAAAATTCAACAAGAAAAAATATGATAGTAAACTTTGCCCCAAATATTGGTGCACCTAATTGCATAAAAGAAATACTTTTTGATATTATGTCTTAGACAATACAGTAATATTGGGTGATTTGTACATACTCCTCTTACTAAGAGACAGGTCATCCAGATGTAAAATTGATACACTTCTGACCTAATTATAGCTATAAATCAAATGAACCATGATCACTAGCTACAGAATATTTCATCCAATGATAGCTGAATTCACTTTCTCTGCAGTATTTCTCAGAATTGCTGAATATGGCCTATTCTCCAAAATAGGTCATATTTTAGGTCATAAAACAAGTCTTAGTTAAGAGTTTATGAATTAGACTAGAAATGCTGCAACTGTTAGAAGAAAACATAAGGTCAATAGTCCAACATTAGTGTGCAGGCACTGACTTTCTTAATAAGACTCCCACAACTTAAGATATAAAATCAAGAATCAATAAGTGAGGTGGCATCAAATAAAAAACCTTCTGCACAGCAAAGAAAACAATTAGGAAGCATTGTGGAGAGATCTGCTTGATAGGAGCTGGTCTTTGGTTGAGGGATATGGCCATTTTACATGTAACTAAATACCCTGACCTCACTGGTCTCCTGCCTCCTTGTTGCTCCTTATTGAGCAAAACTAAAGGACAAGGAAGCCCATTGATGTATTCCATACAATTCAGTGTTCCATGGCACAGAGCAGGGTGGAGAAGGGTAGAAACAGAATCTATTCAGCACAGTCGCCTCATTTTGGCCTTCATCTGCTTTTTTGCTAAGAAGAAAAATGATCAACATGAACATAGTTCACCTGAAAGTGAGCTCCAACCCCCCACCCACCCCTGCAGCATTCTTTATATGTGATATTGGGAGATAAAAAGGAAACTATTTCCTTATTGTTCCCAGTTCCATCTCTGCTTGTGAATAATCAGAAATGCTTCTTTCTTTGCCCCACATTCTGCACTCCTCTTTTCTGCTTTAGGACCTTTAGCTTGATTGGGTTATTTGTCCTGTGGGATATGAGTCCTGTGGGATATGAGTCCTGGGGATATGAGTCCTTGGTAGTTTTTTCTTTGTTATGTTGGCACCAAAAAATAGTTCTATTTGGTGTCATTATATAGCACCAACAAAATTTCCTTCTAAATCTATCCTATGTAGGGATCCCTTTCTCTGCCTATCTATTCAGTGGCATAAAGGCCTAAAATGTCCATTGGACTCTCTTAAGTATTTAATTTAATGGGACCATGATTATGTTCCCTTGGTGAAAGAATTCTTCTCACAGGTACTAATATCCAAATATATAGAATTCAGGGTTCCCAAAACAGAAAATATGAATTGCTCAGTATTTTCTAAATTTTTTTTTTTTTTTGCGGTACTGGGGTTCGAACTCAGGGCCTTGTGCTTGCAAGGCAAGCACTCTACCAGCTGAGCTATCGCCCCAGCCCTAAATTTTTAATTTTTATTTTTTGATTTTATAGTTAAAGAGGCCACTCTCACCCTTGCCTCCTATATTCTCAGACTCATGCTGAATGGCTATGGGGGAGATGGCACCAAGTTTTGTCTGCTGATTTAGGATAATTTTAATGGCATCTTTCCCAGTTCTCTGGTGAATGAATGGTTCAATGTAATAAATCTATGTCCACTATGTTGGCTAATCCAATATAATGCTATAGTGAAGGCTCATGAAAAGCCTCCATTTCTGTACTCATGGTGTTTATATATACATTGACCTTTTGCATAAGCACTGAGGTGACCTGCTAACATATACTGAATAGATCTTGCTGACCTGATTTTTGAGAATATTCTCTGTAGTGGATATCTATGATAGAATATGAATATTTTAAGTCTTCATTTGTAGAAGTCCATCTACATATCTTTTCCTTAGACTTCCTTGGTACCTACAAATCTTTCCAAGACTCTAACCCATCAGTCAACCCATTATTAATTATCCATGACTGGGTACCTCAAACCATCTCTCCTCTTAAGCAACATGAACAGTTAATGTTTGAACTTAGGCCTACTTGGACCATTTTTTTTTTTTTTTGAGACAGTGTCTTACTACTTTGCTCAAGCTACCTTCAAACTTGAAATCCTTCTGTATTAGCCTTCCAGGTAGCAGTTATTGCAGGCATTAGCCACCAAGCTCAATTTCCACTTGGTCTTTTTAATAAGGCTTCAAAGTCTATTTCTGGCTGCTATTAGCATATCTTGCTGACATAGTCATAGATCAAGTCCATGATTTTACCTTCTGTTTTAACAATGACCATATGCTCACTGTCATAAAGAGGAACTGAGTTGTGGGAGAGGCAGCAAAAGGAGCATAGTACATTGGAAGTCTGAGACACCTGCTTGTGCAGCTTACTTATTCTTTCTAAACCTGTTCAATGAAGTGTTGCTGTGAACATTTTACATTATGGTTTGTGGATCAGATAATATCTATTTCATGATGAGACATTCAGGTCAAGGTTGCTTAATGTCTCATGGTCAAGTTTACCTTAACTTGAACAAGTTTTGATCCAGAATCTGTGATGGAATACCTGGATCATTGTTCAGAGAAACTTGTCCAAATATGGTGTATGTTGCCTTTGCTATCCAAATAAGGCCTTCAAGCATATAGTTCCATTTTATTATAGTGGGATACATAAAATACATAATGTTGTGTCTAATTTTACAAGGGTATCTTGATAAGTTGCAGACCACTACACCCAAATGCACTTAACTGCTGTGGTAGATTACTTTATTTCCTACTCTCCACAATGCATATATTTTACATGCATTTGTGATGCTTGCTATTTCCTGTACACCACAATACAGTGGGGTCAGAGATGGTTTGTGGGCTCTAAAGACAATCTGGGCTATATTATCACAGCAAGCAGAAGGGGAGAGTTGACATAGGCATAAGGCCAACTACAGCACTTACTGAGCCCCTGTGATTTCACCTTTAGTGAGTGAATGCAAACTACTTTTGATTGTTTTTGCTGCTGATGGATTAAAAGAACGGAATTACTTTGTCAGTTGCTGCATACCAGTTGCCAGAGACCATGTTGGTTTGCTCCAGTAAAGATACCATATTGCAAATCTCTACCAAATTAATTTTTGCATTTATTCTCCATTTTTCACTTGGCTTTTGTAAATAAGATGATGTTATATGTATCGGTAATCCTACAATTTCAAACTTTGATGATGATGCTAGTTTATGTAATGTCCCCAGGAATGCCATATTACTTTTGATTTATCATGTTGGGGGCATTTTGGGCCTTCCTATTGCCTTTCCCATCATAATAGCTCTCCCTTCATTTGTTAGGGATCAATATGCGAAAGGTCTCAAATTTCTGTTCCAGCCATAGTTCTGGAATTTAGAAAATAATAGTAGGCTATATCTGCAAGTTCTTTTGTATTCACTCTTAGATGGATTTGAAACCAGGTTCTATTGACCACTTGATCTCCTTAAGTCAGCATTTTTGCAAGTTGATCGAAAAATTTTATTATCACTATTGTCACATTAGCAATTAAATGCCTTGACTTACCTGACAAGTTTGCTTCCACCTATATCTTATTCTATGTCAACTGTGGTGTTAATTTGAGAAATCATGATGTCATTGCATACCATGAATTACCAGCATCTTATTTCTCCTGGGGAAGAAAGTTATCTGTGCACTGATTTGATGTGATCAGCCTAATCCAAGAATGCTGACTTGCATGTCTGTATCTGTTTTATGTGGCTCCTCCTGATACTAATCACTGTCAATGTGGGTCCTGGCGGGAAGGCAGAAAATACACTACATTGAGTAATTTTATTATTTGACCACTTCATGAGCTAGTAGGAGATCATGTAGACATCTAATCTTACATAAATACCAGAGTCGCTGTATGAAATTGAGTGAATTGAAGAATATGGTCTATATGGCCAAAAGTCTAATGAAAAAATTTCTCATCAGAAATAGCCCTTTTATATAGTTATGGTGCCTACTCTGTTAGGTGTTCAATTGTTACATTATAGTAAAGATTAGCATTGACTCAATATTCCTATATCTCAGTGAAATTTCTTAAGAGCTTTAGCATCTCTTCAGTCCAGGGAATCTTATCCTTAAATATTTGATCCAAAATACTAATGTTCAGAATTAGAAAAGTTTTACATTTTTTAACCCCTTTCAATGAAATGCCTTTCATTTAAATTTTCTTTGTTGTTTACTGTAGTATCCCAAGGGCATGACTTTGGATGCATTTTCAGTTATTTTTGCCCAAATGCTGGGACTCAGTCTGGGAATACCATATGATGATCCAATGAAATGTCGGTGTTCAGAAGTCATCTGTGCAATGAATTTAGAAGCCTTGTAAGTTATTAAAAGAGATTTATTTACTGGTTATATTTATTTTGTTTTAAATATAGTACTTATAGCTCAAATTAGCTATAAAGGGATCAAGTTCACTATAAAATATTAACATGTAACTTTAAATGTAAGAGTAGTATAAAATGAGGTATACTGAAAAAGACAATCAAGGATAGCAAATCCAATTAAAATATATATTACCAAGGGATTTTCCTTAGGATATGTATTGTATGAAAACTTTTAGTTAGGATCTTTATGTAGGTATAAGATGTTTTATGTAGGTCACTCAGAGTCTTGTATTAATGATAATGAAGATAATAAATGTTTACATTGTCCTTAATATGTGCTAGAGACTATTCTAAGAACTTTACATTTATTAATTTATTTGATTCTCATTATCACCCTAGAGTTAAGGTACTACTGTTTCTATGCTTATGCATGAGAAACTTGAGTTATAAAAAAGATAATTACCTATGATCAGATACCTAATTTGTGACCAACCTGAGTTTTGAATCAGTGCTAATAAATCTTCAGATTTGTATGGTACTTTGTGATATTTAAAATACCTTCATATATAGTCATCAATATCTCACAAATATCTTATGATTATCCTGCTTTTTAACAAAAATCCAAAAATGCCATATATGTATAGCATTGTTTGCATTTTCAAGACACATCTCATATATTACTTTGTCAGTTCTCAAAGAAGACATGGAGGTAAGACAAATATTATTTCCATGTGTTTTTTAAAAAAGATCCTGGGGTACAAAAAGCCTAAGTGAGAGTCCATTGGATACGTGGTTAATTAGTTGCCAAATCTTGACATATTTTATGAAAGCAATTAGTAAGGATCTTTAAAAATATATTATCAGACTACAACAAATTTTTTTTAAATCTTTAGGCAGAATTTTTATTTTTCTTTTAGACTAGTTTGATACAGAAACTACTATGCAAAGAATGAGAAGCCATTGTGAATAGCACCAATAATCTTCTATATGTTAATATAAGCCAGAGAGTTGAATTAGGTTCTTCACTTATTTGATAATATTGTATTCTCACAACAACCCCATGAGGTAGATGGGCATTATTTTCCCTATTTTTAGGTAAGAAAATTAAATAGTTTTGAATTAAAATTTTTCTTAAAGTTTCAATTTTGATGATACAATCAACAAAATTTAAAGTTTATAGTAAAATAACATATCACATTAGTATTTAAGGAAATATTTTATTGAATTATGTAATGTTAAAAAGTGAATTATTGGGTAAAAAACACCTGGATTTGAAGTTATAAATAATATTGTGATCAATGTCTCCTCATTCCCCTCCCCAGTTCTTGGTCCTTGGTAACCACCATTCTGCTCTGCTTTTTTGTACATAGACCTGGGTCCCCTATGCAAATATTCTAAAATCTGAAAAAACCCAAAATCTGAAATAACTTCTCTAGCTTTTTGGATAAGAGATACTCAACTTTCCTTTGCATATTACCTATATACATCCTTCTATATACTTCAGATCATCCCTAGATTAGTTGAAATACCCAACACAAAGTAATTGCTACATAAAACATTGTTGTACTGTGTTGTATAGGGAATAATTATAAATCACAATTCTGTACGTGTTCAATACAGACATGCTTTAACAATGCTTTCTACCTGAGGTTGATTGAATCTGAGGATGTGGAATCTACAATTCCACATATGCATTTGGAGGACTAACTGAACATACCACACTTTTTTTATCCATTTGTCCATTGCTGGACATTTAGGTTGACTTCATACCTTGGCTATGTTAAATTTGTACAGAGTGGAGACAATAGTTAATAAACTGCCAATACTTGAAATTGTCAAGAGCAGATTTTAAGTGTTCTTGCTATAGCAAAGAAGTGAGGGACATGTTAGTTTTATTTAAGCACTCCACAATTAATATATGTGACAAAATACCACATCGTACCTCTTAATCATATATATAATTTAAAAATCTGCAAATACTTATTCTTTGATTTACAAACTAACTTTTGAGGTTTTTAGAATCTCAGATCTATTTCAATTTCTTTAAAATGGGCATGAATTCTTTTAGTTTATCCTTATCCTGGAAAATTTTAACTTTGCTGGATATAGTAATCTTGCTTGGAAATTGTTTCATTTTAGAGCTTGGATTATATCATTTCATTTTTGTCTCTTTGGAGTTCTGCCTGACTGCTGTGTGTGGATGTCCATCTCATTCCCAAAGTTTGATTTTTTCTGCTATTATTGCACTGAAAACATTCCTAATGCCATTAGCCTGTATCTTCATACCCACTTCCATTTCAACAACTCTGAATGTTGTCCCAGTATTCATTTATGTTCTAATCATGGCTTTTTATTTCTTTACTACTTAATATTTCACTGCTACTCGAAGACAAATACACTGTCTATAAGGCCTGAAATTCTGTTGATAATACCAACTGCCTTGCATTGCAGATTTGTATTGTGCCTATATTGATTCATCATATGGAAGTATTCTCTAAAGTATCCTTGTAAGTGTTATGTAGAAAACTACATAAAATTTTGATAAATACACAGTTTCTTTGAGATCTTTGAGGAATTTCAGGACTAAGCACAGTATAATTTGTTTAATAAATTTTTTGTTAATTGGTTATCATTTTTATTTGGATCAATGTCTACTCAAGTCCTTTTCCTATATTTAAACTGACAATTTAAATTGCCTATTTTTTGATATGTACTTAATTTTAATAAAAACATATAGTCCAATGGAGTCACATGACGCCCTCACAAATAATTATGAACACTTATTATGGACACTTGTTGTTTCCTATTAAATTTAACATTTTGAATTTAACTCATATGCTATAGAATTGTGTTTTCAGAAGTATACTGACAATGACATTATATGGATCCCCTTTAGGCAATCCAGTGGTGTGAAGACTTTTAGCAATTGCAGTTTAAGAGCTTTTAAAAAATTCATTGAAAATGTGGGGGCCAAATGTCTTCAGAATAAACCTCAAATGCAGAAAAGTCCGAGACCAGTTTGTGGCAATGGCCAAGTGGAGGGAGAAGAAGCCTGCGATTGTGGTACTGCAGAAGTAAGTTCGATAACTAGAAACACTGATAAATAAATTTGTTATTTTAGTTAATCTCCTTTTTCATAAATGTTCTGTATCACAAATATGTCTGAGTATCATGTAGAATACTGACAGTAAGTGAATCAGGTTGAAGTACATATAAGAAAATACTGTCTAGGTTTTATAGGTTGAAAAATTTTGAACAAGTTTAAAAATGTAGTGCAAAATCTATTAATGATGGGTAAGGAGTTTAGAATGAGGTTTTGTATTCCAGACTAAATATGTGTTTCCAAATCTTTGCTTAAACTTCAGTTATTTTATAAATGTTTATTGAAGATTAATCTCTTAAAAGTATACCATGTGCCCTTAATTACAAGACAGAAATTATATTAGGGCTCAGTATATGCATGGGTCTGAATTACTTGTATGCACCATCATATTCTTTTAATTACTAAATTATTACCTGGTGGTAGAATGAGTCCTTCCTCTTTACTCTTATTTATTTCTTGTAAAAATTTTTATTCGGGTATGGTCTGCAAATAATAATATGTACCCATTTTAAGAGGACAGGTTGAATTTCAACAAATGTATATAACTTTCAGTACAACTAAGACAGATTATTTTCATCATTCCAAAAGTTTGCTTATGCTTCTCTAGTTTTTCACAATTCTACTCCTGATTCTGTCAGTTTTCTTTGATCCAGAAAACCATTAAAATGGAATAATATAACATGAATTATAAAGCATTTTTGAGTTTTGTTTTACTTTGAGTGGTAGTTTATTTTATAGATACACAATACTTTATCATTCACCTGCTAATGGATTTTTGAATTGTTAAAAGTATTGGTCCAAGTGCCCCTTTTCTCCTGAGCCAGTCACTTTTCCGATGAGACTCTAGACTTCCGTACTTAGGAATCAGAGTTATCTTCACTATGCAGGTTCTGAATTTCTCTAGGGAGAATGCCTGGCTCCCCAGCACCAGGAATTGAATCCCGAGTAATACAGGCAAATGCTCAGCAAAATATCTGGGCCACCACATCCACATCCCTGCACAACCCTGCGAGACATGCCTTGCTTTGGCTCCCATCTACCAATGCCTTCGGACACCTCTGCCACCATATTGGATTATCCCTGCTGCCTCCACTGCCATCTTTAGTAGGGCCAACTTGCTTCTAGAGACACCTGCCAGAGACTAGAAGCTCATTATCAAGGTACCTACAGGTTAGCCACTGCTGCTGTCACCAACTTGGGATGTGACCACTTACATCGAGGGATAACAGCAAGGACCTGAAAGATCATCACTAAGGGTCCTCCAGGCTTGGTTGTATCTGATCTATCCCTGCTAGGTGTGATAATAGCCAGCATCTTGATGCAGAGGCAGGAAAGAGCCTTGCAGGGGGTTGGTTGGTGGGAAAAGGGTGTGAGGGCATCTTGATCCCAGCTTGTCCAGCTAACCAGCTCAACACCCACCAGAATCCCAGAGACAACTCAGGAGCACTTGTTGGGACCCAACATCAGCCTGGTCCATAACTCCACTGAGCACCTGGTCCCTCTGATTTGGCAATCAACAGACCCTCAGGCTCCTCAATCCCCAGTCTCCCTACCACCCCTTAGCCACCAACTGACCCAATGCCTGCAGCTATGTGGCTGATGCACAGCTTTCAATGCCTGGTCCTGACTTGTCCAATAGAGAACAACTTTTAGAGACAGGTACTCAGGTCCTAGTGCTCAGCAGCAGGACCTCCAGAGAGAGAGGTTCCTCACTGGGAAATCAAAAGGGTAGGGGCAGGAGAGATACAATTTAGAGACTAAATTATAGGCCTGGAAGTGTAGGTACACAAGTGAGGAAAGGGGCTAAGACCAGGCTCCTGTGTCACACGAGTGAACCCCATAGGAGAATCCTGGGGTGTAGTCTTCCAGAGGGACTGGTAATTAATATACCCTGCCTCCGGGAAATCCACCTCCAAGTCTAATCCTCCCATTAATCTGAGGGTGAAGTTACCAGCAAACTCCAGACAACCCCGCCTACCAGAAGAGAAAGGAGGTAGAGAAGATATTGAACAGAAAAAATTATTTAATTTTTCTTCAAGACTCTTTTTTCTTTTCTCCAGTTTTTTCTTCTTTTTTCTTTTTTCATTTCCTGTTCTCATGTCCCCTCATGTTTGAAATCAAGTACCTTTCATGCATCAGGCTACTGAAAACTGGGAGGTTTGAATACTTTATTACTGTTTTGTTGTTGCTTTTTTTTTATTTTAATTTTTTGATTTTTTTTGCTCTATTTTCCACTTATTTGTTTCTTCAGAGTCTCTTTATCCCTTTTCTCCTGCTAACAACCAATCTTTTGATTCTGCTTTCATTCTTCCTAATATCTAGTACCTCTTCATTATCACTTCTTACCTCATTAACATTACACCCTATACCCCTCCCCCATCTTCTTTGTCCACCATTAGAAATTGTAGAATTTATTCAAGACCTATTGTTTATGCTGTAGATAATAATCAAACTCGTCTTCCCTGTTTATTGCAACAATACTCTTAACATCTTAATAGGGGCTATTTGGTTTAAGGCTGCATATTGTTTGCATTGGATACTGTTAATATTGATGTCCCCCTTGAGGTCAGGTATTGGAAACCTGCAGGGTCACTATAAACCTATAAGGGGGGAAACAGTAATACCTCAGATCTGCACTGCTAAAGGGGAAGATACACGAAAAAAACATGAAAAAACAAGGGAAGAAAGCTCCCCAAACAAACCAAGATGCTATATTAATCGAATCCATTGACAGAACAATAGAAAAATTGTCAAAAAACGAGTTCAGAATATGCATAATTAAAATGATCCATGAAGTAAAGGAATGATATAAGTGAGCAAATGCAGGCAATTAAAAAAAACACTCTAATAAATAGTTAAAAGAGCAAATGCAGGAAGCAAAAGGTTATTTCAATAAAAAGATAGAGATGCTGAAAAAAAATCAAACAGAAATCCTTGAAATGAAGGAAACAATAAACCAATTTAACAAATTGATATAAAGCATCACCAACAGACTAGATCACTTGGAAGAAAGAACCTTAGACAAAATATTTAATCTTGAAAATAAAGTTGACTACACAGAGAAGATGGTAAGAAACCATGAAAAGAATCTCTGATATTTATGGGATAACATGAAAAGACCAAACTTAAGAATTATTGGGATTGAGGAAGGCACAGAGATACAAAGCAAAGGAATGAATAATATATTAAATGAAGTAATATCAGAAAAAATTCCCAAACCTGAAGAATGAAATGGAAAATTAAATACAAGAGGCTTACAGGACACCAAATGTACAAAATTATAACAGTTTGGTATCAAGACACATTATAATAAAAATGCCCAACATACAAAGTAAAGACAGAATTTTAAAGGCCAAGAGAGAGAAAAATATCAGATTACATATAAGAGGAAACCAATAGATTAAAAAAAAAAAAGACTCAATAATATGCTGCCTTCAAGAGACTCATCTCATAGGAAAAGACATCCATAGACTGAAGGTGAAAGGTTGGGAAAAAACATATCATGCACACAGACTCAGTAAAAATGCAGGGGTTTCCATCTTCATATCACATAAAGTGAACCTAAAGCCAAAGTTAGAAGGGATAAGGAAGGACATTTCACAATGCTTAAGGGAATTAAACATCAAAAGACATAACAATCATAAATATTTATGCCCAAACAATGGAGCATCTATGTTTGTCAAACAAACCCTTTTCTTTCAGGAATCAAATAGACCACAACACAATAATACTGGGTGATTTTAACATACCTCTCTCACCACTGGATATATCTTCCAAACAAAAACTAAACAAAGAAACTATAGAACTAAATAAACAATTAATAATTTGGACTTAACAGACATATATAGAATATTTCGTCCATCAAGGAGCGAGTACACTTTCTTTTAAGCAGCACATGAATTCTTCTCTAAAATAGACCATATATTATGCCACAAAGCAACTCTTAGCAAATACAAAAATAATTGAGATACTACCTGCATTCTATAGATCATAATGAAATGAAATTTGAAATCAATGATAAAATTCAAAAACCCTTAGCCACACTAATGAAGAGAATGAGAGAGAAAACTCACATTACTAAAATTTGTGATGAAAAGGAAATATCACAACAGACAATACTGAAATACAAAACATAATTAGAAGCTATTTTGAAAATCTATACTCCAAGAAAATTGAAAATCTTGAACACATTGACAGGTTTCTAGAGATCACGATCCACCCAAACTGAATCTGGAGTACATACAAAATTTAAATAGATCAATTTCAAGCAATGAAATAGAAGAAGCCGTCAAAAGTCTTGTAACCAAGAAAAGCCCGAACCAGATGGATTCTCTGTGGAGTTCTACAAGACCTTCAAGAAGTACTAATACAAATATTTCTCAAAGTACTCCATGAAATAGAAAAGGAGAGAACACTTCCAAACTCATTCTATGAAGCTAGTATCACCCTGATACCAAAAGCAGACAGAGACACATCAAGGAGAGAAAACTTCAAACCAATATCCCTGATGAATATAGATGCAAAAATTCTTAACAAAATTCTGGCAAATTTCATACAAATACATATTAAAATATAGTGCACCATGATCAAGTGGGGTTCATCCCAGGGATGCAAAATTGGTTCAACATCTGAAAATCAATAAATGTAATTTATTACATCAATAAACTTAAAGTTAAGAATCATATGATCATTTCAATATATGCAGAAAAAGCATTTGATAAAATATAGGACCCCTTCATGCTCAGAACACTTGAAAAATTAAGGATAGTAGGAATGTACCTCGATGTTGTAAAGGCTATCTATTCCAAGCCTAAGACCAATATCATTCTAAATGGAGAAAAATTGAAAGCATTCCCTCTAGAAACTGGAACCAGACAGGGTTGCCCTTTTTCACCACTTCTATTCAACATAGTCCTTGAAACTCTAGCCAGAGCAATCAGACAGACCAAAGAAATTAAAGGTATGTAATAGGAAAAGAAGAACTCAAACTATTTTCTGATGACATGATTCTATATTTAGAGGATCTAAAAAATTCCGCCAGAAAATTTCTAGAATGAATAAATGAATTCAACAAAGTAGCAGGATATAAATTGAACACTCATAAATCTAATGCATTTCAATTAAGTGATGAATCCTCTGAAAGAGAAATTAGGAAACTACCCCATTCACAATAACCTAAACATAAAAATACTTGGGAGTCAATCTAACGAAAGAGGTGAAAGATCTCTACAATGAGAACTACAGAACACTAAGAAAGAAATTAAAGAAAACCTTAGAAGATGGAAAGATCTCCCATGTTCTTGGATAGGCAGAATTAATATTGTCAAAATGGCCATACTACCAAAAGTGCTATACATATTCAATGCAATTTCAATTAAAATCCCAATGATGTACCTCATAGAAATAGAGAAAGCAATTGTGAAATTCATTTGGAAGAATAAGAGACCCAGAATAACCAAAGCAATCCTTAGCCGGAAGAGCAAAGCAGGTGGTTTCACAATACCAGACCTTCAACTATACTACAGAGTAAAAATAACAAAAATGGCATGGTATTGGCACCAAAATAGACAGGGAGACCAATGGTACAGAATAGAAGACACAGAGAAACCCACATAAATACATGTATCTCATACTAGACAAAGGTGCCAAAAATATACAATGGAGAAAAGGTAGCCTCTTCAACAAATGGTGCTGGCAAAACTGGAAATCCATATGCAGCAAAATGAAATTAAATCCCTATCTCTCATCCTGCACAAAACTCAACTAAAAATGAATCAAGGACCTAGGAATTAGACCAGAGACCCTGCACAAAATAGAAGAAAAATCAGGCCCAAATCTTCATGATGTTGGCTTAGGACCAGACTTTTCCTAAGACTCCCAGAGAGCGAGAAATAAAAGCAAGAATCAATATTGTGATGGATTCAAACTACAAAGCGTTTTCTCAGCAAAGGAAACAATCAATAATGTGAAGAGAGAGCCTACAAAGTGGGAGAAAAATCTTAGCACATACACTTCAGATAGAGCACTAATCTCCAGAATTTATAAAGAACTCAAAAAATTTAACACCAAAAATACAAAGAACCCAATCAATAAATGGGCTAAGAAACTTAGCAGACACTTCACAATCAATCAACAAATATATGAAAAAATGTCAACATCTCTAGCAATAGAGAAATGCATGTCAAAACTACTCTAAGATATTATCTCATTCTATTCACAATGACAATTATCAAGAATACAAGCAACAATAAATGTTGGTGAGGATATGAGGAAATGGGTACACTCATACATTGCTGGTAGGACTGCAAATTGGTGTGACTATTATGAAAAGCAGTATAAATTCCTCAGAAAACTTGGAATGAAACCACCATTTGACCCAGTTATTCTCCTCCTCAGTTTATACCCAAAGGACTTAAAATCAGCATACTACAGTGGCTCAGCAACATCAATATTTATAGCAGCTCAATTCACAATAGCTCAACTATGAAACCAACCTGTATGCCCTTCAACAGATAAATGGATAAAGAAAATGTGGTATATATCCACAATGTAATATTACTCAGCCTTAAGGAAAAATGAAATTATGACATTTGCAGGTAAATGGATGGAGTTGGAGAATATTGTGCTAAGTGAAATAAGCCAATCCCCAAAAACCAATTGCCGAATGTTTTCTCTGATAAATAGATGCTGATACATAATGGGGAAGTGAGAGGAGGAAGGGAAGAATGAAGGAACTTTGGATTGTGTAGAGAGAAATGAGAGGAGGGGAGAGGGAAGTGGGAAGGAAAGATGGTGGAATGAGACACACACCATTGCCCTGTGTACATGTATGATTACACGAATGGTGTGACTCTACATCATGTACAACCATTTGAAAAGATGTACTCCATTTGTGTACAATGAGTCAAAATGCATTCTGCTGTCATCTATAATAAATAGAACAAAAACTTTAAAAAAATGTAATTCCTTTGATATGTCCTACAACATCAATGGACCCTGAAAACATAATAAGTGCAATGAGCCTGATGCAAAATGATGTATTATATGATTATGTAGGTGAGATAACGAGAGTAAACAAATTGTTAGAAAGAGAATTAGAGGTTAGCAGAGGCTGCATGTGTGTGTGTGTGTGTGTGTGTATGTGTGTGTGTGGTGAGGTGGGAAGGTGCTAGGGATTGAATGCAGGTTTCACACATAGCATGTGCTGTGAATCTGAGCTACACCTTCAACCCTGTATTTTATTTTTATTTTTTTCATATTTTTATTGTGCATTATAGTTGTGTATACTGGTGGGATTCATTGTTACATATTCATGCATGTGCATAATATAACAATATAATTTGGCCAATGCCATTCTAAAAACAACAACAAAAAAGAAAAAGCCAAGGCAAGCATAGAAAGCAAGTTTTATTTAAGAAAGTGATAGAGACAGACTTCTTTGAAGAGGAGGGAGCTTCACAACTGGAAAGCCCATGGAGGGGGTGTGTCTTACTCCTTCTTAGACCCAAGAACTGACCTTTTAATTATTGCCTTCTTTCTTTGTGTATGTGCCTGAGAGCAGTGATGTAGAGGTTAATTGTTAGCCATCCCGAGTGCCCAGGAGCACAATCTCAAGATTAACAACCTATTTGATAATCAGCCATTATCCTCTCTCAACCCTCATCATTCATATCCTATACTGACTATCTGATCTTCACCCCTGCCTCAGTTAGGCCAGGCAGGGTTGCAGGCAGATTGTTTCTTGGCAAAGAAAGGATGTGGGGGGTCAGCACAGTGGGCCCATTTTTTATAATTATTCTCTTAACCTCATTCCCACCATTCTCATCTATCTGTTCCCTTACAGCATCATCCCACTTTGCAGCTCTGGCCCCAACTTAATTCAGTCTGAGTTTTTCTTCTACCATTGTTTCTGAGGCAAATGTGTCATCTTTATCTCTCATTGTTTCTCTATTTGTCACCCCTCTTCCCAGACTGCTCTGATTCTGTGGGCCAAGGTTTGGGGCTGATGAATTCTTTCTTTCTGTCTCAGTAAATGGAATTTCTGACTTTCTCCAAGTCTCCGACAATCTAACACTGTGCATGAGAGCATTCCCTCTGTTACCTACCTCACTGAATAGCTGTTCTCTCAGTTTTGATTCTGAACTGTGGAAAAGTTGGGATCTCCAAACCTGTTTCCTCTCCACCATCTTGATCCAACACTTTTAAATAATTTTTGGCAAATATTCTTTACTCTGATTGTACTGTCTGACGTGGATTTGATTGCTTAAGATTTCATATAAAAATATTTCTTATGATTCATGTTTACATGCCATTCCTTTTCCATCGCTTTACTTTAGCTAGGTTGTCTTTATGGCTAATATTGATTTCTTGTAGATAGCATCTCATTAGATATTACTTTCTTATGCATACCGATAAACTCTGCATTTTTTGTTTTATTCACTTATATTTATGTCATAATAAGTATGGTTGGTTTCATATTTACCTTTTGCATAGTTTATTCTGTTTTTCTACCATTTCTTCCCTCTTCCTGATTTCTCTTTTATTAATTGAGCTCATTTTAGTATTCTGTTTTATCTCTTTAATTGCATTACTAGTTATACTTGTTGACTTATTTTTAGTGGTTTCTTGAGGGATTATAATATGTATCTTTAGTGTGTCTTAGATTACCATCACATGGTTGTAAAAACTTCACTTAGAATATATAAAACTTAAAGCAATATACTTCCATTCCCTCCTTCCTCATTTAATGATATTCTTATCATACATTTTATTTTTACATTTTGCAAAGGTTATTAAAATCACATTATATTAGTATTATTTTTACATTATATGGTCACTGTTAAGGGAATTTTAAGAAACAGGAACATTCTTGTTTGCCCACAATGCTTCCAAGAATGCTTCATTTATTTGTGCAGATTTGAGTTTCTACCTTGAGACTCTCAGCCGACCAGAAAGAACTCTTTTAGCAATTTTTATAGGGCTGCTTAATTAGCGAGAAATTTTCTGTTTATTTACCTGAAAATATTTTTATTTAATATTCATATTTAAAAGACATGTTCATTGTTTGTAGACTTAAATACTAATAATTTTTTTCTTTTGGTTCTTTAAAGAGGAGATTTTATATTCTTCATGCTTATTTTAGTTCTGTTCAAAAGTCACTAGTAATTAAGTCTTATTTTCTTGTGCATGAAGTGATTTAATTTTCTGACTGTTTTCAAGATATTCATCTTAGCTTTGAGTTTCAGCAGCTGACCAAGAAGTACATGTGTAGGGTTCTATTGATATTTATCCTGCTTGGACTTAGATGAATTTCCTGGATGTGTAGGATTTTAGTTTATTTCACATTTGGTAAAATTTCAGTAATAACTTCTTTACCTTCTCACCTTTTCCCAATTTTTAAGTCCAGTTGCACACATATTAGAGTGTTGATATTGTCTTACAGTTAGTGGGGACTCTGATCTTTTCCTTTTCCTTTATGTTTGTTTGAATATTTTTATTACTGTTTCTTTAAGTCCACCTATTTTTCTGCAGTGTCTACTATATTTTAAACCCATGCAATAATGTCACCTATGTAGAAATCTAGAGCTCTTTTCTTAGGTGGATCACTGTTCAACAATAATCTCTCCCATAATTCAGTGACTTCAGTCATCTTTGTCTTTTTAAGTCACTGAGATCATCATGGTCTGATACTATTAGAAAATACCTCCATTTATCTCCCTGGTTTTCTAGTTGGATAGTAAGATAAGTGGAATATCTGTTACTCTGTTATGATTTGAAGTAAAAGTTCTACATTAGTGTTTAAAAAATGTTTAGAAATGCTAAGATTATAAATGTTGGTAATATTCATTTCCATCCTCAAAATAAAAATATTAAGCTCAGTGAATGCAGCTTCTACCAAAATTTTTATTATCATGTTATTTACATGTGAATTCCATTCATTTATAGCAATGTGGACCTGCTAGCTGTTGTGATCCTGCAAACTGTGTACTGAAACAAGGATCGCAATGTGATTCAGGACCCTGCTGCACAAACTGTCAAGTAAGATTTAAGATTACTAAAATTTTACAAGCATATTGCATCATGTGTAGGATACATTAGGACATGTAGAGCTATAGTTTTAAGTCAGTATAAGTGACTTCTTAAATAAATAAAGAGATAATAAATTCAGATTCCTATTTCTGATTTAGTACCCTTGTTAGGTGTTGGGATCATTGTTTAATGCCAATTTACAGTTATTCTAGAATTCTTCAATATAGAAGATCTTCACTGGAAGGGACAGTTATTCTTGCACTCTATCCAATATTTGGAATTTTATAAATAAAAAATGTTACTGGTTGTGATAAATATCTGTACACATGCAGTTGAAAATTATATTAATTTTCCATATGTGTATAAAAAATGGAAGTCACTAGATGTTACAATTTACAAATAGTGCCTAAAGCAAAAAATTTAATCTGTGAACTTTCTATTCAAATATAATTTGACTAAAAAAATCACATTTTAACTGATGTGGTAAAGATGTTGATTGCTGTTGCATTTTGTTCTTTTCAGTTCTTCCAATACATTTGTAACAAGATTCCCATAAAAGAATGTCTCTGTTGAACTATCTACCATGGGTCCTGTCTTACTGATTGTCTTTAATTGACTGTGCTTCATTTACATTTTTTCCTAGAATGTTTTCATCTGGTTACATTCTTACCTCTGTAATATTCTTAGTGTTAACTTGAAATAATCAAGTATGATATAGATGCTCACTTGATATATTTTCAGAATTCTATCTATGAAACAATTGATTAACTATAATATAATTCAGGAGAAAGACTGTAGTGCTACTTCTTCATCAAAATCTCCCATAGTTGAACTTGCTTCTCTAATCATTTTTCCATTTTCCTTCTTTCATTCTTAGTTATTTATGTTTCATGTTTATCATAGAACTTTTTAGAATTTGTATTTGTAAGTATTATGGTATGTTTATAAGTATGAAATATAAACTGTGGTTTCAATAGATAAATAATATCTGGAAATTGATTTAACTAAAATATTTTCTTTCAAAAGAAATAATTTTCCAAGGTTAAATGTAATTTATTTTTTTTTTTTTGTTTCTTGTACTGAAAGCACAAAGAAAACTTTAGCTTTCATTATATCCACTTTTTCTTATATGTCTCATCTCCTCTTTTAATTGATAGCATTCAATTCATTTTTAATGATTGGAATAATGATTTATACTAAAAGATGTTCCAGACAATGAATCAAAATTATAAATAATTAGTACACTTTTGAAATATTGAAAAATTCGACAATGTTACATGAAATACTTTTTTTTTTTATATTTTAATTTCTGTTAGTTGTCAGCAGCAGGTACTACATGCAGACCTATGGTACATCCTGAATGTGATATGGCTGAGGTTTGCAATGGAAGTTCACCAAGTTGTCCACAAGACATATTTGTACATAATGGACAGACTTGCAAAAATGATAAGTTTTTTTGTTATGAAGGAGACTGTCATGATCTGGATGAAAAGTGTGAAATCTGGTTTGGAAAAGGTAATTTTTTGGTTACATCTTAATAGTTGTTTTTCACAATTGCTATTAACATTACCAAGGTCATATATATTTATTACATATATGTAAAATCTTGTTAACATCTATATTAATTTTCCATCTCTATTGAAGTATAGTTGACAATAAATACTATATATCTTTAAGTATGACTTGATGTTTTGATATATGTATATGTTGTGAGGTATTTACCACAATCAAATTAATTAAAAGTCATTTCATAGTTACCATTTTCTTTCTTTTTAATTTAAAAAACTTAAGATCTATCCTTTTAGTAAATTTAAATACTGAATACAGTATTGTTTACTATAGTTACATTTCTGTATTTCAGATCTCCTAAACTTATCCCTTATGCATAACTGAAAATTTGTACCTCTTTTTAAATTTTACCATTTTTTTGTTTAAGAGATTATTTTTTATTAGAGCATTGTATTTATACATAATAGTTGGGTACATCCTAAAAAAATGTACATGCATGGAATTTGGTTTCAGTTTATGTCTCCCCATTTTTCTCCCCTATTCTCTCCTCCCATTCTTCTTTTCCTACTTCACTAATCTTCCTTTTGCTCATCTATTTATTTTTGATTGGTTCTACTTATACATAAAGGTGAAATTCCTTATGGTATATAGATATGCACATAGCATGATTAAAAAAATTCATTTCACATTTTCTTCCCTTTCCTATTCCTCCTCTCCCTCTTCATCTTCTACTGTACTGATCTTACCCATATTTTTATGATGTCTGATCTTCCCCTCCTTCATTTAATTATTTTGCTCTAGCTTCCACATATGAGAGAAAGCATTCAACCCAATTTTCTGAGACTGACCTATTTAACTTAGGATAATGTTCTCCATTCTATCCATTTACCAGCAAATGCCATAATTTCATTCTTGTTTATGACTGAGTAAAACTCCATTATGTATATGTACCACAATTTCTTAATCTATTTATTGATGCATCTGGGTTGATTTCATAATTTGGCTATTGTGAATTGTGCTGCAAAAACATTTAATTGACTGTATTGTTAATTTTAGTTCTGTTAGATAAATACCAAGGAGAGGATAGCTAGGTCATACATTGAATACATTCCTAGTTTCCTGAGGAATCGTCATACTGCTTTCTAGAGTGGTTGCACCAATTTGTAGTCCCATCAGCAATGTATGAGTGTTCCTTTTCTCTTACATCCTTGCCAGCATTTATTATTATTTATTATTCTTGATAGTTACTATTCTCACTGGAGTGAGATGAGATGAAATCCTAGTATAGTTTTGATTTGCATTCCCCTGATTGTTAGAGATGTTGAACATTTTTTTCATATACTCATTTTGACCATTTGTGTTTCTTCTTTTGAAAAATGTCCATTTAGTTCTTTTGCTTATCTATTGATTTTTTTTGATGTTTATTCAGTTCTTTATATGTTCTGGATATTAGTCCCCTGTTAGGGAAATAACTGGAAAAGATTTTATCCCATCATCTAGACTCTCTCTTCATGCTCTTAATTGTTTTCTTTGCTTTGCAGAAGCTTTTTAATTTGATAGCACCCCACATATTTATTTTTCGTCTTATTTCTTGAGCTTTAGAAATAAGGAAGTTAAGGAAGTCAGTGATAGCACCAATATAATGGAATGTTGACCCTGTTTTCTTCTAGCAGTTGTGAGGTTTCTGGTCTAATTCCTAAGTCTTTGATCCATTTTGATTTGACTTTTGTGCAGGATCAGAGACAGGGATCTAGTTTCATTAATTATACATATATCCAGTTTCCCCAGCACCATTTGTTTAAAAAGGTTGCTTTCTCTCCAACATATATTTGTGACACTTTTGTTAAGTATCAGATGACTGTCCATATGTGGGTTTGTTTCTGTGTCTTCTCTTTCATTTATTTTCATGCATATTTTATATCAATATCATGCTGCTTTTGTTACTATAGCCCTGTAGTATAATTTCAGATCAAGTATTATGATGCCTCCTGTATTGCTCAGTATTGCTTTAGCTATTCTGGGTCACTTTTTCTTCCAAATGAATTTAAGGATGTTTTTCTAATTCTGATATTTTGTCATTGATATTTTGGTGGGATTAACTCTTTTTCTTTCTTTTGGTAGTATAGTATAGTATATTTTGTCAATATTAATCTTGCATACTATCCAAGAACATGGGAGTTCTTTCCATTTTCTAAAGTCTTGTTGAATTTCTTTTTTCAGTGATCTAAAATTTTTGTTGTAGAGAACTTTTACTTTCTTGGATAGATTAATTCCCAATTTTTTTATATTTATTGTGAATGAGATGATTTTCTTGATTTATTTCTCAGCAGAATCACTGTTGGAGTATAGGAAAGCTATTGATTTATGGGTGTTGATCTTTTATGTTGCTACTTTGATGAATTTATCAGCTCTCCAAGTCTTGTGTGGAATATTTTGTGTCCTCTAGATAGAGGATCATGTCATCAGCAAACATAGATAGTTTGACAACTTCTTATTGTATTTGTATCCCTTTAATTTCCTTCCCCTCTCGGATAGCTCTGGCTAGAGTTTCAAGAACTGTATTGAATAGAAGTGGTGAGAGTGAATAGCCTTATCTTGTTCTTGATTTTAGAGGAAATGCTGTCAGTTTTTCTCCATTAATTATGATGTTGGCTTTGGGTTTGTCATAGATGGCCTTTATGTTGCTGAGGAAAATTCCTTCTATCCCTGTTATCTATAACATGTTTAACACAAATGAGTGCTGGATTTTATCAGAGGCTTTTTCTGAATCCATTGAGATGATCATGTGATTCTTGTCCTTAATTCTACATAAGTGGTGAATTGCATTTATTGATTTCCATATGTTGAATCAACTTCACATCCCTGGAATGCAATCTACTTGATCATGGAATATTATCTTCTTGATGTATTTTTGAATGTGGTTTGCTATAATTTTATTAAGAATTTTTGCATCTATGTTAATCAGAGGTATTGGTCTATAGTTTTCTTTCCTTGATGTGTATTTGTCTGGTTTTGTTATCAGGGTCATACTGACTTCATAGAATGTATTTGGGAGTGTTCCTTTTCAGTTTCATGGAATAATTTGAGAAAGACTGGAGTTTAAAGGTCTGATAGAACTCAACTGAGACTTCATCTGGTCCTGAATTTCTTTTTGATGATAGAGTTTTAATTACTGCTTCAATTTCATTACTTGATATGTTTAGGTTTTCTGTATCTTCACAGTTCAGTTTGGGCAGGTCATATCTGTCTAGAATTTGTCAATGTCTTCTAGATTTTCCAGTTTGTTGGAGTATAAATTTTCAAAATAGTTTCTCACTGTTTCACTTCTGGATTTGAGAAGTGTCTTTTCTTATGTTTAATTTGGTTTTTTATTCCTTTTCTCTCTTTATTTTGACTAGTTTGGCTAAGGATTTATCAATCTTATTTTTTTTTTGAAGAACCAACATTTAATTGCATTGATTTCACATATTTTTTCTCGATTTCATTAATTTTAGTTCTGATTTTAATTATTTCCTGTCCTCTAAAGATTTTGGAATAACTTGTGTTTCCTTTTCGAAGGCCTCAAGTTGGAGTATAAACTTATTTATTTGGGATCTATTTTTTATTGTAGGCATTCAAGTCTTTAAATTTTCCTTGTAGAATTGCCTTTATACTGTCTAAGAGATTTTGATATATCTGTTCTTGTTTGTTCCCAAGAAGTTCTTGATTTCTTCTTGGATCTATTCTTCATTTAAAAGAGTAATATTCAATTTCCATGTGTTCATGTTGTTTCTATTATTTTTCTTACTGTTGATTTCTAGTTTTATTTCTTTGTGATCTAATTGGAAAAATTGGATCATATTTATGTTTTTGTATTTGCTATGATTTACATTATGATCTAGAATATGATCTATTTTGGAAAAGGTTCCATGAGCTGCTGAGAAGAAGGTAAATTCAGCTATTTTGGGATGGAATATTCTGTGGATATCTATTAGGTCCATTTGATTTATAGTATTATTTAGGTTGAAAATATATTTATTGATTTTGTTTTTATGACATGTCTTTTGGTGATAAGGTCGTATTGGAATCATCCAATATTATTATATTGGGGACTATCTAGGATTTAATATCAGGAAGTATTTTTTTAAGTAATTAGGTGCACTGACATTTAGGGCACATATATTTATTCTTGTTATATCCTGTTGAATTGTTCTCTTTACTAGGGTATAGTGGTCTTCTTTGTTTTTTTCTGATTCATTTTTGTTTGAAATATGCTTTGCCTGGTATAATAATAGCTACTTCTGGTTTTTTGTGGACTCTGTGTACATGGAATATTTTATTTCATCCTTTTAACTACAGCCTGTGAATGTCTTTGCCTATGAAATGAGTCTCTTGAAAACAGCATATAGTTGGATATTGTTTTTTGCTTCATTCTGCTAATCTACATCTTTTAATTGAGCAGTTGAAGTCATTTACATTCAATGTTAGTAAGCATAAGTGTTTATGGTTTCTTGCCTTTTTGATTTTTTTGTGATATTTAATTCTGTCTTGATTCTCATTTAGTATATTATTCTTCTATTGATCTTCCTTAATTTCAGAGATTTGGGGTTTGTTTTTGGGTTTCTCTGAGTGCAGTTTATCTTTCTTTTTAAAATATTTGTTCTAACAACGTTTGCCATGATCTCTTGAGCTCTTGCAGCAGCAAGCTGAAGCATGGCCTCCTCAAGATGGCTCCCACCTCACCTCTCCACTTGCCAGTTTAGAATTACAAAGCACTTTTCAAATGCCAATTCACTGTGCACCCTCTGGACCAGCTAAGTTCAGGCTGCTTTCCTATCTATAGGTTTTTTTTCATAAGCAATCTGTCCATTGTGTTTCTCTCTCTGTGTTATCCCTCCCTTCTGTGGTGAACCAGTGCTGGTGCTGCTACCACTACTGACTAGGCTCCAACATACTTATTCTTTGTTCAGTGCACCCATATTTCTCAAAGATGCTGGCTGCTCAAAGACTCTGTCCAATATTGAATTTTAGTGAAATGCCTCTTCTACCTATCTTGCTCAGCAGCAGTATTCTCACTGCTTGAATTCCAAGCCACAGAACAAACTGGAAAATCTAAGTGAAGGTATTTTGAAGATGTAATTAATGTCCAAAATCAATTAACTTTATACTATATAGGTCTGAATGTATGATGTCAGCCCTCAATAGATGGAAGATGTCAAAAAGATACTCCTGCCTGTTTAGAAGAAGTAATGACTAGGATTTGAGGAGAGTCAAAAGCAATCACTGACAGCTAGCAAGAAAATAGGGGCCTTAGAACTACAACTGCAAGATTCTGAATTCTACTAACAACCAATAAGCTCATTATGGAGCTTCAAGCTCAGATGACACTCATCCCAAGCATATACCTTGATTTCAGTCCAATGAGAACATGTGTAGACCCTGTACCTTGCTGGACTTCTGACCTATAGAAACTGCCTGATAATAAATAGCTATTAGAGATGGGGATGTAGCTCAGTGGTAAATTGCTTGCCTAACACATGCAAGGCCTGAAATTCATTTCCTGCTACCACAACAAGCAACAAGTAAATGGATATTGTTTTAAGCTGCCATGTCTCTGGTATTTTTTTTTCTTAACACAGGAATAAATCCCCAACATAATAATGAAGGAAAAATAGGTAAATATATTGGTTGATATTTTGGTACCTTCAGTTTAGACTACTTGAAAATACAATGAAGTTATTTCTAATTGAAGAAATCTCATTTATTTGTTACGGACCTGACTTTTTATTACTTCTTGCTCAGAATGTAGAAGGAGTGTAGTTTTCTTATATTATCTCTCTATTGACATTTTTTTTAAAAGAACTCTTAGTAACTCTTTCTTCCCCTGTATAGTCTTTTGTGATGGAAATGGATGAATGAATCAAAAGGAGTAGTAACCATCAACATTGCCTTTCATTGTACTTCTTTCTATTTTCCTAAAACCTCACTAGGAAAACTTGTGAATTAGATAATAATGGAGAAAAACTAAAGAAAATAAATAATATATGAGGACAAGGAAGAAGATGAATAACAAATACATGTTTCAAACTAAATGTATTTCTAACTTTGATAGGTTCAAGAAATGCTCCATTTGCCTGTTATGAAGAAATACAAAGTCAAACAGATAGGTTTGGGAACTGCGGTGTAGAGAAAAACAAAAAATTTAAGTTCTGTGGATGGAGGTATGCTGTACAAATATTAATGACTTTTTGTGTTCTATAAGTTTCCCTTTTTTTGTTACAAGGTCACAAAATTTATTGGAGCAGGGCTTCTAAGTCATTCTTCTTTTTTATTATTTTTATTTAGCTTTTAATTTTTTACAGACTGCATTTTGATTCATTGTACACAAATGGGATACATCATTTTGTTTCTATGGTTGTACACAATGTAGATTCATACCATTTGTGTAATCATACATGTACATAGGGTAATGATGTCTGTCTCATTCCACCATTTTTTCATACCCCCCTCCCTCTCATTTCCTTCTATATATTCTAAAGTTCCCCATTATTCTCTCATTTCTCACCCCCTACCCCATTATATATCATTCTCCACTTACCAGGAAAAACATTTGGCCTTTGGTTTTTTGGATTTGGCTTATTTCACTTAGCATGATATTCTCCAATTCCATCCATTTATTTGCAAATGCCATAATATTATTCTTCTTTATGATTGAATAGTATTCCATTGCGTATATATACCAGAGTTTCTTTATCCATTCATCTGTTGAAGGGTATCTAGGTTGGTTCCACAACCTAGCTATTGTGAACTGAGCTGCTATAAACATTGATGTGGCTGTGTTACTGTAGTTTGCTGATTTTAGGTCCTTTGGGTATAAACCAAGGAGTGGGATAACTGGGTCAAAAGGTGGGTCCATTCCAAGTTTTCTGAGGATTCTCCACAATGCTTTCCAGAGTGGCTGTACCAATTTGCAACTCCACCAGCAATGTAAAAGTGTGCCTTTTCCCCCACATCCACGCCAACATCTATTATTGTTTGTGTTCTGGATAATAGCCATTCTAATTGGAGTAAGATGAAATCTTAGAGTTGTTTTAATTTGCATTTCTCTAATTACTAGAGATGTTGAATACTTTTTCATATGTTTATTAATCACCTGTGTGTCTTCTGTAAAGTGTCTGTCCAGTTCCTTGGTCAATTTATTGATTGGGTTCTTTGTATTTTGGGTGTAAAGTTTTTTAAGTTCTTTATAAATTTTGGAGATAAGTGCTCTATCTGACGTGCATGTGGAAAAGATTTTCTCCTACTCTGTAGGCTCTCTCTTCACATTCTTGATTGTATCCTTTGCTGAGAAAAAGCTTTTTAGTTTGAGTCCATTCCACTTATTGATTCTTGCTTTGATTTCTTGTGCTTTGGTAGTCTTGTTGAGGAAGTCTGATCCTAAGCCAACATGATGAAGATTTGGGCCTACTTTGTCTTCTATTTGGTGCAGGGTCTGTGGTCTAATTCCTATGTCTTTGATCCATTTTGAGTTGAGTTTTGTGCAGGGTGAGAGATAGCGGTTTAATTTCGTTTTACTACATATGGATTTCCAGTTTTGCCAGCACCATTTGTTGAAGAGGCTATCTTTTATCCATTTTCTGTTTTTGACTCCTTTGTCTAGTATGAGGTGACTGCATTTATGTGGTTTTGTCTCTGGGTCTTCTATTCTGTACCATTGGTCTGCCTTTCTATTTTGGTACCGATACCATTCTGTATTGTTACTATTGCTCTGTTCCTTTTTTGTTTTTATTTCTCCTTAAAATATGTTACTCATTCCAGTTTTAAAGTTATCACATGTGCATGGGAATGAATATCAACCTCCAACCTCCAGGTGTGATATGGTTCTTGTACTACAGGCTAAAATTTCATATAATTTAAAAAATTTATATGTGAATGATCACTAGGCTCCTAAATCCAATATAAAATCCAAATTCATAATACTAATTGTGCCTTTCCTCTCTAGATGCTTATAAAAATAGCATCCCCATATACTTGGTTGTTTTACAAGATGGAGTCTGTTCAGTTTTTCCTGATTCTGAAGATCTAACTCTGATATTTTGGTCATGAGTTTATTTTAACAAAATATTTATTAGGTGCATACTATGTGTCAGATACTGGACGTAGTAGTAGTAGTTAGTTAGCAAAGCATACTCATACATACATAGAATTTGTACATTAGTAAATAAACCACGGAGTTTTGTTTCCTTGATTTGCTATTATTTTTGTTTGGAAATATCTTATTCACCCATTGAAGAAACTTTCCAATTTGTAAGTTTGACTCAGATGGCACATTTCCTATGAATTTTTTCATAACTACTGAGTGAGAATGATTCTTACATTAAATTTCTATATGCATTTGTTTTATTTGTAGATGTTTTAATGGTATTTGTATCACATTTAATATCAGACTATGAGGTCCTTAAAAGTAGAGGTAACAAAATTACTCATCACTCTATCCCTTTACACAGGGATATAAAATTTGGAGTGAATTGATTGACAGTAAATACACAGTGAATTAAAGACCAGTAGGACCACTGATAGATAAGTTCAGATCAATGGATTTATACTTTTTTAACTTTTTACTTTAACTGTTAACACCAGCACATTAAATTTTCCTTAAGCACATTGCTAC
The DNA here is from genome assembly GCF_902686445.1 of Sciurus carolinensis. Taxonomy (NCBI): domain Eukaryota; kingdom Metazoa; phylum Chordata; class Mammalia; order Rodentia; family Sciuridae; genus Sciurus; species Sciurus carolinensis. Next base: position 53,782,409 of record NC_062216.1, on the reverse strand, counting down.
AGCCATTTTTTGATTAAAGAAAGTCAATTCAAAGAATTCCTAATTAATGGCTAAAGCATAATAAGCATATGATTTTACTATATTTGCAGGAATCTCATATGTGGCAGATTAATTTGTACTTATCCTTTTCGAACTCCTTACCATCGAGACAATGCTTCTGTGATTTATGCCTTTGTACGAGAGAGTGTATGCATAACTGTGGACACTGGCGATACATTAAGAGACCCATTTGTAGTCAGAAATGGTGCTCATTGTGATACTGAGAGGGTAAATGATTTAACATAATATTTAAAAAATATAGTCATATATTAATTTAATCAATGTTTTCTTGAGTCTCAAGTTTTCATTTGCTAATTAGTGCTAAGTAACCTAATTATTTGAAGAAGAAAAACAAAAAGGAGTTGTTATATATACCATCATGGTCAAGGACCAGAGATAAAAGTCAATACATTAAAGTTTTAAAAAAGTTAGATTTTTGGCTTTGGAAGAGGTTTTGTGAAGTTCTTTCTTTGTAGAGAGTTGTACTGTGGTTTAATGTTTAAAAGGTAGTAATTTTCACCTTCATTATCTCATTTTTAACCTGGAAACAAACAAATGCTACTTATTTTTTTCCTAAAATAACTTCTTTTCTTCCTTCCTTTTTTTTTTTTAAGAAAAGTATTATATTTAGGTAAAAAACCCTACAACTTAGGGAAGTTGAGGTTTCTACAAGTAATGGAGTTGGGACTATACCTTTACTCCTCCAATTATTATACTTTAAAAAATTAATTATGGATTTTTATTACATTCCATGAGAATAATATATTTTAATTAAAATATCTATTACCTTATTAAATATTTAGGGGTTTCTAATAATATTTCATATTTTATGAAAACTACACTACTACTTCATAATTATATGAAGTTTATTTTCTTTCCATGAAAAATTTTGATATATGCAATATAAGTACAGGGCATTCTTTTATTTGTGTACTCAGGAAGAGTTTTGTTAGATTTCATGGAATTTTAATGAAATGTTTTCCTTTGGTTATGATTTTTTTGTTATGACCAATTTTATTTAATCAAAATCCCCCAATTTTTTCCCTGAATCATTTTTATAACTTTTCTTAGTTGTAGATAGACTTAGTGCCTTTATTTTATTTATTTATTTTTATGTAGTGCTGAGGATCAAACCCAGTGCCTCACATGTGCTAGGCAACTGCTCTGCCAGTCCCACTCTGAATTATTTAAAAAATTGTTTATTTTAAATAATAGTTTTTATATTTTGGTGCAGGTTTAGATTCACAGCAAAATTTAGTGGAGGCAGGGAGAGTTCACATATTCTTTTTTGCACCCTTCCCTTACTATCTGTTACCACACTAGAGCAGTACATTTGTTACAATTGATTAGCCTATACTGACTCATCATTATCATCCAAAGTCATAGACTACATTGAAATTACCTGGAAAATTCCCAAATACTTGGTGATTAATCAGTGCACTTCTAAGTGTTACATAGATCAAAGAAGAATTCTCAAGAGAAATTTAAGAAATACTTAGACGTAAATGAAAATGCAACTTATCAAAATTTGAGGAATGCTGCAAAAGTAGTATTTAGGGGAAAATTTATAGCAAAATTCAGATTTTGTTGTATAATTACTAATTTTAATGTAGTGATGGCTGGGCCCCTCAGAATTGGAAACCTCTTTGTATTTTTTTTTTTTTTTTTTTAGATTTGTGTAGATCGTACATGTGTAGAATCAAGAATGATTAAGGAAAATGCAAAGACCTGTGCACAACGGTGCTCTGGACATGGAGTAAGTAATTATAAGCCCATGTTTCCTTGAATCACATCTCTCATGGAAGCTTTTCAGTGTCACTCAAAAATTCATGTTTATCAGGTTCTGACTATGTTCCAGACCCTCTTGCATCTAGATTCAAATTGGAGCTAAATTGAGTAAACTCAGCAGTTATAATTAGTGTTAAAAAACTCTTTGATTTGAATTGAATTGCTGATGACTTACCAAAGTGTATTATTATAGCTGTATGCTTTTCAAAGATGTTAAATATTTCAGTAAATACATAAATCTGTTCACAAAAGGAAGATAATTCCTGTGTCTTATGAATGTAAGTGGTCATGAGAAACTTGATTTTATCTCTTTTTAAAAATATGCTTTCTTTTTTAGAGCTTTAGTTTCATAGCAAAATCGAGTAGAAAGCACAAATTTTGCATAGGCCCTCTTGTATACAATCTATCCCAATTGCAACATCACAAACCATTGTGTAACATTTGTACAGGTGATTATGCACAAGAGGTCATAGCTTACGTTAGAGTTAACTCTGGTTGTTATGTTATTTTTGAGTTTTTGATTAATAGTTAATGACATGTATCTACTATCATGATTAGAGCATTTTTAATCCCCTAAAAATCATCTGGGTTCCATATATTCAATCTTCTCTTTCCTCTAACTCCAGGCAATCACTCATCTTTTTACTCTTTCTATTGTTTTTTTTTCCAGTGTGTCATGTTATTAGAATCATAAATGATGTAGGTTTTTCAGATTGCTTCTTTCACTTGCATGTAAGGTTTTTCAGATTGCTTCTTTCACTTGCATGTAAGGTTTCTCCAGATTTTTTTTTCTTTTCTCAAGCTCTTATTTTAGTAAATTAAAAAAATTAATTTTAAGAGTAGTTTCTAGTTCACAGCAAAATTGGATTAAGATACAGGTAGTTCTCATATACCTCTTCCCTCACACATTTATAGCTCTCTTCATTTTTAGCACCCCTCACCAGAGTGGTACAATTTTTACGATAGATGAACCTTCGTGGATTCATCATTATCACCCAAAATCCATAGTGTACATTAGAGTTCACTTTTTATTTTGTACATCTTATGAATTTTGACAAGTGAATATAATGACACTTGTATCTACCATAATATCATATAGAATATTTTTTAAAGTCCTCTGTGCTCTGCCTTTTAATCTTTCCCTCTCACCTAGCTCCTGGAACCCAGTGATTTCTTTTTTCTCCATAGCTTTTCCTTTTCCTTAATATCATATTCCTGGAGTCATACATTATGTAGACTTTTCAGATTGACTTATTTAGTAATACACATTTAAGATTCCTCTATATATTTTCATGGCTTGATAGCTCATTTCTTTTTAATGTGAATTAATGTCACATTGTTTGGATATACTGCAATTATTTATCCATTTACCTGCTGAAAAACATTCTGCTTGCTTCTAAGTTTTAGCAGTTATGAATAAAGCTGTTATAAACATTCTCCTTCAGGTTTTTGCACAGAGAACATACATTTTCAACTCCTATGTGTAAAAGATTGCAATTAGACAATCATATGGTAAGATATGCCTAATTTTGCAAGAAACTGTCCAAATATCTTCCAGCACAATTACATCATTTCACGTTGTCCCACAACCTAGCCAGTATTGATGTCAGTGTTTTATATTTGGTCATTCTAATGGTGTGTAGTGATACCCTATTACTGTTTTAATTTACATTTCACTGATGGTATGTGGTGTAGATCACCTTTTTATATAATTATTTGCCATCTGGATATCTTTTTCAGTGGTCAAGTCTTTTGCCATTTTAAAATCAGGCTATTTAGTTTTTTATTATAGAGTTTTAAGTGTCTTCTGTTTATTTTGAATACTAGTCCTGTATCCGAATATGTACTTTGTACATGGTGGTTTATCTTCTTATATTATTGACAGCATTTTTCACAGAGGAAAAAAATTAAATTTTATGAATATTAGTTCCCAGTTATTTCTTTCATGCATTCCCTAAGGTGTGGAACAAGACAAAGAAGTCCTGTTTTACTCTTCTTGTTTACTACAGTACTGAAAGTCTTACCCAGAGAAATTAGTCAGGAGAAAGAAACAAATACATAAAGCTGGGAAGGGAGAAAGTCAAATTATCCTTGTTTTCAGATGATATCATTTTCTATATAGAAAAACAGAATATTTTACCAAAAGACTACCAGAATTGATAAATGAGTTTTGTAAATTGTCAGTATACAGTATTAATATACAAAAATCAGTAGTATATTTATGCACCAATAATAAACTTGCTGAGAAATAAATTATAAAAGAAATTCCATTTACAATGGCTACAAAAAATAAAGTACCTAGGGATAAATTTAATTAAGGAAATGAAAGACCTCTATAATAAAATTTATAAAACACCGATGGAAGACATTGAAGAAGACACACACACACACACACACACACACACACACACACAAATACACACGAATGAAAAGACCTTTCATTCGAAGCAATTTATAGATGCAATCTCTGTCAAAATACCAGTAACAAATCATAAAATTCATATGGAAGCACGAAAGACCCCAAATAGCAAAAGCAATCTTGAGCAAAAGGAGCAAAGCTAAAGGGCATTCTGATACCTATATTCAAGACATATTACTGAGCTTTAGTAATCCAAAGTGGAAGGGTACCAGTATAAAAATATTCACATAGACCACTGGAACTGAACAGAATTCCCATGTACTTATAGTCAACTGTTTCTTGACAAAGGTGTCAAAAATACATTGAAGAAAAGACAACCTCTTCAATAAATGGCGGTGGGAAAATTGGATATACAAAAAGCACAAATTTCAAACTTGGCCCCTGTCTCTCAGCCCATATGAAAGTAAACTCAAAATGGATCATAGACCTAAATGTAAGACCTAAAACTATGCTATGAGAAGAAAACATAGGGTAAACATTTACTAACATCCATGTAGGTAATGATTTGTTTTATAAGATCCAAAAGTACAGGCAAGGAAAGCCAAAAACCATCAAAAGAGATTATTTAAAACTAAGCAGCATTTTCACAGCAAAGGAAATAATAAATGGAGTGAAGAAACACCTTACAGAATGGAGAAAATATTTGCTAACTACTCATCTGACCAAGGATTAATATTAATATATAGGGAACTAAAAACATTCAACTACAAAATATAAAACAATCCAACTTTTAAATGGCTGAGTGATCTTAATATGTACTTCTCAAGAGAAGGAACACAAATATCCAACTAATACATAAGAGAATGCTGAATATAATTAGTTATCTTAGAAATATCGGAACCACAATATCTCACCCCAGTCAGAATATCTGTTATTGAAAACACACACACACACACACACACACAAATATTGGCAACAATGTAGGAAAAAATGAGCTCTTATGTGTTGCTGGTAAGAATGTAAGTTAGTACAAAATTATGGAGAAGAGAATGGAGGCAAAAACAGCAACAACAAAAATAGATATATAATTTAGGATCCCACTTCTGGGTATATACCCAAAGAAAGAGAAATCAATATATTAAAGAGATACCTGCCCTCCCATGTTTTTTGCAGCACTATTCCAGAAGATAGGGAACTGAGATTGGAGTTTCTATGCTTCTACTGGAGGGTGGGGTTTGCATAAGCTGCAGTCCTCTACAGCCAAGAAAGTCTGTTGTAGCGTTAGCAGTTAACCAAGGTGGGTGTGCCTGCCAGTGTCATCTCTAAGAGTTGTAGCCAACAAAGCCTGATTCTTCTTCACGACCACTGAGTGGTATAATACAGCTCTTAATGGCAGGCTATGTTTTTAAATGTTGCAGCTGATCCAGAAGGTCACTGCTGACTTCATTCCAGGTTCTTGCTCATGAATTTGAAGAATGAAATCCACAGATGAGGAAGAGTGTGTGGGTGGAAAAGAGTCATAGCTTTCACAGGGTAAGAGGGGACCCAGTAGGGTCTGCCTCTCAAATGTGGTAATCTTAAGGGTTTATAGATCATTTGGCTCAATGCCATAGGTCCGAGCTTATGCTAATCAAGATTTGGAAAAGTACAATGCTATTGGTACAAATTTATGCTAATTAGGGTTTGGATACATACCAATGCTGTTGGTCCAGATGAATGTTAATCAGGTTTTGGAAAAGTCCCAGTGTTATTGGTTAGTCCTACAACCCCATTCAGATCTGCCCCACTTCTGTTTTCCTGGCAGGAGGTTGAGATCAGTAGATTCTGGATGCTTGGGGATTGGGGGCTGCAGTGCTGTGTGAGTGAATATCTGTGCTGAACCCAGGCCGGGCTGCCATAATGCAACAGGTTAGAATGCCATGGCTTGCTTTGTCCCTGGCTTGCCTTGTCCCTGGCTTGCCTTGTCCCTGGTTTGCCATGCCTCTGGTCTGTGCTGGCATGGTGGGCTCACTGTGACTGAGGCCCACATTCCAGATTGCCTGGGTCCACCACTCTACCTCTCTGGGGCAAGGATTTAGCTTTAGAATCAACCTAAATGCCCGTGAATAGATGAATAAAGAAAATGTGGTATATATATACACAATGGAGTATTATTTAGCCATACAAAGAATGACATTCTGTACTTTGCAGCGAAATGGATGGAACTTTAGGACATGCTGAGTGAAATAAGGTAGGCACTAAAAGACATAATTCATGTTCTCTCATGTAGATCTTTAACAAAATTGATCTGAATATAGAACACAGATTAATAGTAACTGGGAGGGATGGGGGAGGGAGGATAGAGGGAGGTTGGATAATTTGGACAAAAGCAAAGTTACATAGGATATAAATTTTGGTGTTCTGAAGCACAGTGGGGTGACTATAATTCACAATACTCTCTTATATATTTTATGAAGAACTAGAAGACAGGAACTTGAAGTCTCCAAGCATAAAGAAAAGATAAGGATATGGAAATTCTAATTGCATTTATTCAATCTGTATACACATTGTTGAAATATTACCCTGTACTCTATGAATATATACAGTTGTTACATGTGAATAGAAAGAAATTTAAAAAGAGCTTCCATTGACAAAATGTGAGGCAATTTGGGCATTGCTGCAAATAATGATTGTAAGCTCGAGGGCACAGCTAGCGGTCAAATAAAATCAGACAGAAAGTGACTGAAGCAAGCTTTATTGGAATTTGGCTCTGGGGCAAAATTCCTAGGCCCCTGGGGTACAGCTCAAGTAGGGACTCGGAGAAAATCATTGGCTGCCCAGAATCTTTACAGGCTGGAATGGGCGGGGGTCCTGCTGAGTGACAGGTGGATGTAAGGGTCAGTGGAGTTTTCCTGCTGGTTTGATTGGTTGCCGTGGCACACTGCCCTTTGCCTCAGTTGCTCCACTCTCCCTCATATAGTCGCCCAAATTCCAACCTAGCAATGATATTAATGGATTTTAGCTCATAAAGTAAAATAAATGTGATTTTATTTTGATAAATAAGTAAAAATTTAATAAGTAAAAGTTTTACATGGTATTTACAGTAAAATAATTTACTATTATTGATGACAATAACCGCATAAATGAATGGGGATATGAGTGATGATGAGTGATGAGTGATGATAAGTGATATGAGTGATGATGAAATATTGGAACAAACTGAAATTAGAGGAACATCAGTTTTGTAAAGAGTTTCAGGGGAAAAGATTCATGTTCTTAGCAATGATATTTAGATTTAGACACTCCAAATCAAGAGTTGTTTTATATTATTTTGAGAGGTAGAATAACGTAACGCTCTAGAGCAAGGCCTCTGAAACCAGGCTTTCTTGGTTTAAATCCTGGTTCCCTCGGTTAGCAGTTTGATTTTGGAAAGTTAAATATGTATGTCTCAGTTTCTCCATTTGTAAAGTGGGAATGATAATAGTTCTCTTATTCTTTTAGATCTGGAATGTGTCCCCCAAAGCTCATGTGTTAGGCAATGTAGCAATGTTCAGAGGTGAAAAGATGGGATCATGAGGGCTCTGACGTCATAAGTGCATTAATCTATATCATGGATTCATAATTGGAATGCATTTAGTGGGAGGTGGTGAAAATGATAGGCGGGGGAGCATAGTTGAAGGTAGTAGGTCCCTGGGGGCATGGCCTTGGGGACTGAATCTGTCCCTGACTTTTTTCTTTTTCCTGATTTTTTTCTTTTTCTCTCTGCTATCTCACAAGACTGATGTGAGTGTTTAATGAGTAAATCCATATAAAGTGCTCAGAATAGAGACTCACAGGTAGTAAGAACAATAAGTGTGTTTGCTGTCATAATTAAATCATCACATTTATTAGTAACAGAAAAAAATCACTTCCAAGTGTTATACCATATATAAGCATCTGGATGCCCTCTTAGATTATGAAATTCTTTTACTTAAAAATTCAAACAAGAGCTGGGGATATAGCTTAGTTGGTAGAGTGCTTGCCTCCCATGTACAAGGCCCTGGGTTCAATCCTCAGCACCACAAAAAACAAACAAACAAAAACAAAACTTAAAAATCAAACAAATGGGACTGGGGAGATAGCTCAGACAGTAGAGTGCTTGCCTTGCAAGCACAAAGCCCTGGGTTCGATCCCCAGCACCGCAAAAAAAAAAAAAAAAAAAAAAAAAAAAAAAAAAAAAAAAAAATCAAACAAATGTAGGTAAAACAAAAGCCTGTCCTGGTTAAAGGTAGTTTTATGCTTGTAAATGTTTAGTATTCTGTCTGGGGAAGAAGAGAAAAGTCCTTTATGTAAGGGCAAATACCTCAAGTTGCCAACATAAAGTCACTGAATGTGGAAATGGAAATTGAAGTGTACAAGCAGGTCTGGGAGCTGATTCTAGCTGTTTCAAGTATATCACTGGAAAGATGACATTTCAATTAGAATTGAAGTAACGTGTTTTTGAAACTGCACGCTAAATTTTCAGACAAACCTTCAAAGGTGTTATATTTTCTTAGTCACTTTATAGTTCTTTTTTGCTTTTTTCTCCTCCTCCTCTTCTTCTTCTTCCCTCCCCCCTCCTGCTCCTCCTCCTCTTTCTCCTTCTTCTTTTACTTTGGTGTGTATGTTTCAGTTTTAAGAAATCAAGCATTTATTTTGTACAATTATCTCTCTGAATAAATCACTATAGAGATAAAATTATGTTAGGTAAAGATGCAAAACTAAACATGATCTATCTCATAATTTCACTTTCAATGCAAAAATATTTTTAAAAAGTCATCCAAATTTTAAATAACGATCCTAGGTGTGCAATTCCCAAGGTGTGTGCAACTGTTCTGATGGTTATCAGCCTCCAGATTGCCAAACACGTTCCAGAAGAGCTTTTGTGACTGCAAAAAAGGGCAAGTACTTGTCTCTTTAGATAAACTATTTAAGCTATTTATTAAAATTTAAAATTCCTTATCCTCACTAAACTATAACATTAAATTTTTATCACTTGAAGCAGTACTAATAACATTTTTAAGGTAATCTGAGTTTTCTCAATGTGATCCAAATATGCCTTCTTATTCTTTCTCTTTTTTCTAATATCAAAATATAATCTAAACTGAGTATCTTTGAAATTTTTTCCTTACTGGTATCATTGTCTTTCTCCTTTAGAATATTTTTCAACTGACTTCTCCACCTGTATGATTGAGATTTCAGCTATAAACAAATAGCATTTACTGTGTCTGGTACTATTACTATGTTTATGTTATAGAAGAAATGAAATAGAAGACAAGATTTTATTCTGAATGAGTTTATAGTTTAAATGAGAACAATCTGTAAGTGACTGCTTAAGAGTTTACAGAAGGGATGCCAGCACAAATTTCAGTTTATTCACTTTGATTTTAGTGTCTGTCGTTCATGCATGCATCCACTGAGTTAGCAAATATTTATCAATTCTTAATATATGCCAGATGTTGATCTAGGCACTGGGGATGTATAGCAAGCAAAGCAAATCTTTTCTATGGTGCTGAGACACTTAAGTTTAGGACTAGATACTCAGTGCTTACAAATGTCAGAATTAGGGTTATGAATTGAAGTCTCCTAATTTTTATGCTAGCACCCTTTAGTAACAACTGCAGTGACTCCATATGTAAAAATACAGCCCTGAGATCAAAAGTCAGCAATCTACTAAATAAAAATGTGATATACACAAATACAGTGAAATCTTTTGACAATCCCATCCTTAGAAAATCTTAATGCAAATTCAGATAAACTTGTGATTATATCATCTCGTTATATATCATTGCATCATTTGCATACAATTTTTTTGTAGCTTCTGTATCATGTTGAATGCTCTGGAACCTTTTGGGAGTTTGGTTTCCACATTTAGAAAGAAAGGATACATACATATATAATGTATATATGCATATATTTGTGGTATTTATATACATCTAATATGTATATGTCTTCAAATATTATGATTCTATAATTGTTTTTCCATGCTCCTTGAGTAACAAAAACTCAGAATATTTTAATGAATTTGTTGCAAACTGAATGTAAAATTGGACAGTTTAATTTTTAATGTACATTTTTATTTTTAGGTTTAATCATGGACAAAGCTTCTGGGAATGCTATAAAGAACTGGCTTCTAACTTTCTACATTGTTTCACCTATTCTCATCATAGCAAGCATAATAGTTATGGTGTGGAATAGATTGAAAAAGTGGTTTGCCAAGGAAGAGGAATTCCTAAGTAACGAGTAAGTTGAATTTGTGTTCTGAAGTTAACCTTTATTAGCATTTGAGTCTAATAATATGTAAGGTCATATGAGCAGCAACGATTTGCATTTTACCAGGATTTTGAGTCAATATCTCATTTAATTGTGTGAAGTGTTTGTGAATTTTGCCATTTTAAAGATGCAAAGATTTGGGAGTATAGTTAAATAACTTGCCAAAGTCATTGCCTTGCTAGTTGAGAGAGGAAGAATGCCAATGTATCTTTATGTATTACTTTTCAATATTCTAGAAGTTATCCAAGATGATCCATGTTTTAGTCAGCTTTTTCGCAGCTGCTGTGACTAAAAGAACAACCAGAAGAATTTTAGGGGAGGAAAAGTTTATTTAGGGGCTCACAGTTTTAGAGTTCTCAGTCCATAGTCAGCTGGCTCTATCCTCTGGGCTCAAGGTGAAGCTGAACATCATGGTGGAAGAGTATTGTGGAGGGAACCAGCTCACCTGATGATCAGAAAGCAGAGAAAGATTCCACTGCCAATGATACCAAACATATACCCCAAAGGCATGCCCTCAGGGACACAACTCCTCCAACCCATGCCCTACCTGCCATTGGTTACCACTCAGTTAATCCCACCAGGAGATTAATTCACTGATTGGGTTAAGACTCTCATAATCAATCAATCAATGTTTTCTACAGGAGCATCAGAAGTGTTCATTAAAAATGTAGATTTCTCATGTTTCCTTCATCTATTTTTTCCCAGTGGTGATATCTTATATAAACGTATTTCATTTTCACAGCCAGAAAATTGGTATTGGTACAATATTATTAATAAAACTAAATACCTTATTTAGATTGGTTGGTATTTACATGCACTCATTTGTGTCTGTATAGTTATGAAATTTTATCCTATGATTTGCTCACCAACACCACAATTAACTCCATTCCTTTTTGGAATTCTTCTTTTTAAATTCTTGGTTCAGTTTTCTTTTTTTCCTCCTGATTTTATTGAGATATGATTGGTAATAAAATTGTATTTAAGGGAATGACATTGTGATTGCATGTATATTTGTATTGTAAAATTATTACCACAATCAAGATAATTACATATCCAACACCTCATGTACTTACCCCTTTTTCTATGTTTGTGGGGAGAACACTCTAAGTAAGTTTCAAGTATACATACACTATGATTGTTTTTAAAAATTTAAAATAGCCACATAACATGATCATAAAGATAAGAAACACCAAAAGAAAGAACAAAAACAAATAAAGTACTTGCATTCCATTCCTCCACACATTTTGAATTTTTGATGTCCCAGTTTACATCTTTAGATTTTGCCTATCTCTTAAAATATTAATATAGTTAACATTTTAAAAATTTTTCTTAGTTTTCATATCAAAAGTACAACTAGTTTATTTCTCACATTTAAAATTTTATAACATTCTGAATTTGTCTGTGTTGTTTCTCTTACCACTGCATTTTATATATGTATCTGTAATGGTTAACTTAATTGTCAACTTGATTGGATTAAGAGATGCAGATGATTAAGAGACTTATGGGTATGTCACTGAGGGTGTGTCTGGGAATAATTGGAATGTGAGATAGTGAACTGAAGTGGAGACTCTCCCTAAGTGTGGGCAGCACCACCCAATACGATGGTGACTTGGATGGAATAAAAGGTGGAAGAACAAAGAAGCAGATGCAGATGCAAGCTCAACTCTTCTTGAACGGGTTCTTGATTGCTGCTTCAGTTGTCTGAGGATATTGGACTCTCACTTCTTCACTCTTCCAAAGCAGACTCTGCCAGTGATTCTCCAGGAGCAATGGTCTTAGACTAGCACTGTTGATCCTTCTTATTCTGGGGCTTCTGTCTCTTGGACTGTGCTGCTACTGGTTCTTCCAGCTCTCTAGCCTGCAGACAGCCATTGTGGACTATCCAGCTTCTGGAGGAGTAAGCCAATCTAATAAATCCCCTTTTATAATCATACTTCCTTTTGATTCTCTTACTCTAGAGAACCCTGAATAATACAGTATTCTTCTTACTCATTTACATCTTTTTCTTTAAGTTTGAAGAACTTCTCTTAGCATCTTTTTTTTCTTTCTTATTAGTTATAATTAGTTATACATGATAGCAGAATGCATTTTAATTCATTATATGCAAAAGGAGCACAACTTTTCATTTCTCTGGTTGTATACTATCGCGCTCCCCGACCCGCAGGAATGACGCGATAAATGCTGGCAGTAAGAGCTCGTTTATTCAGTGTCTCTCTTTTTTGTAGCACTATGGAGAATCTCTCTCTAACAGGGAAGTTACAGTCCCTATGTAGAGGTAAGCAACCAATCACATTACAGAGCGCAAAGGGAGAGTGTAAACAAAACAATACAGTGAATCTAGGCAGGCAGTGTACACACGCCGATCATATATAGTGGCCCAATGAGGGTAACTTCCTTGTTTAGCGTCACTTGTTAGTCTCAAAGTAGAACCGCACTGGCCAGATGCCAGGCGCCATCTTGGGACCATGTGCTCGCCCAGGGCCAGGGGTCCCGGGAACCCTGACAGCTCCCCCTTATTTATTTTATAAAAATTGGCAAGGGACCGTGCCTGTCTTAGGTTGAGGGGTCAGCTTGTATCCTTACCCGTCATCAAAGTCTGTAGAGCATGCTACAGCTTCTGTCTTAGGTTGGTATACAGCCACCTCCTACATTACCCGTCTTTGACTACCGGTCCAGCATACTCAGCCATACTTGAGGGGAAGTGCCGGCCTCTAGGGCTGCCACGGCTTGATGTATGATGACTCTCTCTCTCTTTTGAGAGGCTCGAAGTTGACGCAACAAGTGAAAGAGATACAAAATACCCAGTCCTAATAATAGGCCAAAAGCGCCCACTCCTGCCCAGCTTTTAAACAAACCTAATACATTAGTTAACCTAGAGAACATTTTGGATACAGAAGCAACATTAACTCTAGTGGCATTGACTTTAAGTATCTCAGATCGCAGCTGAGAAGTTAGAGTTGAAAATGTAAGCGACCAATTGGTTGTAAGATAACTAGAAATGGTTTTGGACAAGTTAGCCACAGTACTAAAATTGTCTTAGGCAACAGGCATAACACATAGACCTCTAAAAGGGTAGATGCATCCCAGTCCCAAAAGTTCCTGAAGAACATCCACTTGTTCCTGTAATAAGTCTACTCTTTGGTTCACCAGGAGAATTCCAGCCTTTAAATGACCATTTAGAGTCTCTTGAGTTTGCAGGGCAGTGGCTGTATTTTCAGCTAGGTTATTGAGTTCTTTTGCTGTGGGTATTGATGTAGCTAATGAAACCGCTGCTGCAGTCGCGGCTGTTGCAGAGAGTGCCACTGCAGTGATTATTGCTGTGGTGATGCCAAAATCTCTTTTGTTTTGGATAGTAGAACTGGTAGTTCTGTATCTGTAACAGAGACTGGGACTGGTAGGAAGGTAGGAATACGCATTAAGACTGCTTGTGAGAACCTAGAAGCATTCCAACATTGAGAGAGAAGTTTGGAGAATAGCAGCTTGATAAATACCCTGCTTTAAAACTTGTATACTTGGAAAATATGAATACATTTAATATACAAGGAGTGACCATTTCACAATTACCTTGACACTTTAATCTTACTAAATTTAGTTTTTAAAGAAAAATTTAGACTCTTTAACATAGTACAATACTCTTAACAGTTGTTTAACCATAATTGTATAAACCCCAATTTTTAAGACTAATTGTTTTAAAGAATAAAACTTAATAGACACAAAGTTAAGAGTAAATTAGTGTTTCTAAGAAATCCTTGTTATTTTACCATGTCATTTTACCATATAGATTAAACTTTGGCTTATATCAGAACATTAGTATTTCACCTTAGGAAAAACCTTAAATAGCTTTAGCTGTTTCACATACATACAACCAACTTAGTTACACACAGACTTGTTGAAACTTGCCCTTTACTTACACACAGACTTTTTTAGCACTTACTTAGACCCTCATGTATTTCATTATATAACACTTTCTTATCCAGAAAGATTTTCTTCTTCACTAAATATAGTTGTATTTTTAGAACCTTTTATTTTTTCTTTTTTATGTGTTGACCCCCTTTTGTTCACATTCTGAAACAACTCTTATGAAATTTCTGAATTTAGATAAATTACACCATTTTAACAAGATAAAATACTTTGTTGTTTATAGTACTCTAACTGAAACACAGTTGAAACCTTTAGAACCCTTTGTATATAGAATTGTACCTGTTAAGACATAACTCTTAGTAACCTTGTTTTTAGTCAAGATATTAGACAAGTGTCCTGAATAGTATTTGCTGTCTCTTTCCTGTTGAAGAAAAGTCCTAGAAACAATTGATATTAGACATTGTTTAACATCAACATTCCATTAGTTTGACCACCTAGAGACTTGCAAGTTATTTTTAAAGACATTTCACATTTATTAGTTTACTCAATTTAAATTGAACCTTTTTAAATTACGTGAATAAAAGTATTTGGATCCATTTTTAAATTTTAATTTTAGGAGCGCTCAGTTTTGATACAGACAAAACATGACATTAGACAGCAAGACATACACATAACACAAAATCAAAGGCCTTGTAAATTTATAGGTGAATCTCCATTGCAATGTAACAGATGTTCAAAAACTCTAGTTGAATAAAAAATAGAACTGATCAAAAAGAAAAAAAAATCATTAACCTAGGTATGCAGGATCAAAATTATGAGCTCAAAAATACAGCATTAAAGAAAAACAAAACAAAACAAGAATCCTGGAAAATGAGTTAGTTCTGTGTAGCAGCCCAGAAGTTTAAAATGGACACCTTTTTTTTTTTTTTTTTTATCTTCAGGTTACCCCCCTTTCCCACTGAGACTGCTGCAGCCTACATTCCAATGCAGGCCTCAGCAAGGCCAGGCAGGGGGGAGGGAGGATCACCCAGGACTTTTTAACCCTTTTTCTTCCTGGTTGAGAAATCAGGTTAGGTTTGAATGCAGAAAATCACAAAACATTATTTCTTACTACTTTTGAGGAATGGAGCTGCTGAGATCTCTGCCTAGGGGGATTGGACTCGGGGGAGGACTGCTTCAAGGACACGGGTGTTCCTTCCCAGGTGGCCATGGGGCTGCGTGGAAGGGATCAGGAGGGGGGCCTTTTTCTGTCTCTTGTGATAGTTTCTCTTGATCCAACAATCCCTCATCTAAAAACCAAGGGGCTTTGTCTTCTACAGTTTTTAAAAACTTCCTAGCTGAGGAAACCTTTAAAGGTGTTCCATTAGCCTTTAATAAAGCCTTTAATAGGCCTTCCATGTGAACTCTAGACACCTCAGAACCCATGATTAATTTACTGCGATCACTTTTTGCATACCAGTTTCAGTTCACTGGACTGCCTTCCGCTTGGTCCGGGTTGATTGATGGCCGCCTTTCACGCGCCACTTTCAGTTTAATGTCTCCAATGTGGACCGCTTTTCGCTTAGTCCAGGGTGTAGCCGCCTTTCGCGTGCTACTTTCACTTTAATACTTTTAATGTGGACCACTTTCCGCTTAGTCCATTACTCCTTTTATCACGTTAATTTTTACCTGTGTTACTTACCCGCTCTTTGTCGGGGTTCTCGGGTTTTGGCACCACTTATCGCGCTCCCCGACCCGCAGGAATGACGCGATAAATGCTGGCAGTAAGAGCTCGTTTATTCAGTGTCTCTCTTTTTTGTAGCACTATGGAGAATCTCTCTCTAACAGGGAAGTTACAGCCCCTATGTAGAGGTAAGCAACCAATCACATTACAGAGCGCAAAGGGAGAGCGTAAACAAAACATTACAGTGAATCTAGGCAGGCAGTGTACACATGCCGATCATATATAGTGGCCCAATGAGGGTAACTTCCTTGTTTAGCGTCACTTGTTAGTCTCAAAGTAGAACCGCACTGGCCAGATGCCAGGCACCATCTTGGGACCATGTGCTCACCCAGGGCCAGGGGGTCCCGGGAACCCCGACAGTACACAATGCAGAGTCACACAGTTTGTGTAATCATACATGAATATAGGGTATTAAGGTACATCTCATTCCACCATCTTTCCCATTCCTGTAACCTCTTCCTCTTCCCCCATCCCCCTCTGCCCAATCTAAAGTTCCTCCATTCTTCCCTTGCCCCCTCATATCCCATTATGAATCAGCATACCCACATATCAGAGAAAAAATCTGGCCTTTGGTTTTTGTCTTCTGTTATCCATGTATCATTCAATAGCATATTAGTCTCCAGGTGTTGGAGTAGCTTCTATTATTTATTTTGTCATTGATTTCTAATTTCATTCCATTATGATCTGATAGAATGCAGGGTAGTATCTCTGTTTTTTTGTACTTGCTAAGAGTTTCTTTGTGGCATAACATATAGTCTATTTTAGAGAAGAATTCATGTGCTACTGAGAAAAAAGCGTATTCACTTATTAATGGATGGAATAGTCTATATATGTCTATTAAGTGTAAATTATTGATTATATTATTGAGTTCTATAGTTTCTTTGTTTAGTTTTTGTTTGGAAGATCTCTACAGTGGTGAGAGAGGTGTGTTAAAGTCACCTAGTATTATTTTGTTGTGGTCTATTTGGTACCTGAAATTGAGAAGGGTTTGTTTGACAAACATAGATGCTCCACTGTTTGGGCTGTAAATGTTTATGATTGTGATGTTTTGTTGATTTGTGATTCCCTTAAGCAGTATGAAATGTCCTTCCTTATTCCTTCAAACTTTGTCTTGAAGTACACTTTATCTGTTATGAGGATGGAAACCCCTGTTTTTTTTATATAGTCCATGAAAGTGGTATGTTTTTTCCCATCCTTTCACCTTCAGTTTTTGAATATCTTTTCTTATGAGATGAGTCTCTTGAAGGCAGCATATCGTTTGGGTCTTTTTAAAAAATCCAATCTTCCAGTCTGTGTCTTTTGATTAATAAGTTTAGACCATTAACATTGAGAGTTATTATTGAGATATGATTTGTATTCCCAGTCATTTTGGTTGATTTTTGGTTTTTAACTTGACTTGGTTTCTCCATTGATTGGCTTTTCCCTTAATGTAATTTCTTCCTTTGCTGACTTCATTGTTGTTTTTCCTTTCCTCCTCATGGAATATTTTACTGAGAATGTTCTGTAATACAGGCTTTCTGTTTGTAAATTCTTTTAACTTTTGTTTATCATGAAGGCTTTTATTTCATCTCCAAATCTGAAGCTTAATTTTGCTGGATATAAGATTCTTGGTTGGCATCCATTTTCTTTCCGAGCTTGGTATATGTCATTCCAGGACCTCCTAACTTTGAGAGTCTGGGTTGAGAAATCAACTGAGATCTGAATTGGTCTCTCCTTACATGTAATCTGATACTTTTCTCTTGCCGTCTTAATGTGCCTTGGTGTGGGTCTGTTGTAATTTTGCACATTTGGTGTCCTATAAGCCTCTTGTATTTGATTTTCCATTTCATTCTTCAGGTATTGGGATAGTTTTTGATATTATTTTATTGAGAAAATTTTTCATTCCTTTGGTTTGTGTCTCTGGGTCTTCCTCCATCCCAATAATTCTTAAATTTGGTCTTTTCATGCTATCCCATAATTCTTGAAGTTTCTGCTCATGATTTCTTACCATCTTCACTGTGTTGTCAACTTTATTTTCAAGATTATATGTTTTGTCTTCATTGCCTGAGGTTCTGTCTTCCAAGTGATCTAGTCTCTTGGTGATACTTTCTATTGAGTTTTTAATTTGGTTTTCTGTTTTTATTTATTTATTTTTTTTCAGAATCTCTCTTTCTATTGAAGTGATCTTTTGTTGCCTGTGTTTGCTCTCTTACATCATCCTTTACTTTGCAGATCATTTTAATTATGTTCATTCTGAATTTCTTTGACATTCTACTGTGCTATCAATGGATTCTAATATTATGGCGTCTTGATTTGTTTAGGGGCACTTTCTTCCCTTGTTTTTTCATGTTGTTTGTATATTTTTCCTTCTAGCAGTGTAGATTTGAGTTATTACAGTTTCTACCCTATAGACTTATAGTGTCCTTGCAGGTTTCCAATACCTCACATTTAAAGGGTGGATCAGTATTAACTGCACCCACTGGAAACCATCTGCAGTCTTAAACCAAATAACCACTATTAAGATGTTTACAGTTTTATCACAATAAACAGAAATGATGTGTTCAGTTATTATCTACAATATAAACAGTAGGTTTGCAATAGTCTCTATGGTTTTTAATGGTGGACAAAGAAAGAAGTGGAAGTCTAAGATATGATGTTTATGAGGTAGGAGGTATTATAGGAAGAGTGAACGAGGAATCAATAGAAGTTGGCATTTAGCAGGAGAGAAGAGAGTAAGGGAGTCTCAGATGTAACCAAGCCTGCAGGGACCTTGGTGATGGACCTCCAGGAACTGGCTGCTGTCTCTCTGGTTGCAGCCATGTCCCCAGCTGGTGGTGGTGGTGGTACTTTGATGTTGGGCTTCTGGGCCCTGGCCAATGTCCCATGATGGAAGCTGCCCCAACTAAAAAGGTGGTGGGAGTGGTAGCGGAGGTAACCTAAGATGGCGGTGGAGGTGTCCCAGTCTGGAGGTGACTGTTTTCAGAGATGCGGCTGTTAGGGTGGTCCATGTGGTGGTGTTAGACATCCTGTTTGAATATGTGTCACTGTGGCAGATGTTTTTATGACGGGCAGTTGCCTCCAGGCCCTGTCCTTTGTCCTAGGGTGGGAGGCTATCACATGTTGGGTGGCTATGGCAGCG
Organism: Sciurus carolinensis; assembly: GCF_902686445.1. Classification (NCBI taxonomy): domain Eukaryota; kingdom Metazoa; phylum Chordata; class Mammalia; order Rodentia; family Sciuridae; genus Sciurus; species Sciurus carolinensis. Next base: position 53,763,251 of record NC_062216.1, on the reverse strand, counting down.
ACTGCAGTGTTTCAAGGCGGAGGCAGGCCTGGGGGGCCACATGTTGGTGGATGGGGAGTGTGGGTGGTCCTTGCTCTGTGTGGTGGTCGGGAGGTAGGTCCTTGCTCTGCTGTAGCATTTCTTTATGGATAGATTTGATGGAGATAAATTTTCAAAGGTTTGTTTGGGAATGTCTTTACCTCCCCTTCATTTCTAAAGGGTAGCTTTGATAGGTTCAGTTTTAACCCTCTGGTTCTGTGAAATCTCATTCCATTTTCTACTGGCTTGTGTAGTTTCTGCTAAGTCTGCTACCAGGTGAGTTGGAATACCCTTATGTGTTGTGTCCTTTCTCTTGCTGCCTTTGGAATCTTTCATCCATCTTTAACCATTGGAAGCTTGATCATAGTGTGCTGTGGGGTAGGTTTGGTTGGATTAAATCAAACTGGTGACCTTTGACCTTCCTGTATCTTGATATATATTATCTTCTATGTTTGAGTTTTCTCTTATTATTTCTTCAAGTACCTCTGGGATGCCAAATATTTAAACATTTGTTCTTAATGCTGTCCCAAAGTCCCTGTAACTAACTTTATTCTTCTTTCTTTCTTATTTTTTCTCTTCCAACTATATATTTTCAAAAGGACTGTTTTTGAGCTCTCTAATTCTTCTATTTATTCTACTCTGATATCAATGCTTCTATCATATTTTAAATTTTGCTTAGTTTATGTTTTGAGCTCAGGACTTTCTGTTTGATTTTTAAAATTGCTTCTGTCTTTTGTCAGTTTCTCTGTTAGAGTATTGGATTGTCTCCCTGTGTTATATTTAAACTTGCTGAGTTTCCTTAAAATAACCCTTTTTTGTTGGTGTGCATTGTCATTTGTACATTAAATCTTTAGATATTTATGCCAGTTTTTTGTAATGTGGCTTTGTATCTCAGTTCCCCCAAATTCTAAGCAGGTGACTTATTTTGAGTCTGCAGATGGTTCTACTATTTCAGCACTAGATGGCACCATGAATCCAAATTTGCTGTGATTCCGCTATTGTTGCTGTTTCATCGCTAGAGGGTTCCCCAAGTTCAGGTGTGTCCCAAATGCACAGTTGATGTGTTTAGTACATCTGGATGAATAACTAAAAAGGGCAGCTCAGTAAATTTGAGTGTCTGTATCTCTTTGAGGCCATCATTTTCTTTGAATGTATGTACAGAGTGGGATTACTGGAAGACATAGTATTTCTACTTTTCATCTTCTGATGAACCTATGGTTTTCCATAGCAGTGGCACCAATTTACATGCATTCTCATCAATAGCCCACAAGTGTCCCATTTTCTCTGTTCTTGCCGATAAGTGTTCTCTCTCTCTCTCTCTCTCTCTTTTTTTTCTCTCTCTTCTCTCTGATAATAGTCATCCTAAAAGATGTGAGGTGGTATCTCATCAAGCTTTCATTTTCATTTCCAAAATTTTTACTGTTACCTTTTCGTACCTGTTGCCTTTATATATCTTCTTTAGGGAAGAGTCTATTCAAATACTTTGCCAAGTTTTTAATTAGGTTACTTATTTATTTTTGCTGTTACTACTGAGTTGCATGAGTTCCTTATATATTTTGAAATCAACCCCTCTTCCAGTATTTGAACCCTTTCCATATGTTGCATTTTCATTTGTTGATTGTTGTTTTCTGTGTAGAATTTTTTAAGTTCTACTTTATTTTTACCTTATTGCCAGGCTTTTGGTGTTGTATCCAAAAAAATATTGTGAAATCAAATATCTAAGGGCTTTTCCTCTATGTTTTCTTCTAGGAGTCTTATGGTTTTAGTTCTTATGGTTAAATCTTCAATTCATTTTGAATTGATTTTTGTGTATGATGTAAGAAAAGGGTTCAGTTTTATTCTTTTGTCTGTGGTTACCTAGATTTTTAACACTACTTATTGAAGGGAACTGTTATATTTCCCACTGTGTATCTTGGCTCCATTGTCTAAGATTAGTTGACTGTGCATCTGTCAGTTTATTTCTGTACTCTCTATTTTGTTCCACGGATCTGTACATCTATTTTTATAATACATTCTACTAAAACTTGAATCAGGAAGAGTTCTCCTAACTTCAGATTACATTAGTAATTCAGTCCTTGTGGTTCCATATGAATTTTAGAATTGTTGTTTCTAATTCTGTGAAAAATGTTACTAGGATTTTGATTGGGATTGCACAGAATATACAGGTAGCTTTTGGTACTGTGGTCATTTTAACAATATTGATTCTTCTACTCCATGAATACTCGATTTATTTGTCTTCAATTTCTTTCACCAATCATTTATAATTTTTCAATGTAAAGTATTTTATTTTTATTCATGTTTTAAATGGGATTGTTTTCTTAACTTTCTTTTTTAGAGTTCATTATATATAGAAATAAAATAGTTTTTGTATGTTGATTTTTGTATCCATCTTTAATTTTATTATTTCTAACAGTTTTGGGGTGGAGTTTTAGGAATATTTATACATAAAATCATTTGCAAACAGATTATTTTCCTCCTTTCTTTGCAATTTACATGCTCTTTTTTTTTTTTTTTTTTTTTTTGCCAATTCTTTTGGGTAGTCTTTGTGGTACTATTGTGAATAGCAGTGAAGAGAGTAATCATTCTTGTTTGGTTCTTGATCATAGAGAAAAAGATGAATGCTTTGCAGTAAGTATGATATAATTGTGGGCTTCTAATATATGCCCATTTTGATGTCAAGAAATATTGATAGAACTTTATTTTATTCATTTATTTATATGCAGTGCTGAGAATTGAACCCAGTGCCTCACACATGCTAGGCAAGGCTCTACCACTGAGCCACAACTCCAATCACTTTCCATCCCCTTTCTACTCTACTATTCTTTCCCTGTGCTCTTCAGCTTTCCTGGACTTCCTACGCTCAGCATTCTGTCACTTTAACTTACCGAGACTGGTGGGAACTTGCCTGGGAACATCCCTTGAACTACACTATGACATGGAAACTGCCCAGGCAGTAAACAGGTCAATCATATGGCTCACTTTCTTTTCTTCTCTCAAAGTTCACCATATTGCATTGTATAATATCTAATGTCTGAAAATCATCATTTCATGTTTTGTCTGGATTTTCAGTTGTTTCAGGCAGGAGGGTAAATACTGTCTTTTTCTTCATCTTGGACATAGATAGAAATATGCCTTTGTGATTTGTAAGTACAATTTCACATGTTATTTAAAATCTCTGCATCTCACAATGATTTTCTTGGATGAGTTTTTATTTTTCTAAATTTTCTATCTCTACATTGTGCTATAGATTCTATTCCTACAAATACCTCTACGGAGATTATAAATGTTCTTAAATGAAATTAAAAAAAAACATTTGTAACTACTGGTATATGAATTTATTGTTTTTCTCTGGTGTTATCATTAACTCTTGGTGCTACATCATAGACTCTGTTGCAGAAAAATATATGTAGGTTGTTTTGTTTTTGCTTTTCTTAAAGCAAAAATATTTGAAATAATTGCTATGCTCGGGGTTTAAGAATTTGTAAGATTTTCATCTGGGGACCTGAAATTGTACTTTTTGGAGACTTGAGATTCCCATTTTTCACTGTGGTATATATACACAATGTAGTATTACTCAGCCATAAAGAAAAATGACTTTTTGACATTTGCTAGCAAATGGAAGGAGCCAGAGACTATCATACTATGTGAAGTAAGCCAGTCCCAAAATACCAGAGGTCATATGTTTTCTTTGACAGGTGAAAGCTAATTCACAATAAGGGGGTAGTGAGGGGAAGAAGAGAAGTACAGCAGATTAGACAATGGAGACTAAAGGGAAGAGAGCGGGGATAAGCAAAGGAAAGGCAGTGGAATGAATCTGACATAGTTTTCCCATGTACATATGTGAAAACAACACAGTGAATCCCACTGCCATGTACCCATGAGAATGGAACTCTAACTAGAATAAGATATATTCCAAGCTTGAATAATGATATCAGAATGAATTCTGCTGTCATCTATAACTAAAAAAGAACCATAAAAAAAGAGAAAATTTGAAAAAAAAAAGAAAAAGATTCTCATTTCTCTTATTGTTGCATTTTCCCATTTATGTATGCTCATTTTCCTGCTGCATTCCCAAGACCACTGGTCAGAATTTTTATTATTTCTGTTTCATGGGGTGATATGGACTTGCCTGGCTGTCAGTTGAAATTAAAGTGTTTAATAACAGTGTCTCCACATTACAAAGGCCTTGGACTTCAACTTCGCGGGTTTATCAAATCTCTAGTCCCAATATTTATAACGGGGTTAGATATTTCTGTAGTCATTCAACCTTAGCTACTATTTAGCTCTGAGCTCTGTTTTATCATTTTTATTGACACCAGAAGTCTTTCTCTGTTGTTAACCTCAGTTATGTATTAAATCTGTGTGTATGTGTATGTGCTTCCTCAGCACTTCTGTGTGTGAGGAATGGAAAGGGAAATGGCTTTGCCAGCTCACTCTACCAGATTGTCTAGAAGTCAGTATAGGTTTTAATTTATAAAATGTCATCAATTTTTAAAATATGAATAAAATGTTAAAAGCTGGGAGGTTAAAGTCAGAATGAGACATTCAGGATTGAATGTACAGTCTATATTTAGAAATGAGAAGGAAAATGACCAGGGGTGTGCTGCATTAAATTTCCTGCTCTGATGGAAACAAAACAAAACAAAATATGAGGAAAAAGCAAGTCTTTGGTTTCTTGGTGCTTTTCTCACTGAAAGACTTGAAATTGGCACTCTTTGTGGATGAGGTATATGCACAAATAAAAATGTTATTTGCATCTTTTTTTCAGCGTTCTTTGGAATGTCATTTATCGGCAACTAGTCTTGTAAAAGAGATAATACTGATTATAAAAGATTCCGACTTTTATTCACAAAGTGAGTGCGCTTTCTTAGTACTAATTAAGACATTATTTCCGATTTTTTTTTTTAGATTCAAATCAGGAGGAAGCACTCATTCATACCTCAGTAGGTAAGTGAGTTAAAAGATACATGTTGAAAGTCAAGAATGAATTGATAATTTAAAGATCCTAAATATTTTTGAAACTCACTGGTAAAGTAAGGCATTGAAAAACTGGACTACTAATATGTAGTAAATTAGTTTCTAATATAAATTAGTCCTTTATTTAATAAATGTTCATTAAAAGTCTATTCTGGAAAAAACAAGGAATAAAATGATTAAAAAAGAGATGTGATATGTGCAATGACTAAATAAAAATAATACATAGTGTCCAGAAGTTAAATATAATCCTTAGGTAAATAAACTAATGACTAAAATTCAATAGACCATGAGAGAGCTCATGAATCTTGATGTATAAATTTCTATGGCTAATTATATTGACTAAGCTTTTCTATTCTTTATATCATCGACAAATAGCATTTTATATGCCTATTAATATTTCTTAACCAAACTTTTATTTCTCACTGTTCCATGACAGTATTCTCTTTCAATGTGAAGACCCTTGCATTTCTTCAATTTTTGAAAAAGTCTTAGATTTTATCTCTTCAAAGGTTAACTCTCCTCTGTTCTAAATCTCTTGTCAGAATTCCTTTTTTTAAACTGTTTTTTTCTTTCTTTCTTTCTTTTATTTTGTTGTTGGGAGATTTCCCTAAGTAATTTAATAATCAGGTTTCTTTTCTTCTCTGTTATTTCTTGTTTAATGGATTTTGGTTCCTTTTAAAATCTATATGGATCTCCCAAATGGGAAGCATTAGTTTCTGGTATCTAAACATGGCAAAGGCTCTGAATGTTCCTTCTCCATCCAGATGTCCAAAGCAATTTCCCTGATGCATCTCAATGTTTAGTGGTAACAGTTTTTACTATCTCAATTTCATTAATGGTATGACCTTCCATGGCTCCCAGGGTTAGAGAAGGAGGTCAGCTCCAGCCTTCCAGTTGGCCTCAACTTCTGATAAGTTGACATGGTTCACATAAGCTTTTAAGTACTTCTCATAAGTGGTTTACATATGCTGTGTAAGCAAAAATAACTAAGATCTGGGCACCATTATGAATGCACTAATAACCGGGACAGAAGCAGACCTCAAACAAATCATCAGGCTTTCGTTTATTCTGCAGTGAAGTCAATCAACCAGGCACTGGAGCTGCTCATTTTCTGAGTAGGAAAATGGCCACCAGTTAGAGAGAGGCTTTGGGTTTTATAGTATACAATGAAGGTGACTTAATTATTGGAGACTGAAGCAGGACATGTTGGTTTGGACAGTCAGGAAAGAAATTGTAAAAAGTATGAAACTCCTTGTCACTGGGAAAAGTTCAGAACTCAGTGTCCACTGTTTATCCTTTTTCTTCTGGATTCACTGTTTCCCAGAGCTTCACTATTTGCTCTTCTCCTTCCAGGACTCATCGGCATTGGGAAAGGGTAAAAGTCCAGGGCCCAGCATTTCAGTATCCACCTTCTCCCTTCAGGAACCATTGTGGTTGGGAAGGGATCAATATTTGCTTTTGGTGGAGATGCTGGGAATGAACCCAGGAAGGGATGAAAGTTTGCTGGGAATGAACCCAGGAAGGGATGAAAGTTTGCTCTTTTCCCCTCTGAGCCAGTTGTTACTGGGAAAGAATTTACTGGGAGAGGATTAATGATTGCCCTCCTCTCGCCTCTTTCTCTGGGTCAGTTTTGTGGGATTGTCATTTCTCTGTTCTGGGGGCTGTCCTTTTCTATATCCTTCACTCTGAAGTCATTCAGTTTTAGTGCCTTTTTACTTTACACTCTCAGTATCCTCTTAGTTAAAAAAAAAAAAATGACTATCATTAGAGATGTCCCTTTCTTCTTTAAAATATTAGTTAGTACTTTGTGATTTAAAAAAAATATTTTTAGCATTTCTCTATTTGTAGGATAGGAGGGGAATTTGTCAGCCCTGTCTGCTTGATTGTCAAGAAGTCAATATAGGTTTTAAATCATAATCTATAGTAATTTATTTATCAATGGATAAGATATTATGTTAGAACCCGAAGGCCATAGCCAGATGTTCAAAATCAAGCATATATTCTGTGCTGGAAGTGACAGGAGAAAACCAAATTATTGTTTTCTTGCTCTTCTCTCTAGTTGGGGATTTGAATTTATATTTTTTAAGAACATGGTATATTGGTAAATAAGAATTTTACTTATTTGCATATCCTAATTTAATAATCCTTTAAAGTCATTCATTCATGGTGTTTAGTTAATGCCCAGGTTATAAAATGATCTGACACTCATTCATTATGGAGGCATTTTTAAAAGTATTAATTTGGAAGCATTATTTTCTTTCTCATTTAGATCCAGAACAGAAACCAGCAGCCAAATGGATACTAGCAAGTAAGTAAATTAAGAGGTATCTCTTACAATAAGTACATGTTAAAAATCAAGATGAACAGATTGATAATCAACAATTAATTCAGAGGTAACCACAATTAATTGAAGAAGCAAAATTGGTTAAGTACCGCACCCAAAAGCAACCTATTAGTATTCACCGATCCAGTTACTAGAAAGTGTTTGTCTAAATTAATCAATCTCTTCTTTCTTTTGGTTTAATGTGTGTTGAAAATTTATTCTTTGGAACTAGAAGAATGAATATTTGGTGAAATTTAAGGAGCTAACACATAATAAACAGAATTTAAAAGTTTGTTATCCTGGAGTACACAAAGGGGAAGATTGCTTCTTTATTTGGAGACCCTACAACTAGAAACTCCACAGATATGGTAATGAATCACTGGGGTGAATTCCTGTCCAGGTCATTTGCAAAGAATTTGCTGGAGAAAAAACATCCTAAAGTAACAAGACAACTATTACAAAGTAGTTTTAATTAGACTCCCTACCATTCCCTGAAAGGTAGGTGTTTCTGTATAATAATGCAATAAGTGTTTGGCTTATGGTGGGTTTTAGGTCCTTCTGCAGGGTATAAGATGTTTTGGAGTTTTACTCCTCTTCTCTGACTTATTGTCTTTGTTTTCATGTGCAGGGGGATGGTGTTATTCTTTCTAGTTCCTCCAAGTCTACTACTATTCCAAAACACATCCAAGTCCACAGGGTCAACTTTCTAGTATACACAGGAAGATTGTAAGATTCTGTTAATTCCAGAAGAAGTTTCCCTCTTCAATAAGAATGACTGCATTTCTTATTCTTAATCTCTTGTTATTATGATCTTTTCTTTTGGAGCTATGAATTAGTTTCATTGAACTGAAAAAATTGGTTTTCTTTACGATGTCTTGTTTTGCTGTTGTGACCAAGGGAGTTATCATATAGTGCTCAAAGACATCAAGTCTCAATTACCTTTCCTTTACTTGGGTATATATTATGTCTTATTCTATTTTGTCATCTCAGGCAATAAAGGCCAGATTTATCTTGCTCAGTACTGCTAACCAACATGCAGCAGAATACTTGGCTTATAGTAAATTATCAATAAAACAAAAACAATGACACAAAGTTTTATAAACAGATCTATACACACATATGCACATTTACACATGCATATGTCTGTAGTGTTGTACCTTTCTCAGTTTTTCTCTTCATATTACTTTACCTCCTGAAATTTTTTTTTTTTTTTTTTTTAATTTGGTGGAGCAGGGGTGCCAGGGTTTGAACTCAGGGACACTGGACCACTCAGCCACATCCCCAGTCTTATTTCATGTTTTATTTAGAGACAGGGTCTGCGTTGCTTAGCACCTCACTTTCACTGAGGCTGGCTTTGAACTCTCCATCCTCCTGCCTCAGCCTTCTGAGCTGCTAGGATTGCAGGTGTGAGCCATTGTACCTGGCTCCTCTTGAAATCTAGTTAACATAATCTCTCTTAGAATCATTATTCATCTGTATTGAATGATTGCATCACCCACAGGAAAATGTATGTTTCAATTGAAATTGTTTAATTTGTCATGTTAAACAATTTACTCTTCTGATTTACTCTTCTGGCTTAATGTGCACCAGGGTAACACTTTTAAGATGATTATTCATTGAAATTTTAGTAATCTCACTTGACACTGTAGCTTTCAGGTCACTTATCTTTAGAATAATCTTTTACAGGCAGAATGTTAGTGGGAAAAGATACTGAAGTCAAAGACAGCAGAAAGGCAGGGTGACTCTCATGATGAGTACCACTTTAGTATAATTAAGTTTTAAATGCTTACATTCCATCCATCTATCCAGTCTTTCCCTGAACAACAGAAGAAGGATCTTGGACCATTAACAGCAAATTCTAATCATTAATGGTCTCATATTATTGTCATTTGGTTCTTAGGTTCTTCCAGGTTTTTAACCTATAGAATTTCACACTTATTAGTAGTCACTGATATTATTATTGTTTTTATATTAAACGAATGTTTAGAAGAGCTTAAAAACACATTAATCAACCCTTTTGCTCTTTGTTCATTCTTGAACCCCTTTATTTTTCTTTCTGGCTTCGGTGGCCTTTTTCTTGATGTACCACCTTTTAGTTTCAGCTAGTATCTGTGTGTTGTGAACATTTTGTGTTAAATGACTGAACATAATTTGTTTTTATATTTATTTTTGAACGATAGTTTATGTGGTTACAGACTGCTAGTTGAGAATCACTTTCCCGAAACTTTAAAAAAATACTCTTGTAATGTATTGTCATTGATTAGTTTTCTGTTGTCAGTCTGATTAACTGATTCATTCCCTCCTTCCCTATTAATGTGTGTTTTTTTCTAGGTAGCTTCTAAGGTTTCATTCTTGCCCTAAATGTTTTATTTTATTACTATTTTGTACTTTTTTTTTCTTTAATATCCAGCTTTGGATTTAGTGTAGTCTTAGTATGTCAGGACTCAGGCCATTAATTCTAGAAAAATTAAGTCATTATCTCCTTAATTATTGACTCTTCCCCATTCTTTTTCTTCTCCATTTGAAATGTCTGTGTTCAGGAGGGTCTTCTCAATTTAGCCTCCATGTTTCTTAATTGGATTGTTCATAACTGTGTTCTTATTCTTCTGCATCTGACAGTGTTTGATTTCCTCACAGCAGTTTCCCGATCTTTTTAGAGCTATCATTTTCTTGCCTTATTCCTGCCTGTATCTCTGGAGATGTTAAACCTTTTAGAAAAGGTTTTTTTTTATTATCTGTTGACCTTGATGTGTGAATTTTTTGTTTTATTGCACTGTGACTGTGGTCATTTTACAGTAGTTTATAATTTAGATTTTAAGTTCATTCTCAAGGGCAATGATTATTTTGGTGGGAATTCTGCATGCCCCAAGTTGTAGAGACTTACATTGGGAGAACAAGGGAGTTTCAGGGTTGCTTCTCCTATGGAATAAATGTTACACTATTTTCTATACTTGCAGTTCAGATTTGTGAGTGGTGGCATGGAGCAATCAAGGCCCTGTGCTATTACCTAGTACAGGTTTGGAGTTCTTGCATCTCTAGCTGATCCTTTCTATCTTCATTGCTGAAACAATTTAACTGGTTCATTCTCAAGTCCTGTGGTCATAGCTTGTTATTTCCATTTAAGACTCAGGCTTGGGCAAACAACTTTATTCCAGCTTTCTAACAAATTAAAAACACATATCCTCAATTCCTTCCAAGCTAGGTTTATTAAAACCACATACCTTAAGGTGTAGGTACTTCAGCTTTAGCTCCCATTTTTCCTATGATTTTCTAGTTCCTTCATTTTTCACTGATAGATAGGCAAGCCTTTTGTGGCTCTCAATCTCAGTTGTGGATTCGATTTTTGTGCTATTTTCTTTAGCTTTTTTGCAGGTTTAGAATAGAAAGGGGAGGCTTTCTTGTTAATTCAGTATGCCATACTGCATTAAGCAAATGCAAGTTTTAACTTACAAAAGGTGGCAATTTGTATATCAAACAAAAAACTAACTCCGAACCTGAAAATAAGATTTAGAGTCAAATTTACATTCTGTGCTTAGAATTCACAAGAAAAAAAGGTCTCTGCTGACTTGATATTGTTCTCCACTTAAGAATTTAAATTTTGTACTACACATTGCTGTTGGTGTTTAGGTAAACAAGAATGCTTCTTATTTGCATGTCCATTGTTTAAAGAATTAATATCAGTGTAAATGGCCTGTTCTTCAAACTAAAAATAGGCAAGAATTTTAGTATTAATTTTGAGATATTATTTTTTAAAATTTATATTTAGGTCCACATCAGAAGACAGTACCCAAGCATATACCAGCAGGTAAGCAACTTAGGAATTATTTCTTATAAATAAGTATCTTGAAAACTAAGAATGAGGAAGTTGATAATTCACAAATAATTATGCCATATTTTTTGAGTGATCACAATTGAGAAAGTATTTTGCCAAACCCAGTATTAATATTTCCCATTCTAGGAACAATTATTAATATACTAATCTTTCTTCAGTTGACTAAATTTTTATTGATTGCCCTCTTGTGATATGTAGGAGAATTACTAATGAAATCTATTAAGAGGCAGATATTTATAATTAGTTTGCAAAACTAACTTATAAACTGAACATTTTTTTGTTTCCTTTTTGCTGGGGTACACAGAAGAAAACGTCACTTTGTTTGGCTTGTATTTACACCCACAAACTCAACGTAAAGAACTAAGTGAATAATTATTCCACTCAGGAAGAATTAACTTAAGAGACTGTAATGTAAACACACTGAAACCTAGTTTCTTTATATACCTTAACATCCCATAATTGTGTTAACAAGTTTTCTCTGAATTCTTTGTAAGTTTTAGTTTCCCATGCTCCACAGTCATGGTTTGTGATCTTTTGGAAATTTTTAGATATTTGTAGTTCTGTTTATACTCCTTTCTCCCTTGTAGAATTTTCATTTCTTGTATTGTCTAGTATTTTTCCTTAAAGTGACCTCTTTTAGTTATATTCAATCCATTGTTCTCCCAGAACATTTTTTATAACTACAGGTTAAGTTTTTTAGGCTACAACTCAAACTTACATAGTTTCTCTCCTTCCTGATGGAAATCGCCCCATCCATTAGGAAAACCACAGTATTTCTCTTGTTCTCTGATGTCTCCTTAACATAGCCACACTTTTACATGTGAACATTAGTTACTTCCTCCAAACTAAGTAAGACAAAAAAACTATTTTATTTATTGTCTCCAGTCTCTGTCCCTGCCACCAAGGGAATTTTGATAGAGTGCTTAACTGCAATTCTTCCAGACTTTTGTTTCCTAGAATTATCCTCCCTTTAGACTGAAATTACTTGAAAAGATTGGCCATATTTATTTTGCTCATCACCAATTTATAGGTGGTACCATGCAAAGTATATACTCAATAAGTACTTAATGAATGGGTAATTTACCCTTGACCTTCACATTGCATATGGAGTTAGTGTTGTAACTACTCCTGTTGGTTGTGCCCTCACATTGTTTCATCATAATCTTCCTCGTCCAGGAATGATATATTCAAGTAGACTGAGGGATAGAAAAGAGTATGATCCACAGGACAATATGTGCTGCATTCGAAGAATATAATTTGGAATGTTAACCCTTAAACTAGCCTAGTATTTAGAATATACCAGAAAAGCATTATTTCTTCTTTTAAATTTAAGAGGATCAACACACATAGTTACTGTGCTTCACTGTTATAGCACGTATTGTATTTCTTTTCTTTTTACATTTATGTTTTTATTATTATTATTCCCCCTTTGGAAAGCTAGTAGGAGTTGTTGGTAGAGCCCACTCTTTGACTAAACACAATTAAAGAAGAATTTTTTAAAAAGCAGAATGTAATGAGTATATATGAAAGTATTCTGACAACCCAGATACACAAAGGTCTTGGTTTGGGGAATAACTAACTTTATTAAATAGGCAATGTTTCTTGGTCAGGATAGTAGGAAAAAGTTTTGAAGATATGAAATAGTGGAGGTAGGAAAATTATGCTACAGTTATCACCAAATTCTTTCACTTGTCTTACCATCTACATTATCTTATTTTAAACTAATCTCATTATGTCTTTATTCTTTTTATCTTACATTTTATTTGGGAGATTAGAAATAAGGAATTTATGGATATAAAGTGTGAAAAAAGAACTAAGAATTTTGACCTTTGGTAATAATTAATACCACAAAAAATAAAAATAGAATTTCAACAGACAAATTTTTTTCTCCCCACAACTTTGAAATGGAAGAGGAAGAAATTACTAAAAAATCAATATAACTCTGACATATTGTATTATAGCAATCTAAAAAAAATATTTCCTTATACGTTTATATCAAAATCATAGGGAAGCACCAAAACATATAGTACTAGGTAAGTATATTAGGAGATGTTTTTTAAAATAAATAATATTTCAAACTAAAATGAAATTCACAATCCACAATTAATTCCTAAGTATTGATTTGACAGGTAAATTGATGAAATCTTTACTAATCTTGTTATTAATGTACATGTAAATTGTTTAGTCTGTTTTTATTCAGTTTAGTAGTCTTAAGTTTATTGACAATCATTCTTGTTATTAGACTGGAATTAAGAGCTAAAGCTAATGTAAGATCCATGGATTAGTTTATAAAACACACCCATAATCAGGACCATTTTACCTCTTAGGTATTGTTGGCACAGTACTTGTGGTCTATGAGTTTTCAGGGGCTTACAAAACTGTTTATAACATGAGCCAAAAAATGATTGGCTCCAAGATATGGGAAAAAGTAAAATTAATTTACACTTATTTCTAAAAGTGGTAAATATCTTAATTTATCAATAAATATCGATAAATATTTCACTGAAAGTGAAAAATGTTAACTTTTCCCATTCACAAATTCTGATTTAGTTCCCCAGAAATCATAAAAAGTCATAAAGAAAATAAATTGCTCATGGCCAAAAATTTACCAAAAATTGTGATCATTCTTTCAAGAATTCTTTTTCTTGACACATGAATTTTTCATTTGGTAATACCCTTTTTATGTGCTTTACAGTGGAATATAATTTGAGTATGAGTGTTTTTCTTCTCTTCCACAGTGACCAGTAATCCATTCAGAAGGCAGTGAATGATATGGAGGGTCTCACTGAGAAAAGAAAACTCCACCGTCCCTCCTTTGGTTGCAGCTGAAGGAAATAATAAATGGAGTGTGGACCAGTTCTCATGCCAGCATGTCTGTTTTTTTTGTTTTTTTTCCCCTTCCTCCACTTCAGAATTCAGCCTACTGGGCTACAGTTCTGCCCCTCCAGGGTTCTGAACAGAAAATGGTGGCACCAACTCAGCTATCTGGGTTGTCATGTGGCTCCCTGAGTGCTTCCCATTATCTTCTCTGTTGCTCTCTTTTTATCCCTTACCTGCCTGGGTCCCTCAGTGTACCTACTGCCCTTGCTTAGACTACCTCTGCATGTTGGACCAGGTTCCTCCTCCTCATCCTGCTCACTGGCCTTGGCTGGCTGCTTGCATGTTTAGAAAATCCAAATATTTGCCCTCATCCCCTTCCCCACAACCCCAACCCAGGCTTCCAAGGAGGGCTGTGATCCTTTCATGGACTCTCCCTTCTGGGGTCTCTCCCTGTACTCCTCATCTTTTCTTTGACCTAGGACTAGGTGACCTGAGAGGGAAGCTTGTGAAGGACCCATAGAGTTTAAGCTTGGGTCTCGAGATCAAAGATGAACCTCTTGTCAATGTTTGCTGTGAGGATTGATAAAATGAACTAAGGAAACGTTTTCTCCTTTCCCATTTTTTAAAAGAATTTGTGTAAAACTGTTTAATTCTTCAATTAAGTATTTGGCAAAATTTACTTTTGAAGTTTTATGGGACTGGAAATTTGGGTCTGGAGGAAGATTTCTAATTATAGATTCAATCTTTTTAACAAGAGACTATTCAAATTTTCTACTAATTTTTGTGATAGTTTTTTTTCAGAGATTGTGTTTTTAAAGTTCATCTGTTTCATTTATAATGGTTTAATTTTTGGCATAAAATCTATAGTTAAATCACCCTTTGATTCCTGATAATAATGATATTCTGTTTCTAATCAGACTTGCTAAGAATTTACCCATTTAAATAATTTACTGATCTCTGCAGATGATGTTTTGATTATTTTTCATCTTTTTTTTATATTTAACAGTTTTTTCTTATCTTCTTGAGGTGAAAGTTTAGATTATTGTTTTTAAATCCTGCTTTCCCATGTATTTAAAGATAAATGTTTGCTCTATGTTCTTCCTCAGCTGCATTCAAAAAAATATGTTGCATTTTCACTTTTGTTCAGCTCAAATATTTTATTTTTAATTCTACTCTGAATTATGGATTACTTAGAAGCCTGTTATTTAATATCCAAATATCTCGGTATTTTCAACTTTTTAGTTTTAGCATTTTTGAAATATGTAATATATTATCCATAGTCAACCTACTGTGCAACAGAAGACCAGAACTAATTTCTCCTAATTATCCTTTGACTGATCTTTCCCCATCTGTCCCTCTCCTGTACTATCCCATTCCCCTGGTAACCACTGTTCTACTATCAACTTGTACAATATTTACTCTTTCAGATTTTACATATGAGTGAGATTATGTGGTACTTATCTTGGTGTTTCTGGCTTATTTCATGTAACATAATGACCTCCATTTCCATCTATGTCATCATAAAGGACAAGATACTCTTCTTTTTAGGGCTGAAAAATGTTTCATTGTAAATACACATTACACTTTATTTACCCATCCATTGACACAGGTTAATTCCATAATTTGGTTCTTGTGAATAGTGTTGTAGGGAGCACAGGGGTTGCTGGATCACATGGTAATTCTATCTTTAGTTTTTGAGGAAATCTCATAGAGTTTTCCATTATTGCTTTATAGGTAGAAGATACCTGATCCTAAATGCTTGGGAACAGAAAGTTTTCAGATTTTTTATTTGTTTATTTATTTATTTATTTATTTATTTATTTTTAAATGAATTTTGGGATATTTTCATGTACATAATGAAATATCTTCCAGATGGGACCTGAGTCTACACGTGAAATTCACTTATGCTTCATGTACATCTATACACATAGCCTGAAGTCAATTTTATATATATATATATTTAAGTAATATTATACTTGAATCAAAGTTAAACAATGTGGAATTTTCCCTCTGTGGTATCATAGCAGTGCTCAAAGAGATTTGGATTTCAAAGCATTTTGGATTTTTGAATAAGAATGGTCAACCTGAACCAATTTACATTCTTACCACAGTGTACAAAATTTCCTTTTTCCCCAAATCCTTGCCAACACTTGTTATCTTTTGTCATTTTGATAATAACCATTCTTACATGTATGAAATGATATCTCATGGTGGTTTAATTAGCATTTACCTAATGATCAATGAGACTGAACATTTAGAAAAATTATCTGTTGATCATTTGTATGTCTTCTTTTGAGAAATATTCAGTTTTCTTGCCTATTTTTAAATTGTGGGTTTTTTTTTTCTCTTGCTATTGAGTTGAGTTTCTAGTAATATCTTGAATAAAACTCTTTGTTGGGTATATGGCTTGAAAAATTTTCTTCCCAATCTACAAGTTGTCTCTTCACATTGTTAATTGTTTCCCATACTGTGCAGACACTTTTTGTTGGGTGTAATTCCATTAGTCTAGCTTTGCATTTGTTCCTGGCACTTTTGGGGTCAAATGCAAAAATTAATTGTCCAGACCAATGTTATAAATTTCTTTTTCCTATGAGATTTCTTCTGAGTGTCTTATGGTTTCTGATCTTTAAGTCTTTAATCATTTTGAGTGTGTGTGTGTGTGTGTGTGTGTGTGTGCATTTATTTATTTTGGAAATGGGGATTGAACCCAGGGCCGCTCAAGCATTGAGCCACGTCTCCAGCCTTTTTATTTTATATTTGAGACAGGGTTTAACTAAGTTGCTTAGGGCCTGGATAAGTTGCTGAAGCTGGCTTTGAGCTCTTTGAACTCGAGATCCTACTGCCTCTGCCTCCGAAGCAACTGAGATTACAGGCATGTGCCCACATGCCCAGTTGAATGTATTCTTGTGTATGGTATGATGAAGTGAACTAATTTCATTCTTTTCTATGTGAATATGTACTTTATCAATAACTTTTATTGAATAAACTATCATTTTACCACTGAGTATTCTTGGTACCTTTATCAGAAATCCACCCTATGTGGATGGATTAATTTGTGGGCTCTCTGTTCTGTTCCATTGATGGATAGGTCTGTTTCTTTGCTATAACCATACTGTTTTAATTACTGTAACCCTGTAATATTAATTGAGGGCAATTAATGTAATGCCTTCATTTGTGTTCTTTTTGATCATGATTATGTGTTGGGGGCTATGCCATGCAGACTCGCCAAGATGGTGCCTGGTAGCCAGCCAGATGTTGTTTTGATCACATCGGGCCACACGGCGTGCACAGGTGTTCCCGAGTGCTCCTGCTCGCACCTGCTCGTGATTGGGCAGCTGGCTCCTCACCTGATCTCAACTGGTGTGGCCCCGCCCTCTGCCTCCTGGAGGGAATATAAGCGGGCAGTAGGCGGAAGGCAAAAAGCAGCAGCTAGCAGAAAGAAGCGAAGAGATGCTACTAGCAGAAAGGAAGAAGAAGAAGCAGCAAGCAGATAGAAGCAGCTAGCAGAGAGAAGCAGCAGGCAGTGGCGGAAGGCAGATTGCAGAGTGGAGAACTGAGAACACACCTTTAGGTTGCAGATCACAGATCACAGTATGTGGGACACATCACTAAAGCACCTTAGGTGGACACACCTTTAGTTCACAGGATGCAGGACACACCTTTAAGCAGCAGAACTAAGAAGATATGGATCTCTGAAAGTGTAGTCTCTCTCTCTTAAGCAAAGTCTCTCTTTCTCTCTGATAAGCAAAGCCTCTCTCTCTCTCTCCTCTCAAAGCAAGTAAGCCTCATTTCCTCTATCCTCTATAAACAAGCAAGCAATTAAGTAAGCAGCTCAGAAATAGAAGTAGCTCAGTTTCCAGTCCACCACCCATAAATACCCGCACAAATTGTTGCTGCAGGCGGTGACAAATATCCGTGGATTTGGTACTGCAAAGAGCCAGCAACAATTATGTTTGCTATTTTTTTGTTTAATATGTATTTTATAATTACTTTTATATTTCTGTGAAAATGATAGTGGTATTTTGATAGGGATTGCATTGAATTTGTATATTGCTTTGAGTAGAATGGGCATTTTAACAATATTAATTCTTATAATACATGAATATAGAATATCTTTCCATTTATTTTGTCTTCTTCAATTTCTTTTATCAACATTTTACAGTTTTAAATATATAGGTGTTTTATCTTCTTGGTTATATTTGTTTCTAAGAATTTTATTTCTTGTAGCTAGCAAAAATGAGATTCTTCTCTTTTTAAGGTATTTCATTTTAGCATAATTGCTCAAATTTCTGTGATAAGGACTGCTAATGATATGTTAAGTGGTAAAAGTGAGCATTCTTGTCTTTTTTCAGGTACATGAAGAAAGGCTTTAACTTTTTTTCACTGAGTATGTTAGTTACAGGCTTCTCATATATGACCTTTATTGTGATGAGGTGCATGTCCAATTTGTTGAGCAGTATTATTTTTAATCCTGAAAATTTATTAAATTTTGTCACATGCCTTACCTTTTGTTCTTCATTCTTTTAGTGGAATATATCACATTTATCGATTTGCATTTGTTGAACTACAATTACGTCTTAGGGATAAATTCTCCTAGATCATAGTAGATGATCCTTTTAGTGTGCTATTGAATTAGGTTTGCTATTACTTTGAAGATTTCTACATATATGTTCATCAAAAATCTTGGTGTGTAATTTCTTTGTCTTGTAATTTCCTTATAAAAGCATTGTCTTAAAAATGAGTTTAAAAGAATTCCATTCTCTTTGATATTTTTTGGAAGAGTTTGAGAAGTATTGGTATTCATTTTCCTTTTGATGTTTGGTTGAGTTCAGCAGTGAAGCCATTAGGTCCTGAACTTTTCTTTATGGAAGGCTCTATTACAGACTCAATTTTCTTGTTACTGGCCTTTTCACATTTTCTATTCCTTCATGATTCAATCTCAGCAGGTTGTATGTCTTAGAATTTATCCATTTCTTCTGGTTTATACAATTAGTTGGGGTAAAACTGTTAATAATAGTCTCTTAAGATCCTTCATATTTCTGTGTTATCATTTGTAATGTATCCTTTTTCTTTTTTGAGTTTATTTGAATTTTCTCTGTTTTCCCTAGATTTAGCTAAAGATTTGCCAATTTTGCTTATCATTCAAAAAACCCAACTCCAGGTTAATTGTTCTTTTTATTGTTTCTCTAGCCTCTATTTCATTTCTCCCCGTTCTTTATTATTTACGTTGAGCTTTGGTCTTGTTTTTAGTTTTGGTTTCCTGGGGAATAACAATGAGCTGTTGTTTTGAAATATTTTTATTTTTTTGATGTAGGCATTTATTAGTACAAATTTGTCTCTTAAAACTTCTTTGGTTATATATATCACAAATTTTAATGTTACTTCCATTTTCACTTGTGTCAATATACTTTCCAATTTCCCTTTTAAATTTATTCCTTGACCCATTGGTGGTTTGTGATTATGTTTAATTTCATAGTATTTGTGAATTTTCTGAAATTCTTCCCTTTAATGGTTTCTAGTTTCATACCACTGTGATCAGAGAATGATCTATCCTTGGGAATGTCCCATGTATACTTAAGAAGAGTGACCTCTGTTGCTGTTTGTTGGGATATCTGTATATGTCTATTTGGCTTAATTGGTCTAAAGTGTTTTTCAAGACCAATGTTTCCTTATTAGTTTTTTATCTGAATGATCTGTTAATTTTTGAATTGTATTGCAATCTGTTTTCAGATTCTTTATACATTTAGGGTATTTCATGCTGGGTGCATAAATATTTACAATTCTTATATTCTCTTGATAAACTTATTTATCATTATTTGATGTCCTACTTTGTCTCTTGTTCTCTCTCTCTTTTTAAAGTTTCTAACTTCAGTTTATTTTTTGTGGTCTCCATTTGCAGGCAATAATTTATGCCATTCCTTCACTTTCAGTTTAAGTGAAGTGAAAAACAGTGGAAAGAATCTGACCTAAATTTCCCATGTACATACATGAATACACTACTGTGAATCTCACTATCATGTGTATCCACAAGACACTGATTTGGGAAAAAATGTAAATAAATAAAGATCAGTAGAGTAGAGGAAATGGAACAGGGGGAGAGATGGGTAGGGGGAGGGTAAGAGTAAGTACTGCAGACTTAATGGGAGCAAATTTCATTTCATGTATTTATAATTATGTCAAAATGTTATGCATAACTATGATAAACCAATAAAAATTAAAAAAATAATTAAATGAGAATTTTTAAAACAAACAAAAGGAAAGTGAGTCTCTTGTAGGACCTATATAGCTGAGTCCTATTTTTTTTTAAATTAATTCAGTTAACTCAAGTCTTTTTACTGGGGAATTTATTTAATTTGCAATCAAGCTCAATGTTATAAGTAAGGAATTATTACTATTGCTAGTTTGTTAATTGGGGATTGTTTTATAGATGCTTTGTTTCATTCTCTCTTGCTGTCTTCTTCTGTAGCTTGGTGATTGTTTTTTGTGGTATGCTTTAAACCCTTCTATTTTTGTTTTGTGCTTCTACTAAAGATTTTTGCTCTCTGGTTACAGCTTATTTTGAGTTGATGATGACTTCACTTTGATTGCATACAATAACTATACTTTCACTTTCTCCTTTATATTTTATGTATATGATGTCAAAAATTACATCATTTGTAATGCATTTACAATGGCAATTAATTTGAGCTATACTTGCACTCAATAGCTTTGTCTTTTAACTACTATATTAGAGATATAAGAGTTTTACTTCCATCATTGCAATCCTAGAGTATTTTGAATATGACAGTATTATACCATTGAGCTTTCATGTGTTTCATATTATTAACTAGAAGGCTTTGATTCCTGGAGGGCAGGCCTAGAGATGATGAACTTTAACTTTTGTCTGTGAATATTTATTTCTCCCTCTTTTCTGAAAGACAACTTTGTTGGGCAAAATATTCTTGATTTGGCTATTATTTTCTTTTCTTCAGTACTTTAAATACATCTTCCACTTTCTTTTACCTGCAGGGTTTCTGCTGAGAAATCTAATGGTTGTATTTGCTACTCCTTCCCATGTGATGTGTTTCTTATCTCTTGCTGCTCTCAGAATTTGTTCTTTCTCATTGATTTTTTTTGACACAAGAGCTTTATTTTATTTATTTATTTTTATGTGGTGCTGAGGATTGAACCCAGTGTCTCATGCATGCTAGGCAAGCGTTGTACTATAGCTCTGACCCCAGCTCTGTCAATGATTTTTGATAGTTTGATTACTATGTGTCTTGGTAAACTCCTGTTTGGGTTAAATTTAATGGAGATCTTTGATTCCTCTACTGAAATATTGGCATCTGTCTTCAGATTAGGGTAGTTTTCAAGAATTATTTCTTTTAATAATCTTTCTGACCCTTTTTCCTTTTTCTTCCTTTTGCAACTCCTATTTTTGAAGATTTGTTGTCTTTGTGGTATTCCATTATTTCCTATATACATTCATCATTCCTTTTTATTCTGCAGTCTCTTTCCTCCCCTGTTTTGATAATTTCAGATGTTCTGTTTTTCAACTTATGATTCTTCTGCTTGATTGAGTTTGCTATTGAAGTTGTCTGTTGAATTTTTTAGTTTGGTAATCATATTCTTAATCACTAGGATTTCTATTTGTTTCTTTCTTCATAGTCACCATTTCTTTTTCAAACTTCTCACTTTGTGCATCATTTTCCAAACTTCATTTAACCCTCTATTCAAATATTCCTGTAGTTCATTGATCTTTAAGAGGATTATTCTGAATTTCTTTATGGGACAGTCATAGGTCTCCTTTTTGGGGACCTTTTTGGAGTTTCATTAGTTTATTTTGGAGCTGTAATTATTTCCAGATTGCTCATAATTCTTATTTCCTTGGATTTATATCTGCACATTTGAGGAGACAGCATCTATTTGGGCTTTAAGAGTGTTCTTTGGTGGGAATAAACCTAACAATTTTGTCTAGCCTGTGATTCTGGAAGGCCAGCTGGTGATGAGCCCAAGGAGGCAGAGTTCTTTTTTTTTTTTTTTTTTGTGGTACTGGGGATCGAACTCAGGGCCTTGTGTTTGTGAGGCAAGCACTCTACCAGCTGAGCTATCTCCCCAGCCCAGAGGCAGAGTTCTGTAGTTGGCTGGGCCACTGCTTTTGCTCTGATTTTGGGTGGGGCTGCTGACCGAGCTTCACTGTCTAGTGAGATGAGTGGCTAGACTCTGTAATGGCTTTTTGTCAGGCTGGTCTCGGGATATAATCCTGGCCAGGTGATTCTATTTGGGTTCCCCAGTTGGGCAGAACCTCAGGGTGGGCTCTGAGGCGATATGGACTTGTCACTCAGGATAGGTGAGAACTGAAGCCATGTTCCTTTAAAATGAATAAATGAGAATTGCTCCTGTGTCAGCATGTATCCATGTAGAGTGCTTGCTTCACAAACACAAGGCCCTGAGTTCGATCCCCAGTACCACAAAAAAAAAAAAAAAAAAAAAAAAAAGAACTCTGCCTCCTTGGGCTCATCACCAGCTGGCCTTCCAGAATCACAGGCTAGACAAAATTGTTAGGCTTTCTGACTGAGCGAAGTTGTTGCTTGTCTCCCAGGTTAAGTAGATCTAGCCCCAATGCTTCTTCATAATGCATAGAGGTGATAGTCTCTCTCTTTCCCTGGCTAGGGTTGTTCAGCAGGTTTTTGGCCAAGTAGAATTACTACTTGACTTCCCAGTTCAAGCAAGTCTTCTGTGCTTCTCTGACAGTCTCTTCCTGTGAGAGTTCACTGGTACAAGATCTAAGGCAGGCCTGGCTACTATCCATTTACGGTCAACTCAGCTTTGTGATTGGGTTATAAGGTTTTTACCTTAACTCAGGTGCCACAGCAGGGAGGAAGAGGGAATATTTGTATATTGGCCATTATGACTTTACCTCCTATGTTTTTTTAACCTGATCCTGGACAGCCTAGTCATGTGTTATGGTTTTGATATTAGGTGTCCCTCAAAAACTTATGTATGAGACAGAGCAAGAAGTTTAGAGGTGAAATGATTAGCTTATGAGAGCCTTAACCTAATCCACAAGATAAGAATTAATTGGGTGGTAACTATAGGCAGGTAAGGTGTGACTGGAGGAGTAGGTTGTTGGGGGCATGCCTTTGGGTAAACATTTTGTCAGTGATAAGGCAAATTTCTCTCTCTGCTTCTTGGTGCCATGTCCCCAGCTGCCTTCTTTTGCCACACACTTTTGCCATGATGTTCTGCCTCCCCTCTACCAACCCAGAGCAATGGAGTTGGTCATTTATGGACTGAGATCTCTGAAACCATGAGCCCCAAATAAACTCTTCCTTCTATAATTGTTCTTTTGTCTTTTGGTCCCAGTGGTTAAAAAGAGACTAAAACACCATGCCACCATCCCGGTGTCTCCTGTGAGATAAGACTGAGGTGAGCTTCCTGGGAAGCTTCTAGAATGCTAGAAGAGTTAGCCAACTGCCTCCAATTTTCTTTTTATTCTGTAGAAACTCGAGGCCTGTGGAAATACTCCCTGTGTGGTGTTAGACTGACTTGGGGCAGGGCTAAGAATGGCATAATTGAAGTCAAATCATTCTTCTTATCTTTCCAATTCATTCATTTCTATGTACATGGGTGTTTCAGACTTCTTTCTAAGTGTTGGAACCTTCAAAAAGATGTGTTGCTAGATGAACTTTCTGTTGAGGGATGTAGAGCCCATTCTTGCTGATATTACTCTTCCAGTTCTCTGATTCCTCAGGTTTCCAATACCTCATTCCCCAATTCCATCTGAGACTGCATCAGAATAGTCTTCACTGTTCATATTTCTATTAACATTCTGTTCATGGCCACTTAAGTAATTTTAAGAAGAATGAGGCTTTTCCTAGCACTTTTCTTTTATAAGCTCTTACCAGAATCACATGTACTCCTAATTCATGGCAATTCAGGCTTTCTATAATGTATTCTCCAAAACTGTTCCAGCATCTACCCATGATCTAGTTCAAAAGCTGCTTCCACATTTTTATATACTTGTTATAGCATCACCTTACTTCTCTGGAACCAAGTTCTGTCTCGGTCCATTAGTGCTATAATAACAAAATACCTAAGACTGAGTAATTTATAAAAAACAAATTTAATTTCTCACAGTTGTGAATTTTGGGAAATCCTAAGGTACTGGCAAGTTCAGTTGCCTGTTGAGGACTGCTCTCTGCTTCTAAGATAATGCCTTGCTTGCTAACGCATTCTCTGGAGGAGAGGAATGCTGTATCATCACATGGTGGCAAGAATGAAAAGGATGAAAAGGATTCAAACTCCCTCTGTCATATCCTTCTATAATGGCATTAGTCCATTTCATGGTACTTCAAAATTGCCCCACCTGAAAAATTATTATATTGGGAATTTTTTCTAATGCATAAATTTTGGGGGAAAAATTCAGACCTTAGGGCTACTAAACAGAAAAAAATTTCAAAAGATTCCAAAATAGCTAATACACATCTGTAGAAACCAATTTCAAGGTACTTAATACAAGTGGTATTGTCATTCTTCATTGATAATTTAGATACAGCTAAAGGTGATTTATTTGTATTTAGAAATGTTGAAATAATTTTTTATTTATTGCAACAATAAATAAGAATCCACATATGTATTAGTCAGGGTTCTCTAGAGGAACAGAATCAACAGGAAGTATGATTATAAAAAGGGGATTTATTAGATTGGCTTACACAACCAGAAGCTGAATAGTCCACAATGGCTGTCTGCAGCTGGAGAGCTGGAAAAACCTGCAGATACGCAGCCCAAGAGGCAGCAGCCCCAGAACAAGAGGGATCAACAGTGCTACGCTAGTCTAAGACCAAGGCTTCTGGAAACTACCTAGATAATCACTGGAAGAGTGAAGAAGCGAGAGTCCAATATCCTCAGACAATTGAAAAAGCAATTGAGAACCCATTCAAGAAGAGTCGAACTTGCATCTGCATCTGCTTCCATTTTCTTCCAACTTTTATTCCATCCTATTGGGCGATGCTGCCCACACTTAGGGAGGGTCTCCACTTCAGTCCCACATTCCAATCATTCCTAGACACACCCTCATTAACACACCCAGAAGTCTCTCAGTCATTGCCATATCTTAATCCAATCAAGTTGATAATTCAAATTAACCATTACAACATGTATATAATGCACATCCTTCCTACTAAAGAATTTATGCTTGGACTCAAGTTTATACCTATGTGAACTTGGTAGTTAATTCTTGAAATAATACATTGCAGAAGTCAAATGAAGCATGACATTACATATTTACCTACAAAATCAATATTAAAATATTAACAAAGTAAGTGTACATTTTTGGTGTTAAAAAAATAGGTGTTTATGAAAACTGCGCACTTGCTGAGTATGTCTTAGTAATCAAAGCAGTCATGTTGGGAATTGAATTATTTAGAATTGCTCACTGCCTCTCATCTATTCAAGTATTTATAAAATACATCTAACAAAACTTCAAACATATCTAGTTCATGTTTGAAAAGCTAGGATAAGTTTTTAAAATGCTAATTGTAACATCATAAAATTATCTTCAATATCCTCCAATTCTGTTTTAAAATGAAACCACCATATAGTAAGTATACTAATTAGAGTTGGGAAGATGGTAGATTAGAGGAACTCAGCACTGCTCCATGAGACTGAACCAAAACAACAGCTTCTGAGAGAAGTAACAAGTAACTTACAAAGGTAAACCCATCAAGATAACAGCACATATCCCCCCTGAAACTTTAAAGATCAGGACATGGAATTGCCCTGAAGGAAATTAACTACTGACCTGGATTTATATATCAAAAAAATTTATCCAGAATCAAAGAAAAAATAAAGACCTTCCAAGGTAAGCATAAACTAAAACAACTCATGACAACTAATCCAGCTTTACAGAAGATACTGAGATGGAGAAAGTAATATAAACACAAACACAAGAACATCGGAAAGAATCAGTTGATCTAGAAAAGTAAGTAGGTTATTGAGGAATGGAAAAGAATCAAACAAGATATTTCTATAAACCAGTCAACCTCTACGAGAAAAACATGAACAGAATTGTCAAAACAACTAAAAGAAAAAAAATGACAAGAACTAGTACATTCCTTTTAATGATAATTTGGTGTAAATATTCTGAATTCTCCAATGATGAAGACCAGGTGATTGGAATTTTAAATGAGGCTTAACTTGTTTAGTGTTTGCAAAACATGCACTTACGTTACCAGCAAAAAATGAAAGCATGGAGACTTGTATTCAAATAAAAAAACTAACAAGTAGCTATACTCATATTTAATAAAATAGACTTCAAGTCCAAATCAGAAAAGACAAGGAGGGGCACTATATATTGATAAAGGAAATCCATCAAGAACATGTAATGACTGTAAATATAAATGCACCAAACATTAAAACACCCATGTCATAGAATAAACACTAAGGGATTTACCCCACTAAGTCCTATCATCCCTGGTGTTGGACACCTACAAAAAAACTTATACTGAGCAATGACTATACCACCTATGATAGCTTAGAGATAAATAAATATTTTGAGATTTCTATTCTTTAGAGAAAAATAATAGGTGACTGAAGAGAAAATTCAAATATATATTTAAATACATGTAAATGAAAACATATATAAAGTATGTAAAAGTTCCAGGTTATGATTTCCAACTTATTATAGTTGCACCTGTGTCAATTTTATTGAAATATTCAAAGAATTGAAAACTCGAAACTTAGGGAGATTTGGATCCAATACAATAATAGTGGATGACTTCAGTGCTCTATTCTCACCAATGATAACTCTTTTAGAAGAAAATTAACAAAAACATCAGAGATAAATCACACTGTAAATCAAGTAGACTTAACAGGCATCTAGTGAATATTTCATCCAACAGCTGCAGAATAAATATTTTTAATTTTTTTATCAGCACTAAAGAGATAACATTTTAGAGAATAAAGCAAATCTTAGAAAACACAGAAAATTGAAATAATTTCCTGCACCTTATCAGGCCTAATGAAATAAAATTAGAGACCTACATAGTAAGAGAAGTTGCAGACACAAAGAGATTGAACAATACACTTTTGAACAAGCAAGTAAGTCACTGAATAAATCAGGGTGGGGAATTAAGGAGTTCCTAGGATCAAATGAAAATGGAAATGTAACCTACTAGAACCAACGGAGCACAGAGAAAGCAGGTATAGGAGGGAAATTTATAGCTGTAAATACCTAAATTACAAAAGCATATCAAGAAAACAACAAACCAGGGGCTGGGGCTGTAGCTCAGTGGTATAGCACTGGCCTAGCATGTGTGAGGCACTGGGTTTTGTCCTCAGCACCACCACATAAAAATAAAATCATTATGTCCATCTACAACTAAAATATACACACAGACACACACACACACACACATATATATATATACACACACATATATATATATATATATATATATATATACACACACACATATATATACATATAACAAGGAAAACCCATGGCAGAAATAAATAGACTAAAAGAATAATATGAAACAACATTTAAACAAAGAGTTTGTTATTTGGAAAGATTAAAAAAATGGAAACTATTCACCAAACTAAGAAAAAGAAAGACCCAAGTAAATAAGAGACAAAAATGGGACTATGGTAAAAAATTCAATGCCAGATCCAAGATGGCGGACTAGACGGTGACTGCATCTCCCGTCACTCCAGAACTCAGGATTCAAGAAGGGGAGATAGTGAGAGACTTGGACCAACGTAGAGCTGCACTGTGAGTCTCTCCCACCTGGTGAAGCTCGGCCTGGGTGGTAGGTCCAGACAGGGGGCAGCTTCTCAGAGCAGGGCAGGGCAGAGAGAGTCTTCCCCAAGCAGCCCTGCTCCCTCTGGCGGCAGGCGCGATCCACAGGCAGCTTCTAGGAGCAGGCCTGCCCAGTGAGAGCTTATCCGCACAGAGCCAACCCCAATCCCTGAACCCAGTGGCAGGTCCCAGCCCGCAGGCAGCTTCTGGGACCAAGGCAGGACAGGGAGAGACTTTCCCAGAGCAGCCTGGCTCCCTCAGGCGGGGGCAGGCCCTGTCTATAGCTAGCTTCTAGGAGCAGGACCGCCCAGTGAGAGGATTTCCATGCAGAACCAGCCCCCAGCCCTGGACCCAGTAGCGGGCTAGGGGCAGCTTTCTTCAGAAGCACTGCATTATCAAGTTCCTCCAAGACTTCAGGCTACTGAAGGCTGGGAGGTGATATACTGGAAATCTACAGGGACACTATAAGTCAATAGAGGAAATCTGCAATATCTCAGTCTCACTGATATCTGACCAATATGAAAAAACAAGGGAAGAAAATGTCCCAAACAAACCTAGATACTCTCAATAAAACCCAATGACAGCACAGCAGAAGAAATGTCAGAGAGGGAGTTCAGAATGTACATAATTAAAACAATCAGGGAAGCAAATGAGGAGATGAAAGAGCAAATGCAGGAACTGAAGGAGGATATGAAAGAGCAAATGCAGGCATTAAAAGATCACACCAATCAACAGTTAAAAGAGCAAATATAGGAAGCAAAAGATCATTTCAATAGAGAGTTAGGGATACAGAAAACAAACAAACAAACAAAAATCCTTGAAATGAAAGAAACAATAAACCAAGTTAAAAACTCCATAGAAAGCATAACCAATAGGATAGAACACATGGAAGACAGAACCTCAGACATTGAAGATAAAATATTTATCTTGAAAACAAAATTGACCAGAGAAGATGGTAAGAAATCATGAACAGAATCTACAAGAATTTTGGGATATCATGAAAAGGTCAAATTTAAGAATTATTGGGATTGAGGAAGGCACAGAGAAACAAACCAAAGGAATGAACAATCTATTCAATGAAATAATATCAGAAAATTTCCCAAATCTGAAGAATGA
Organism: Sciurus carolinensis; assembly: GCF_902686445.1. Taxonomy (NCBI): domain Eukaryota; kingdom Metazoa; phylum Chordata; class Mammalia; order Rodentia; family Sciuridae; genus Sciurus; species Sciurus carolinensis. The sequence goes on along the minus strand of NC_062216.1, from coordinate 53,734,385 downwards.
ATGGAAAACCAGGTACAAGAAAGTTATAGGACTCCAAATATACAAAATTACAACAGACCCATACCAAGGCACATTATTATGAAAATACCTAACATACAAAATAAAGACAAAATTTTAAAGACTGTGAGAGAAAAGAATCAAGTTACATTCAGGGGGAAACCAATAAGAATATCAACAGATTTTTCAATCCAGACCCTAAAAGCTAGAAGGGCCTGGAACAACATTTACCAAGCCCTGAAAGAAAATGATGCCAACCAAAAATCTTATACCCAGCAAAACTCACTTTCAGATTTGATGACGAAATAAAATCCTTCCATGATAAACAAAAGCTAAAAGAATTTACAAAAAGAAAGTCGACTTTACAGAACATTCTCAGCAAAATATTCCATGAGGAAGAGATGAAAAACAACGATGCAAATCAGCAACAGGAGGCGCTAGCCTAAAGGAATCGCCAAATAAAGGAGAAACCAAATCATGTCAAAAACAAAAATGAGTCAATTGACTGGGAATACAAATCATATCACAATAATAACCCTGAATGTTAATGGCCTGAACTCATCAATCAAAAGACATAGACTGGCAGATTGGATTGAAAAGAAAAATCCAACTATATGCTGCCTGCAAGATACTCATCTCATAGAAAGAGATACCCACAGACTAAAGGTGAAAGGATGGGAAAAAACATACCATGCACAAGGACACAGCAAAAAAGCTGGAGTATCCATCCTCATTTCAGATAATGTGGACTTCAAGCCAAAACTAATCAAAAGGGATAAAGAAGGACATTACATACTGCTTAAGGGAAGCATAAATAAGCAAGACATAACAATCATAAATATCTATGCCCCAAACATTGGCTCATCCATGTACGTCAAATAAATCCTTCTCAATTCCAGAAATCAAATAGACCACAACACAATAATACTCGGCAATTTTAACACACCTCTCTCACCACTGGATAGATCTTCCAAACAAAAATTGAATAAAGAAACCATAGATCTCAATAACACAATCAACAATTTAGACTTAACTGACATATATAGAATATACCATCCAACAAAGAACAAATACACTTTCTTCTCAGCAGCACATGGATCCTTCTCTAAAATAGACCATATTTTATGCCACAAAGCTACTGTTAGCAAATACAAGAAGATAGAGATACTACCTGGTATTGTATAAGATCATAATGGATTGAAATTAGAAATACATGACAGAATAAAAAACAAACTTCTCCAATACCTGGAGAATAAATAATATGGTATTATACGATGAATGGATAACAGAACACATCAGGAGGGAAATAAAAAAATTCTTAGAAGTAAACGAGAACAAAGACACATCATATCAAGATCTCTGGGACACTATGAAAGCAGTACTTAGAGGAAGATTTATTTCATGGGGTGCATTCAGCAAAAGAAGTAGAAATCAACAAATAAACGACTTAACACTACAGCTCAAAGCCCTAGAAAAAGAAGAGCAGACCAACACCAAAAGTAGTAGAAGATAGGAAATAGTTAAAATCAGAGCCGAAATCAACGAAATTGAAACAAAAGAAACAATCAGAAAAACTAACAAAATGAAGAGTTGGTTCTTTGAAAAAATAAACAAAATTGATAAACCCTCAGCCACACTAACAAAGAGAAGGAAAGAGAAAACCCAAATTACTAAAATTTGGAATGAACAAGGAAATATCACAACAGACACGAGTGAAATACAAAACATATTAGAAGCTGTTTTGAAAATCTATACTCCAACAAAACAGAAAACCTCGAAGACATCAACAGTTTTCTAGAGACATATGAATTGCCTAAACTGAACGAGGAGGACATACACAACTTAAATAAATCAATTTCAAGCAATGAAATAGAAGAGGTCATCAAAAGCCTACCAACAAAGAAAAGCCCAGGAACAGATGGGTTCTCAGTCGAGTTCTACAAAACCTTTAAAGAAGAGCTCATTCCAATACTCCTCAAAGTATTTCATGAAATAGAAGAGGAGAAATAGAAAAGATATAGAATAGAAACTCATTCTATGAAGCCAATATCACCCTGAGACCTAAACCAGACAGAGACACATCGAGGAAAGAAAATTTCAGACCAATATCCTTAATGAACATCGATGCAAAAATTCTCAACAATTTTTAGCAAATTGCATACAAATATATATTAAAAAGATAGTGCACAAAGATCAAGTGGGTTTTATCCCAGGGATGCAAGATTGGTTCAACATCTGGAAATCAATAAATGTAATTCACCATGTCGACAGACTTAAAGTTAAGAATCACATGATATTATTATTTCGATAGATGCAGAAAAAGCATTTGAAAAAATACAGCATCCCTTCATGCTCAAAACACTAGAAAAAATAGGGATAGTGGGAACAATCCTTAACATTGTAAAGGCTATCTTCGCTAAGCCCATGGCCAATATCATTCTAAATGGTGAAAAACTGAAAGCATTCCCCCTAAAAACTGGAACAAGTCAGGGATGCCCTCTTTCACCACTTCTATTCAACATCGTCCTTGAAACTCTAGCCTGAGCAATTAGACAAACCAAAGAAATTAAAGGGATACGAATAGGAAAAGAAGAACTCAAACTATCCCTGTTTGCCGATGACATGATTATATATTTAGAGGAACCAGGAAATTCCACCAGAAAACTTTTAGAACTCATAAGTGAATTCAGTAAAGTGGCAGGTTACAAGATCAATGCTCATAAATTCAATGCATTTTTATACATAAGTGATGAATCTTCAGAAAGAGAAGTTAGGAAAACTACCCCATTCACAATAGCCTCGAAAAAAATAAAATACTTGGGAATCAATCTCACAAAAGAGGTGAAAGACCTCTACAATGAGAACTACAGAACACTACAGAAAGAAATTAAAGAAAATCTTAGAATATGGAAAGATCTCCCTTGTTCTTGGATAGGCAGGATTAATTTTGTCAAAATGGCCATACTACCAAAAGTGCTATACAGATTCAAAGCAATTCCAATTAAAATTCCAATGACGTACTTTACAGAAATAGAGCAAGCAATCATGAAATTCATCTGGAAGAATAAGAAACCCAGAATAGCTAATGCAATCCTTAGCAGAAAGAGTGAAGCAGGGGGTATTGCAATACCAGATCTTCAACTCTACTACAAAGCAATAGTAACAAAAACGGCATGGTATTGGCACCAAAATAGGTAGATCAATGGTACAGAATAGAGGACACGAACACAAACCCAAATAAATACAATTTTCTCATACTAGTCAAAGGGGCCAAAAATATTCAATGAATAAAAGATAGCTGTTGGGGTTTCTGAGACCCCCAGCCTTAGGCATGGTCAAGATGGCGCCTGACGCTGAGCCAAAAGCGGCCAGCTATACAGTAAACAACCAGCGAATTCCAATGATTGGCTAGTTAACGATGTGATTAGAGCATGCCCCCCTCGTGTACCTATCCTAGGCTTGCAGCTGTCCGCGTTTACCTCGTGTACTCTCCCCTGATTGATTGAAGTGTATATAAGCCTGGTGGGTGGGAGAGTAGGGGGCAGAAGCTGAGGAAGAGGCAGAAGCGGCAGGGGCTGAAGAAGAGGAAGAAGCGGAAGAAGCGGCGAAGGCGGAGGTTGAAGCCAAGCTGGAAGCTGGGAGTGCGCAGAAGCTAGGAGTAAGAGAAGCGTAGGAGAGGGACTGTGCACAATAAACTTCCAAAGCTTCAGACATTTGTCGTGTCTCTCTCTGCGGCCAGAGGAGGCGCAATAACTGGTGCCGAAACCGGGACATGAAGGAAAGATGAAGGCCTTATAAAAGAAAACGAGGTAAGATATTTGAAAAAATTTTTTTTGTATACAAGTTAAACCGGTTATAAAAAAGTTAAAGGGTGTCAGGATGCGCCATTGGCGGTCCTGGGGACACGCGGAGTGCGGTCCGGTTGAAAGGTATCGGGATCCTGACGCGTAGAACGCGGGTATCGGGACGCGCCATCAGCGGTCCTGACGCGTAGAACGCGGGTTGAAAGGTATCGGGATCCTGACGCATAGAACGCGGGTCGGGGGGGTATCGGGACACGCCATCAGCAGTCCTGATGCGTGGAACGAGGTCTAATTAAAGTGAAAGTAGAAACACGTTTGAAGCGGTCCAACTAGGTAGTACGTGAAAAGCCGCTATAAAAATTCTAATGCGCACTTGATAGTTTTCCCTTCAGTAATTTTGTTGCTCCTGGCGGCTAGGCTACTGTTTGTTATTGTAATTACCATAACTAAAGCTATTCAAATTAGTAACAATGGGGTCTGAAACGTCTAAATTCAGAATGCAGCAACCCCTTAGGGAATTATTAAAATACCATGGGACGCCATTAAAGGAAAAAACAGCTAAAGTATTTCTTGATACTGTGGAAAGGATTTCCCCTTGGTTTTTGGATGAGGGCCTTTTGAATACCCTACAGTGGGAACAGCTGGGGAAAGACCTTCGTATAGCGGATAGGCAAAATCCTTTGCCAGTAGGCACTATGGCTATTTGGTCTCTTATTAAATCCTGTCTGCAAGATAAAAACAAAAAACCTTCACTCACCGAACCTTTAGCTGAGGGAAGACAGGTTTTGGAAGAAATAAGAGGAACGTTCATATCTTTCTCAAAATTCAGAAAAAGGAACTAACTCAGATGAGGAACTATCGGAAGGGGAATTATCGGGAGAGGAATTGGAAAAAAGAGTACAAAGATTAAGACTAGATAAAAAGCCCCCTCTAGTGTCCGTGTTGCCTAGTGCACCTCCCATAAATAGGGAACCCCCTCATGAAGCGTCCGGCTTCGGGTTACGCTCAGAAGGAGTCATCTTGGATCTGTAGCGTATCCTGTTTTTGAGGATGCTCAAAATCAAAGATTCCACCAACCCTTAGACTTTAAAATAGTGAAACAGTTAAAAGAAGCAGTTAGCACATATGGTCCTCAGTCAGCTTTTACTATAGCCTTAGTAGATACCTTGACATCATTAAACTTAGTGCCTCAGGACTGGACTAATCTTGCTAGGGCCGCTCTGTCTGGGGGACAGTACCTTATGTGGAAAACATCATGGCAAGAAATATCTACGGACACCGCCCGCCGAAATGCAGCAGCGGGGAATCCCCAAATCGATAGGGACATGCTTATGGGCGTAGGACCTTATGAAACCCTTCAGGCACAGCTTAATTATCATCCAGCAGTCTATGCGCAAATTGCCGTGGCTGCAACCAAGGCCTGGAAAACATTACAAGGAGCAGGAGATTTGCAGGGCCAGTTGTCAGAGGTAACTCAAGGGAATAGTGAGCCCTATGCGGATTTTGTCGATAGGCTAATTCAGACAGCATCACGCATCTTTGGAGATGCAGAGCAAGCCATGCCCTTAGTAAAACAGTTGGCTTACGAACAAGCTAACAGGTGGTGTAGGGAGGCCATAAGACCATGGAGAAACAAAGACTTGTCCGCCTACTTAAAAGTGTGTAGAGATGTAAATGATACTTCGGCGCAGAGCAGTGCCTTTGTAGCAGCCATAGACAGACAAACCACCTTGCTGTCTGCTGCACTTGCACAAGCCCAGGGGAGGTTCCCTTCAAGAACTAATAAAGAGTCTTTAGGATCATGTTTTGTGTGCGGACAGAAGGGACATCTAAAAGCCACTTGTCCAAACAAAAGGCCACCTTTTGCCCGGGGTGGGAACATCTATACAAAGAATAACCTGGGAACCGGACCTGGGCTATGTCCAAGATGCAGAAGAGGAAGTCATCGGAATAGTGCCTGTCAGCCTATTAGAGATAGGGAGAATAATTTCCTAGGGTTGAATCCTGAACTTCAAAAAAACGGGAGACAGGGCCCTCCCCGGGGCCCGCAACAAATATACGGGGTAATTCAACAAGTTCCCCGACGGTGGTATCCTCCCACAGAGAAGGGGAGCGCAGAGCCACCTCAGGAAGTGCCGGATTGGACATCTGTGCCACCTCCAGACTCATACTAACCCCAGATATGGGGGTGCAGATGATTGATACTGATTGGCATGAAAAAATCCCACAGAACAGTGTAGGACTATTACTAGGAAGAGGTTCCTCAACACTAAAAGGACTTATAGTACACCCAGGGGTTATTGATTCTGATTTCACTGGACAAATAAAAGCCTTGGTCTCTTCACCAAGAGGAATTACGGTCATCTCTCCAGGGGATCGCATCGCACAAATGCTTATATTGCCCAGTCAACATTCTTTGTGGCCCAGTGAAAATACAAATAAAAGACAAGGAGGTTTTGGATCAACAGGAACCACTTTAATAAACCTTACTATGGACATGGGACAGAGGCCCCTCCTAAAATTAAAAGTGGGAAATATGGAATTTACAGGTTTATTAGATACGGGAGCAGACAAAAGTATTATTAGCGCAATGGTCTGGCCAAAGCACTGACCATTGATCACAGCAGCTCAGAGCTTGAGAGGCTTAGGAGTAGCAGAGAGCCCCAATCAAAGTGCTTCCTCATTATCGTGGAAAGATACAGAGGGACACACAGGAATATTTCAGCCATATGTCTGTGATGTTCCTATTAGCCTATGGGGACAAGACGTCCTGCAGCAAATGGATGTGAAACTCACCACTGATCAGATTTACCAAGGGACTCCTGTAAGAAATATGTTACAAAATATGAACTATGATGATAAAAAAGAATTAGGAAGACATAGTCAAGGATCTACCCAACCACTGCCTTTACTTCCACCAAAAAATGATTCTCATGGATTGGGTTTTTCCTAGGGGCCACTGATAAACCATCAATCCCTATAATATGGAAAGATGATAAGCCTCGCTGGATTCCACAGTGGCCCCTAACAAAAGAGAAGCTAGAGGCAGCTCATAAGTTAGTACGAGAGCAGGTACAAGCAGATCATTTACAACATTCTACCTCTCCTTGGAATACTCCAATATTCTTAACAAAGAAAAAATCAGGAAAATGGAGGTTATTACATGATTTAAGAGCCATAAACGAACAAATGTACCCTATGGGACCCATCCAATGTGGACTCCCTCTTGTCACTGCACTACCAAAAATTGGCCTACTATTATTCTGGATTTAAAAGATTGCTTTTTCTCTATACCCTTACACAAAAATGATTGTTGGAGATTTGCTTTTACTTTGCCCTCTCTTAATCACACTCAGCCTGAACAGAGATTCCAATGGACCGTGTTGCCTCAAGGTACGGCTAACAGTCCTACTATATGTCAAATATACGTAGATAAAGCGTTAACAACTACTAGACAAAAGTTTAAGAGATTGTTGATTTATCATTATATGGATGACATACTTATCTGCCATCCAGAAAAAGAAGTTTTGTTAGAAGCATTACAATTTATAACTCAAGCATTAGAAAAGAGAGGACTAACGATAGCTCCTGAAAAATTACAATTAGAGGAGATCCAAGAATATCTGGGTACAAGGCTCACTGCTACTACAGTCAGACCAACAAGGTTGACCATCAGGACAGATCAATCGAATACCTTGAACGATTTTCAGAAACTCTTAGGTGACATTAACTGGATCAGATCCTATTTAAAATTATCTACAGGGGAATTAAAACCTTTATTCGATATATTAAAAGGTAATCCTGACTTGAATTCCCCTAGGAAACTTACTCCCGAAGCACGGATATCCTTACAGCTAGTAGAGAATAGACTTCAGCAGTGTTACGTTAATCGTTGTGATCCTACTCAACCATTAAGTTTAATCATAATCTCAGAAAAGCATACCCCTTTTGGCATAGTTTGGCAAGGAGGACCTCTGCAAAGTATAAATCTCCCTAGCTCTCCGGCTAAAACATTGCAATCATATCCCCAAGCTATTGCTCAGGTAATATTCAAGGGAGTAGAATCTTGCATTACTGTTTTTGGAATCCATCCGTCTATTATTATAACTCCTTATTCCACTCAGCAAATTAAATGGCTAATTAATAATGATGATGATTGGTCAGTATTATATTGTTCCACTTCAGCTCAGTTCAATAACCATTATCCCCAACATCCCTGGATTCAATTCTGTAAAAATACTCCCATAGTTTTTCCAAAAGTGACTAGTGTCCAGCCTCTTAAAGACTGTGTAACCATTTTTACTGATGGCTCCAAAAATGGAGTAGGTGCAGTACTTATTGGTAAACAACTTCACACCATAATAGTTCCACCCAACTCCGCACAGGTTACTGAACTTGCAGCTGTAATATTAGCCTTTAAATTAGCGGATAATCAGCCATTCAATCTTCTATCTGATAGCTTATATATCGTTAACGCTTTACAGGTTCTTGAAATGGTACCCCATATTTCTTCCATGTCCACGGTAGCTTCTTATTTTACTATGCTACAAAACCTTATCCTACAGCGTAAACATCTATTCTATGTAGGACATATTAGAGCTCATTCTAATTTACCAGGACCTTTGGCCAATGCTAATGACTTGGTAGATATGGCCACCAAATCAATTTTTGTTTTTTCCATAGAGGAACAAGCAAAACTCTTTCATGAAAAATTTCATGTAAATTCCACTACTTTGAGCAGAAAATTTCCTATATCTAAATGTATGGCTCGACAAATAGTAAAAAATTGTCAACATTGTGCTCCTTTAATCCCAGTACAATCCTTTGGAGTTAACCCCAGGGGACTGCTGCCTGGTCATATTTGGCAGATGGATGTAACCCATATTTCTGAATTTGGTACTGTTAAGTATGTACATGTGTCAGTAGACACTGCTTCAGGGGTCATTATGGCTTCCGCTCATTCTGGAGAAAAGGTAAAAGATGTCATTCAACACTGCCTACAAGCATTTGCTGGCTGGGGCATACCTAAAGTTATTAAAACAGATAATGGTCCTGCTTATACTTCCAAAAGCTTCCGGTTGTTTTTACAAACATTTAACATCCAATCAGTCACTGGCATCCCCTATAATCCTCAGGGACAGGGCATTGTGGAAAGAGCACATCTTACTTTAAAAAATTGTTTAAATAAACAAAAAGGGGGAATAGGAGCCTCCTATAAGTCTCCTAAAGATAAACTTAATTTAGTTCTTTTCATTCTAAATTTCTTAACTCTGGATAGGGACGGCCATTCTGCAGCTGATCGACATTATAATCCCCATAATACTCCTCAAGTATGGGCAAAATGGAAAGATATCCTGACAGGTTGTTGCAAAGGACCGGATCCAGTCCTTCGTTGGGTCCGAGGGTCTGTTTGTATTTTCCCACAGGATCAACAGACTCCAGTCTGGATTCCAGAAAGGCTAATCAGAGTTTTACAGCATGCAAGTGATGCTGCTCCTCCTCGCAATGGCGAGTCTGAGCCTTCCTCCAATAACAAAAACTCAGACGGAAAGGCAAACCCGGAACCTATGGGCCATTGTTAGCCTGGCCATATTTTTCATTTCTAACTAATACATTTTTTATCCTTCCTTTTCTTGCTTTTCATCAATTCCTTTACAAGTCTGTCAATTCTACTGATGATTTTTCAGGTCGTGCTGCTTTTGGAGACAAGGATATTTCTAGCCTTTCTTTGCTTTAACAGGAGGAATTTCTGCACTTTGCCGTTGGAATCATACTACAAATCAGACCCAGAGTAGAGCAACTCGTTCTGCTGACCCTAGCTATGATGTTGTTTTTCCTCCCACGTCAGCTTGTGTATTTCCTCTTTTTTATGTTTCTACCAACTAACATTTCTAATAACACCTCTTAACTGTTCACTAACCGTGTGCTATCTCTCACAATACTGGAATGGTTCTTTTGCCACCCGTGCAATTTGCACATTTCTATCTTCCTACCAGTCCTAGTTTCTGTTGCAGATATAGAATTGCCAGTGCTATTATCAAGAAACAGAAGAGGCTTTGACATTGCAACAGCCGTGATCACTGCCATCACAGTCCTTGCAGTAGCAGCATTGACACAACCATAACAACGATCATTTGGCTGAGAATGCAGCTGCAGCCTTACAGACCATAGAGACTCTATCAGAGAATGGACTCATTATAAGAACAAGTGGATACCTTGCAAGAACTTTTGGGACTGGGATGCGTTTATTCCCTGAGAGCTGTTTTGTGTTGCCCATATTGTAACTCCATTGGGATGTATATTGTTTCTGTATTTAATATGGCTATATGGTTTTTCTTCTGTTTATAGATTTGTCAAACAGCGGGCAAGCTTAGGAGCTATGGTGGTATTCCTCTGCCTTGGCCTCCTTCTCTTCATTCGTTTTGGCATGCATCTACAAGCTAGCCAATAGAGAGATCAAATTATCTTTCATCAGGCCATGACCGCCCTAAAGGCCGACAGCCCCCCATTAGTATGGCTCTTGATGCTGGACCGGTAGTCAAAGACGGGTAATGAAGGAGGTGGCTGTGTACCAACCTAAGACAGGAGCTGCAGCATGCTCTGCAGGCTCTGATGACGGGTAAGGACATATGCTGACCACTCAGCCTAAGACAGACACAGTCCCGAGCCTTAGTTTAATAGTAAAGAAGGGGGATATGTCGGGGTTTCTGAGACCCCCAGCCTTAGGCATGGTCAAGATGGTGCCTGATGCTGAGCCAAAAGTGGCCAGCTATACAGTAAACAACCAGCGAATTCCAATGATTGGCTAGTTAACGATGTGATTAGAGCATGCCCCCCTCGTGTACCTATCCTAGGCTTGCAGCTGTCCACGTTTACCTCGTGTACTCTCCCCTGATTGATTGAAGTGTATATAAGCCTGGTGGGTGGGAGAGTAGGGGGCAGAAGCTGAGGAAGAGGCAGAAGCGGCAGGGGCTGAAGAAGAGGAAGAAGCGGAAGAAGCGGCGAAGGCGGAGGTTGAAGCCAAGCTGGAAGCTGGGAGTACGCGGGAGCTGAAAGAAGCTGGGAGAAGGGAAGCTGGGAGTGCGCAGAAGATAGGAGTAAGAGAAGCGTAGGAGAGGGACTGTGCACAATAAACTTCCAAAGCTTCAGACATTTGTCGTGTCTCTCTCTGCGGCCAGAGGAGGCGCGATAGATAGCCTCTTCAACAAATGGTGCTGGGAAAACTGGAAAACCATATGCAACAGAATGAAACTAAACCCCTATCTCTCACCCTGCTCAAAAATCAACTCAAAATGGATCAAGGACCTCAGAATCAGACCAGAGACCCTGCAGATTATAGAAGAAAAAATAGGTCCAAATCTTCAACATGTCGGCTTAGGATCAGACTTCCTTAACAGGACTCCCATAGCACAAGAAATAAAAGCAAGAATCAACAACTGGGATAGATTCAAACTAAAAAGCTTTCTCTCAGCAAAGGAAGCTCTCAGTAATGTGAAGAGAGAACCTACAGGGTGGGAGAATATCTTTGCCACTCATACTTCAGATAGAGCACTAATTTCCAGAATATATAAAGAACTCAAAAAACTCTACACCAAGAATACAAATAATCCAATCAACAAATGTGCTAAGCAAATGAACAGACACTTCACAGAAGATGTACAAGCAATCAACAGATATATGAAAAAATGTTCAACATCTCTAGTAATAAGAGAAATGCAAATCAAAACTACGCTAAGATTCCATCTCACCCCAATTAGAATGGTGATTATCAAGAACACAAGCAACAACAGGTGTTGGTGAGGATGTGGGGAAAAAGGTACACTCATACATTGCTGGTGGGGTTGCAAATTAGTGCAGCCACTCTGGAAATCAGTACGGAGATTCCTCAGACAGCTTGAAATGGAACCACCATTTGACCCAGCTATCCCACTCCTTGGCCTATACCCAAAGGACTTAAAATCAGCATACTACAGAGATACAGCCACATCAATGTTCATAGCTGCTCAATTCACAATAGCCAGATTGTGGAACCAACCTAGATGCCCTTCAGTTGATGAATGGATAAAGAAACTGTGGTACATATATACAATGGAATATTACTCCGCCATAAAGAATGATAAAATTATGGCATTTTCAGGCAAATGGATGAAATTGGAGAATATCATGCTAAGTGAGATAAGCCAATCTCAAAAAACCACTGATAAGCGGATGATGACACATAATGGGGGATGGGAGGGGTTAGTGTTAGGGTTAGGTTTAGGATTAGGCAGGGGAGCAGGAATAGAGGAAAGAAGGACTGTATAGAGGGAAAAGAAGGTGGGAGGGGTGGGGGGAAGGGAAAAAATAACAGAATGAATCAAACAACATTACCCTATGTAAATTTATGATTACATAAATGGTATGACTTTACTCCATGTACAAACAGAGAAAGAACATCTATCCCATTTGTTTACAATAAAAATAAATAAATAAATAAAATTCAATGCCAATAAATTGGAAGATCTATAAGTAATGGAAAAATTTGTAGACATGTATGATCTACTAAATTTGGACCCACAGGGTATAAATAGTCCAAACAGATCAATCCAAGCAATGATATTGAAGTGGTAATAAAAAGCCTCTCAACAAGAAAAGTCAAGGACTAATTTCATCCAACTTTTAGAGAAGAACTAATACTAATGCTCCTCACATTATTGCATAAAACAACATGAAGGAGTCCTTCCAAATTCATTGTAGAAAGCCAGTATTACCTACTATCCAAACCTGATAAGGACATTAAAAAAAAAAAAAAAGTAGACCAATATTTTTGGTGAACATAGTCTCAAAAATCCCCATTAAAATTAAAATACTTCAAAACAAATTAAAATCACATTACAATGATCATGCACCATTATCAATTTGGTTTCATTCCAAGAATGCAAGGTTGGTTCAACATGTATGAATCAATGAATGGAAGAAACAAAAATAGAATCTATGATGAGAATAACATCATCTCAATTGATATAGAAAAGCCTTCAATAAAAGTTATTCCTTTGTGATTAAAAACTATGAATAAACTATATATAGATGAATTATACCTCTACATAAAGATGCTGTGTACAACAAACTCTTTGTCAACGTTGTACTGAATGGGGAAAAACTGATTGAAATTTTAGCTAGAACAGTAAGGAAAGAGAAAAAAATAAGAATACAAGCAGGAAAAGAGGAATTAAAAATGTCCCTCTTTACAAATGGTATAATTTTGTATGTAGAAAACCCTAGAAAACTCATCAGAAGTCTCTTAGAACTAATAAATGAATTCAGCAAAGTAGCCCAGTTCAGAATCAATATGCAAAAATCAGTAGTCTTTCTATGTAACAATAATGAATTTTTGAGAATAATATCCCTTTTTAAATAGCCTCAAAAAATAAGAATAAGAATAAAAATAAAAATAATAAAACAAACCAAGGAAGTGCTAGTTCTTTACAATGAAAATTACTAAGTATTCAAGAAAGCAATTGAAGACACTAGGATATGGAGAGACCTCCCATGTTCACAGGTTTGGAAAATTAATAATGTTAAAATGGTCATACCACTAAAAGTGATCTACAGATTAAATACAATCCCCACAAAAATGACATTCTTCACAGAGCTTCAAAAATAAAATCAAATTCATGTGGATACACAAAAGACGCAACTGCCCACCCTCACACACAAAAAAATCCCAAGCAAAAGGAGCAATGCTGGAGTCATCACAGTACCTGATTTCAAATTATACTATAGAGCTATTGTCACAACAGCAGCATATCGTTGTGAGAAATAGAAAGTGTCATGGTCCATTTTCAGAATATAGTATTTAGCTTTAGTTGGGATGTAAGATCAATCGGAGACATTTTAATTATAGCCCTTACCTTTGCCTGCTCCTATTTCAATTTAGTTAATTGGGTAGATTATAACCCTGATCTCCTCCAATCAGGGCAAGGGGGAGCCCTATGTTAGAGATAAAAACAGGTGGCCTGCCAGCAAGTGTGCTTGCTAAACAGGTTCAGTAGACCACGTTTCTGGCAGAAGTAAAATTTGCCTTGCCAATCCACTTCTGGAATGCATTTGATATCCTGCAGCACCTCGGAATTTCTAACAGTATTGGTATAAAACAGAGATCTAAACCAATGCAATAGAATAGAAGACCCAGCAATAAATTCATGCATCAACAGCCATCTGATTCTTTGCAAAGGAGATTAAAACCTAGAAAATGGTGCTGGGAAAATTGATGAAAATGTGGTGTATATACTAAATGAAGTATTATTCAGTCATAAAGAATAATGAAACAATATTTGCAGGAAAATGAAATAAGCCAGACTCAGAAAGACAAAGTATCATCTTTTCTTCCACATGTGGAATCTAGGGAGGAGGGGATAGGAAAATTATAATAATTAAAAAGATCTTAAAATTTACATCACAAAAAGAAAAAAGAAGTACATTAATTTTTAAGAAAGATAAGAAAATAATTCATTGTTAATTCATCTTCCTTAATTTCAGTAAAGAAGAATTTATTCAGGATATTGGCACAAATGTAGTATTCACTAGCAGGAGGATTGTATTTTTTTGCAATTGCTAAAGATCACTGTGGATAATTTGTTATACTTGTAATACTTAATGCGAAGCTTTTTCTTCTGTTTTTCAGAACTCTGGAGGTTTGGTGAGACTCATAATTTCATATTATGAGTCATAAAATATATATATTTTCTTCTTTTCAAAAGTTCTAGGCAAAACAAGTGCTCAGGAGCTGTAAAACCCATCAGGATCATATTCTTTCAGTTTCCTGCTGGTCTCTATTATCCCAGAAATTCTTTCTGTAAGAATCTATCCAACACCATCTTTAAAAGATAAAAACTGAAGGTAAATTTTGAGTTTGAGTTTGTTATGAGTTTGAGTTTGAGTTTGTTATGTTTCCATTAGTTTTCTTTTCTTTTTTTTTTTTTCACATAAGGGAGTTTATTAAGCACAGAGAGTGTCTCCCCATAGGGTAAGAGAGAAAATGAGGGGAAAAGAGAAAGGGTGCACACGCAAGAGAGTGAAATGGAGGAGACAACATGAAAGCGGGGAGGAGAGAGAGAAGCATGAAAGTGGAGGAGAGGAGAAGAGCTCCATTAGTTTTCTAATAATTTTTTTTCCTGTAATTTAATGATTACAGATATTTATGAGATCTGAGTATTTAACTAACATACTGTAGAAGTAGATTTTTAGAATTCCTTAGTGGAGTCAAAATATTTGGTTTAAATTTTAGCTTCTTTGGAGAAATTCGGAAATATCCAGTTGAATTTTAGAATGAATTTTTATATTTCTGCCAAAACAACAGCAACAAACAAACAAAAACAAAAACAAAAGAAGCCACTGGTGGGGTTAGATAGCTTTGATAGTACTGTCATCTTAAGAATAGTAAATCTTCCAATCTATGAATATGGGATGTTTCTTTTGAATAAATATGTTCTTTATTTTGTGACCTGCTCCTTCTTTGTGGACACAAAGAGATATTTCACAATCAACATCGTTATTAATACTCATAAAGTTCTCTTGCTGTCATAGGAATCCCCTTGGTCTGGGCCCATATAATAATATCTAATTTTTTGTGCATTCTATTTACTACCTCACTTATTTGTTTTCAGTATATTGAATGTGTTAGAGAGGCTAGAAGCTTTGTCTATATATCAACAATATCGTTCAATGTAAATGTTTACTAAAGATTTGGTGGGCATACACTTAGGAAATTAGTTTTTCAATTCTGTCAGGAATGTCAGAAACTTGGATTTATATAGAACTTGATCAAGTCAACACTGGTCACATTTCTTCACCCATTTGAATTCCAGACAAGTCAGCTAACCCGTTAGGCAAAGACAACAAATGGAAGTCTATAAGCAGCAGCCTGATGGTAACTCTAGAGTTGAGGTAAATTTCATGCATACTGGCATCAATCTTGCCCACTTGTCAAAGATCCTTTATCTCTATCTTCAAATTTGTGCCAAGAGGTTGTATTTAGTACGTTTATCCATTTGGAAATGAGCATGGTGGAGTAATACGTAAGTCATAGAAAAGTACCTCATACGAAGTAAGGCTCCAGGATGCCAGCTATTTCTTGTGTGGAGAGATAACTTTATGTCATTTCGATGACACTCTCATTTTCCCATATTTTGTGGGTTTCCAGGTTGGGCATGATCCAATTCAGGTTAGTTATCTTGGGTTACAGAAGGACTTGGTGAAATTCATGGGCCATTGTGTGTGTGTGTTTGTGTTTGTTTGTTTCCTTTCTTTCTTTTCTTTTTTTTTTTTTTTTGATGTCATGGGTTGGACCCAGGGATGCCTCCACTAAGGAATACCCCCAGCTAATACTGTCTAAAGATGTCCTTTTGTTAGGGAACAGACAGATGAGGATGGTGGGAATACAAGGTTAAGAGAATAATTGTATAAAATGGGCTATACTGACCCTCACATGCTTTCTTTTTCAAGAAACAATTTATGTGCAGACCTGCCTGGCTTAAGTGGACAGGTTATGTCATATTCCTCAGTAGGAGAAATGCAGGCCTGAGAAAATTTCAATGGGAGGAACCCAGGAGACTTTTGTGAACAGATCCTGAACTCAGGGAGATAAGAATAATTCCTTCTAACAGTAAAATCTGTGAGAATGTATGGATAAGAATCTAATTAGAACTGGTCAGCATGGGCTAAGGTGACCTGCAGTTGCCATGAGAGTGGGTTCTTGAAAGTCCGAAATCTTCTTGTTGTCAGTCAAAAGTCCAGAGGTGCACCTGGGCAGGACTCTCTGGAAACTTCTTTGGAATCCCCATATAACTGGAGTGCAGGGGAGGCATGTTGTTCCTTCAATAGTGTCCCCTTTCCTTTTCCCTATCCCTTCAATAAACTCATTCCTGTTACTCTGAAATCTTTCTGACTTGATCAGGGTTTGAAGGGCAAATCTTTGCACTGCCTCACTTTCCCAGAAGGTCATAGCTCTGAAATACTTCCAAGATTCCTTTTCCCTAATCAATTTAAATCAAGCACTAATCTGGGTATTTCTGGGAGGGAACTTCACAAATGTGATTGAGGTTGCTCAGCAATAGATATGAAGATTATTCCGGGTAAATGTTATAATTCTAAGATAACCACTAAAAGAAAAAAATATTAAAAACTATGTAGTTGTCATGTCAATAAAATGGGAAACTGGATTAATAAAAAATAATCAGTCTAAAAGAGGGCAATAAAAGAGAGAAATACATAAAAAGGATAAGGCCAATAGAAAATTAATAATGATATGACTTGTTACAATGCAACTACATCAATTCCTTCATTTGAAATTGGCTAAATGGTCTATTTAAAATAATTAATCATCATTATAATTGAAAATAAATGTCTATTTAATTATATGCTTATTGTTTAAAATTAGTTGAAATATTTTAAGACCTAAGACATAGTCATTTTATAAATAATCCATGGGTAATAGGGAAGAATGTGTATTCTCTATAATTGAATTTAGAATTGTATGAATATTTAATAGGGAGAGCTTATTTGAGTTATTCAATCTTCATATATTTTTGTTAAATTTTGTCTGCTTGATCTATCAGTAATCATAACAGATGTGTTTACATCTCCAATTCTGAAGGTGTTTTTGTTAATTTTCCTTTATTTCTATCAATTTTCATTGATATTTTCTAAATCTCTTTAGTCATGTAAATTTATGCTTAGAATTTTTCAAATTGAGAAAATCATTATTGTTTTGTTATCTCTCTTCTCCATCTCACCCATTCTTAGTAATATTATCTAAAAATTTGATTCTGAGCTACTATACACATTTGTATATATGTATATGTATATATACTCATCATTTGCTTTGATAATTTTCTTGGTTACATATAAACAAACTTCAAAGATGTTGGAGCATTATTCCTTCTGATAGCACTTCATAATATCTTGTTTCTCTTTTTCTGTAGTTTCTTCTATAAAATGCCTTTTCAATATGAATCCTTAAATAAAACCTTTGAACTTATATACCAGAGAAAAATTTAAAAATACTGCCCTCATGTTTGAATAATATTTCAAAGTTCTTCTCAGTTAACATTTTAATAATATTGACCCATTGATTTCATGCATCCATGATTTTTGTTCCTTGATAGGTGAACTGTTCTTTTCCTTTGGAAGATTTTATAACTTTGCTGCCACTTAAAATTTCAGGCCTTTTAAATTTTCATTTAATTTTCTCATCAATGCCCACTTTGTAATCTCAGAATCTTTTCAATCTCTTCCTATTCTTTTATATTTTAAATCTACAGAAACTTTCCCTATTATCTCTTTAAGTAGTTCCTTCTATTTTGATTTTTTTCTCTTTTTGAAAATGCTGTTATCTAGATATTTCAATTTTCCTTATCTCAATTTCATTTTTGTATTTCTATTTTTTTAAATCTTTTTTTCTGTTCCTTTATGTGCTTTTTCAATGTGCTAATTCATTAAGCAATTGTGTCCATTCAATTTATTCCACTTATTATGTCTTTTATTTCTTGGTTACTTGGCTCCTTTTAAAGTTGATTTGTTACTGTTATTCTGCTAATAACCTCTCTTAGATTTGCATAATGACCAAGTAATTTCCAATTCAATTTATAAACATGGTTTCTGCATTTTCAAAATTATAGGTAATGCAGGGGTATTGCTCTGTTACTTATTATGATGTGAGCTAGGGCTTGCAGAGGATCGAGGTTTAGGGACTCCAAGAAGTCAAAAGGCTTCTGCTTCTAATTCAGGCAGAATTTCAAAAGGGTTAATTAAAATAAAAACTAGGGGCCAAGGGATTACAGAATGTAGCAATAATAACCTGGGATATCGCAGAAGATATTTTTGTAAGTCTATTAGTTGATCAGAGATTATTTTATGGAGTATCCTGCCTTCAATAGCTATCCTGTAATGGTGTATCTAATTGTGAAATCCAACGAGTCACAGCCTTTGCCACATTTTTTGTTTGTTTTAAAACATGCATTTTGCTTGTTTCTAGTACAATGGTTTGGATGTATACAAATGTAATGAGAGGCTACCTAGTTGCTATCAGTGACTTCATCACGTGCATATTTGTTGATTTTCCTCACTGTAACATGGAAATTATTGAAAAGCGATAGTTTTACTAAAAGATGTAAACAAAATCCTCACCAGATACTGCCTTAACCTGAAAATCCCTGAGGCTTTCCAACTTGTCTTTAACACTTAGCTGACTGCTTTAACTCTGACAGCCTTCTCTGGAGCGCTCAGGGGCCCACTAGCAAGGAGCATCAGCCACCCCCATGGCGTCCTTTCGCAGAGGTTTTCTTCTTTTTCTTCTCCCGGGATCGCCTTCCTGTATGGCATCTTGTCTGCGCAGCAGCCTGGCGCGAGCTGCTCCTGCACTGGCCTCAACGCCTCAACCGCTGTTACGCTGTCGCAGTCGGGCTTCAGGACAGTGGAGCCATGTTCATTCTTCTGGTGTTTCTCACCGGGCTTGGTGGGCTGCACGCAGGCTACAGTGAGTTCTGAGACTTGATCCCCTCTCCCAGCCTGGACTTCTGAGTGCTGATTGTGTTCATTTAGGGGGCTCTCCCTTCCCATCCCAGATCCAAGCCCAGACTTCACTCTGGCTCCATGATCTCCCACGCGATTTCTCCTTGCCTCTAGCCTATTACCAAAAAGCGAAACCAGAAAGGCTGCTGCCTCTGGCATAGAATATATTCACTTGTCCGGGACGGTGTTCTTATCTACAAAATGGACAAAAATTAAATATGTGTCTCCCTGCACCGCCCCCTACCCTGGACCCGTCTCATACAAAATTCTGTTAATCACCAGGAAGAAACTCTCAACGATCATCTGGTCTGACAACTGCAGTCCACCTACTGTATTGAAAATTGCAGAGCATTCCTATACCTAATAATCGGCACGCTTTCCCGCAAATGATCTCACTTTCTTGATCAGTTTGTTTTTTCATTTCTGCTCCTGTCACAAAACTGTACTTTGGTACCAAGTACTTTTTCAAGCTGTCAAACTGCTGAATTGTGTGTGTATGTGTGTGTGTGTGTGTGTGTGTGAGAGAGAGAGAGAGAGAGAGAGAGAGAGAGAGAGAGAATAAAACTTGAGATAGAATAACTAGAAAAATGGTAGAAAAGAGGAGATGGATAGACTATTTAAAAATAGCGGCTAATGTAAAGAAAGAAATGCAGAATTAGACTTAGCAATGAATAATGTGAAATCGCAGGTACTAAAATAATATCACTTATTTTTATTTTTAGAGTCTCATAAAAACTTTCTACACACCACTGTTCCTGAAAAGATTTCATCAACAGATGCAAAACACGATCCAGAAAATAAAGTAATTGGGGAATAATGTATATGTGTACATTTTATTTTATTTTTTATTTTTTAGTTATTCATTACTTTAGGATTCATTTGACATAATTATAAAATCATGGGATATAATTTACTTGATTTCAATCCTCAGTATTTCCACTTTCTCTCCTCTCCTCTTTCTTCCTGTTCCTTTCCCTCTACTTAATGATCTGGGAATAATGTTTTTTATATCTTAGATACTGTTAAGTTGCCTTTAATGTGACAACCAAAGCTACTGCAGGAGGCAGAGCTGACAGCTTAGAATAGGTTCACAGCAGAGCATTTTGATGTGTATGAATATGCATGACACTTTTTTCTTTGAAGATGAAGGACTTTAGGGATAAGATTCCACAAGTGTGAAATTTAAGGGGGTAACAAAAACTGAGTTTCCCCCAAGACAGGATTAAGGTGAGTGAGGTGAATCATGAAATTTTGCCTTTGGCATGGGTGATCTGGGGGTCTAAGTCAAAAGGTAACAGTTAACATTAGGCAAGTTCTCTCCCAGAAATATTTGAGTAATGGTACAAAGCAAAGGGTTCTTTTTTAATTAGTTCTGAGTTCAGAATCTTGAAGCATAGGGAAGCAAATAAAATGATTACATATTATTATTCATTCTGTCAATTTCTTAAAGCATAAGTACTTAGAAAAATATGTAATTTAGAATATATTATCTACAAATCTTATTGAAATTTTTGGATACTCTTGTTATAGGTTGCTTATATCATTACAATAGAAGGAAAACCATATTTTGTCCATCTTAAAAAGCAGTAAGTAATATTTTCATCTTTTCAAATTGAATTTTTTGGTTTCTTGATCATAAAAAATACTTATGATTAGAACCATTTCAATTCAAATGTATTGATACCTATTATATGTTGGGTATTAGACCAAGTCCTAGACAGAAAAAAAGAGAATAAATATGGTACACAGTAATTCAAGGAGATACAGGAATAGAGAAAATTTTATTATAGTATTTTATTATGATAAATGTATAAGTAGTGTTATTTGAAAATCAAAGAAACCTTATTGGAAAAAGGTAAAAGGGTATTTGAACATTGAGGGAAGATGTATAGCTAGCTATGTGAAGAATAAAAGTAGAACAGGGGAACATTCCATGGAGAGAGAAAATCATTTGCAAAACAAGGACATGTGAGACAGAGTGGGTTTTTTTGGATATGCAAAAAGTCATTGTGAATTACTGAATGATATATTTTTCTAAAGAATAGAGGTAACATATTCTGAAAAATAAGGTGGGAGTCTGGTTGAGGATATTGGGAGCCAAAAATGACTTTACTTGTGTACTTGTATAGTCAAATAGAGTCTTGTAGGGGTGACCAATAAGATGATTGGAATAGTTTAGGTCAGTGCTGGTGGTGCATCATCAATTATAGCACTGGAAAGAAAAATTCAATGGCCTTCAAAATAGATTTGGTAGAATGATTGAGAAACAGTGGGGAACCTCAGGTATAATTTAGTTGTTGCTTAAGAAAATGGATAGCTTATGGTGTAATTAAATGAGCAATATGAGCAAGGGAGATATTTGTATGAGGAGAGAGTGAGTTTGGATTTTAGGGCCTAAAAGATATCCAAGTGGATTTTTCCCACTGGACAGATGAATATAGGTATAAGGATATAGATTTATCAGTAAGTAATAATTTGGCTATATTGATTTATTTAATGAGAGTTATATTTATGAACAGATTAGTGGCTAAAGTCTGAGCCTAGAGAAAAAGGGATAGGTAAATAAAAAAAATGTAGCCAACATGGAAGATGAAACTGGAGCAGCCAGACAGGTAGGAAGAACAGGAGGAGAGTGAAGTGAATATAAATTGATTGGACTGAGCGGTCATGATTTTCAAATAGAAGCCAGTAGTTGAGTACAGTAATGTGTTTTAAATATCTTTTGTATTTGACCTATAGGTGGTTATGGATATTTTACAGAGAAGTTTCATGTTGAATAATAATTGACAAAGTGGAGTATGTGTGTGTAGACTACCGTTTTAGTTAGCTTTTTCACTGCTGTGACCAAAAGACCTGACAAGAACATTTTAAGAAGGAGAAGTTTACTTGGGGGCTCATGTTTCAGAGGTCTCAGTACATAGACAACCAGCTTCATTCTCCTGGGGCCTGAGGTGAGGCAGAACATCAAGGCAGAAGAGTGCGAGGGAGGAAAGCGGCTCAGACATGACAATCAGGAAACACAGAGAGAAAGAGAGACAGAGAGAGAGAGAGACAGACAGACAGACACACACACACACACGCACACACGCACACGCACAGAGAGAGAGAGAGAGAGAGAGAGAGAGAGAGAGAGAGAGAGAAAGTCCTCCACTTACCAGGGACAAAATATATACCCCAAAGCCACACACCCAAAGACCCACCACCTCCAACCACACCCTACCTGCTTAGGGTAATCAGCCAGTTACTCCCTATCAGGGGATTAATTCACTGATAGAGTTTAAGGCTCTCATAACCTGATCATTTCACCTTTAAGCTTTCTTGTATTGTTTCATACATGAGCTTTTTGGGGACACCACGCATCCAAACCCTAACAACTATTCTTTTAATAAAATTTGTTAAGAGTTGAAAAATATAGGGCAAAGGGCCAAAGGAAAGTTATTTAGGATGGTAATGACTTAAAAATGACTTTTAAATTAGCATTGGGGTAAAAAGACCATAGACAGGAAGAGTTTGAAATTATAGGACAGGAGGAGTTTGAAATTATAGGGCAGAAAGAGTTTGTATCTTTAGCATATGGAATAGAATAGGATCTATAGAACAGGTATAAAGGACTGTTTTAAATAAAATAAGTAATCCTCTTGAAGTGAAGGAGTGAGGATGGGCACACGGAGATTTTGTGGAATGATTGGGAGCAGTGGTGTTTAGTTTTTGAATAATTAGAGGAATGAAAGAAAATTCTGACCAATATCTAAATGAATTTGGCACATAGCTAAGCTGAGTTTATATGATTTTATAGTGAGACAAAGCAAATCTTTTAAAATTTGGTCCTAATGCTACATTTTAATTTTGAAGTTTAAGAGTAACTTATGAAATCAATGAATGATAAAGACAAAGATTTGAAAGTTCTGTGCTGGAAATGGGGCCTATATGATTTTATTTTGATATGTTTAGTGATTTCTTTTTTTTTTTCATTAACCTGCATTTTAGTAGTATAACTGTAGTTGGAAATATTTGGAGAATGGAACATACCCAGTGGACTGGCAGTACTTTGAATTCCTCAATACATAAGACAATTTGTTTATGAAGAATATTTTTTTTCTACTTTTTCTATTTCATTTGAGCATTTTTTTTGATTTTTGCCTAGATCATTTTTATCTCCATCATCTCTTATTTATTCTTATGACAAAAATGGAACCGAACATTCTCAGCCTTTGTTAGCTCAGGTAAGCCTTAGGGATTTTTTTTTTTTCCTTACAGGCTTATTATTTTGAAATTAAAAAAAAATATGAATAGTCTATAATCACTAGAATATTAGTTGGTACATTTACTGAGATTGAATATCCTGAACTGTTGATTATTTCTATGTTATACAAGTTCATTGAGTAATTGACGATCATATTAAAATACTAAGATAGATAAAGTAATAAATATGAATGACATACTGGGGAGTGCATTTTAAAAATAAGTTATACACTTGTTTTTCTTTGTGTATTTTTCAGATGGATTGCAATTATAATGGATATGTTGCAGGTTTTGTAAATTCTCTTGTGACACTCAACACTTGTTCAGGACTCAGGTTGTTGACAATTTAAAGATATTCAATTACAAATTAATTCCCCATACCTGTTTTCTAGTTCTATAATCATGTTTATATTTCAATTCCCTAAGGATGAATCAGTATAACTAATAAAACAGTATTGGTACCCTTGTAGCATTGGTGCCTGATGAGAGGCTTTGTTAATACTGAAAGGATCTACTGCTTGTGACTTTGACCAGTCTGGAGTATAGGGAGTGTTGATTGGTCTCTCCATACTTTTCTAGTTTTCCCAAATTCTGTTTTTGTCCTGTTTCTTAATTTTCTACAACAATTGACAATTGTACAATGCCTGAGACTAATAGACAGTTTGGTTCTGCATGCAGTCATTTTTAGACGTGTAGTACCTTCAGTTTGGCCCACAAGAACAAATGATTTAGAGCATTAGGTATTAGAGGAGAGTTCATGTATCAAAGAAAAGAGACCCAAGACTAACAGCTCCTTCAGACTGGCTCAGTAAACCTATGTACTAGAAAGGGATCCTCACCTGTGTAAGAACACAAATCTGTGCCACTACGTGCTTTCTGTAAGATAATAAAAAAAATTTGTAACAGAAAGCATACATTGTGATGTAGTAGTCTATTTCTGATATAAGACCTCAAAGACCAAAGAAATAAGGTGGAAAAAAAATGGTGACTTTGAAATCTTAAAAAAAAATCTGGCCACAATTTCTCATTAGAATCTTAGATTATGGTTTTGCTAGAATCATTTCAGATTTTCTTTGATTATTTTAACATTCAGGGGAATATTGCAGTTCAAAAATGTTTCCTATGGAATTGAACCAATTGAGACTCTATCAGGATTTATGCACATGATTTATGAAGAAAAAAGTAATCAGATTAATATTCCTCGCTCGGGAAAAAGAGTCATTTTAGCTGAGTTTGATGAATCAACACATGAAAGCAAAAGAACTATACTGGTAAGTATTAACTCTTTTATTTCCATTTATTTCATATAATTTTGTGAAACTAAAAATGCTTTCAGAGCTGAATTTGTGACTTGCAAATCTTATCATTATTTTACTTTTTCATGAAGGTCTTGCATGACTTAAAATCACTAGAGAATGAATTTATGTTCATTGTATGCTTGTCATTAAATACAAGTTTATCAATCTTGAAAATAGGGAGATGTGAATATAGGACTGAAAACATTAATTTTCATATATGGGCTTATACATAGTAATATAAAATATGCTGTTTCTTCAGTTACAGAAAATTTAGATGAAAACATAAGTCTTTGTTTCAAGAGAGTTCAAAATGGATAATTTTAGTGGTTTACATAAGGTACACACATAAAACGAAGGGATGAATTTTTCATCCACAAAGACCTATAAACTAACCACAAATAACATACCAGGCTGTAGTGAACTGCCACTGATTGTAAACTTCAGTAATTTTTTTTCTAAACTAAAGTAGTTTCTTAAAATTAGTTGTAGAAAATGTGCCCACATAGATGGTAAGGATAATTATCACAAGGATAAGTAATACAATTCTCTAGAGTATAGATCTACATTTTCATTTTAATTATTACAAAAGTAAGATGCCTAGATTGCTAGATAGCTTGGGAAGTCTAACTGAAAATTCTTGCTAATCACAGCACTTTTTGAACTGGAATCCTCTGAATAGTACCTACATTTCCTATTTGTAAGCAGCCTAATACTATAGTCAGCAGTAATATTATCTTCAAATGTAATTTCAGTGCAATGTAAAGTTTCACAAGTTCCTCAGGACTCATGTTTTGTGTTTTCCAGAAAACTGAATATACTACATTATTCCCTCGGTATCTTGAAATGCATATTGTTGTGGATAAAAATATGGTATGTCCTATTTTATACATTATTATTTTAAATTTATTTGACATTTATTTTTAACTTGATTTCAGTGATGCTATGAAAAATTTCATCCATTTATTTGCATTTTTAATTAATCCATTTTTAAAAATTATGTGTAAGCTGTTTTGTTAATCTATGTTGTATATAGATAGGATCTCTGCTACTTTCTTAAGATGAAGCACCTTGTTTCCTGAAACTTGTTGGCTACTTTTCTTTATAGGTTCTTTTTAGTTATACATGACAATAGGATTCATTTTGACATAATTATAAAAGCATGCATATAATTTGTTCTAATTCAGTCCTTAGTACTTCCCCTTCCCCTCCTCTTCTCCCTCCTGTTGTTCCCTTCCCTCTATTCTGATCTTTCTGCTATTTACTTATAGTTTTTTTTTCTTTAATTAGTGTGCATGATGGTGAGATTCACTGTGGTATATTCATATATGTATCTAGGAAAGTTAGGTCAGATTCATTCCACTGTCATTCCCTTATCCTATCCTTTCTCCCTTTGTTTCATGACAGAGCCCTAGGCTGGCATGCATAAGATCTGGGGTTTAAATCCTAGCACTATTTTTTGAGGGGGAGTGGGGCAGGTACCAGGGATTGAACTCAGGGGCACTCGGCCACTGACCACATCCCCAGCCCTATTTTGCATTTTATTTATAGAGATGAGTCTCACTGAGTTGCTTAGTGACTGCTTTTGCTGAGGCTGGCTTTTAACTCGTGATCCTCCTGCCTCAACCTCCTGAGCCACTAGGATTATAGGCGTGAGCCACCAGGCCTAGCTCCTGGCACTATTTTTAAAAAATGATTGACTACTTTTCTTTTGTCAAAAGGATTATACCCCCCCCCCCATGAATGGATAGGTTACAACTCCCTCAGAACTCTCATCCCCTACCTTTAGTAGTAATACTTAACTGCTTCAGCCTAATTGGAAGGGTAGTCTACACAACAAATATGCCACTTCTTTCAAGCAAAGGGAGAAAACAAGTTTTCTGTTTTCTTTTCAGTTCTAGCTATATTAAAGAAAAAGAAAAACAAATAACAAAATTCTCATATTGAGAATTCATGACTAATTCATGATTCTAATCCATGAGGTTACATTTTTCCAAGGTTGGTAAAAACTGAGGGCATCTGATGGGAGTTTTTTTATCTGGAAAAAATGTAGCTTTTAAGAAGGATACCTTATGATTCCTACAGATTAGTATCAGTAATAAGCTCACAATCCATATGGAAATAATTTGCCATGAAAAATGGTTAGCAAAACAAAAACAATGGATTCATTTATTTATTTTACTACAGAGATTGAACCCACAGGTACTTAACCACTGAGCCACATCCCCAACCTTCTTTTTATTTTTTATTTTGAGACAGAGTCTTGCTAAGTTGCTTAGGGTCTTGCTAAATCGCTAAGACTCCCCTTGATTTACTGTCCTCCTCTTGAGCTGCTGGGATTAGGTGCGTGCACTATCATGCCAAGCAAAACAATGGATTTAGATCCACAAAATAATCAGATATTAAAAGTTTAAGATACAGGTTCTCAAATCCTTTCTTTTCCCACGTTTCCTCTCTCCCCCTTAATCCACTTCCTTTCCTTCACTTATGTCTCTTCTATTTTCATGGAATTCCCTCACTTTCTCTCCCTTAATTTGGTCTAGCTTTCTCGTATGAGAGAAAACATTTGAACCTTGAGTTTCTGGGTCTGGCTTATTTCATTTAGCATGATGTTCTTCATTTACTAGAAAATGCCATAGGTTTCATTCTTAATGATGGAGTAAAATTCCAATGTGTAAATAGCACATTTTCTTTCTTTCTTTTCTGTTGATGACAGAAGCCTCTGCCCTAGCTGGTGTAGCTCATGGGCTTTTTATCTGTCACCATTGATAAAGATGAAGTGTCAGCTGGCCTGTGATTGTCTGCACTCCCACGGATGTTGTGTTGAATGTTGGGTCAGGGTTTTCACTCGCTGGGAGTGATGAGCTCTTAGGTCTGGTGCTCCCCATTTTCCTTGTCTGCTGTGAGGGGGGAGGGTTTCAGTAACTCAATTAGTACAAGTTCATTTTAGACTGATTATTGAGATATCCCATTTTAATAGTATTCCCTCTGGTTTTATTTGTTGCTATCTGAAGGTGGGGAGAAGCCGTATTGATTTAATTTCTTCTAGGGAGACTGACTAGCTGTGGACTCTGAAAAATAGTTGCTTATCCTGTCATGTTTTAACTTGGTCTGCTTTTCTTTCAAACTGCTGTTGCCCCTGGCTCCTGTGCCATGCTTATGGCCGGGAATGGGACAATATTGTGTTGCACACTGAGCCCACAGCCTTCTGAGACCAGCTCAGCATTGGTTAAGTCTAAGACCCATATTTCCATGGGCTGCGTACTGCTGAGGTGACTTGTGGACTAAGACCACTTTAATCATCCACCTTTGATGCCAGCCAGAATAGAAGTTCCATAGACAGCGGCTGTGCATTAGTATGTATATAGTGTGTTCTCTTACTACAGTGGATTTACGCTAGAAACTCTTAATAAAAAAGTGAACTAGAAGATTCCTGTCTTTTGGAAATTACACTTCTTAATAACCCATGATCAGAGAAAAGAGTAGAAATTAGAAAAAGTATGTACCCAGTATTAATATCAACTTCATGAATACAGTTAAAGCCTTCATTAGTGGTTAAGCACATATACTGGGAAAATAGGAATACTGAAAATAAATAATCAAGACATTTATGTCAAGATAGTAGAACAAAAGAGCAAGTTAAACCAAGAGAAAGTAGAATAAAGAAAATAAGGGTAGGAGCACAAATTATGGATGCAGAAAAAACAGAAATCATTTACAACCCAAAATTTGGTACAGTAGAAAACTGATAAAATTGATAAACCTGTGGTGAGATTAGTCAAGAAATATAGAAAATGACATATCCTTTTCTATAAAAAACAATATAAGAAATAGAAATGGGAAAATCAGTACAAACCTTATAGTCTATAAAAAATGTGAAGGCTTATAATAAGCATTTCTTTTGAGGGGGCAAAACCTTGAAGATTTAGACATGATAGGAAGAGTCCTTGAAAATTACAATTTATAAGAGCTGACAGTGAATAACTATAAGATATATTTTAAAATAAAGTCAAATTTTACAACTTAATTTATTTCAGTGTTGGGGAATCAAACCCGGTGCCTCAGACATGTGAGGCAAGTGCTTCCCACTGAGTTACATCCCAGCCATACAATTTTTAAAACAAGTTTCTAAATTGAAAACTTTCAAGTTCTAATGTTTTTATTGGGAAATTCTAGCACCATTTTAGGGGGTCAATCATATCTTAGACAAATTCTTCCATCTAATAGGTAGATATGGAACTCCCTCTAGCTTGTCTTATGAGATAAACTAGAGATTCATAGCACTCATTCACCTAGATGCACAAATCACAAATATTCACAAAAATATTCATAAACGGAATGGTATGCACGCGCACACACCCACACCCATATACCCACACACACCCTCATTAAGGGAGGTGGAATAACATTTAAAAATAATTCATATAATTTAATACAAAGAAAAGTCACATGATCTTTTCAATTTATGCTTTAAAGAGCATTTGACTTAATTTAAAAATAGCAGCAGAAGCCAATCACAGAGGAAATTTTTGATTTACACTATAATTTCATTTATAAATTTCAAAAAGAATTAATACATCTAGAATTTAGGGAAGAGGACCGAGAGAAAATAGTGATTGGGAGGGTCATTAGGCATGGATTGAAGAATAGACGTTTCTCATAATGATTAACTGATCTGTGCACTTTTGGTGTGTGTGTGTTTTATATTTGATGTGCTTTTCTTTAGAAGTGGAAACAATCACAATGAAATAATGCTACAGATTTAATAAGATTGAAAATTCTAACTGTTCCTATAGGTGTAGAGCAGTGAGAATTTTCATACCATAACTAGGGATATAAATTTATACAATCATTTTGGAAAAGATGCACAGAGGTTAAAAAATGATAAATAAGAGTATTATATCAAAATGATCACTAGAGCAAAAGAACAGATTTTCCCATATTTAAAAATAAATACAAAAAACTTAAGTTTTTATGGAAACCAACTACAAATTGACACATTTATCTAAAATAGTTTTCTTTCTTTTCCACAAGAAATGTGATTGGTTTGACACTATCAAAGCAGTAACCAATATGAAATATATAAACAGTGTGAAGATTTTCTTTTAAATACCAACAATAAAAGAGAAAAATCTTAGAAATACACTTAATAAGAAAATGTAAATCTTATATAGGGAAATTTTTACAACATTCCTGAAATACACACAAGCAAACATAAAAATTGAAAGGCATTCATTGCTATTAGTTAGGAAAAAAACAATAATGGAAAGAAATAAATTCTTCCCAAGGCAATTTATAAATGTAATAAAAATATTAATGAAATTTTGGAGATAGGAAAGTTCACATGGGGAAGTGACATATAACAAGATGGCAAGATAGGAAGTTCCAGGCCTCTTTACCCCAACAGACCTAACAATTACATAAGTAACAGAACACTTTTCTTAAAAGTCCAGAACCTAATCAAAAAGTTACAGCATCCCAGATGAGCACAAACCTCAGATAAGTCACATAGAAACAGGTAAATGGAAGAATTTTACTTTACCTGCATTGGCCATTCTCCTGCACTATCAAGGTTCAGAATCAAGAGAGATTATAATTCCTTCCTGTTAAGGAGGTGGCTGGGCTCGTGGGGTGGGGGTGGGGCGAGTGTGGTAAGTGACCAATAGTGCTGGCCTTTCAGTGAGCTCCCTGAGGGACAGACTTCTGGCTCACCTCACACAGAGTATTGAAAGCACTGATGTAGTCCAGAGACCGGAGGACAGTGAGGGTTATGGCCATTTTCTTGAAACCAACTCAAACCTGTGTGGCTTAGAGAAGGCATTGAAATGAAACTTCTTACTTAAGAGTGGAAAGAGGACTACATTATTATGCAGTGACCCTTCAGTGCAACACTTTCTTTGAGGCTTTTCCTCTGTGAAGAGGAAAGGAAGAATGGATTATTCCCAGACATGTAGTGAACAACTAGGGGGTCCAATTTCTGTTTTACCTCACACAGAACACTGGCAAAACTGACATGGTCACACAGCTGAGAGGAGAAGAGATTGCAGGCTTCTGAAAATAAGAAAAACTTTGTTCCTCAGGCAGGAAGACATGCAAATTGTCAACAGTATGAAAAAAGGTGGTCAACAACACTAGTCCTCACAAGAATGCAAATCTAAATGATCTCTCACCTCATACCTGTTAGACTGGCAAATACCAAAGAAAGAAAAGAGAGTTAAAAAGGAAAGAAAGTGTTCATAAGGATGAAAAGAAAAAAGATCCATTGTACAATGGAAATTGAAAACAGTTTGGAGAGGGTTCCTTAAAGTTTTTAAAATAGAATTACCCCATGATCTATTGCTCACAATTCTGCATATACATTTGAATGAATTGAAATCAGGATCTCAAAGTGATGTGTGTATTCTCTCCAAGTGATATGCTCATTGACATATTTTTTTTCACATTAGCCAAGATATGGAAACAACATAAATATCCATTAGCAGATAAGTAGATAAAGAAAATGTGGTATGTACATGCAATGAAGTATTATTCAGTTTTAAAAAGAAATAAACCCTGTATTATGTGATAAGAATGATGAACCTGGAGGACATTACTTTAAGTTAAATAAAAAATTGCAGAAGGACAAATACTGTGTGATTTCAATTATCTGAAGTGTTTAAGTGAAATCAAACTCAAAGAAGCAAGAGAATGATGGTTTTCCAGGGACTATGGGAATTGAGGGGAGCAGGGAGCTGCTGTCCAGTGGTTATAAAGTTTTAGTTATGCAAAATGAGTTAGTTCTAGAGATCAGTTATATAAGATAGTGCCTATAGTTAGCCACACTATAGTATACACTTGTTTTTACTGAGGGTAAATCTCATGTTAAATGTTCTTAGTACAACGAAAATAAAGTTCACATGAAAAATAAGCATGTATGATTAAGTTAGAAAGCACTGTATGAAAAAGAAATAAGGGAATTGGATATATCAGACATTAAAATATTTATTTTAATTTATCAATGAAAACAGATGCTATTACATAAAGTGATACTATCACATAAAATAAATAAAATAAAAAATCTAGCAATATACCCAAGGTCATTAGTTTCATAAAAGTGTCATAACAATTAAAGATGATAAAGATAGATTTAAAAAATATTGGTATTGGAAGGTACTATTTTTAAAATTAAAAGTGATCATATGTGTTCAAATCATGTGCTAAAATAATTCGAAGGGGTTATAAATTTTCATGTAATAGATGAAACCACATGACTCCTAATATTAGAAAATGTATACACTGAATTCTATTGTCTTCCAAGAACTTCTGTGGCCCACAAATTTTGATGTTATATTTTCATTTCATTTTGCTGAATGTATACTTTAAAAGATACCCTTCAACAGATGAATGGATAAAGAAACTGTGGTTTATATACACAATGGAATATTATTCATCCATAAAGAAGAATAATATTATGGCATTTGCAGATAAATGGATGGCATTGGAGAATATCATGCTAAGTGAAATAAACCAAACTCAAAAAACCAAAGGCCGAATGTTTTCCCTGATAAGTGGATGATGATATATAATGGGATTGGGGGTTGTGAGAGAAGAACAGAGGAACTTTAGACTACATAGAGGGAAATGAGAGGGAGGTGGGATATGAAAAATGGTGGAATGAGACAGACATCATTACCCTATGTACTTGTATGATTACACAAATGGTATGAATCTATATCATGCACAACCATAGAAATGAAGATGTACCCCATTTGTGTACAATGAATCAAAATGCAGTCTGTAAAAATAAAAAAATAATTAAAAAAATTTTTCTTCAATACTTTTAATTTAATCCATGGATTATTATTATTAAGAAGTAGGTTATTTAGTTTCCAATTATTTGGATGATTTTCCTATTTTTTTCTTTTTCTTTTATTTTCATTGTGGTCAAAACACCCCCTTTGTATAATTTGAATTATTTTGAATTTGTATTCTGCTATTGTTGACTGGAGTATTGAATAGGTACTGTAGGTTCATGCTGTTGCTAAGTGTTCTAAATCCTTGCTGGTTTTTTGTCTAAGTGTTCTAGCAATTGTTGAGAGAAGTGTTGAGGTTTTCAAAAACTTTTATGAATATTTTTATCTCTTCTTCCATTTTTTTTTTCTTTTGGGTACCAGGGATTGAACTCAGAGGCACTCAATCACTGAGCCACATCTCCAGCCCTATTTTCTGTATTTTATTTAGAGACGGGGTCTCATTGAGTTGCTTAGCACCTCACTTTTGCTGATGCTGCCTTTGAACTCTCAATCCTCCTGCCTCAGCCTCCTGAGCTTCTGCGATTATAGGTGTACACCACTGTGCCTGGCTATTTTCTCACTTTTATTATGCTAAAACCAGGTACTGTGGTCTCTTACCTGGCTTCCTCATTTTCTTGTGAAGGTAGATCGGTACATGAATGGCTATTCAAATTAATGCCTCTATGAGAATATAATAGCTCTAGTACCTTGGTTACCACCTTGTTCCCAATGTCAAGGGCATTAAACATTGTTACAATTATGTTATTGAATGTTTTTATTGTTATTATGTATCATTATTTTCCAGACTTCAGTTGAAAGGGATGTTATATATTAATTACATCCACCAGTTTTTAAAATTTTTTATTGATGCATTATTTATCATTGAGGGATTCAGTATGTCATATTCATAAAAGAACATAAACATAAACTCAATTTTAAAATAATTTATCTTTTTCAGTTTGATTATATGGGCTCTGACATAAAGACTGTAACACAGAAGGTCATTCATATCGTTGGCCTTGTTAACACTGTAAGTTTTTAAAAATCATTTATATATTTTTAAAAATATAGATAATATGAATTAATATGTCTAGTAGCTTGTTGTGCTCTTGAAGATTTTCTGTAACCAAAATACCGTATTAAATATATTTTCATAAAAGTGTAAATAGAATGTTCAAACTTATTTAAAATTTCTCATTTATCTTTGTCCTTTAGATGCTTGCCCAGTTAAAACTGACTATTATGCTATCTTCCATTAAAATCTGGTCAAATAAAAACAAGATTTCTACTGTAGGACCTCCTGAGAATGTGTTATTTAGATTTTTACAATGGAAACAAGACAACTTAAAATTACAATATAGCATTTCTTTCTTATTTGTGTAAGTACAGAGTTTTGCATTTCATAATGCTAAAGGAATAAACCAAGATGACCTTATATGTTAATCATGGAAAACATGCATGTTTGCATGTATTTTGTTCTACTAATTTGATGGATATCATGGGATATGAAAAAACGTAAGCTAAAGTCTTTGTCCTCAAGCTAATATGAGATAAAGCTTAAAATTTTAATAAAGAAAAACTACTAGAGATCTGATGTACAATATTATTCAATATGGTAAGGTACACTTGATGTTTTAAGAAGGTAGATTGCATGTTATCACTGCCACAATAAAATTAAGTAATGAAAAAAAGTAAAATCATGTAAATGGAATTGGAATAACTGAAAGAGCTTAATTATGAATGTTACAATTTCTTGCTTCTCTTTGGCTTATAAACTTTTATTGCCTGTTATTGTATCTCTACATTCCTGACACTTATCTAATTAATTCTTATATTTTTATTTTTAATGAAATGAATATATTAAATTGTCATATTGCCTAGGATCTAATGTAAAAAAAGCCTAAATGAAAAATTAGGGTCAGAGAAAATTGAATTTTTAGGATGTAAGTGTAGAGTGAACCAGAATGAAAATTATAACAGTGAAATGACACTTTGCATCAGTTGTTAGGTCTTGTCTTTTATATTTTGAGATGTTTATTAAATTCAAAATTGATATATTGAAATGTTCTTAACATTGAAACTTGGAGAAACAATGTATTTAGTATAATTGAGAGAAACATGGTGTTTGACCCAGTAATTATTCAATAGTATTTTCTGCTGTGAAAACTATTTTCATTAGTAATACTACTTTAAATACACTTGTGAGTAAAATTTTTATTTTTTAGCTTTGTGAAACATGCTGCCTCTATAGGTGTCACATTTCCAGGAAAAGTATGTAATGAAAATTATGATGCAGTAATTGCTCTGGTATGTAATCATTATCTAATTTGCTTCCACTATTTTTATGTTTAAAATTTCCTAAGTATTTTAAAGCAAGAATAAATATATTACTAATATTTCACACATCCTTGTATAGCTTTTATATTCATACTTGGGAACACTAAAAAACTTTAAACATTGCTTTAAAAATAGGATATTGGAAAGTCCAACTGATTATTAATATCATATTTTTTTAAAAGCATGTTTGGTCTTTGTAAGTCAAATTTTAACTTCTTTGAACATTGGTGTGCTATTCATCAACACTAATTATATAGTTACTATGATTTTATGTTTTTTAGTTTATTGATTTTCTAGTTTAATTATTGGTATACACTATATACTTTTTATTAAAAAATTCATTGCCTTTTAACAGTAATTTGTATATTATTGCATTAAATTCTTGTGTTTGGGAGGAGCAGAATGTTGTACTAAAGATCTACTATTGAATATTACTAATATATTGTTTCCTGGAGAAAGGGAGAATAATTTCTTACTAAAGGGTCACATTCCTTGTACAACTGAGTCATACACAAATTAGAAAGGGGAACTAAATTGAGAGTATGTCAGAAAAAGATATCTGCACTATGATTATGTATTGACCTATTTGTTACTTTCTAGTGGTGTGTACAAAGCACAAATTGTCATTGACAGGTTAGATAAGTTTTAATTTTATTTTAGTGTCTCCTTGCCACCTTTGCCATAAAAAAAATACTGATTGATTAGTTAAGTCTAAAGCTAGTTGTGAGATTATGTTTTCACTGAGGTTAAAGAATAATCTGATACTTCCTTGGCACTTGTTTTTATTTCTCCATCTTGCTTTTGCTTATCTCTCAACCAGGATTTGAGAAGAACCCATCAGCAGTTGTTTGGATCATTGGTGTCATTGAAAATTACCCTTGAAAATAATGTTTCTTTTTGGAAGTTTCATTTTTTAAATTTGTTCTTTTTAGTTATGCATGACAGTGGAATGTATTTTTACATATTACATGTACATGGAGTATAGCTTCCCTTCTTGTGGTTGTACTTGATGTGGAGTTACACTGGTTATGTATTCATATACGAACATAGGAAAGTCTTTCCCATTCCGATCCCCACTTTATCCAGCCCTTTACCCACTATCCAATCCAGTGAACCTCCACTGGTAACTCTCACCCACCTGTTGCTCCCTGTCGAGCAACAAGTTCCGATGTATCTCCTCAGGGCCTGCCTGAGGAGAATACGGGCGAGCAGGATGATGAGTGTCGGAGGCAATGGAAACCCACCAGAGCCGGGAGGTCTGTCAGCGCACGAAGCACAGCAGGAACTCGTTTATTGAGGGAGTTACACAGCTTTTATGTAGGGTGGGGTCTAGATGGGAACCAATCAGCTTAAAGGTCAGCAAGGCACGGGGAATCACGCAGGGGAGAGAGTCCCATAGGACTAAATGGCAAGCACAAGCTGATCACGTTCACGGAACTGCTGCTAACCAATCCCAAACAGTAGCTGGTAGAGATGAGCAGGCCAATCAGGGAGTTGCTGGGTACGAACACATTTTTCAGTTTCCGGGGGAGAGTGGCAGTACAAAGAAGTCCGGGTAAACTGTTGGTGGATCAGGCAGTGCCACGTATGAGGAAGAGGTTGTCAGGAGGGTGCAGCCGCCATTAGGGTGTATCCCCCACACCCACCTATTGTGAGTCAGCATCCGCATATGAGAGAGAACATTTGGCCTTTGGTTTTTGGGGATTGGCTTATTTCGCTTAGCATGATATTCTCTAGTTCCATCCATTTACCTGCAAATGCCATAATTTCATTCTTCTTTATGGCTGAGGAATGTTCCATTGTGTATATGTACCACATTTTCTTTATTCATTCATCTGTTGAATGGCACCTAGGTTGGTTCCATAGTTTGGCTATTGTGAATTGAGCTGCTGTAAACATTGATGTGGCTACATCATTGTGGTATGCTGATTTTAAGTTCTTTGGGTTTATGCCAAGGAGTGGGAGAGCTGGGTCAAATGGTGATTCCATTCCAAATTTTCATATTGTTTCCAGAGTGGCTGCACCAATTTGTAGTCCCACCAACAATGTATGAGTGTACCTTTTCCCCCATATCCTTGCCAACATTTACTGTTACTTGTATTCTTGATAATTGCCATTCTGACTGGAGTGAGATGAAATCTCAGTGTAGTTTTGATTTGCATTTCTCTAATTGCTAGGGATGTTGAATATTTTTTCATATATTTGTGACCATTTGTATTTCTTTTGTGAAGTGTCTGTTTAGATCCTTTTCTCATTTATTGAGTTATTTGTTTTTTGGTGTTAAATTTTTGAGTTCTTTATATATCCTGGAGATTAATGCTCTATCTGAGGTGCAGGTGGCAAAGATTTTCTCCCATTCTCTAGGCTCTCTCTTCATGTTCATTTTTTTTTTCAGTTTTTATTACATTTTTGTTTTTATTTTTTATTTGTTTATAAAATTTTTCCACATTTTTTAATTGCTACAGTATAGTTGTACATAATGGTGGGATTTGTTTTTATATATTCATACATGTACACAATATAACAATAATTTGGCCAATATCATTCCCTAGTATTTCCCTTTTTTAAAAAAAATTGTTCTAATTAGTTATATGTGACATTATATTTTGACACATTGTAAATAAGTGGAGTATAACTCCTCATTCATCTGGTTGTGCATGATGTAGAGTTACACAGGTCATGTAATCATATATGCATATAGGGTAATAATATCTAATTCATTCTACTATAATTCCTACCCCCATACCCTCTGCCCTCCCTTCACTCATCCACTCCCCTCTGTCTAGTTTAAAATACCTTGATTCCCACCACTCCCATCGTGAATTAGCACTGCATATCAGAGAAAATATTTGGCCCTTGGTTCTTTGGGACTGACTTATTTCTCTTAGCATAACATTCTCCAGTTCCATCCATTTACTGGCAAATGCCATGATTTCATTCTTCTTTAAGGCTGACTAATATTCCATTGTGTATATCTCTTCATGTTCTTGATTCCTTCATGTTCCTTTGCTGTGAAAAAGCTTTTTAGTTTGATAAAATCCCTTTTATTGATTCTTGGTTTTACTTCTTGAGTTTTAGGACTCCTGTTGAGGAATTTGGTTCCTAAGTCAACATGATGGAGATCTGTACCTACTTCTTCTAGTAGACACAGTTTTCCTGGTCCTTGATCCACTTTGAAATGAGTTTTCTGCAGGGTGAGAAGGGTTTAATTTCATTTTATTATCTATGGATTTTCAGTTTTCCCAGCACCATTTGTTGAAGAAGCTATCTTTTCTCCAATGCATGTTTATTGCACTTTGTGTAGTATGAGAAAACTGTATTTATGTGGGCTTATCTCTGTGTCTTCTACTGTGTACCATTGATCCTCTTTCTGTTTTGGTGCCAATACCATGCTGCTTTTGTTACTATATCTTTGTAGTATAATTTAAGGTCTGGTATTGTGATGCCTCCTGCTTTACTTTTCTTGGTGAGGATTGCTTTGGCTTTTCTGAGCCTCTTATTTTTCCAAACGAATTTCATGACTGCTTTTTCTATTTCTATGAAGAATGCCATCAGAATCTGAATAAGAATTTCATTCAGTTTGTATAATGCTTTTGGTATCATAACCACTTAATAATATTAATTCTCATATCCAAGAACATGGGAGATATTTCCATCTTCTAAGGTTTTCTTTAATTTCTTTCTTTAGTCTTCTGTGCCTTTCATTGTAGAGATCTTTCACCTCTTTTGTTAGATTGATTCCCAAATATTTTGTTTTCTTCGGGGCTATTGTGAATGGGATAGCTTTTCTAATTTCTCTGTTGATTCATTACTGATATATAGGAATAAAATTGATTTATGGATGTTAATTTTGTATCCTACTACTTGATGAATTCATTTATGAGTTCTAGAAGTTTTCTGGTAGAGTGTTTTTGATCTTCTAAATATAGAATTATGTCATCAGCAAATAGGGATAATCTGAGTTCTTCTTTTCTTAATTGTATCACTTTAATTATTTCTTCTAACTGCTATGTCTAGGGTTTCCAGGAATTTATTGAATGAAAGTGGTGATAGAGGGCATTCTTGTCTTGTTTTCATTTTTAGAGGGAATGCTTTCAGTTTTTCTCTGTTTAGAATGATGTTGGCCTTGGGTTTAGCATATATAGCTTCTACAATGTTAAGTTATGTTCCTGCTATCCCTAGTTTTTCTAGTGTTTTGAGCATGAATGGATCCTGTATTTTCTCAAATGCTTGTTTGGTGTCTATTGAGATAATCACGTGGTTCTTGTCTTTAAGTCTGTTGATGTGATGAATTACATTTAATGATTTCTGTATGTTCAACCAAACTTGCATCCCAGGATGAACCCCACTTGATCATGGCACACTATCTTCTTGATGTATTTTTGTATGCAGTTTGCTGGTATTTCATTAAGAAATTTTGCATCTATGTTCATGAGGGATATTGGTCTGAAGTTTTCTTTCCTTGATGTGTCTTTTTCTGGTTTTGGTTCATGGTGATACTAGCTTCATAGAATGAGTTTGGAAGGGTTCCCTCCTTTTCTATTTCATGGAATAATTTGAGGATTATTGGTGTTCATTCTTCTTTAAAGTTCTGGTAGAACTCATCTGAGACTATCTGGTTCTAGGCTTTTGATGGCATCTTGAATTTCATTGCTGGAAATTGATCTGTTTAATTTTTCTATGTCCTCCTGATTCAATTTGGGTTCAATTTGAGTATGTTGAGTTTTTTCTCTCTCTTTATTAACTTGGCTATGGGTTACCAATTTTATTTTTTTCAAAGAATAACCTTTTTGCTTCATTGATGTTTTGAATTGTTTTGTTTGAATTACATTGAGTTCACTCTTATTTTATTTATTTCCTGTCTTCTGCTTTTGGTGTTGATTAGTTCTACTTTTTCTAGTCTTTGAGGTGTAATGTCAGGTTATTTATTTGATGACTTTCTATTCTTTTATTGAATGAGCTCAATGAAATGAACTTTCCTCTTAGAACTGCCTGTATAGTGTCCCAGAGATTTTGATATGTTGTATTGCTATTCTCATTTACCTTTAAGTATTTAAAAAATTTAATCCCTAATTTCTTCTGCTATTCACTGGTCATTTAATAGTATATTATTTTGTGTCTAGGTGTTAGAGTAGGTTCTATTGTTTATTTTGTCATTAATTACTAATTTCATTCTGAAATGTTCTGCTATAATACAAGTTATTCTCTTTGTTTTTTGGTGTACTTGCTAAGAGTTTCTTTGTGGCCTAAGATATGGTCTATTTTAGAGAAGTATTCATGTGCTGCTGAGAAGAAAACATATTCAGTCATTGATGTATGAAATATTCTTATGTGTCAGTTGAGTCAAAATTATTAAGTGTATATATATATATATATATATATATTTTGTTCTATAGCTTCTTTCTGTAGTTTTTGTTTCTGTAGTCTATCCAGTGGAGGGAGGTGTGTTAATGTCATCCAGTATTATTGTGATGTTGTCTATTTGCTTCTTGAAATTGAGAAGGGTTTGTTTGATGTATGTAAATCTTCATTGTTTGGGGGATTAAATATTTATGATTGCTCTATCTGGTTGATGTATAATTTCCTGAAGCAGTATGAAATGTCTTTCTTTGTCCCTTCTGATTAACTTTGATTTGAAGTTCACTTTATCTGATATGAAGATAGAACCCCCTCCTTGTTGATGAGGTCATTGTGAATGTTATGTCTTTTCCCATCCTTCAGTCTGTGGATGTCTTTACCTTTGATGTGAGTCTCTTGGAGATAGCATATTGTTGGGTCTTATTTTTTAATCCAATCTGCCATTCTGTGTCTTTTGATTGATATGTTTAGGCCATTTACAGTCAATGTTTTTATTGAAAAATGATTTTCCATGTAACTTTGAGTTACTTCTGGTTTTTAATTTGAATTAGTTTCTCCTTTGATTAACTAGTCTTATAGTGTAGTTCCTCTGTTTGCTGGTTTTCACTTTTTAAAAAAATTTCTTTGTGTAATATTTTATTGTAATATTTTATTTTAGTTGTGAATTTTTAAACTTTTGTTTAAAAGTTAAAATCCTGGAAGGTTTTATTTCATTGTCAATTCTATAGCTTAATTTTAATGGGTGTAGTATTCTTGACTGGCATCTATTTTTATCCAGAGCTTGGTATATATTATTCCAAGACCTCTTAGCTTTGAGAATCTGGGTTGAGAAATCAGCTGAGAGCCAGATTAGTTTCCCTCTTAATGTGACCTGTCATTTTTCTCTGGGATTCTTTAAAATTCTATCCTTATTCTATATGTTAGGCATATAATGTGCCTTGTTGTATGTCTTTTGCAATTTTGTATATTTAGGGTCCAGTAAGCCTCCTGTAGTTTATTTTCCATTTCATTTTTTAGGTTTGGGAAATTTTCTTATATTATTTCATTGAAATGATTGTGCAGTCATTTGGTTTCTATCCCTGAGCTGTCATCTATCTAGATAAATCTTAAATTTGGTCTTTTCTTGTTATCCCATATTTCTTAGAATTTCTGTTCATGGTTTTTAACATCTTTTCTCCATGGTCAAGTTTATTTTCAAGATTGAATATTTTGTCTTTATTGTCTGAAACTCTGTCTTCCAAGTGATATAGTCTGCTGGTGATGCTTTCCAATTAATTTTAAATTTTATTTTAACTTTAGTTTTATTTCAAGGATTTCTACTTGATTTTGTTCAGAATCTCTATGTCTTTACTGAAGTGATCTTTTACTTCCTTGTTTTTTCTCTGATTTTACTTCTTACTGTCCTTTACTTCACTATGTACATTCTAAACACCTTCTCTGACATTTCTTTCAGTGTGGTGTCAATGAATTCTGTTACTGGAGCATCTTGATTCATTTGGGATGATATTTGTTTTGCTTTTTAATGTTGTTTGTGTGTCTCCCCATCTAACAGTATGGATTTGAGCAGGAGAGTTTCTACCTTGTGGACTTATAGTGTCCCTGAATGTTTCCTGTACCTCACCATTTATGAGAGTACAAACCCATGCAAACAATATGCAGCATTAAAGCAAATAGTTTCTGCTGTGTTGTCTACAATGTTAATTGTTACAGTAAACATAAATGATATGATCATTTCCTACAATAAACAATAAGTTTGCAGAAGGTTTATAATTTCAAATGGTGAACAGAGAGAGAACAGAAGTGATATATAGGTTGTTATGATTTTGAGGAAGGAGGAGAGATGATAGGAGTAAAAAAACAATAAAGGTAGAGCAAAAGAGAATAGTAGAGATTGTTAGCAGAAGAAAAGAGAGAAAGAGAACCAAGAGAAACAGATAAGTGAGAGAAAATACATATAAAGTAAAAATTTAAAACTTAAAAATAAAAGAATCAAACATCCTACTTCTCAAAATACTGGTCCTTGAAAAATAACTGGCGTCAAAAATGCTAGAAATGAGGAAAAAACCCCGTATGAATGAATGTCCACAAACCATTAAGATCCCAATTAAACAGAGAAAAAAATGAAACAACAACTAAAAAGATCTCAATGAAAAGCTGAAGAGTTGTTTTTGTTGGAGTTCAAAAGAGTCTCAGCTTCCATTTCAACAGTGTTACTTGGGCTTGTCTGCAATTTGATGCTCATTCCAACCTTAGGGTGGGGTTGCTGGAGTGAGAGCGGTAATCTCATTGGTGGAACTCCTGGAGGTGGTTTAGGCTTAGGTAGGCTCCAGACTCTTTGATGAATGCCAGTTGGTCTGGAGATTTTAAATCAGTGGTCCGTCAGGACCCAGCAATTTCTAGTCCACACTAGAAGACTGCATCCTAGGGATCTCCCCTAGGTTTCACTCAAGTGGTGAAGGAGCCAATTTGTAGGCCACTCTGTCACCTGTGGACCCCACGTTTCCTACTTTCGGATTCAGTCTTCAAACTCCATCTCTCCTGCCCCCACCCTGTGGAATTCCTAGCCAGGTGTGTCTGTCCCACCTGGTTCTGCAAGCAACCATATTGAAGTGGGAGGGGGAAAGAAGGGTGGGTTTCCACAACTAGCATTCCCCTGTGTAAATCCCTTTCCATGTTTGATTTCTCCTGTTTCTTAGGCATACTATATGTCCTGCAGTGCGAGTTTGCCAGGCTATTATTTCAGGCCAAACTCAGGTTTGCCCAGAATTGGCTCCCATGCCAGCCCCCATGCCTCAGCTGCAAAGTGGTTCCTTCCTGTGTCCTCAGCACACAACTGAGAGAAATGTGGCTTCTTTCCTGCATGAAGATATTGTGCACCATGCCTTTCAGTTTACATGGGCAGTGTCTTTGATCTTTAA
Source organism: Sciurus carolinensis (assembly GCF_902686445.1). NCBI lineage: Eukaryota > Metazoa > Chordata > Mammalia > Rodentia > Sciuridae > Sciurus > Sciurus carolinensis. Next base: position 53,691,114 of record NC_062216.1, on the reverse strand, counting down.
ACTCTTCATACCCAGACATGACTCCGGCCTCCTAAAAATGTGGGTTTCTGTAATTCTCTTGTCTCTCCACTTTCCTTTTGGAAGAGCTGGTATTGTTGTTGCTTCACATGGCAGTGGAGGTGGCACTTTCTTCCTTATTTTATTATATCCAATATCCTCTGTCCACAATCTTCTTTATTGTTCAGTATCAAATTCTAGTAAAGTCCCCTGCTCCCTTTTTTGTTGAGAAGCTACCTATTTGCTTTCTTGGTTTCACACCATGAGCAACCAGGAAAGCAACCTTCTCTATTTTGCCATCTTGAAACCTGCCCCCACCCCCGACTTGGATGCCTTTTATTTCTTTTTCTTGCCTGATTTCTCTTGCTTGTGTTTCCAGTACCATGTTGAAGAGAACTGTTGAATGTGGATATCCCTGCCTTGTATCTGATCTGAGGAGAGGCTTTCCGTTTTTATCATTATGATATTACCTGTGGGTTTTTCACAAGTGGTCCATGGAGGAAGAAGTGGTGCCTCTAACTGCTGCTACTTTCAAATTCTAGGGGTTATGATAGTACTGGAAGAAGCTGGAGCTGTGAAACAATTGATCCTGAATTTAACTGAAATTGCTGGAATAAACTTCCACTTTAGAGACAAAATGCTGCTGGTTGGACAATGCTGACGAAAGCAACAGTATATGAGAAGAAAAAAAAAATCTCTTCTTCCTCCCAACTATCAATGGTTTGATGACAAAAATATAGGAGACATACTCTTCAGTATCTTAGTCACATGATCTATAGAGTATAGAAGGATGAATTTGGGATCCACTTTGCTCTCTTTTCTAGGGCTTGTATTCATCCTATGTATCTTATGTATCTTTTTTTTTTCCTTGGGATTCCTTGGGATCTTAGTTAATTGGTTGGTATTTTTTTTTACCCTTCAAAAGTGAACAATATTTTCTCTTCTGGAGAGTAGATGAAATGGAGTGTGCAAAGTTTAGTAAAAAATATTTCCTATACTTTATTTCTTCCTTAAATTATTTTAATCAAAGATGAGATAGGAAAGGAAGGCTTGCATGGGCTCAATCCTTCCAGAAAATGAAATGACTAACTCTCCTTTGAGGGTAGACTGAAATGTCCGAAACATTAGTGAAAGCTTGACTCTACTCAACGGAGTATAATTACACAGTGTGTGAATACCATGATGCAAGAAAAATTGAGACCAATTTTAGAAGCTGCCTATTACAGAAGGAATAAAGAACTGATTGTTAAAATAAAATATTAAATATATACTGTTTAATTCAAAGAAACAATGCCAATGTGATGTGTGAGGTCTTTGGAATTGATGGGATCACTTGAGTTATCAGTAAGTGAAATTAAATTTAAATATTATTTTGACTCATTCATGTTTAATAAATTGACCATTGAAAAGTTTATATAACTCTACTATAAATTACATCAACACAGGTGCCTTGAATACATTAATGAGTTTAAAAAATGAGCTTTAAATATACTATTTTTTCATTATAGTTAATATTGCTTTATTTTATAACTTGTAATAATTCTTAATAGAAGTTTTTTCTTTTTTCTTCATATTTAGTATTCAGAGGGTTTATCCTGGGAGTCATATGCTGTTGCTATTGTTCAGTTGCTCGGAGTTAATATCGGATTGACTTACGATAGGGCCCACTGCTATTGCACAGGAGAAGCATGCACAATGACACCAAATGCAGTGTAAGATAATGTTCTTTGTTAAGTACACATATTTCTTTTTTATCTTTCTTTTTGTTTAGTATTATATTTCTATTAATCAAATTAAAGTGATTGGTAATGATAGAACACTACTCAAGACAACTTTGAAATTAACTTTCTCTTCAAATGCAAATAGAACACTTAACCAAAATAGGTCATGGGCTCTCAGGATTCTCTATACCTAGGGAAACTCTCCCTCTTTCCTGTTTTCTAGAATCTGGATCATAATCTTTTCTTGTGATTAGTTCAAGGACACCCTTTATAATCAATGTAAATTGTGAAATTTTAGTTATTGTAAAAGATTCATATACTGAAAACTATAATACATTGGTGAGAGAATTTGAAGAAGACACAAATAAATGGAAAGAGAGTCATTGCTCATTAAAATTCTCATTAAGATGTTCTTAATGTCCAAGCAGTCTACAGATTTAATGTAATACATATTAAAATTCCAATGATATTTTGTTTTTTATTTTATGGCTGAGTAGTATTCTGATTATATATATATATATGTACATATGTATATATACACACATATATGTATATTATATATATGACATATTTTCTTGATTTATGCATTCATTGAACACAGGTTGATTCTGTATCTTCTTGGCTATTGTGAACAATGCTGCAATAAACATGTGAGTTCAGGTATCTCTTCAGCAAACTGATTTATTTTCTTTGAATATATACCCAGTAGTGGGATTTCTGTCAAATGGTAGTTCTATTTTTAACTTTTTGGGGAACCTCTATACTATTTGCATTAATGGTTACACTAGTTTTAGTTTCCACCAACAGGGTATAATAGTATGTCCACCCTAATATTCTCACTCATGCTTTTTATCTTTTGTGCTTTCTTCTTGATATTTATTTTATTATTATTTTTGATCAACACATAGTATTTGTACAAATTTCTAAGGTACATTGTGATGTTTTGTTTCCTGTATATATTGGGCATTGTTCAGTTCTGAGTAATTGGCGTATCTGTCATCTTAGACTTTTATTCTTTATTTATGGTGAATTCATCCAAAATCCTCTGTTCTAACCATTTTGGAGATATATTAGTCCATTACTTTTCATTGTATTCACCCTTCCATGCCAGAGAACACCAGAACTTACTCATTCTATCAAACTATAATATTGTATTCATTAATGAACTTTTTGCTATCTCCCCTGTCTATATTCCCAACCTCTGGTAATCACTATTCTACTCTGAATTTCTGAATTTCTATAAGGTCAATTTTTTTTTTTGTATTCTACTTATGAATAGGATGATGTGGTGTTTGCCTTTCTGTGCCTGACTTTTTTTTACTTAACATAATGTTGTAAATGATAGAATTTCATGCTTTCTATGGCTGAATAGTATTCCATTGCAAAAATATGCTTCATTTGTTGATTAATATTTACATTGATTCCATATCTTGGGCAGTAGAGAATAGTGCTTTAATAAACATGGGAGTGCAGGTATTATTATTATTATTATTATTATTATTATTATTATTGCTATTTTTATTGGTGCATTACAATCATACTTAGTTGTGGGATTCATTATGCCATATTTATATACATACATGCACATAACATAATTTGATGAATCTCATTCCTTTCCCTTCCCTTCTCCCATCCCCTGATCCACTTACTGTACTCTACTGATCTTCCTTCTATTATGAACACCATGCTGGTGTCTTTTGACACATTAATTTACTTTGGGTGTATACCCAGTAGGGAGATTTCTGAATCTCATGGAAGTTCTGTTTTTGTTTTTTGGGGAACCACATTGTTCTCTCTAGTAGTTACAGTACAATCCCAATCCCCAAAAGTAAGATTCTAATTGATCTTACTTTCTGGTGGTGCCAGGATTACCTTGTGCTTTCAGTAGGATTTGCATTTGGTCTTGGGGTACAGGGAATAAGGAACATATCTGAGTTACATTTTGTTGCCAGGTTGTGGTTCTGAAAAACCTAGATCATCTTTTATTGGGTGGAGAGATATAAGATACCCAGGTACTATGTCCTTCCTCTTGTTCTATGAGTCCAAACATGTTTACCTATCTGTTGATTTTTCTGAATTCTTCTTAGAGTCTCGCATTATTTTCAGAATTCATACCTAGTGAGGAAAAGCAGGAAAATTAAGTCTATGCCATGTTTTCTCAATGAGAAATCTATAACCAATTTTTATATGAAAATTTGTAATTATGAAGGGCACAAAATATGTTCTTAATATTATTGACACTAACATTCATACATTTACAGAAACAGTGAAAAATAGAATTAAATATATAAAAATATTAAATATTGAGGCCAAAAGTTAAAAATTCAGTTGTTTGGCACTAGATAAGAAATAAGAATGACACAGTTCTTGTGTTTAAGAACTCGAAGGTCATAGGAGATTTTATATATATATACATATATGTATAAAATGTTACATATATATGTATACATATAAATTTCTTAAATATATATTAATGATTTTCACATTTGTGAATTTTGATATTTAGATTTGGAGCACAGGGGACCCTGGGACAAATCCTTTACAGATATTGAGGGATTGCCTAACCTAGTTCTTATTTATGACAGAGAAGAATTTTTGGAATATATTACTTTTGTTCTTTTCTTGGTGGAATTATAAAATTTGTTAAAGCATTAACAATATAATTGATGTTTTTAAAAGTGTACTTATTTTTTTCCACAAAGAATAGTGAATGCTCTTGAAATTTTCCCCAAAGCATGAAAAATATAGAGATATAGAGCAATAATTTTTGTCATATCCATATTTTTATATTTTAGATACTCCGGGGGTATAAAGGATTTTAGCACTTGTAGTGTGGATGATTTTAAATATTTGGCCTCAAAACATGGCCTCACATGTCTTGAGAGTAATCCTTTTGATGTACCAGTTCGTGTAGAAGCACAAAGGAAAATATGTGGCAATGGATTGATTGAAGAAGGTGAACAATGTGATTGTGGCACTTCAATGGTTAGTAGAAACTTTTTTCCAAATTCTTCTCAGTTTCTTATATTTGTATATAAAAGTAGGAAAAGAAAAGAAAAACAAACTTTATCTTTCAGTAAGAAAGAAGAAAGATTCAAAAAGGACATTTTTTTGGGAATATGGAAAACTTTACATTTCCTAATTTTATTTTTGGAAGAGAATGAATAGGTTTCTTAAATAATATTTATCTGCAGATATTGCCTTCAGTCAGTATTTAGTGTATTAGCTAAAAATTTAATGACCACAAAGACTATCTAAGCTGCTGAACTATGTGCTTTTAACAACAGTAGTAAGAGAAGTCTACAAGACTTCAGAAGAAAATAGATAGTATCCAGTAGAATAGCAAAATGTGTTTGATAATATATACAAATCATATTTTCAAATGATATCAATTAAAATATTCTCAAATTGTCTATTATTTGTCAAAAATATAAAAATATAAGCCTAAAATCAAAACAAAGATGAAAGATGTCAGAGGGACATCAGCAAGATGGTAAGTGGTGGAAACCCTGTGGAGTACAGCTATTAAGTTTGACCACATAGAGACCATAAAGAATATCTTGTCCCTGCTACAAAATACTACCACTTGGTATCATCTCAGAACCAGGAGTGATTTTTCCTTTCAGGTAAAATGTAAGCAAGAGGCTCCTACTGGTTCACACTACTGCTTCCAACACCTTCAGGTTTGATACAGGATAATCCTGCAGTACTCCAGTCCACAAATCCAGATTGTGGTCTGTTACCCATGACGCAATGCTAGAGTATTGTGGCATCTTGAAACCAGAATCTCCGAAAACGTGTATGCTGCTTTGGTAACTACTTCATCTCTATGGTCCTACCATCATTAAACTATACTCACACAGTAGTACGCAATTTTTCTCAGTCAGGTGCTGCATCTATTGGGTCTCCCAGGAATAAGCTACCTAGGAAGCACTTATCTCCCACATTCTTACTGCTTTGCCTTGATACTGGCTTCTCAGAATCCAGGCCTGAAAGAGTAGCTGTTAAATATTGGAGCTGATGTGGTACACTTCTGACCAGAAAAACAGGCTTTTCTGAGCTGTGCCTCCCTGCTCTATGAGTTAAACACCCAGTGTCCTGTCTTTCTGCATATGGAGAAGTTATCCATAGTCTGAATTGCTGAGGTGCCTTGCCTCCCAGGGAAGTGGAGCCATCATTACTACATTTCTTATCCCCCAGAACCCAAGTTTCATCTGCACCATACCATTCTTGAGTATTTATGCAACACTCAACATCACAGTGCCTGGACCACTGATGTTTCCCACCACTTCAGCATCTAGAGTCATGACCAGCATAGCCTGCATTGCTTTGACCTAAGCCAGATAGAGACTATAAGAAAAGAAGATAGGAATAGGAAAGACAGTAGAATTAATCTGACATAATTTTCCTATGTACATATATGAATACCTCACAGTGAATCTCAACATTGTGTACATTCACAAGACTGGGATCCTGATAAGAATAAGATATACTCCATGTTTGTGTAAATATGTCAAAATAGCTCTACTGTCATGTATAACTAAAAAGAACAAATAAAAAAACTCAAAAAGAAAAGATTATAGACCAATATTTCTTATGAGTATTGATGCAATATTTCACTTAAGTATTTAAAATTAAATAATTGAATACTATACGATATATAACATGTATAATATATATGTGTTAACACCTTGGAATAATTATAAAATGTGACTGGGTGGGGTACTATTACATATCACATTAACAGAATGGTCATCTCTATTGATGCTGCTTCTATTGAACATAGTATTATAAGTTCTAGCAAGAACAATCAGAAAGAAGGCAATCAAAGGCACACATTTTCAAAAGAAAAAAGTAAAATTATGTCTATTTGCAGATGATGTGCATGTATATAGAAAATGCTAATTATTCCACAAAAAAGCATTGGAACTAAGATATAAATTCAGTAAATTGTCCAATACAAAATCAACATACAAAAATCAGTACCAGTCCTAAATGTAAATGACTACTTGGCAGGAATATAAATCAGGGTCAAGAGTAAATTTGGTCACATTTAATAATTGTATATTTGAAATGAAGAAAGAGCTAAATTAATGATCTAAGCTTCTGCCTTAGGAAACTGGAAAAAGAGGAAAAAAACTAAATACAATACAAAAAGAAAAACAAACATAAATATTAGAGCAGAAATCAATGATATTGAAAAACAGGGAGTCAGTGAAATCTAGAGAATCATTAGGGGCTATTTTGAAACTTATATTCCAATAAATTGGAGAATTTAGCAGAAATAGACACACATTTCTAGACACATGCGTCATACCAAAATTGAACCAAGAAGATATAGAAAACCTTTGAAAGCTATGAAATTGAAGCAGTAATAAAATGTTTTCCAACAAAGAAAAACCTAGGAAACAGGTTCAGGATTCTCAGATGAATTTTACCAACCTTTAAAGAATCATACCAAACCCTCTAAGAATTATTCCATGAACTAGAAATGGGAGAAATACTTCCAAATTCATTTTGTGAACCTTGTATCATTCACCCTGAAACAAAAACTAGAAAAGGAACCTATATCTTTGATGAACATAGATGTAAAAATCCTTAGTAAAATACCTGCATACCATATTCAACCACACGTTAAGAATATCATCATATCAAATTGGCTTCATTCGAGGGATGCAAGAATGGTTCCACATACGTGCATCAATAAATATAATTCGCCACATAAATCAGGGACAAAGATCACAACCATCTCAATAGATGCATAAAAACTTTTCACAACATTCAGCACAAATTATTTATGAAAACCTCAATATCATAATGGTAATACATGAAAAACCCCAAACCAACATAATACTGAAGGGGGAAAAACTGAAAACATTTTTTCCTAAATCACAGGAATGAGACAAGGCTGTCTACATTCCTCACTCCCATCCAACATGGTATTTGAAATTTCACCCAGAGTAATTAGTTTAGAAAAATAAATGAAAGAATAAAAATAGGAAAGGAAGAAGTCAAATTATGCCCTTTCGCAGTTAAGATTCTATATTTGGAAGACCCCAAAAAACTCCAGCATAAGACTTGTTATGGTTTAGATATGAGGGGTGTCCCCAAAGCTCACATGTTAGTGCAAGAATTTTCAGAGGTAAAATGATTGGGTTATGAGAGTGTTAACCTAATTGGTGGGTTAATCCAATGATGTGGATTAACTGGGTGGTAAGGGTAGGCAAGTAGGGTGTGGCTGGAGGAGAGTAGTCATTGGGGACATGCCTTTGGGATTTATATTTTGTTTTGATAAGGGCAGTTTCTCTGCTTTTTGATTTGCCATGTCCTGAACAGCTTTCCTGTGCCACTCTCTTACAGCATGGGCTTCTTCTTCAATTTGGGCCCAGAGCAGCAGCACCAGCTGTCTATGGACCGAGAGCTCTAAAACCATGAGTGTCAAATAAACTTTTCCTTCTCTAAAATTGTTCTTGTCAGACATTTTGGTAATGATGGCAAAATAGCCTACTGTAACAGCAAATTCAGTAAAATAGTAGGATTAAAAATCTACATACAAATAGCAATAGTTTTTCCATACATCAGTAACAAATCAGATGAAAAAATAATCAGAAAAACTGTTCCTTCACAATGGACTTTAAAAAAATTTAAAAAAGGAAATAGAAAAAAGTCAAAGAAAACAACCTAGGAATAAATTTTTTTTCTTTTTTTTATTATTGTATACAAATGGGATACATGTTGTTTCTCTATTTGTACATGGAGTCAAGGCATACCATTTGTGTAATCATAAATTTACATATGGCAAGGATGTTTGATTCATTATTTTTTTCCCTTCCCCCACACCCCTCCCACCACTCTTTACCCTCTACACAGTCCTTCCTTCCTCCATTCTTACCACCCTCCTTATCCCTAACCCTAAACCTAACCCTAACCCTAACACTAACCCCTCCCACCCCCCATTATATGTCCTTATCCGCTTATCAGCGAGATCATTTGTCCTTTAGTTTTTTGAGATTGGCTTATCTCACTTAGCATGATATTCTCCAATTTCATCCATTTGCCTGCAAATGCCATAATTTTATCATTCTTTATGGCAGAGTAATATTCCATTGTATATATATGCCACAGTTTCTTTATCCATTCATCAACTGAAGGGCATCTAGGTTGGTTCCACAATCTGGCTATGGTGAATTGAGCAGCTATGAACATTGGTGTGGCTGTATCTCTGTAGTATGCTGATTTTAAGTCCTTTGGGTATAGGCCAAGGAGTGGGATAGCTGGGTCAAATGGTGGTTCCACTCCAAGCTTTCTGAGGAATCTCCATACTGCTTTCCAGAGTGGCTGCACTAATTTGCAACCCCACCAGCAATGTATGAGTGTTCCTTTTTCCCCACATCCTCGCCAACACCTATTGTTGCTTGTATTCTTGATAATCACCATTCTAATTGGGGTGAGATGGAATCTTAGGGTAGTTTTGATTTGCATTTCTCTTATTACTAGAGATGTTGAACATTTTTTCATATATCTGTTGATTGCTTGTACATCTTCTTCTGTGAAGTGTCTGTTCATTTCCTTAGCCCATTTGTTGATTGGGTTCTTTGTATTCTTGGTGTAGAGTTTTTTGAGTTCTTTATAGATTCTGGAAATTAGCGCTCTATCTGAAGTATGAGTGGCAAAGATATTCTCCCTCTTTGTAGGCTCTCTCGTCACATTACTGAGAGCTTCCTTTGCTGAGAGAAAGCTTTTTAGTTTGAATCTATCCCAGTTGTTGATTCTTGCTTTTATTTCTTGTGCTATGGGAGTCCTGTTAAGGAAGTCTGATCCTAAGCCAACAAGTTGAAGGTTTGGACCTACTTTTTCTTCTATAATCTGCAGGGTCTCTGGTCTGATTCCGAGGTCCTTGATCCATTTTGAGTTGAGTTTTGTGTAGGGTGAGAGATAGGGGTTTAATTTCATTCTGTTGCATATGGTTTTCCAGTTTTCCCAGCACCATTTGTTGAAGAGGCTATCTTTTCTCCACTGCATATTTTTGGCCCCTTTGTCTAGTATGAGAAATTGTATTTATTTGGGTTTGTGTCCGTGTCCTCTATTCTGTACCATTGATCTACTGTCTATTTTGGTACCAATACCATGCCGTTTATGTTACTATTGCTTTGTAGTAGAGTTGAAGATCTGGTATTGCGATACCTCCTGCTTCGCTCTTTCTACTGAGGATTGCTTTAGCTATTCTGGGTTTTTTATTCTTCCAGATGAATTTCATAATTGCTTGCTCTATTTCTGTAAGGTACATCATTTGGATTTTAATTGGAATTGCATTGAATCTGTATAGCACTTTTGGTAGTATGGCCATTTTGACAATATTAATTCTTCCTATCCAAGAACATGGGAGATCTTTCCATCTTCTAAGGTTTTCTTTAATTTCTTTCTTTAGTGTTCTGTAGTTCTCATTGTAGAGGTCTTTCACCTCTTTTGTGAGATTGATTCCCAAGTACCCCTATTGTGAATGGGGTAGTTTTCCTAACTTCTCTTTCTGAAGATTCATCACTTATGTATAAAAATGCATTGGATTTATGAGCATTGATCTTGTAACCTGCTACTTTACTGAATTCACTTATGAGTTCTAAAAGTTTTCTGGTGGAATTTCCTGGTTCCTCTAAATATATAATCATGTCATCAGCGAATAGGGATAGTTTGAGTTCTTCTTTTCCAATTCGTATCCCTTTAATTTCTTTGGTTTGTCTAATTGCTCTGGCTAGAGTCTCAAGGATGACGTTGAATAGAAGTGGTGATAGAGGGCATCCCTGCCTTGTTCCAGTTTTTAGGGGGAATGCTTTCAGTTTTTTACCATTTAGAATGATATTGGCCATGGGCTTAGCGTAGATGGCCTTTACAATGTTAAGGAATGTTCCCACTGTCCCTATTTTTTTCTAGTGTTTTGAGCATGAAGGGATGCTGTATTTTATCGAAAGCTTTTTCTGCATCTATTGAAATAATCATGTGATTCTTAACTTAAGTCTGTTGATATGGTGAATGACATTTATTGATTTCCAGATGTTGAATCAACCTTGTATCCCTGGGATAAAATCCACTTGATTGTGGTACACTATCTTTTTAATATATTTTTGTATGCGATTTGCTAAAATTTTGTTTAGAATTTTTGCATCGATGTTCATTAAGGATATTGGTCTGAAATTTTCTTTCCTCACTGTGTCTTTGTCTTTTTAGGTATCAGGGTGATATTGGCGTCATAGAACGAGTTTGGGAGGGTTCCCTCCTCTTCTATTTCATGGAATACTTTGAGGAGTATTGGAATGAGCTCTTCTTTAAAGGTTTTGTAGAACTCGGCTGAGAACCCATCTGGTCCTGGACTTTTCTTTGTTGGTAGGCTTTTGATGACCTCTTGTATTTCATTGCTTGATATTGATTTATTTAAGTTGTGTATGTCCTCCTCGTTCAGTTTAGGTAATTTATATGTCTCTAGAAACTTGTTGATGTCTTCGAGGTTTTCTGTTTTGTTGGAGTATAGATTTTCAAAATAGCTTCTAATTATGTTTTATATTTCACTCGTGTCTGTTGTGATATTTCCTTGTTCATTCTGAATTTTAGTAATTTGGGTTTTCTCTTTCCTTCTCTTTGTTGGTGTGGCTAAGGGTTTATCAATTTTGTTTATTTTTTCAAAGAACCAACTATTTATTTTGTTAATTTTTCTGATTGTTTCTTTTGTTTCAATTTTTGATTTCGGCTCTGATTTTAACTATTTCCTGTCTTCTACTACTTTTGGTGTTGATCTGCTCTTCTTTTTCTAGGACTTTGAGCTGTAGTGTTAAGTCGTATATTTGTTGATTTCTACTTCTTTTGTTGAATGTGCCCCAAGAAATAAATCTTCCTCTAAGTACTGCTTTCATAGTGTCCCAGAGATTTTGATATGATGTGTCTTTGTTCTCGTTTACTTCTAAGACTTTTTTTATTTCCCTCCTGATATGTTCTGTTATCCATTCATCATATAATAGCATATTATTTAATCTCCAGGTATTGGAGAAGTTTCTGTTTTTTATTCTGTCATGTATTTCTAATTTCAATCCATTATGATCTGATAGAATACAAGGTAGTATCTCTATCTTCTTGTATTTGCTAACAGTAGCTTTGTGGCATAAAATATGGTCTATTTTAGAGAAGGATCCATGTGCTGCTTAGAAGAAAGTGTATTCATTCTTTGTTGGATGGTATATTCTATATATGTCAGTTAAGTCTAAATTGTTGATTGTGTTATTGAGATCTATGGTTTCTTTATTCAATTTTTGTTTGGAAGATCTATCCAGTGGTGAGAGAGGTGTGTTAAAATTGCCTAGTATTATTGTGTTGTGGTCTATTTGATTTCTGGAATTGAGAAGGATTTGTTTGACGTACGTGGATGAGCCAATGTTCGGGGCGTAGATATTTATGATTGTTATGTCTTGCTTATTTATGCTTCCCTTAAGCAGTATGTAATGTCCTTCTTTATCCCTTCTGACTAGTTTTGGCTTGAAATCCACATTATCTGAAATGAGGATGGATACTCCAGCTTTTTTGCTGTGTCCATGTGCATGGTATGTTTTTTCCCATCCTTTCACCTTTAGTCTATGGGTATCTCTTTCTATGAGATGAGTCTCTTGCAGGCAGCATATAGTTGGATTTTTCTTTTTAATCCAATCTGCCAGTCTATGTCTTTTGATTGATGAGTTCAGGCCATTAACATTCAGGGTTATTATTGTGATATGATTTGTGTTCCCAGTCATTTGACTCATTTTTGTTTTTTGACATGATTTGGTTTCTCCTTTATTTGGCTATTCCTTTAGGCTAGTTCCTCCCGTTGTTGATTTGCATCGTTGTTTTTCATCTCTTCCTCATGGAATATTTTGCTGAGAATGTTCTGTAATGCTGGCTTTCTTTTTGTAAATTCCTTTAGCTTTTGTTTATCTTGAAAGGATCTTATTTCGTTGTCAAATCTGAAAGTAAGTTTTGCTGGGTATAAGATTCTTGGTTGGCATCCGTTTTCTTTCAGGGCTTGGTAAATGTTGTTCCAGGCCCTTCTAGCTTTTAGGGTCTGGATTGAAAAATCTGCTGATATTTTATTGGTTTCCCCCTGAATGCAATTTGATTCTTTTCTCTCGCAGCCTTTAAAATTCTGTCTTATTTTGTATGTTAGGTATTTTCATAATAATGTGCCTTGCTGTGGGTCTGTTGTAATTTTGTATATTTGGAGTCCTATAAGCCTCTTGTACTTGGTTTTCCATTTCGTTCTTCAGATTTGGGAAATTTTCTGATATTATTTCATTGAATAGATTGTTCATTCCTTTGGTTTGTTTCTCTGTGCCTTCCTCAATCCCAATAATTCTTAAATTTGGCCTTTTCATGATATCCCATAATTCTTGTAGATTCTGTTCATGATTTGTTACCATCTTCTCTGTTTGGTCACCTTTGTTCTCAAGATTAATTATTTTTCTTCAGTGTCTGAGGTTCTGTCTTCCAGGTGTTTTATCCTATTGCTTATGCTTTCTATGGAGTTTTTATCTTGGTTTATTGTTTCCTTCATTTCAAGGATTTCTGTTTGTTTTTTTTTCAGTATCTCTAACTCTTTATTGAAATGATCTCTTGCTTCCAATATTTGGTCTTTTAGCTGTTGATCGGTGCAATCATTTAATGCCTGCATTTGCTCTTTCATCTCGTCCTTCAATGCCTGCATTTGTTCTTTCATCTCCTCATTTGCGTCTCTGATCGTTTTAATTATGTACATTCTGAACTCCCTTTCTGACATTTCTTCTGCTGTGCTGTCATTGGGTTTTATTGATATAGTTTCTAGGTTTGTTTGGGACATTTTCTTCCCTTGTTTTCTTATATTGGTCAGATGTCAGTGGGACCCTGAGATATTACAGATTTCCTCTATTGGCTTATAGTGTCCCTGTAGATTTCCAGTGTATCACCTCCCAGCCTTCAGTAGCCTGAAGTCTTAGAGGAACTTGATAATGCAGTGCTTCCGAAGAAAGCTGCCCCTAGCCTGCTACTGGTTCCAGGGCTTGGAGCTGGCTCTGTGTGGAAAGGCTCTCACTGAGGGGCTTGCACCGTGCAACTGGCTGCGTGGGAGGAGCCCACTGCCGGAGTGTGCAAGGCTACCTGGGGAAGACTCTAGCTGCCCTGCCCTGCTCTGATAAGCCACCCCTATCTGTGCCTCGCGCCCAGGCCAAGTTTTGCCCAGTGGGGGAGACTCGCCCTGTGACTCTATTTTAGTCCGAGTCTCTCAATGCCTTCCCTTTTTGAGTCCTGGGTTCTGGAGCAACTGGAGATGCAGTCACCCTCTAGGCCACCATCTTGGTTCATCCCGTGGAAAGGGCCTGCAGCTGGAGGGGGCAGGGTCGCCTGGAGAAGTCTCTGGCTGCCCTGCCCTGATCCCAGAGGCTGCTTGCAGGTTGAAGCTCTTCATTGGCTTGGGGACTTGTGGCTGGCTCTGTGTAGAAAGGCTCTCACTGGGCGGTCTGCTCTGAGAAGCTAGCCTTGAAAGGCGCCTTCTGCCCCAGGGGGCCGGGCTGCTTGGGGAAGTCCCTGGCTGCCCTGTCCTGGTCCCTGAAGTCACTTGCGGGCCGGAGCATGCCACACTGGCTCCGAGACTTGGAGCTGGTTCTGATCAGAAAGGCTGTCACTGGGGGGCCTGCTCCAAGAAGCTGGAGAAGCTGGCAGTGTGGGAGGGGCCCACCGCCGGAGTGTGCAGGGCTGCCTGGGGAAGACTCTAGCTGCCCTGCCCTGCTCCGATAAGCCACCTCTATTCGGGTCTACCGCCCAGGCCGAGCTTCACCCAGTGGGCGAGACTCACCCGTGGCTCTATTTTAGTCCGAGTCTCTCAATGCCTCCCCTTCTTGAGTCCTGGATTCTGGAGCAACTGGAGATGCAGTCACCCTCTAGTCTGCCATCTTGGATTGCCCCAGAATAAATTTAATCAAAGAGGTGAATTACCTTTAAACAGAAAATTATAGAACACTGAAAAAAGGAATATAGAAGATCCTAGAGAATGGAAAGACCTTCCATGTTCATGGGTAGATAAAATTAATGGTGTAAAATGTCTGTATTACTAAAAGTAATATATAGATTCAATGGAATCCCCATCAAAGTACCAATGACATTCTTCATGGAATTAGCAAAATTGTCTTAAAATTTATATGGAAGAATAACAAATTCAGATCAACCAAAGTAATTCTGAGCATAAAGAACAATGATGGAAGCACTACAGTGCCCAACTTCAAATTATCCTGGGTTATAGTAAGAAAAAGTGGATCATACTGGCATAACAGCAGACATGCAGACCAAAGGAAAAGAACAAAAGGAACAGAAACAAACCTACACAGATTATATAGTCAACTTATCCTCGATAATGATGCAAACAACATACAATAGAGAAAAGATGGTTTTGGTTTTTAGAACAAATGATGCTTAGATATCCACATGTAGAAGAATTAATGAGACATTTATCTCTCACTTTGCACAAGCATGAACTTAAAATGGAATAAAGAAATTAGACCAAAAAAAAAAAAAAAAAAAAACACACACACACAAAAAATCCAAACAACAACCATCCAAAAAAAAAGAAAAAAAAGAGAACACAGAAAAACACTGTAGTATATACACTTAGGCAAGGACTTCCTTAATAGTCCTACTAAACCTCAGGAAATAATACCAAGAATAGATAAAAGGGAGGACACAAAATGAAGTTTTTGTTGATTTTTTTTCCCTATATTCTCCATCAATTGGTGAATATGACAATGAAGTTCTCCAATATTGTTATTGTTTTGGGGCCCATATCTCTATGTTAGTCATATTTATTTTATAAAATTGGGTAGTGCAATGTTCAGTTCATATGTATTTGCAATCATTTTATCTTGATGAATTGTTCTTTTGGTAAATATATACTGGCATTCTTTTTTTTTTAAAGTTTAAGTTCAATTTAAAACTTTGGAAAAAATTCTCTAGAATAACACAAATTGATGTCAATTTTATAAAGAGTTAGAAGGAACAAGTAGAAACAAAAGCTACATATTTTGGGGGTGGGAAGAGCCTGGCTGACTGAGACATGGAGAGTGAGTACATCCTGGAATCCACATTGAATTACTTGGTGTTGTTTCTCAGAATCAAAGTTACTTAGTCTGATGTGCAAACCTGGAGATTATTGCACTTATTTGAATATTACTGGTTGAGTAACACCTTTTGCATTTATATATTTCTGTTCCTACTAGGAGTATAAAGACTTTAGGCAAAGCATAAACTAGGCTTCAGTTTCTTCATTTATAAAAGGTGGAAATTAATTTTGTGATTAATCTCCAAGATGCCCTCAAACTGTTAACATCCTAGTACTATGGAACATGGCAGGAATGCAAAGAGATTGTTACAATACCTAGAATGTTTAGGAAATGGGATATTCTGATTAAGTGATGATTAACCCTGATTAATTTCTAGTTCAAAACTTGTTAGAAATCATGAATCTTTGTCTGGAAATATCCAAGTCTAGAGAACATAAGGAATTTTTTTGTTTGTTTGTTTTTGAGGATTCTTCTGATTATGTGTGGAGGTTTCAGGAATGGAAATGGATGAGATGGAAGAAACCGAATGGCAATGAATGTGCTGAAGCCAGGTTTTACCTTAGAAAAGAACCGCTTCCCTTAACATGAAATTTCTTGGAATTCCTTGGAATGAAGAGTTAAGCTGAGGTTTCCCAGTTATAGCTGTGCAATGCACCCAAGACATTACTCTTTTTATTTTTTTTGGTACCAGGGGTTAAACCCAGGGGTGCTTAACCACTGAGCCACATCCCCAACCCTTTTTTATATTTTACTTTGAGACAGGGCTCACCAAGTTGCTCAGGATTTTGCTAAATTGCTGAGGCTGGTGATCCTCCTGCCTCAGACTCTAGAGCTGCTGGGATCCCAGGCATGCACCACTGCACCCTTCCCCAGACATTACTTCTGTAGGGATGCAGTAGCTTGTTTTCAGTTGGTTTCTTTAGACTTCCAACTTTATTCCCTTTTGATCATTCAGTTCAACCAGGAAGATAATTGACAGAAATTAAAGATCTTCAAAATTGTATTGTGGTTGGGATGTGGCATGGTGGTATCAGAAGCTGCTCGAAATTTTTGTGGATTGGCTGCAAAGCTTGCACTTGGAGTGAGAGGTCACACGTCAGCTGGTACAGCATCGTTGGCTGTCCCCTTGGGCTTGACCTCCTTTGGATTCCTGGCTTCCAGTTCTATATTTGCTTTTGATAGTAGTGGCAGCCACTGATTGTTTGATCTGGCTTGCTTTCTTGGCTTGGTGTCTGGACTGCTGAGGTTGGTGTCTTACTCTTGACCCCCTGGGGGAACCTAGTTCTAATTTGGGGGACAGTTACCTCTCAGTAGTTGCCTGCCTCTGCAGTTCTAGGCAGTGTTGGGCATGTCTGGGGGAGTCTGCAGGGAATCCTATGGGCCAGGAGGAGGATGCTGAGACACCACTGGTTTTACCCTAGATAGGTGTCATTGTGTTCCCCTCAGGCATGTCCTCCAGATCTTCAACTTGGCTTTGTTTTTTTTTTTTTTTTTTTTTTTTTTTTTTTATATATAGGGAATTGAACCCAGGGATACTCTCTACCAGTCCTTTTATTTTTATTTTTGAGACAGGACCTCACTAAGTTTCTGAGGCTGGCTTTGAATTTGTCATCCTCCTGCCTCAGCCTCCCGAACTGCTGTGATTACAAGTGTGCCCCACCATGCCCAGTTGGTTTTCTTCTTGAGTATTGCCTGTTTATATCTCTTACCCACCTGAAAAAAAAATTGATTGTTCATCTTCATGTGATTGATTTTAGGTGCTTATTATATATGTTAATCCTTGAATAAATGCCACTGTTCTCTGTTCCTAATTTACCATTTGCCTTTTTGCTTTGTTTAGAGTATCTTTTATTTTGAGGGGGGATACTGGCGATTGAACTCAGGGGCACTTGACCACTGGGCCACATCCACAGCCCTATTTTGTATTTTATTTAGAGACAGGGTCTCACTGAGTTGCTTAGTGCCTCACTGTTGCTGAGGCTGGCTTTAAACTTGCAATCCTCCCACCTCAGCCTCCCAAGTCACTGGGATCATAGGTGTGGGGCACCACACCTGGCTAGAGTATCTTTTGTTACATGGAATTTTAATCTTTTTAACTTAAAAAAATAATTTTAGATTTTCTAAAAAAATTGTAAAATAGTACAGAGAATGACTATGTGCTCTTCACTTGGTTTCCTCAAATGTGACATTTCTTTTCTCCCTCACTTCCCTCTTTCTACACATGTACATATGCCTTTTCTTTTTCTTTTATTCTTTTTGTTATTGTTGTTGTTGTTGTTGTTACTGGGTATTGAACACAAGGCCTCTTACATGCTTAGTGAGAACTCTACCACTGAGCTACACCTGAGTGCTTTTAATTTTTTATTTTGAGATGGGGGTCTCACTAAGTTGCTAAGGTTGGCCTCAACTTTGCAATCCTCCTGCCTCGGCCTCCTGACTCACCGAGATCACAGATGTGCAACACCATGTCTGGCCTCCCACCATCTTCTTATAAGAACCCTTGTGATTACACTGGGCCTGACTGGATAAGCCAGGATCATCTTCCTATCTCAAGATTCTTAATCACATCTTCAAAGTCCTTTTTTTCTACATGGAAGCATTTTCCTAGGTTCTATGAATTAGTTTGTGGATCCTTAAGGGACTATTATTTTAGCCTATCACAGTGGTGTTTTCTAGTTTCTCCCTGTAAAATTACTGAATTCCCCTTTGCAATTAATAAGTGTGTTGAAGGGAGATACCACGTAAACATCCAGTTTTTTCCTTCAACAAATGCTAAATCCATTCATTTTAACATCCATTGATAATTCTTGCCTTAACCAATTATTACTAAGATGGTTGCCAATTGATGGTTAAAATTTTTAATAGCATTATTGAAGAATACTTGACATATAATAAACAGCCTATGATTTAAATATGCAGTTTGATAGATTTAGACATGTGTACATCCTTATGAAAGCACCACAATCAAGATAATAAACGTATCCTTCACCCCATAGTTTCCGCATAACCCTTTGGAATCTTCCCCACTCCTTTCATCCCCTGCCCAGGAAACCCCAATCTGCTTTCTGTCACTATAGATGCATTTTCTAGAATTGATATAATTAGAACTTAATAAGTTCCTTCTTGGTTTTACCTGGCTTTTTTCATTTATACTTGTTTTGAGATTCATCCATGATATTGAATGAATAATTTAACCTCTTTTTATTACTGTGTAGTATTCCATTTCATGAACATATCATAGTTTGTTTTTCCCTTGACTTGTTGATGGCATTCTTTATCCTCTTAACATTTTTTTCATTTAAATATATTTTTTGGATGTAACTACTCCTGCTTGCTTTCAGATTCCATTTGCTTGTAATATAATTTTTCATCCTTTCACTTTCAGTCTGTGTAGGTTGTTACAGGTGAGGTGAATTTCCTATAGGCAGAATATTTTTGGGTCTTGTTTTACAATCCATTCTGTCAGTCTGTGTCCTTTAAATGGAGAGTTAATATCATACAGTATATTTAGAGTTATTATTGAAGTTTATGGACTTGTTCCTGTCATTTTATTGATTTTCTTTTGGTTGTTTTGAATATTCTTTTTTCATTTCTTCCTCTTTTTTTATCTTTGAGTTTTGAAGTTTTACTATACTGGTAATTTTTGTTCTTTCCTAATTCTCATTTGCAGTGGAGTCTTTTTTTTAGAAGCTCCCATGTTTGTGCTTATCTTTCTTGTTGGTATAGGATTCTCTTAAGCATTCATTATAATATTGTTTTAGAGGTCATGAATTCTCTTATTTGGTGTGTATCTGGGAAGGTTTTTATCTTTCAATTCTGAATGTCAGCCTTGCTGAGTATAGCAATTTTGCTTGGTAGCTATTTTCTTTCTGGAATTAAAATATAGCATTCCATGCCCTTCTGGTCTTTAGATCCTCTACTGAGAAGTTTTTTGTTAGGCTTTTGGGTTCTCCCTTAAATGTGATTTGGCACTTATTTCTTGCACATTTTCATATTCTTTCTTTCTTTAGTGCCTCTATTCACCATCTTGCTTCCAGGACTTGTTTTGATTTTGTTTTTAAATGTTCTTTACCAGTTGTTCTATTCTCTTCTATTTTTAATTTGATGAGATTTCCCCCACAAGAATAGGTGCTTAACTTTGTTATTGTTTTCATCTTTTGATATAACAGGATGTTTTCCTTTCTTTTGCCATGTATTCATTTTCTTCACTCAAAGAAATATGTAAAGGACTTGATATTACACCTCAACGATAATCTTCGGATTGAAAATGCAGTTGCAGAGTCTATGTAGCACCTTTTGGAGAACCACAGAGTTAGTAATTTCTAAGAAAGGAAAAATTTAAAAGAAACAACAAAATACATAATTTTAAAAGGAATAATACTCATAAGTAAATCTTCCAACAGAAATAATCAAATCCATTCATCAACTGAAGGGCATCTAGGTTGGTTCCACAATCTGGCTATGGTGAATTGAGCAGCAATGAACATTGATGTGGCTGTACTCTGTAGTATGCTGATTTTAAGTCCTTTGGGTAGAGGCCAAGGAGTGGGATAGCTGGGTCAAATGGTGTTTCCATTCCAAGCTTTCTGAGGAATCTCCACACTGCTTTCCAGAGTGGCTGCACTAATTTGCAACCCCACCAGCAATGTATGAGTGTTCCTTTTTCACCACATCCTCGCCAACACCTATTGTTGCTTGTATTCTTGATAATCGCCATTCTAATTGGGGTGAGATGAAATCTTAGGGTAGTTTTGATTTGCAATGGAATATTACTCCGCAATGAAGAATGATAAAATTATGGCATTTGTAGGCAAATGGACGAAATTGGAGAATATCATGCTAAGTGAGATAAGCCAATCTCAAAAAACTAAAGGACGAATGATCTCGCTGATAAGCGGATGAGGACATATAATGGGGGGTGGGAGGGGTTAGCATTAGGTTAGGGTTAGGTTTAGGGTTAGGGATAAGGAGAGCGGTAAGAATGAAGGAAAGAAGGACTGTATAGAGGGAAAAGAGGGGTGGGAGGGGTGGGGGGGAAGGGAAAAAAATAAACATCATTGCCCTATGTAAACGTATGATTACACAAATGGTATGCCTTGACTCTATGTACAAATAGAGAAACAACATGTATCCCATTTGTATACAATTAAAAAAAAATAAAAAAAAAAGAAATAATCAAATCCAGAAAACAATAGAATATCATTAAAAATGTTACAAGAAATTACCAGCCATTCTAGAATTTCATCCTCAGGAAAGTATTATCCAAGAATTAAGGTATAAAAGTTATTTGCAGAAGAATTAAAAAATTGAGAGACCTCATCACCAGCAGAATGCTACTAAAAGGAAATACTAAAGTATTTCTAGCATTTTCAGTTGGTAGAAGAAAAATAATCGTAGAAGGAAGAATGATAATATAAGTAAAAACAAAACAGTAAAAGGGTGAATATGTGGCAAATTTAAATGAAAACATAATATGCAAAATAATGTCAATTCCTTCAAATAATTAGTGATTAATTACATGACACCAATAGCACATAATTCAAGAGGACAATATTTTAAGGTGTTTGTATTATACAAGAATAGACTAAAAGTACTGAATTTCATTATACTTAATACATTAAGGATGCCTGTTATAAACATGAGGAAATGACAAAGCTATTAATAACATGCTATACATAAATTCCAACTTGAGAAAGAAGAAAAATGTAATAATAAAAACAGGATCACCAAAAATGCAAGCAAGCAAAGAAAGTAAAAACATATACAGACAAGGTTAGAAAACAGAAAATAGAAGTCAATTAAATCAAAGTTTCTCAGTAATTATATTAAATATAATAGGTTGTCCGATTGGACAGATAAAAACCACTAAACCCAAGGAGACATACTTTATATATAAGAACATACAGTTGAAGGTAAACAGGAAAGATAAATTATTCAAACATATACCAAAAGTAAATAGTTATAGCTATATGAGTATCAGATGAAAGAATAAAAACAAATGTATTCAGACATCAGATAAAGGAAGTAAGATGTATTTCAGAGATGAAGAGGGTTATTTCATACTGTTAAAAGCAATGATAAAACATACAACATCCTTTACTGTAAATCTGCATAGTCAACTGAATGCTTTTGTTGATTTTTCAAAACCTTTGTATTTGTTTTAAGATACAATATGATTTGGGTGCTCAACGATGATTTCATAAATGGAGTCACATTCCAATTTGCCCTTTTTTGGGTAAATTCATTATTTTTATATTTGGCATATTGATCACTGATGAATTATATTTATTAAGCTTACCCTTCCAGCATCGGCCTTCAGACAATAAATAAATCCATAAATTAGGCCCTGATTTATAGCATTTGCAAAATGCTTTCCTATAAATGCTCAACTGTTGTTGATTTCAGCTGACAACTGCAATATTATTGAGTTCAGAGTTGGAAAGATATGAGCAGCAGCAAGAAATTATATAGTATTTCCACCAAAAATAGATAATAAGAATAATCCCAAGAGCATAGTTCAAAGTGAAATGTAGGAAAATAATTAAGACATGATAAATTTCAATATTTCCTACATTGTTTTTAATACAATTTATTTAATTTTAAGTTAATGTGATTCATTTTTAAATAATGGATTTGTTAGAAACCAGCTCAAAACAATTCCTGAAAATTTAAGACGCTGCAAAGCCATAACAGATTGAGTTCGCCACAACAGATTGAGTTCTTCACACCAGAACACATAATCATTCTGTATTTAAATGCACTGAAATATAGTTTCAAAATATTTTAAAGCAAAACTTTGTTAGGAGAAAAATAGAAAATGTTCAAATAGGATTTATAAGTAATAGAAAAAGCAAATGAACATGTCATCAAAGACATACAGTGTTTGAGCAACATAATAATGACCTAATTATAATGTTCAGAATATTTTCCTAGCAGCTGCTCAGTACACATCATTTCAAAATATATTTTGTTTTAACTCTCTCTCTCTCTCTCTCTTTCTCTCTTTATTTTATTTTTCTGTATTGGGGGTTGAATATGGAGGTACATTACCACTAAGCTACACCCCAGTCTTTTCTTTTTTTTTTTTTTTTTTTCTCTTTTTGTGATAGGCTCTCACTAAGTTGCTTGGAGCCTGGTTAAGCTGCTGAGGCTGGCCTTAACCATGCAATCCTCCTGCCTCAGCCTTGCCATTACAGGCATGTGTCACCGCATTGGGCTTACACATTAAACAGAATTTTAAAAATTTTATTGTTAGTCTTGAAAAATTTCAAAGGATTAAAATTACACAGTAAGAGATTGAGTGTATACTGGTATTATTTTCTTGAAAAGGTTATGGCAATAATAAATACATTAAATATTTCAGTATTTTGTTCCAATTACAGCCAGCTTGCCCTTGGTCTTTAGCCATGTCAAGCCTTTGGAGAACATAATCAGGTCAAAATTTATTGTATATATTTTACTTCAATGGAAATTTACACATTTAAACGTCTGCTTTAGAAAAGGGAAAAACAGTAGAAAACCCAGTAAAGTAAATGTTCATTTGAAGTGTTAGAAAAGGTCAACAATAAAGAACAAAAATTGACTCATACAACCATTTTGAAATGGAGGGCCTGAAGAGAAAATCTGGTTCCTTCGAACTGAAGCCAAATAAGACAGCTAGAGAGAATATGATGAGACATTTTATATTAATAAATATGAATATTTAACGAGAATTGAAAATAGGCTAGAATGGTAACACAAATTTTGACCCCACTGAGAAACAGCAAATCTGAATGGTCTTATAACCATTAAAATAGTTGTATCCATATTTTAAATACTTTAAATTCATATTTTAAATACACTAGATGACCTCTCAGGTAAATTCATTTTATGAAGTCAGTGTAAACTTGATACAAAAAAAAAAAAAAAAAAACCTAGTGAAGTTCATTGTAAGAAAAAAAATTAGAAGCCTGGTTCACTCATGAACCTAGGTGTATAAATCCAAAATGCATATTTACAAGATAAATACAGGCTTATTTCAAGAATGTAAGTGTGACTTAATATTTAGCAATAAATCAGTCTTATTTACTACAGTAAAAGAAATAAACTGGGTGTAGAGGCACATGTCTGTAATCCCAGCAGCTTGGGAGGCTGGGGCAGGAGGATTGCAAGTTCAAAGCCAGCCTCAGCAACTTAGCAAGACCCTGTTCCAAAATAAGAAATAAAAAGGGATGGATGTGGCTCAGAAATTAAGCATCCCTGGGTTCCATCTCCAGTACCAAAAGAAAAAAAAAAAAAAAAGAAAAAGAAAAGGTCATATGACAGATCCTGTATAAAAAAATTGAATAACCATTCATATGCCTTCTAGGGAGTGCTGATCAATAGAACTTTATGTATCAATGGAAATGTTCTTTATGCTGTTCAGTATCCAATATAAGTTGTCGAATACTAGCCACCTATGGTTATTGAAAACTTAAAATGGCCTTAGTATTTTTTATTTTATTAGGAATTTATTTTACTAACGAAAGCTATTTTAGACTTATTTAAACATAACATTCTTTTAATATAATATTTGCATACACAAAAGGAAATTATAAGCACAGTAATTGGTTGTGTATTCCTAAAACATCCTCATCACTAGTCTGAATCCTCTGAATACTGTTTTAATTTTAGATTTAAAAAGTTGTAGATTCACATGGAGTTGTAAGAAATAATACAAATATCCCTTGCAAACTTTATCCAGTTTCCCTTATCTTAATATTTTATAAAACTACAGCATATAATCACCAGGAAATAAATACAGATAGAATTCATCCATTTTATTTAGATTCCCCAGTTTTTTACTCTGTGGTAAATCACCCTTGGGTTAAAACTCTAGTACAAAAAATAAAATAAAATAAATGTAAGAATATATTCATATTTAAAGAAAATGGTAGTTAATTAGGTACCTTATAATGTTCCTCTAAGTTTTGACTTCATAGTGGTATTTTTCAAATTATATTTAATGTAGAGGAACAACACATTTACAAAATTCTAAATGAAATGTTGATTTCTGTAAATATGTAATACAAATGTGAGAAAATAGTTTGTAAAATTTTGTGTTGTAGTTTTATGTGCTGTTACTCAATTATATATGCTTCATAACATCTAACATTTCTTTACAGAATTGTACACATAAAGCGTGTTGTGATCCTACGGCATGTATATTAAAAGGTAACTCAGAATGTGGCTCTGGAGAGTGCTGTTCACAAGCGTGCAAAGTAAGTGGCAATTTGTAGTTGATAAAAATTCAATGTTCTTTACTTGAGGTATGTATGTTTTAAGGAGATGGAAAACATATCAGTACCACATTTAGCCTTTTTCTATATTATATTCAAGCACAACTGGACCGAATTACATACACTTTATTCCATTTAGCAATCTATCCTTTCCAGTATCGTCATAATACCTGATGTTTCTACTTTCAGGTTAATTCTTTTTTTTTTGTTCATTCTTTTTAAGTTTCCACATATGAGAGAAAATTTGCAATACTTGTCTTTCTGTGTCTCCTTTTTTTTGCTTAATATTTTGTTCTCCAGCTACAAACATTTTATTGCAAATCATAGAATTTCATTTTTGTCTGTGGATGAATAATACTCCATTGTCCATACTTGTTATGTTTCCTTATATTCATATGTTGACAAGCCCCTAGCCTGAATCTATAATTTGGCTGCTATGAATAGCACTATAATAAAGGTAGGTATGTAGGTTTATCTTTTGTATGTTGTCTTCATTTCCTTTGGATAGCATAGTTGAGTCATAAGGAGAGGTCAGGCTCATTAGAAAAGTAGATAGGCAAATGAGAATTAGGATTGAATCAAACATTAGAAATAAATCGATATGACCACTCTATCATAACACTGAAAGTAAATGGTCTCAATTCTCCAATTAAAAGACATACACTATCACTTTGATGTTTACAGAATTTCCTCAGAATATGTTCATCTGAGACTGTGTTTATACACTAATAATAATAAATGTGCCCCAGTATTTCTCAAGGATACTGTCTCTACAAATGTAACTTAGGTCGAAGAAAAGCATATTGTAAACAGTTGTTATCCCATAAAATAAAAAGGCCTGTTTTAACCTAAAGAGTTGTATTTTTCCATTAAAAGTGAAATGCCATTAAAAGTTAAAAAAAAAAGACATACACTAAAAGATTGGGTTAAAAAGCAAAATTCAACTATATGCTCTCTGCCTCATAGCTAAAGACATTCACAGGCTAAAAGGTTAAAAAATGGAAAATGATATTCCATGTAAATAGAACTTGGATGAAAATAGGTGTATCCATGTCCAAAAAGTAAGCTTCAAGCCAGAATTTGTTAGAAGAGACAAAGAAGATCACTACATATTGATGAAAATCCAACAAGAAGGTACAATGATAACAAGTTTTTATGCCACAAACATTGGTGAAACCTAATTACGTAAAATAAACACTATCAGACATAAAGCCTCAGCTTGATCCTAATAAACTAATTCTGGGTGATTTCAATACTTCTATTACTAATAGGTCAATCAGGCATAACAAATACTACAGAATTAAAACATAGGATAGATCAAATGAATTTAACAGACATCTACAAAATATTTAATCCAACAGTGGAATATATTTTCTTTTCAGCTTCCCACAGAACTTTGTCAAAAATAGATCATATTTTAGGCCAGAAAGCAAGTTTTAGCAAATATAAGAATGTTGAAATGATTCCTTGAATCTTATTAGATCATGACGTAATGAAATTAGAAATCAATAGCAAGGCTACCCACAGAAACTACACAAATGCATAGAATACATTTTTAAGAGGTGAATGTGTCATCACAGAGATTAGAGGAGATGTTTAAAAATTCTTTGAATTAAATGAGATTAGAAATGCACAACAAGTGATAGAAATAAAAAGGAATTCAAATCATTCCTGTTTTGCAGATGATGTGGTTCTACATCTAGGAGATCCTAAAGGTCCTCCAGAAGAATTTTAGAGCAGAAAAACAAATTCAGTAAAGTAGTAGGATACAAAATAGGATTCAAAAATCAACAAATTTTCTACATACCAATAATGAATCTGTGAGAAAGAAGCCAGGAAAATGATCCCATTCACAATAGGTTCAAGAAAAATGACAAAAATAGGAATAAACGTAATGAAAGAAATAAAGGCATCTACAAGGAAAATTACACAATGATAAAAATGAAATAGATGGAGATACTAGAAGAGGAAAAGAGCTTCCATGTTCACAGATAGGCAGAATTAATATCTTTAATATGGCAATTTTACTAAAAGTGATCTACAGATTCAATGTGATTTCTATTAATATACCAATGGCATTCTTCACAAAACTAGAAAAAATAGACTAAAATTAATATGGAAGAAAAAAAGACTCAGAATAACTACAGTGATTCTAAGCATGAAGAGTTATGCTGGAGGAATCACAATACCGTTTTCAAATTACACTAGAGAGCTATAGTAACAAATATCATATGGAACTGGCATAAAAACAGACATGTAGAATATATAGAGACAAATATACACAGATACAATCATCTTATCCTTGATAAATGTGCCAATGAAGGGGTGTAGTAACTAATACAGACATTTCTCTAAAGAAGCGCTGATGGCCAAGTTTGTGAAAAAAATGTCAACATCTTTAGAGATCAGGAAAATGCTAATCATAACTACACTGAGATTTCATGTCACCCTGGTTAAAGAGGTAATCATCAAGAATACAAGTCATAATTAATTCTGGTGAGGATGTAGGGGGAAAGGAGCTCTTGTACACTGCTGGTGGGAACCTAAATTAGTACAGAGCTATGATTGGGATATGTGGTGTCTCTAAAAGCTCATGTGTGAGACCCCATAAGAATGTTTTAGAGGAGAAAAGATTAGGTTACGAAAGTCTTAACCCAATCAGTGCAATTATTCATGATTGATTAGCTGGTAGTTTTAGTTGGGCTTTTTCCCTGCTATAATTAAAATACTTGATAAGAACAATTTCAATGAGGAAAAGTGTATTAGGAGTTCATGTGTTTTCAGTCCACAGACATCTGGCTCCATTCCCCAGGGGTTTCCAGGTGAGGCTGAACATCATGAGTGAAAAGTGTGGCTGGAGAGAAACTGCTTATAGTAGACAGAAAGCAGATACAAAAAGATTCCCCAAAGACACACCCCTCCTCCTGCACACCCTACTCAGTGTTAGTTACCACTTAGTTAATTTCATCAGGGGATTAATTCACTGACTGCGTTAAGACTCTCATAACCCAATCATTTCTCCTCTAAACCTTCCTGCCCTGTCTCACACTTGAACTTCTGGCGGACACCTCAGATCTAAACCATAACATTCTGCCCCAGGCCCCCAAAAGCTTATGACCATCTCACAAAGCAGTTCAAGATTGCCCCAAAATTCAAGTCCCAATTTCCTCTGAGACTTAGGACAAGTTCCATCGTGAAATCCTGTAAAATCAGAAGTGATATAAAGGTATAAACATTTCCATTCACGAAAATAGGGACATAGAAAGAAGGGATAGGACCAAAGCAGGACTGAAATCCAGCTGTACAAATAAGTCCTGAAGCTCCACATCTGGCACCTGGGGCACATTACATGGTGATGTTCTCTCCAAAAGGCTTGTGTATCTGGGTGGCAACTTTCAGCAGGTAGGTTGTAACTAGAGGAAGTAGGTCACTAAGGTTTAGATTTGGGGGTTCATATTTTGTCCCTGGTGAGCAGAACTCTCTGTTTGTCAGGTCCTAAGCTGCTTTCCTCTGCCATGCCCCTCAACCATGATGTTCTGCTTCACCTTGAGCCTATGGAGTTGGCCAATCATGTACTGAAAACCCTGAACCACAAGCCAAAATAAAACTTTTCCCTCTTTTTTTTTGTTTTTGTCAGGCATATTGATCATAGCCTTGCAAAAACTGACTAAAACATGTAGTCAGAATGAAAATCAGTTTGGAATTTCCTCAAAATATTGGAGTTGGAACCACTCAATGATCCAGTTATATCATTCCATGGTATTTATTCAAAAGAATTGAAGTCAGTATACTATAGTGATACACACATACCTTATAGAAATACATGCCTACACATGTTTATAGCAGCACAATTCATAATTGCTAAATTATGGAACCAGCCTAGGTGTCCATCAATAGATGAATGGATAATGAATTATGATATATGTTAACTAATGGAGTTTTATTCAACAATAAGGAAGAATGAAATTATGTCATCAGTAGAAAAATGGAACTGAAGAACATCATATCAAGTGAAATAAGGCATATGTTTTCTCTTATATGTGGAAGCTAGAAAAAAAAAGAAATCTCATGAAAATAAATGGTAGATAAAGTAATCAGGGTGAGGGATAAAAGAAGGGAAAAGGAAGGTACTGGGGAATGAAACAGATTAAATTATGTTAGAAGTACATGTATGAATATGCCACAATTAATTTTTTAAAATCTGTTTTTTTTTCCATTTCACATTTAATAGTTTCTATTGTTCTGTTTTTAAGTTCACTTGAATTTGAACTTGAAAACACAGCAATAGAAATGTATTTCTCTCCCAATAGCTAATCTGCTCTTAATCCTAATCAATGTATTTTCATTTCAGAAATTAAAATTTTCACTTCTAAAAGTTCAATTTGGGCCTTTATAGACTTCTTTAAAATTTTAACTCATTTTATTACTTTCCCTTCTCAAAGTTTCCCTCGATTTAAATATGTACTCATTCTGAGTACATTCACTCCTACTTTTCTTCACTAAACATAGTATAATTTTAGTTCTTCACATTAGATATAACTTAAACAAATTAGTTTTTTATTTATCTATCATATGCAAGTACTATAGTGATTACCAGTTTCCACCAAAGTGAAATTACTTTTGACTGAATAAAGTACATTTCACACCTGCCCAGGGATACATTTACAAAACTCTGGAGACTTGGGTAGTAGACACATTTCACATTAGTCCCTAGATCCAGTTGTGGAGAGTTACCTAGTTCAAATGATGATTTTTTTTTTTTGATAGATAATGGCAGTTTCTTTACTATGCAACCAAGTTTAGTGAGAAGAAGCAGTCAGAGGTTATGAACCTTACTCATGTCCTGGTCCAGTTGTGGAAAGACATAAAACTTTGACCATGAATTAGACAAAACATGTACAAACGGAGTCTTGTAAGAATAAAAAAGCTTTACAACCCCCGCCCCAAATCAGAAGGAAAAATCTCATAAACAAAAAGAGATATATTTAAGCTTTCCAGCAACCAGAAATTAATCAAGAGTGTCAGGAAGAAATCGTTCAAGCATAAGATGAAACCCAAGAGGAGCAACATAATTAAATTCATTTAATTTAATCTCTATTACTGTGAAATATAACTTTTCAAAAGTCTAAATGCATGACTCTCCTACAAGTAAAAAATAAAAACATGTTTTTTTTTCCTTTACCCATTCATGGTAGAGATAGTAAGGAAATTTAAGCTTCATTCAGAGAGCATTTGAGAAACTGAGTATTCCTAGGTATTAAAAATATGTTAGAATAAAGCTAAAATTCCCATTAATTTGTAAAAGGAAGCAAATTCTGAGAAAATAGTATTGATAACTTTCTTATTATACTCTTATTTATTTAACTTTTCATTGGTTTTGAGTTGAATGTTAATTTGTAAGTTTGGGTGACACAATAGATGCTGTGTTTTGTGTTCTTGTCTATCACTTGAAGAATTTGAGTGATGTTTGCCACAGGTAGCAAATAATTGTCAATACTCAAGAAAAATTACCTAGAAACCTATTTTGGGGACAGGAATGTCCATATCAGCTGGCCTCTGGGACCTTTGAAAACTAGAAAATATTTAACTTTCTTGAATAGGATAATGATGAGGAATTGGTGCTTTCATTGATGAGAGGACTGTTTGCAGAGTTGATGGTTAAATGTCCCTTTCAAAATGAAGCATGCAGAAGGCAACCCTGAAATATATCAGCTAAATCATAAACACTGAATACTAATTGGAGAAGTTATTTTCTAAGATCTTTACAACGTGAAATGTGACATAAACTTTGTCATGTGTATCCTCAATTATCTTACTTTAAAATTGATATTTTTTCACAATATTTATGATGTATGCTATCATTTCATAATGTTGCTAATTTCTAAGATTGATAATATATATACACCAGAAGCTGCCCATAGCCATAATGGGTTACAAGAAATTTTTATATTAAATTTTTAGCTCCTCTTTCTGTTTTAGCAGCCTGTTCACCTTTGAGTTTCTAATACCTCTTACAAGCATTATCGACTGTTTATATGCATAAGAAATTCATTAATATCTATGTGATGCTTTAGTAGATTTCAAGAGATTTTCTTTTTCTTTTCTTTTTATTTGTGGGGGAGAGTGGTTCCAGTGATTGAACCCAGGTGTACTTAATTACTTTGCCACATACCCAGCCCTTTTATTTAATTAATTAATTTTTAAAAAAATGTTGAGACAGGGACTCACTAAGTTGATTAGGACCTGTCTAAATTGCTGAGGGCTGGCTTTAAACTTGCAATCTTCCTGCCTTAGCTTCCTAAGCCACTGGGATTAGTGGCATGCAACCACCACACCAAGCCTGAGATTTCCTTTTTTTAAAATTGCTGTTGGCAATTCAGGAAAATAATTGGATGGGAATTTAGAACCTAAAGAGAGAGAAAATTAAACATCATTGATAAAATTCTTGTGTTTCTTTCCTCTCCTAGTTAAAACCAGCTAATATACTTGTAGGAAATCATTTGATAAAGACTGTGATTTCCAAGAATATTGCAATGGAAAGGAAGCATACTGTGTGGCTAACACTTTGCTCGCACTGGACAACCATGTGGTTCGGGTACAGGCTTCTGCTTTGAAGGATTTTGTCGGACTTTTGACCGACAGTGTAAAAATTAATCGGAGGCGGTAATGAACATAATTTTCTTCTTAGTTCCTTGAATCTGAGTTACTCTAAAGTCTATTACTCAATTTTATACTACAAAATGTTAACATAATTTGTTAATGACTAAAGTCTTGCCTAGTACATATTTATGTTAAAGGAAATCATATTTTCTTGAATCTGAAAAAGAAAAATCAATTTATGTGGACTTCCTATTTGTTAAAGGAAGAAATCTCAGTGGAAATGAGATCTGTTCATAATACTGTATAGAATTTGTGGTGGTAGGGTTTGGTTTAGACTTAAAGGAAATAAGGATTTTAGTAAAGGGTACTCACAGATTAGATGGATTTCCAGGTGCTTGCTGATGAGTGAGGATTTCAGTTCACAACCAGTTCAGGTTCAGTTTGATAGGTTCCTTTAAAGTGTGGATCATTTGCTTCATGGAAATATACAATTTCCTATATACATTTAGTTTTTATTCTCCAAAAGAGTGAACAGTTTCATTCTCAGTCCTCTTTCAGGTA
Organism: Sciurus carolinensis; assembly: GCF_902686445.1. Classification (NCBI taxonomy): domain Eukaryota; kingdom Metazoa; phylum Chordata; class Mammalia; order Rodentia; family Sciuridae; genus Sciurus; species Sciurus carolinensis. The sequence continues at coordinate 53,658,879 of NC_062216.1, read as the reverse complement.
TTTTAAAATTCAAGTCCTAGGAAAGACCTTTAGGTATTGTCCAGATTGACAGGACTGCCAAGAATTTAACAAGGAGGTGAGATGAAGGTTTTGGTATTTATTATAACTTAAAAATAAATTCTGCTTTTCTATCAGAATTTTTAGCTGCAGCATCTGGTAATACAGTGACTATGGGGTAGTATTTAAAACATAATTGTGATACACACAAATGACCAGTAAACTTGGGGGAAATGAAAAAGTGCTCCTGATCTATGGTCTAAATGATTTTCCAGATAAAACCAGAACTGAGTGTTGGACAGACAGTGATTCTCAGTCATTACCCCTGTATTTCTTATCTCATTTACTTTTTCTTTAGAATTAGCTAGCAGTGGTGTTGAGTGATTTTAAAGCCTTTAATGAGAGTAGCAATAGTCTTTGCCTCAATAGTACAGATTCTTCTTAAAGGGAAGCATGACAGCTAAAGAATCTTGGTTCAGAATAATATCTGTCCAATCCTAGTGACCACAATGTGTTCATTCATCTCAGACACGGTAAGTCTGCCCCTATCTGTTTTTGTACTTATATTTTGGAAACACTCCTTGCTTTGCAAGTTGCCTGGGGGTTTCCCTAAGTTGCTGAGGTTGGCCTTGAACTTGCAATTCTCCTGCCTTAGCCTCCAGTGTCACTTGGATTACAGGCACCTGAGTCGGAAGTATTTTTTATTTGACCAGTAAAGGAAATAGCTCATGGGACATTAAGTCTTTCAAAAATGTTTTTGCTTGCAATATCTGTAGACAAATGCAGAAAAATGACAAGCAATTTATTCCTAAAATACCTTGATTGTTAGAGAATAAACATTCTTTGATCCAGTGTCTATGCTTGGGGTCAGTTGTCATCAAAGGTAACCCAAGTTAGTGTTCCTAATTTGCTAACTTTCCAAGTTTCTTTAAAAATGTTTACTCACAATATTGGAATCTCCCAGATTTGTGAATTTTCATCCCAATTTATTCTTTCTTACAATTTCCTATTTTCAGAAATCTTATATTCGGGATATTATAAAAAAGAGAGGACAGTACTCCTTTCATTTTAGTTTTCTACCTAGGGGTCTTCAAGAATTTTTCTAAATCTAAGGAATTAATAGATTAACTATTAAAGTTCAACTGCCCTGGGCAGTAAATAATAAAGTAATAATGATAATGGTGATGATGATGATGATGATAAAACAATAAAATTCAGGGGCTGGAGTTGTGGCTCAGTGGTGGAGAGCTTGCTCCACTGGGTTTGATCCTCAGCACCATATACAAATAAATAAATAAAATAAAGGTATTATGTCCATCTAAAAAACTAAAAAAATTTTTTTTACATTCATAATTCAAGAGCAAACTTTTTATGTCTCTGTGTCTTTGGAATATACTTTTTTATGGCTCTCATCTCAGTTCTAGACCATGGCTTAAATTAAATTTCTATTAGTTCCCATATATACTAACAATATTAGATAAATATTATATTGTTGAATTGGTAGTTCCTCTGGGAGACCCTGAGATGACATTAACTTGAATATGATTAGGGAAGAACGGGGAGGGGACAGAAGTACTGAAGGTGGTGTGAATACCAATGAAGAATGGGAGTGGCACAAGAGGACAAATTTCATAGTGATTTCTTCTGATTTTAGCACATAATTTCGAGTGATGCAATTTTGGGGAGATAATTTCGCTCTAACTTAGGATAACAGTGTTAAAGATTGTAGCTTTCCTTCCTTGTGTTCTCAAGCTCTTTTAGAAACATTAATTACTTTTGGCTGTGTCAAAAGTTCTCTATGATGGCAATTGCCCTTCTACTTCCTGAAATAACCCAGGTTAATGAGGTAAGCTAGGAATTAGGATTAAAGTGATAGTGTACAGCAGAATTTTGTCAGGTATTGTATTTTAGATGTACAAAGACTGATTTTTAACACAGAGTGTCTTCAGAAAGGGTCCCTAAGTTTTGTGAAATGGCATCTCAGTCTTTTGATTATTTCTCTCAGCACATACAGTTACTATCCCGGAAGCAATTAGCCTCAGACTATGGAAACATGATAGGGAGGTTTTCTATGATAAAGTGTTATTAGTAAAAAACAAACAAACAAAAAAAAACCAAACAGACAAAAGACTCTTCTTCTGAGGACTTTTTAGGGGAACTCAGGGCAAAGCCTGTTGCTCTTGTGGGGGAACACCATTCTAATGGGAGCGCCTTTATACATTTTTTCTCAAGATTGTTCAGAGACGATTTATAGTATCTATGTTACTACTTGAATTTTTTTTTTTTTTGTAGTGGGGAGTAACAGGGATTGAACTCAGGAGCAGTCAGCCACTGGGGCACATCCCCAGTCCTATTTTGTATTTTATTTAGAGACAGGGTCTCACTGAGTTGCTTAGCACCTCACTTTTGCTGAGGTTGGCTTTGAACTTGAGATCATCCTGTCTCTCAGTCTCCTGAACTGCTGTGATTACAGGTGAGTGACACCACTCCCAGCTGCTTGAGACTTTTGAAGGTTTTATAAAAAACATTCAATACAGGGTCCAATGTTATAAACGATGAGGAAGGACATATAATTCCATAACTTGATTAATAAAAGTAACAGCATATAATTCTCCCTCCCTCTTTTCTTTTGGGTCAGCCTTTCAGATTACTACTAGACAGGTCTACTTCATGGGCCCTGAGCACATAGGGCCCAGGAACATGTAGTTCTGTTCCGGAGTATGACATTTTCAATACAGTAGGCAAGACTTTCCAAGGAATTTTCAGTCGAAGTAGGCAGTCATAATTCATTTTAATTTGGAAAACTGAATTCGTGGAGAATTCTTGCTCAGACATGGGGCAAACACCAAAAGATAAATTAGCTTCTCACTAAATAAACAATAAGAAACAGTGCCAGGCTGTCATATTTGAGCCTTAGTCAAAAGGAAAAATGTGCACTCACATATTTACTTATTAGAAAATCCTCCCATGTTTTGAACCCAGTAGAAAAAGGTGAAGAAAATTCTATAATATCAAAAACCACATGACTTCCCATAGGCTGCATGCTTAAAAAAGGGCCTATGACTTTGCTTATGACAACTAAAACTCTAACTTTGAAAGTATGCTTAATGAATGTAAAACTTTAGTATAATAAGAGTCTGACTGCTTAGTTCTTCTTTACAAAGAAAGTGAGGTACGGGGAGGTCGTACAACTTGCCCTGTACCACTACCTAGTGGAAAAATGACTCTGAACGTTCATTTCTGACCGTGGACAGTGATTTACCTGCTTACACTGTTGACTCCTTAGCTTGTGGTGACTGTTAGGGACCTATGTAGAACTTGTACCATGTCTTACCCTACCCTGACATCATTGAGAGCAACAGGAGACGTGTTCAGGAACCACTGATGACATGTAGATCTGCACTGGCTGTAATATCTATTTTATACCAGAGGATGTATTTATCAGTACCTCTGGCCCCAGCCAGTGCCTGTTTTAAAGCTCCATTAAGCATTTCAGTGATGGGTAGGAACTGGAGTATTTTTACATAGAAGCATTTTATGAAATTGTGTCAGCTCATTTTATCCTCTCCCAGATATCTAACTGCAGGAGAATACAACTATGCATACCCCTCCTCCCTCTTCCTCCCTCCACCCTTTCCTTCCCTCTTCTTCTCTTTCTCCTTCTCCATCTTTGTGTGTGTGTGTGTGTGTGTGCGCGCGTTACCAGGGATTGAACCTAGGGGTGCTTTACCATTGAGCCACATCCCCCCTTTTCTTTATATTGTATTTTGAGGCAGGGTCTTGCTAAGTTGCCACAGCTGGCTTGGAACCTGCGATCTTCCTGCCTCTGTCTCCCAAGTTGCTAGGATTACAAGTGTGCACCACCAAGCCAGGCTATGCTTCCTTTTGATTGTATCTCCTCTATACCTCAAATTTTAGACCCACCTTAAGGAATAGAAGCTTATGGTAGTCTTGATCACTGGGCTTGACCTCACCAAGTGTAGGACTCTGGATTTCCTCATCCATAATCGAAACACAAATATCTGCAAGCCTTTATCACAGACCTGCTCTGGGAATCAAGCATGGTGGAATAGTACTGTGAGTTATAAACATAAAGGAATTAAAACTTCCATAAAATAAATACATTTTGTTCAAGGATCCTTGAGCTACCAAAAGGCAAGGCAAGGGGGAAAAAAAGACCAAAAACAAAACAAACAAAAACCAAACCAAACCAAACCAAAACAAAACAAAACTAAACTAAACTAAACAAGCAAATAATACGACTTAGGCCTACTGGGTGAAAAATGCATCTTTTCCTCAGAATCTCTTCTAAGAGCATTCCCACAGTAGGTTATTGGAGTTCCTATTGTCATTGTCCTGACATTATCTGTCCCTTTACTGTGCTGCCTGGTAACTTCTGATGCAGCTATAGGCTTCAAGGGTCTGTCCTAAAATGTTCCAACCTCCAGTTACCCCTAAATTACCATGTCAGAGTGATGGGCAGTTTTTATAGATATTTGAATTTTTCACAATTTAAAAATTAGACATAATTAAATATACAAAAAGGCTGAAGTGGATAAACATTAATGTCCTTTCTAGTTTTAAAATTCAGTAACTTTTGTATGGTGAGGATACAAGGGAACAGGGATAGGGCTGTAGTATGGGATAAAGAGAGTTAAATCAAATGATCTTTGAATTGGTTATCAGTATTACACTCCAGATAGTATTTCTCTACTAATAAGGGTGAAGTCTATCTTTATATTAGGTAGGGAACTAAGACACAAAATAATCATTTTAGAAGAAAAAGGGCCATTGTTGCTTATTTTCCTAAAAATAAAGAATCTTCCTAATAATTTTGCTGTTTACTTTCTGTTTAATACAGAACGAAGTCTGTAAAATTAGGAGCCCCCCTTTTTAATCTAGTTCTACCATGATCAACTTTTTAATGTTGGGGAATCATACACCTCTTTCAGGATCATATAATGATTTCCAGACCAGCTGTATTATTTCTATTATATAATCTAAATTCTGTATTATAATTTACCTAAGTTGTTATTGTTGTTGTTTTTAGATTCTACAGGTGGTTCATTTACTTGTTTTGAGGAAATAAATTCCAGATGGGATAGATTTGGAAATTGTGGCAAAGAATATTGTCGTTTTAGGTATGTATTTACAAAATTACAATTCTACTTGGAATGTAGACGATAGGTTACTAAAATTCCAGAATCTAGTCTGTAAAAACCATAATGGCATATTTTTCCTGGGTTCTTTGAGCTGAACAATATTATTTACTGCCTATAATAACATGTGTTCAGATCTATAATATTAAAGTAATCATAAAAGAACCTCTATTAATGATTGTAAGGAGCTAGATATTGTTAGGCAGTTTATATATATAATATATATTTATGACATAAATCACAAATACATATCATAAATCATAAATATATATAGTATATATCATGTGTGCATTAAAATTATCCCATTTTGTATATGAAAAATTGATGAAATGATCATTTGTTCAAATTTAAGAAGTTAGTATAGGGCAGAAAAGGGCTGTCAGATTGTACAATCATTTTCACTTGCTAAATTGACTCATAAAACAAAAAGAGTCATATTTTAAGTCATTGGTAATTTTTAGAATAAAAATTTACTTAGAAAAAATGGTTAAAACGTAGGTTTCCATTAGTAAAACATTCTTTTTAACTTATCTGTATGCTAACTTAAATAGAGTAAGCTATATTTTCACATTTGGTAGAGAACTAAGACAGAAAATCAGCATTTAGAAGAAATAGGGAAGGCTGAAGTCACTTATTTTCCTAACAATAGAGAACATAGTTATTAACTTATTTTATCAGTTACCTAGGTTATTAATAATGATAAGATAATTTTTCCCCTTATGCTTCTAGTAATTTACTATGTGGAAAATTAGTTTGCTCATGGCCACATAAGGATTTAATAATACGTCCAAATTATCTGTGGTTTATGCACATGTACGAGAGGAAATATGTGTATCTACATATCTAACTGGTCGGTCGCCACCTCTGGACACAATGACAACTTACCAAACACATGAGCACAGAGATGAATCATTTGTAGAAGATGGCAGCATGTGTGGTCCTCGAATGGTAATTAGAACTACAAAACTTCAAGTTATTTAAAGTTACTTTTTATGTTATACTCATTTTGACAGTATACTAACCAATACATATTTTCCCAATTTTTATTGTGGTAAAATAACATAATAAAGACTCCCACCTTAAACATTTTGAAGTATATAATTTAGTGGTATTAAATAAATGCATAATGTTGAATAACCATGTGTCTCCATGACCCCTTTCCTCTTGTAAAACTGGAACTCTACACAGTTTCCCATTCACTCCCCCTACCTCCTAGGTCCTGGAAACCACAATTCTGGTTCTCTTTCTATGAATGTGACTCTACTAACATGGGTGGGATCCTTCAGTATTTGACTTTATGCAAACTGAAATAAACCAGAAAGACTGAAGAATTCCATGATAATGTTCTGCCTTATCTTGGGATAAGAACAATGGAAGTGTTGAAACTGAGTCCCAAACAAACTTCCCTTCCCATAAGCTACTTTTGTCAGGTATTTTGGTCACAGTGACAACACACCTTATACATAAATTTTCTTATTTATTGCTAATTTAATTACCCAATGTCATGTAGGATTGTTCTTATCTAAAACATTGTCTTTAAGTATATTTTTTCTAACTAGAACATAGGATATATGATACATTTGTAACAAAAACATAACATTCACCCCAGAAGTCAGAAACCATATATCTTTGTTACTGGTTCTTTTAAATTATCTGTTATTTCCTTTTTAACCTTGGAATAAGGAAAGAAACATCAAATAAAATTAATTTTTTTGATTTTAAAATTCTGATACTATGTTTTAATTAACTCTAATTATGAACTGTTTAGAACTCAATCTGTGTCTACACTTAGTATATAGTCTCCTTTGTGGATTCCTGATATTTATATGCTCACATTCATACTCCAGATAAACTAAGAACACCATATATAGATAGATGTAAGCACTGTACATTCACCAAAATAAAAAGCAAAGAACAAAACATAACAAAAAAAAAAACCCACATATATTTGGAATGTAAAAGGCCCATGATTTTGTTTTATAATCTTGAAAGTTTTCACTGTAAAAACAATTTAAAAACCCCTATATTTAAAAAAAATATATATCATTTAAGCAAGGAACAGAAAGGGAAACAGCAGTCACTTATTACAAAGAAGCAGGGAAGCCTTTCTAGGCTAGAATATGACTATTGTTGGCATTAAGTCACATAAGTAAGTGCATTTACTGACAGGTCAGGTAAGTGGCAGCTATAACTCTATAACTCTCGTCTGCATTAATGAGTCTTGATAGCACAATACAAGATTTCTTTCTAAAATTAACTGCAACCTAAAATAGATGGTGGCTATTTTAAAAAACGAAAATATTGAATAAGTTGCCATTATACAAATTAACATGACCATATTTTAAACTGATGAACAAATATCACCCTTAGTCATTAAAAAAAAGTTACTGTTTGAAATCTTCTAAATTATTGACCTATATTAGATGAAAAAGTGCTTTAATTAAAGTCGTCATTCTCATTACTTGTTCTTCTACAATGGTTGTTCCAAATTTATTCAAAGATTAAACGTTTCTTGATAATACATCACAAATATTTAATGCCAGCAATTTATGAGTCACATTTATAGACCCAAATACATTATTGTATTATAGATTTTAACAAACAAGTACTTGAATTTACACTTAGCAAATGATATTTCCATATTTTAACTTGTCTGAAAATGACTCAGATGTTTTACTTCTATCATGTTTTAAAACAATATTAAAATGGATATTTATCTAATTTATTTCTAACAGTTGTTTCTACACTATCCATGAAATTTGAGATACCAAACATAGACTTCATTATTATTATTTTTTTCCAAGGGGGGAAAAATAGAGTTGCTGTAATAATCCCGATTGACTAGAAACACAGGCAAAAAAGTGTTAACTGTTATGAAGACAGCTGTGTTGTACCTTTCTAATAAATTTACATTAAGCAACTTGTCAGGAATCTACTTATGTAAAATTCTAGTCATAAGGCAAAGAAACATAGAAATATAAATTCGGCAAGTTTATAACCAGACAGTTAAATCAAAAATATATTTATGGAAGCTGACACAAGTTGAGGCTACTTATTATATGACTAAACTTTAAAGATTTATATTTGAAAGTCTTTATATAAATCTTGAATTTCCAGTCTGAAAGTTAACTTTTCAATGTCTTCCAGTTAGATTGTCTAAAAATAATAATCCTTTAATAAATGGTTATCAAAAAGAATAAGATAGAGAGCCAAAAGCCTCCAATCAAACAAAGCAAAAATATATAATTTAAGCATGCAGAACCAAAAGTGAATTCACCAGGAAAAAACACATGAACTTGTGATCCTCCTGCCTCAACCTCCTGAGCTGCTGGTGCCTCTTACCTTTTAATAACACATAAACACCTGCATTAAATTAGAGTATACTTTCAGTTATATAGTCTATGGTATACCATAAAAATAAAAATCATCTTTTTCTGTCACAGGTTTATACAAAAATTCTCTAAGGAGCTCTGTGAAAGAATTGGTGCGTCCCTTTTTCATTCAAATCACAACAGAGATCTCTAAACACACCCTAGTTGAACAAGGCCTCTCTTTTCACCTACCTGGAAATTGGTATCATAATCACAAACAAAAATCCACTGGTCTATGTCCAACACCTGGTTCAAGAAGAACTCCAAATGGGCTTGAAAGAAGAGCCACAAAATTCTTAAACAATTAAAAAAAAAAATAGAAAAGGAAGGATGAGAGCAAAACATCCACTGCTGGGAAGAATTTACTAAGAGATCAAATATTGGACCCATATTCTAAAATTCATTTTTCTGTTTTATTAAAAGTAACAATTTCAGCTGACTCTGGCTCAAAGGAACTTTCCAAAGCTGTGTTGCAGCTATTGGGACCATCCTTACTTGTTCCCTTCATTCAGGGACGAATAGCCAAGGGCACAGCCCCTGGGAGTGTAATCTACAAATGACTCCATTGGAGGACTTTAGATATGCCAGGATCACCAAACTTTGTTACTAGGGCCCAGGTAAGAGACCTGAATCTGGGGTCTCAAGTGACTTTCACCTGCCTGCACAAGGAATAAGAGAAAAACAACATATTGGAAAAATAAATTTAGACTCAGTTTAGCCAAACCAGGACAACAGCTAATCTTATTTAACACAAATTTTGGATCCTTTGAACAACATCTCCCCAACGACCTCCCACCAGTCACGCACACACTTCTAGTAACCACCATACTCTCTGCTTCTGTGAGTTCAACTTTTTTAGATTTTGCATATAAGTGAGATGGAAAGGTATTTGTTTTTCTGTACCTGTCTTATTTCATGTAAAATAATGTCCTCCAAATTCATTCATGTTGCTACACATGACATATTTCTTCATTTTTAAGGCTGAATAGTATCCCATTATGTATTCATCCCACATTTTCTTTATCCATTGATCCACTGAGGATACTCAGATTATTTCCGTATCTTGGCTACGGTGAATAATGCTGAAGTAAATATCAACCTGGGGATATCTCTTTGACATATGATACCCTGATGTGGACTAGCTAGTTCATATGGCAATTCTATTTTTTGTATGAGTGTGTGTGAAGAATCTCCATAGTGTTTTTCCTTAATGGTTGTATTAATTTACGATCTTATAATAGCATATAAGTGTTCTTCCTATATCAATACTTATCCTTTACCCTTTGATAATAATTCCTTTTAAACAGTTATGGGTGTTATCTCATTGTAGTTTTAATTTTTATGTCTGTTATAGGCTTTTGTTTTATTATAAGTTGTGTTCACTTTTCTCTGAGGGTTACGTAAAATATTCTGTATCTATTCATGACTATTTTAAATGGATAACAACTTAACTTTTCATATACAAACTGTTACTTTTACTTTCCCTTCTCCCACTTTTTTGTGGGTTTTTTTTTTATGCTACAATTAATATATTTAATTTTTATCCTTAACCTATTATTGCAACTTTGGTTATTTTTAAATAATTTACCTTTTAACCTTTACTAGTACTTTATACTACAGATATAATTGATTTACCCATCATCATTATAGCATCAGATTGTTGTTGATATGACATTGTTCTCTTTGTATTCATTGTACCTGTGAATTTTGTTTTCATCTTACTAATCAGCTTCCTCTTCCTCCAGCTTGAGGAACTCCCATTAGTATTTTGGTAAGTCAGTTCTTGTGGTGGTAAACCGTCAGACTCAGCTTTTTGTTGCTGTTGTTGTTGGGGAAAGTCTTTAGAGCCTCTTTAGTTTTTGAGAAGCAGGATTGCTGGGTGTAATATTTTTGTTTGGCACTTTCTTTTTTCTTTCGGTATTTTGAATATATCATCCCATTCCATTTCGATCTATGAAAATCTGCTAATAATCTTATAGAGGTTCCCTTTTACATAACAATTTACTTTTCCCTTGGTGCTCTCAATATTATCCCTTTGTCCTTACCTTTATACATTGTGATTATGATGTGCCTTGATGGAGATCATTTGGATTTATATTATTGGTGTCTTGTGATCTTTCTTGATCTAGGTCTGCCAGGACTGGAACATTTTTTTGCCATTATTATTTGATATATATATTGTTTGTTCGTTTGTTTTATTCTCTCTTATTGTTTGGGTATAGCAATAATTGCTTGGGTTATTATGAATGGCAGTGTTTCATAAGTCTCTTAAACTATGTTTGCTCTTTTGCTTTTTGATCCTCAGATTGTATGATTGCCAAGGACCTGTCTTCATGTTCACTTATCCTTCCTTCTACTTGATCTAGTATGCTATTGAGTGCCTCCATTGATTTTTTTTTTTAGCAATTAAAGTATTAAGGTATTCTTCAGATCTGTAATTTTTATTTGCCACTTTTTTATATTTTCTAATTTTAAAATCAAACTCTCAGTTTATTCTTGCTTTCCTCTCCTGCCTTTGGTGAGCATTTGTAAAACCATATTTTGAATTCTTGTCAGATAAGTCATATATCACTAACTCATTTGACTTGGTTTCCAGAGATTTTATCTTGTTCCATTAACTGGACTATATTCTTTTGTTTCTTATTTTCCTTCACTCTCTGTGTTGATGTCTACATATTTGATAAACAACTACTTTGCTCAGTCTTGTAATGCTGGCCTTAGGAAGGAGAAGGATCTCAACAATCTACTTGGTGGGAAATGTTAAGGTTTTCCTCAAATATTTCTGTTTATTCAGACCTTTGTCTGTTTTTTGGTGATCTCTGGAGCTTAGGAATGTACCTTGTCCTATTAGTATCCCAACACTGGTAAAGTAAGAACCAAACTTAGTTAAAAGTAGCTGGAAAGTTGGGGGTGTAGCTGTGTTTTCCAGTTTTTTTCCATATTAATGACAGTGCTGATTCTGGGTATTTATCTCCCTTTTCCTCTGCACTAACTAGAAGAGGATCTGTGGCCAGTGCCGTATTCACATTTGGGATGCACATTCTGGGGAGATAACTGCTGAAAGTGGGATTTTTGTGCATTCACTTCTCTATTTTCTGTGATCTATGCAAAACCATCGAGTCCCAGAATTAGGTCATTAAGGAGATAGTACTAACAGTGGGAGCCATAGATGTACTGCTGAGTGCATGACCATAGTCCTTCCAGGAAGAATGAGTCGTCCAGAATTTATCCCTGGAGTAAGCAATAGGGAAAACTCATGAAATGCTGTGCACCGGTTCCTGTTGCAGGAGAGCCATTGTTTGTACTGTTAGCTCTTGCATGCAAGTTTTTCAGAAACCAGCCTATTAAATAGCCACTGGAAGAGTGATGAAGCCCTTAATGAGGAAAATGAAAGTTAAATGTTCCTATTTATTACCACATAGTTTCATCAATGCTCTATAATTAGTGTATAGGACTTCACTTCCTTTGTTGAATTTACTCCTAAGAATCTTACTTTTAGCTGTTGTAAATTGGATTGACCTCTTGATTGTTTTTTCAGGTAGTTCATTTTTAGCATATGACTGCCATGCTACTGAGTTTTACATGTTGGTTTTGGATTCTATGACTTTACTTAATTTGTTCATAGTTTAAAGTTTTGGGTGGAGTATTTAGGATTTTCTCCATATAAGAGCATGCCATCTGAAAACAGGGACAGTTTAATTTCTTTTCTTCCAATCTGGAGGCCTATTGTTTCTTTTCTAACCACATTGCTCTCAACAGGACTTCAATTACTATGTTGAATAGAATTGGTGACAGTAGACTCTCTTGATTCCTGATTTTTTTTTTTTTTGCATGTGTCAGGTTTTCTCTTAATTGACACTTTTATTTCTCACACCGACACTAGAAGAGATGTAATAATATAATAAGAGCAATAGCAAAATTAAGTTCTATTACCATTTCCCCCCAACACTTCACAAAGAGAGGTTTGATAGTAGAGTAGCAAAGAGGCAAACCCTGAAGAAAGGTGGCATGGCTTCAGATCCTGCTCCATCATCTACTCTCTGTGCGACTTGGGCAGGTTTCTTTTTCTTTTAATTTTTTTCTTTTGTTCTTTTTAGATGTACATGACAGTAGAGTGTTTTTTGACAAGTTATACAGATATGGAGTATATAACTATTCTAATTAGGATCCTGTTCTTGTGGTTGTATATGATGCAGAAAGTCACTGGTTGTGTATTCATATACTAACATAGGAGAGTTAAGACAGATTCATTTCACTGTCTTTCCAATTCCTATCTCCCCTACCTTCCCTTTGTTCCCCTCTGTTTAATCCAATGAACTTCTATTCTGTCCCCACCTTGGCTTCCTGATCTTATAGAAGAATTTTTACCTTCCCCCCAGAGAGTATGTTATTGGATGTAGGTGTTAACATATGGCCTCCTTTTGTCTGTGTGTTGAGGTACGTTCCTTCTGTATGTAACTTTTCTTTTCTTTCTTAATCATGAGAGGATGTTAGGATTTGTCAAACTTTTCCCGCATATATTGAGACAATCATACCATTTCTCCCCCTCATTCTTACTGATGTGGTATATCACACTGACAGATTTATATTTGTGGAATTATCCCTGAATTCCAGGGATAAATCCTATTTAATAATTGTGAATGACCCATTATGGTGCTGGGAATTCTATTGGCTATTATTTTCTTCAGGATTTCCGAATTATTTTCAAGAGGGATATTGGCCTTTAATTTTCTTTTCTTATAATTTTATTGTCTCACTTTGATATCAGAGAAATTCTGGCCTCATAAAATGAATTTAAAATATTTCACTCCTTAAATATTTGAAAAAGTTTTGAGAAAGATTGATTGTAGTAGTAAAATGTACCCTGTCAAAGGAAAGGCTAGAGATGGATGAGGGAGATAAATTAATTAAGTCTGATATGTTGTTGGTAGCTTATATTTTGTTAGTGATTCTGTCTCTTTAATAATTAATTGGGATATTAAGATTAATATTTCTATTAACTCCTGATTTTGTTAGTAAGATTTATGTATCTAGGATTTATCCATTTCTTTTAGATTGTCCAAATGGATAATTTTTCATAGTAGTTACTTGTGATCCTTTGCATTTCTATGATAATCAGTGGTTGTAGCTTCTTTTTCATTTCTAATTTTATTTTATTCTTCTATTTTTATCTTTTCTTTTTTTATAGTAATAATTTAATTTTTTTAGTTTTAAAAAATTTGTCCTTTTTAGTTATACATGACAGTAGAATATATTTTGACTTATCATATATATATGGAGTATAACTTTCCATTTGTGGTACTTGGGATTGACCCCAGGGCCTTGTGCATGTGAGGCAAGCACTCTACCAACTCAGCCATATCCCCAGCCCAAAATTCCCATTCTTGTGGTTGTACTTGATGAGAAGTTACACTGGTTGTGTATTCATATGTGAACATCGGAAAGTTATGTTCGATTCATTCTAGTGTCTTTCCCATTCTGATTCTCCCTTCATTCCCCCATTCCCCTCTGTCCAATCTGGTGAACCTCTCCTCCTCCCTACCCCCTGCTTGTTGTGAGCCAGTATCCTCATATCAGAGAGAACATTTGACTTTTGGTTTTTTGAGACTGGCTTATTTCACTTAGCATGATAGTCTCCAGTTCCATCCATTTACCAGCAAATACCATAATTCATTCTTCTTTATGGCCGAGTAATATTTCATTGTGTGTTTATACCACATTTTCTTTAGCCATTCATCTGTTCAAAGACACCTAGGTTGGTTCACAATAGCTTAGCTATTGTGAAGTGAGCTGGTATTAACACTGATGTGGCCACTTCAATATGTATATGCCAAGAGTCAAATGGCAGTTCTATTCCAAGTTTTCTGAGGAATTTCCATGTTGCTTTCCATAGTTGCACTAATTTGCAGTCCCACCAGCAGTGTTTGAGCATACCTTTTTCTCCACATCCTCACCAATATTGTTACTTGTATTCTTGGTAATTGCCATTCTGACTTGAATGAGATGAAATCTGTGTAGTTTTAATTTTAATTTCTTTCATTACTAAAGATATTGAACATTTTTTTCATATATTTGTTGATCAATTGTATTTGTTCTTCTGTGAAGTGTCTGTTCAGTTCCTTATCCCATTTATTGATTGGATTTTTATTTTTTGGTGTTAAGTTTTTTGAGTTCTTTAAATATCCTGGAGATTAATGCTCTATCTGAGGTATAGGTGCCAAAGATTTTCTCCCATTTTGCTGGCTCTCTCTTCATGTTCTTGATTGTTTCCTTTGCTATGAAGAAGCTTTTTATTTTGATACCATTCCATTTACTTATTTTTTTTTTTCCTTTACTTTACTTATTGCTCTTTAGAACTCTTGTTGAGAAATTTGGTTCCTAAGTCAACATGATGGAGATTTGGGTCTACTTTTACTTCTAGTAGGCACAAAATCTCCGTCTAATGTCTAGCTCCTTGGTCTACTTAGAGTTGAGTTTTGTGCAGGGTGAGAGATAGGGGTCTAATTTCATTGTATTACATAAGAATTTCTAGGTTTCCCAGCACCATTTGTAGAAGAGGCTATCTTCTGGAGAAAACTCCATTGTTGGTTTATGCTGCCTTTGTCTAGGGTGAGATAACTGTATTTAGAGTTATGAGATAACTCTGTGTCTTCTGTTCTGTGCCATTGGTCTTCATGTCTGTTTTGTTGCTGATACCAAGCCATTTTTGTTACCATAGCTCTGTAGTATAATTTAAGGTCTGATATTGTCACTTTTCTTGCTGAGGATTGCTTTGGCTATTCTGGACCTCTTATTTTTCCAAGTGAATTTCATGACTGCTTTTTCATTTCCTATGAAGAATGTCACTGGAACCTTAATAGAAATTGCATTAAATCTATATAGAGTTTTCGGTAGTAAGACCATTTTGACAATTCTGCCTATCCCAGAGCGTGGGAGATCTTTCCATCTTCTAAGGCCTTTTTCAATTTCTTTCTTTAGTATTCTGTAGTTTTCCTTGTGGAGGATTTTGCCTCTTTTATTATATTGATTCCCAAGTATTTTATTTTCTTATGGGGCTATTGTAGATGGGATAGTTTTTCTAATTTCTCTTTCTATAGATTCAGATATATAGGAGCACATTTGATTTATGGATATTAACTTTTTATCCTGCTACTTTGCTGAGTTCATTTATGAGTTCAAGAAGTTTTCTACTAGAGTTTTCTGGGTCTTCTAAATGTAGAAACATTTCTTCAGCAATTAGGGATAGTTCGAGTTCTGTTCCTATTTGTATCCCTTTAATTTCTTTCTTTTGTCTAATTGCTCTGGCTAGAGTTTCCAGGACTATGTTGAATAGAAGTGGTGAAAGAGGACATCCTTGTCTTATTGCAGTTTTTGGACAGAATACTTTCAATATTTCTCCATTTACAAGGATGTTGGCTTTGGGTTTAGTATATATAGCTTTCACAATGTAGAGGTATGTTACTACTAGTCCTAGTTTTTCTAATGTTTTGTACATGAATGTATGCTGTATTTTCTCAAATTCCTTTTCTTCATCTATTGAGATAATCATGTGATTAAGTGTATTGATGTGATGAATTAGTTTATTGATTTCCATATGTTGAACCAACCTTGCATCCCAGGGATGAACCCCACTTGATCATGGTGCACTATCTTTTTAGTATGTTTTTGTATGAAATTTTCCAGTGTTTTATTAAGAATTTTTGCATCTGTGATACGGTGAATTACATTTATTGATTTCCGGATGTTGAACCAACCTTGCATCCCTGGGATAAAATCCACTTGATCATGGTGCACTATCTTCTTAACATATTTTTGTATGTGATTTGCTAAGATTTTGTTGAGAATTTTTGCATCAATGTTCATTAAGGATATTGGTCTGACATTTTCTTTCCTCAATGTGTCTCTGTCTGGTTTAGGTATCAGGGTGATATTGGCTTCATAGAATGAGTTTGAGAGGGTTCCCTCCTCTTCTATTTCATGAAATAGTTTGAGAAGTGTTGGAATGAGCTCTTCTTTAAAGGTTTTGTAGAACTCGGCTGAGAACCCATCTGGTCCTGGACTTTTCTTTGTTGGTAGGCTTTTGATGACTTCTTCTATTTCATTATTTGAAATTGATCTATTTAAATTGTGGTTCAGTTTAGGCAATTCATATGTCTCTAGAAAGCTGCTGATGTCTTTGAGATTTTCTATTTGTTGGAGTATAGATTTTCAAAATGGCTTCTAATTATATTTTGTATTTCAATTGTGTCTGTTGTGATATTTCCTTGTTCATTCTGAATTTTAGTAATTTGGGTTTTCTCTTTCCTTCTCTTTGTTAGTGTGGCTAAGGGTTTATCAATTTTGTTTATTTTTTCAAAGAACCAACTATTTATTTTGTCAATTTTTTCGATTGTTTCTTTTGTTTCAATTTCATTGATTTCAGCTCTGAGTTTAACTATTTCATGTCTTCTATTACTTTTGGTGTTGTTCTGTTCTTTCTCTAGGGCTTTGAGCTGTAGTGTTAGGTCATTTACTTGTTGATTTTTTCTTCTTTTATTGAATGTACTCCATGAAATAAATTTTCCTCTAAGCACTGCTTTCATAGTGTCCCAGAGATTTTGATATGATGTTTCTTTGTTCTCATTTACCTCTAAGAATTTTTTAATTTCCTTCCTTATGTCTTCTGTTATCCATTCATCATATAATAGCATATTATGTAATCTCCAGGTTTTGGAGTAGTTTCTGTTTTTTACTCTGTCATTTATTTCTAATTTCAATCCATTATGATCTGATAGAATACAAGGTAGTATCTCTATCTTCTTGTACTTGCTAACATTAGCTTTGTGGCGTAAAATATGGTCTGTTTTAGAGAAGGATCCATGTGCTGCTGAGAAGAAAGTGTATTCGCTCTTGGTTGGATGGTATATTCTATAAATGTCTGTTAAGTCTGAATTATTGATTGTGTTATTGAGATCTATGGTTTCTTTATTCAATTTTTGTTTGGAAGATCTGTCCAGTGGTGAGAGAGGTGGGTTAAAATCCCCTAGATTATTTTGTTGTGGTCTATTTGATTTCTGGAATGGAGAAGTATTTGTTTGATGTATATGGAGGAGCCACTATTTGGGGCATAGATGTTTATGATTGTTATGTCTTGCTGATTTATGCTTCCCTTAAGCAGTATGAAATGTCCTTCTTTATCCCTTCTGACTACCTTTGGCTTGAAGTCCACATTATCTGAGATGAGGATGGATACTCTGACTTTTTTACTGTGTCCATGTGCATGGTATGTTTTTCCCCATCCTTTCACCTTTAGTCTGTGGGTATCTCTTTCTATGAGATGAGTCTCTTGCAGGCAGCAAATTGTTGGATCTTTGTTTTTAATCCAATCTGCCAGTCTATGTCTTTTGATTGATGAGTTCAGGCCATTAACATTCAGGGTTATTATTGAGATATGATTTGTATTCCTGGGTCATTTGGCTCATTTTTTTTTTTTTTTTGACACGACTTGGTTTCTCCTTTATTTGAGTATTCCTTTAGGGTAGTTCCTCCCTTTGCTAATTTACATTGTTGTTTTTCATCCTTCCTCATGGAATATTTTGCTGAGAATGTTCTGGAATGCCAGTTTTCTTTTTGTAAATTCTTTTAGCTTTTGTTTATCATGGAAGGATTTTATTTCCTCGTCAAATCTGAAGGTAAGTTTTGCCAGGTATAAAATTCTTGGTTGCATCTGTTTTCTTTCAGGGTGTGAAAAATGTTGTTCCAGGCCCTTCTAGCTTTTAGGGTCTGGATTGAAAAATCTGCTGTTATTCATATTGGTTTCCCCCTGAATGTAATTTGATTCTTTTCTCTCACAGCCTTTAAAATTCTGTCTTTATTTTGTATGTTAGGTATTTTCATTATAATGTGCCTTGCTGTGGGTCTGTTGTAATTTTGTGTATTTGGAGTCCTATAAGCCTCTTGGACTTGATTTTCCATTTCATTCTTCTGATGTGGGAAGTTTTCTGATATTACTTCATTGAATAGATTGTTTATTCCTTTGGTTTATTTCTCTAAGCCTTCCTCAATCCCAAGAATTCTTAAATTTGGCCTTTTCATGATATCCCATAATTCTTGTAGATTCTGTTCATGATTTCTTACCATCTTCTCTGTTTGGTCAACTTTTTTTTCAAGATTAAATATTTTGTCTTCAATATCTGAGGTTCTGTCTTCCAGGTGTTCTATCCTATTGGTTATGCTTTCTATGGAGTTTTTAATTTGGTTTATCGTTTCCTTCATTTCAAGGATTTCTGTTTGCTTTTTTCCAATATCTCTAACTCTTTATTGAAATGATCTTTTGCTTCCTGTATTTGCTCTTTTAACTGTCGATTTGTGCAATCATTCAATGCCTGCATTTGCTCTTTCATCTCATCATTTGCGTCTCTGATGGTTTGAATTATGTACATTCTGAACTCCCTTTCTGACATTTCTTCTGCCATGCTGTTATTGGATTTATTGCTATACCATCTAGGTTTGTTTGGGACATTTTCTTCCCTTGTTTTCTCATATTGCTCAGGTATCTACCCCTCTAGTAATGGAACTCTGGGATATTGCAGATTTCCTCTTTTGATTAATATTGTCTCTGTAGATTTCCAATAACTCACTTCTTATCCTTCAGTAGCCTGATGTCTTGGAGGAACTTGATAATGTGGTGCTCCACTAGGAAGCTGCCCCTCTAGGGGTGGTGGCCTTCAGGTGGGGTATATTCCCTGTCAGTGGGCAGAGGTGCCTCCACTTGTTGACTGATGGTCAGCCAAAGGGGGACTAGACTGCAGACTGGGGCATGTCTGATCTGGGCCCACGTCTCTGGTTCTACTGCCCTGGCAGGAAAGCCTCGTCCAGCGGGGAAGCCTCACCTGTTGGAGAAGTTTCGCTGGGCAGCTCTCCTCTGAGAAGTTCCCTTTGGTCCAGAACTACCACCTGGACTGGGAAGCCCTCCTTTGCAATATTCCCAGGGGTGCTGACCTACTGCCTGGGCTGGGGAGCCTGGCCCTGCGAGGGATTCTCTTGCTGAGCGGTCCTCATCCGACCCTCACTCTGCATCGAAGCCTCTTGCTGTGTGGCCCTCCTCGGCAATGCTTCCGGTTGACTGGGTTCTTGGCTCCAGCAGTGGAGTCTCACTGGGCCCTCTACTCCATCCGGGGGAGTAGACTACTGCCCCATCTGGGGAGCCCGACCACTGGGAGAGACTCACCCAGTGGCTCTGAGTTTGTCCCGAGTCTCTCAATACCTCCTCTTGTTGACTCCTTGGTCTTGTCAAAGGTCCTCTAGCCTCCTGTAGGTGTCTCAGGAAGGGAGCTGCCCTTCCGATGATGATGGCCACGCCCTCAGGAATAATTCAAAATGCCTGCACCAGCCTATAAAGAAGCCTCTGGCTAGCTCCGCATGCAGGCAGGCTGGCTTGTCTGTTGGCTTGCTCCGCCATGGAGACAGACCTTGGCGTGGTGGTTGGGCAGGATTGCTCAGTGATGGCGTCTGTCTTTGGTGTTTGGGCGGGTTGGCTCTCTGCCGCCTAACTCCGCAAGGCAGGTGGGTTGGGAGCCTAAAAGCTACCTCCGTGATGCAGGTGGCCTTACTCACCTGCCAGCTTGCTGCGCCCGACTGCGACTGACCAGTGATGGTGGCCGTCCTCGGTGCAGGAGTCAGGCCCATGGCCCATAGTTATTTTTGATCATTTTGACTTTTTTTCTTTCTTTCTTTTTTTTTTTTTCTTTTTCAGTGCTGGGGATTGAACCCAGGGCCTTGTGCATGAGAGGCAAGCATGCTACCAACTGAGCTGTATCCCCAGCCCTCCTTTTGACTTTTCATCTTCACACTGGACATTTGGAAGATTTACACAACACCATGAAAGTGATGATGTATTCTGAATTATAGTATAAATTTATAGTAATTTTTGTACTTTCATTTGGTTTCATGATATTATTATCCTTCTGATTCCAATTGGTCTGTTCAGTTAAGCATTTCTTGTTAGCCTTGTTGTGAGGAATTTCTTTAACTTTTTCTTGTCTACTAAAGACTTTAATGTTTCTTCTTTATTTCTAAAGGTAGCTTTGCTTGGTATATTCTTGGCTGACTTTCTTTTTTCTTTTAGCCCTATGAATACATTAATTATTCCATTCTCTTCTGACCTGCAAAATTTATTGTGAGCAATCTTCTAATGGTCTAATAGAGATTCCTTTTATTTGGCTTGATATTTTCTTCTCTTGCTATTTTAAAATTTTTCTCTTTCTTTTTTTTTTTTGACCTGTGACAGTTTGATTGTAATGTGCCTCAGAAAGAACTTCTTTGTTCTGAATATTTTTAAGGATCTTTGAGTTTCTTTGATGTTGATTTTAATATTTTTCCAAAGAGTGGGGAAGTTTCTAGCTATTATTTTGTTAAATGTGCTTTTCTATCTCTTCTTCTTCTGGGATTGCCATGAACAATTATTTGTCTGGTTAATGGTATCCCACAAGTCTTGCAGGGGTTCTTAATATTTTCACTCTTTTTTCTTTTATTCCCCTCTGACTGGATTATTTAAAAAGACTTATCTTCACTTTCGGAAATTCTATTTTCTGCTTGGTCACTCTGCTGTTGAAGCTGTCAATTGCATTTTTTATTTCATTCATTTAATTCTTCAATTCCAATATTTTGATTAATTCTTGTTATGTATTTATTTCTCTGTTGAATTTCTCATTCCAATCATGAATTTTTTCTAATATCATTGAATTTTCTATGCATATTCACTTGTATCTTACTCTGTATCCTAAAGATAATTTTTTGAATTATTGGATTAGACTCCAAAGAACCTTTTATTTTTAATTATTATTTTGTAAGACATCATAACACAGTTCTTGGATTCCTTTGATGCAGTCATGTTTCCCTGTTTTTCATCATTCTTGTGTCCTTGTATTGATATCTGTGCCTATGTTGAAACAGTTGTCTCTCCCAACTTTACAATTTCTTTCCTAGAATTTTAAAAGATTTTTTTTTACAGATGAGTTTTAATTGCGTAGGGTGCCTTGGCTTTGGTTCTGCATGAGTTAAGTAGTGTAGTGTTAGTGCTGTTTCTTCAGCAATAGTCCATGACTGCAATACCAAGTGTGCCTCTGTGGCAAAAGTTACAGAAGTTTATGTGGACACTGGTGAGTCTTCTCTGGGGCAGGGTGATTCTTAAATTTGATGTATGCTTGGTACTGAAGCTATACCAGCTTGGGGATTGGTCTTATTGGGATGGGGGTTCCAGGGTTGTTCTCACATTAAGGTAGCCTTGCTGGGCGTGGAGTGCTAGGCTGATTCCTAAGTCAAGGGCATGTGTGGTGGGATTACTGACTCAGCTTCACCACTGTGTATGGCTGCTTATTTCTGGGGGGTCAGGTGCTATCCACAGAGAATAGCACTAAGCTGTTCCTCTGAGTTCTGATTTTCCAGAGTTGTAGACTTACAGTCACCTGAGTATGACAGAATGATGTCAGTATAGCTCAATAACAAATATTATAAAACATTTTTCTTTGACTGTTTTTATAATAGCATTTTTTTAGAGTTGTATTCATTGTTTCAGTTGAAAAGTCAAATTTTGCTGATTTTTACTTTTTATAATGGATTCAAATTTTTTCTGTTTGGTAAGTGAATAATTCAATTGAAGATGACACTTAGAATATTATATTCTGCAATATTATAATGCATATTACAGTGATCATTTATGTATATTATGTATAAGAATAAGAAAACAGTATTAGTAATTAATGTCATAACAATTATCAATATCACTAGAAACTTCTATAAATAATATATTTATTAACTTTTTAATATTCTATTTGATCCTAGTAACTTTAAGTCCAAGAGATAATATGTAAAGTTAAATTAACATGATTTTTAAGCAAGTTTCTATGTATGCTTGCTAAATACAACTTTATTTTATATAATAGCATTTTGAGAATAGCACATGAAAGAAAACAGAGTATATGTCATATCTTGCTCATTTTGAAACATTGTGGAGTTCATATATGACCTGAAGTGTCCCTCCTCCTTGTGATAGAAATGATACTACCTTGAACCTATATTCCAGAGTTCTGATTACTTTTTTGTAAACTCTGTCATTACTACAATCCAAAGACAAAACTACAAACTATGAAACTCATTCACCAAATCCTGAATTTTGTTTTTAGATAATTAGGAAAGATCATGTAAATTTACATCATGTGTTAGAAGACTTTAAGTTTGTATATTGAACATTCCTTTTCTTAGAAGGTCTTTTATCAATCTCATCATTATGCATTTCTCATTGTCCTATTACCTCTTATACTTATCTGTTATCCTTCACTCTTTCCTCCTCATTTTTTCCATATGGAATAGTCAACTCTCTTATTTTGTTGTAGTTATTCATTATTTTAAGATCGTGCCTCGCTACCTAATAGTTCTGAACCCTGACTGCTCATGAAAATTGATGGAGCCTGTCCCCAGAACTTTCGATATAATGGTCTCAGGTGGAACCCAGGCATAGGTATTGTTAAGATGCTCCTGAGATAATTATTGAACTCAAGGGGCTAATCAAATGATTTTCCCAGTCATTTGTCTTTATAAGAGGACTTCTAATGCTAGATGGTAAGACAAAAAAATATATGATAATATTTTTATAATTTGAAATGCATAACTATTTCAGTATTGTCACAGTTACCGTTTTCTTCATGGTGCACTCATGGATTTTTATGCCAATTCTGAATAATATTAACTCTGGAATTTTCTTGAAATTTTCTTACGTGTTATTATACACACAATCTGATTGCATACTTTTTTACTTCCTTTTGCTTTACCTTAGTTTTGTTTCCAAATGGTTTGTAGAGAAATTCGACACTTTGTGGATGAGGAGGGCTGCCATGTTTCAAGAGATTGCAGTGACCAGGGGGTAAGTGACTTCGGTGTTCATTTTAAGCAGCATACTATTAACAATTTGATAAACAACTGGGGGATTTAAAAAATGATTTGAATTTTTTTTTTGTCACTATGTGCTACAATGTGTTCTTTCATAGTCTATAATTTATAGCTTCAAACTTGTATTAAGAAATTTGCAAAACTGTTACGGAAATTAAAGATGATTCTGGATGTATAAGATTTAATAAATGCATGTAGTGGATGTGTTTGTGTCACCTTGTAAAAAATTGATCTTATTTTTAACAAAGAGAAGGCAGAAAGTGTTTAAAAGTGTCATAATTTTATTGCTCAGCTAGCTAGTTAATTTAGTATGGGCTGTTGTGTGAAGCTAGCAAGTAAATGATAATCAGTGGCATATTATTAGTAATTGCAAGGTATTTGAGTCTGGCTGTGGATAGAGTTGAAAGAATTTTAAAAAGTTGATTTGGCAATAGAAGTTATACATAGCAAGGGAAAATTTGATGAATTTGTTTATTTAAGATAAGTTCTTTAGAATGATGTATTCTGTGAATTAATCATAGACTATCAGTCTTAATAGAAAGTTGTCTTTGTACAAAAATTATTCTATTTTTTTATTATTTCAGATTTGCAACAATTTAAACCATTGCCATTGTAATAAAGGATTTGTCCCTCCCAACTGCCAGGCAAAAAGTGGAGAGTTTGGAAGTATTGATGATGGACATATGATTAAAATGGGTTGGTGTCCTTAATATTTTATTAATTAAATATAGCATATAAGAGAGTAAATAGTAAGTTTGAAGTTAGATTGCATACACCTTAGGTCAACAGATATTGCTGATATTTTAAAAATATCTGATAGCATATGTTTGTATTGTTCTTTCTATATTAGCACTGACATTGTTTATGAAAGAAAAAGTGTGCCCAATATTAGGTAATTTTAAAAGTAGAAATTCCATTGCATATAATTTGACCAGTTAATTCAAATTGTTCACTTTTAATTTTCTCAGATATTCCTAGTTTCAAATAGTGTCAGTAGACATTTTTACATTAATACTCCTGGGATTTAGACTATCTTTTCTTTCTACTGACTTGATACTTGGTTGTATTTCTCTTGCCATAATGACTCCCAAGTAATCTTATGATATTTCCTCTTTTGCATTTCACCTCTACTATTCCTGAGTAGTATTTTGAGATAAATAAGCATGGATGAGACTGGGGTAAACTAGGGGGCATCCCCTGGTTCTACAAGGTATATCAAGCCCACTCAAGTTGACTGGGAACATTGGTGAGCTGTCCACATTATCCTCCTTCCTTGTGGGGCTTTATAAGACCATCATTCAAGTCCTAGTCAGACTTCTCTGAGGCTGGTTGTTATAAGATGACTAACTTTTAAACAGACAATGTATAGCTATATCCAACTATATATGATGCTACAAGAAAAGCTAAGATATGACATATGCACATGTATATATTATTATTTTCACAAAAGCATGAAAAGCAGGTCTTTATTTGATTATATATTATTTTGTATTGCTTACAATTTTTTTTAAAATTTTTTTATTGTAAACAAATGGGATACATGTTGTTTCTCTGTTTGTACATGGCGTAAACACCTCCCCTCCCACCCCTCTTTTCCCTCTATACAGTCCTTCATTCCTCCATTCTTGCCCCCCTCCCTAACCCTAACTCCAACCCTAACACTAACCCCTCCCACCCCCCATTATGTGTCATCATCCACTTATTAGAGATATCATTCGTCCATTGGTTTTTTGAGATTGGCTTATCTCACTTAGCATGATATTCTCCACTTTCATCCATTTGCCTGCAAATGCCATAATTTTATCATTCTTTATGGCTGAGTAATATTCCATTGTATATATATACCACCGTTTCTTTATCCATTCATCAATTGAAGGACATCTAGGTTGGTTCCACAATCTGGCTATTGTGAACTGAGCAGCTATGAACATTGATGTGGCTGTATCTCGGTAATATGCTGATTTTAAGTCCTTTGGGTATAGGCCAAGGAGTGGGATAGCTGGGTCAAATGGTGGTTCCATTCCAAGTTTTCTAAGGAGTCTCCACACTGCTTTCCAGAGTGGCTGCACTAATTTGCAGCCCCACCAGCAATGTATGAGTGTACCTTTCTCCCCACTTCCTTGCCAACACCTGTTGTTGCTTGTATTCTTGATAATCGCCATTCTAATTGGGGTGAGATGGAATCTTAGGGTGGTTTTGATTTGCATTTTCTTATTACTAGAGATGTTGAACATTTTTCCATATGTTTGTTGATTGCTTGTATATCTTCTTCTGTGAAGTGTCTATTCATTTCCTTAGCCCATTTGTCAATTGGATTATTTGCATTCTTGGTGTAGAGATTTTTGAGTTCTTTATAGATTCTGGAGATTAGTGCTCTATCTGAAGTATGATTGGCAAAGATTTTCTCCCGCTCTGTAGGCTCTTTCTTCGCATTGCTGATAGTTTCCTTTGCTGAGAGAAAGCTTTTTAGTTTGAATCTATCCCAGTTATTGATTCTTGCTTTTATTTCTTGTGCTATGGGAGTCCTGTTGAGGAAGTCTGGTCCTAAGACGACATGCTGAAGATCTGGACCTACTTTTTCTTATTTAAGATGCAGGGTCTCTGGTCTGATTCCGAGGTCCTTAATCCATTTTGAGTTTAGTTTCGTGTATGGTGAGAGATATGGGTTTAGTTTCATTCTGTTGCATATGGATTTCCAATTCTCCCAACACCATTTGTTGAAAAGGCTATCTTTTCTCCACTGCATATTTTTGGCCCCTTTGTCTAGTATGAGAAAATTATATTTATTTGGGTTTGTGTCTGTGTCCTCTATTCTGTACCATTGATCCACCTTTCTATTTTGGTACCAATACCATGCTGTTTTTGTTACTATTGCTTTGTAGTAGAGTTGAAGATCTGGTATTGCGATACCCCCTGCTTCACTCTTTCTGCCAAGGATTGCTTTAGCTATTCTGGGTTTTTATTCTTCAAGATGAATTTCATAATTGCTTGCTCTATTTCTGTAAGGTACATCATTGGGATTTTAATTGGAATTGCATTGAATCTGTATAGCACTTTTGGTCGTATGGCCATTTTGACAATATTAATTCTTCCTATCCAAGAACATGGGAGATCTTTCCATCTTCTAAGGTTTTCTTTAATTTCTTTCTTTAGTGTTCTGTAGTTCTCATTGTAGAGGTCTTTCACCTCTTTTGTGAGATTGATTCCCAAGTATTTTGTTTTTTTCGAAGCTATTGTGAATGGGGTAGTTTTCCTAATTTCTCTTTCTGAAGATTCATCGCTTATGTATTAAAATGCCTTAGATTTATGTGCATTGATCTTATATCCCACTACTTTACTGAATTCACTTATGAGATCTAAAAGTTTTCTAGTGGAATTTCCTGGTTCCTCTAAGTATATAATCATATCATCAGCAAATAGGGATAGTTTGAGTTCTTCTTTTCCTATTCGTATCCCTTTAATTTCTTTGGTCTGTCTAATTGCTCTGGCTAGAATTTCAAGGATAATATTGAAAAGAAGTGGTGAAAGAGGGCATCCCTGCCTTGTTCCAGTTTTTAGGGGGAATGCTTTCAGTTTTTCACCATTTAGAATGATATTAGCCATGGGCTTAGCATAGATGGCCTTTACAATGTTAAGGGATGTTCCCACTATCCCTATTTTTTCTAGTGTTTTGAGCATGAAGGGGTGCTGTATTTTATCAAATGCTTTCTCTGCATCTATTGAAATAATCATGTGATTCTTGACTTTAAGTCTATTGATATAGTGAATGACATTTATTGATTTCCTGATGTTGAACCAACCTTGCATCCCTGGGATGAAACCCACTTGATCATGGTGCACTATCTTTTTAATTTGTTTTTGTATGCGATTTGCTAAAATTTTGTTTAGAATTTTTGCATTGATGTTCATTAAGGATATTGGTCTGAAATTTTCTTCCCTCGATGTGTCTCTGTCTGGTTTAGGTATCAGGGTAATATTGGCTTCATAGAATGAGTTTGGGAGGGTTCCCTCCTCTTCTATTTTATGGAATACTTTGAGAAGTATTGGAATGAGCTCTTCTTTAAAGGTTTTGTAGAACTCGGCTGAGAACCCATCTGGTCCTGGACTTTTCTTTGTTGGTAGGCTTTTGATGACTTCTTCTATTTCATTACTTGAAATTGGTCTATTTAAATTGTGTATGTCCTCCTCGTTCAGTTTAGGCAATTCATATGTCTCTAGAAACCTGTTGATGTCTTCAAAATTTTCTATTTTGTTGGAGTATAGATTTTCAAAATAGCTTCTAATTCTGTTTTGTATTTCAGTCGTGTCTGTTGTGATATTTCCTTGTTCATTCCGAATTTTAGTGATTTGGGTTTTCTCTCGTCTTCTCTTTGTTAGTGTGGCTAAAGGTTTATCAACTTTGTATATTTTTTCGAAGAACCAACTATTTATTTTGTCAATTTTTTGTATTGTTTCTTTTGTTTCAATTTCGTTGATTTCAGCTCTGAGTTTAACTATTTCCTGTCTTTTACTACTTTTGGTGTTGGTCTGTTCTTCTTTTTCTAGGGCTTTGAGCTGTAGTGTTAGGTCGTTTATTTGTTGAGTTTTACTTCTTTTATTAAATGCGCTCCATGAAGTAAATCTTCCTCTAAGTACTGCTTTCATAGTGTCCCAGAGATTTTGATATGATGTTTCTTTGTTCTCATTTACCTCTAAGAATTTTTAATTTCCTTCCTTATGTCTTCTGTTATCCATTCATCATATAATAGCATATTGTTTAATCTCCAGGTGTTGGAGTAGTTTCTGTTTTTAACTCTTTCATTTATTTCTAACTTCAATCCATTATGATCTGATAGAATATAAGGTAGTGTCTCTATCTTCTTATATTTGCTAACATTAGCTTTGTGGCATAATATATGGTCTATTTTAGAGAAGGATCCATGTGCTGCTGAGAAGAAAGTGTATTCGCTCTTGGTTGGATGATATATTCTATAAATGTCTGTTAAGTCTAAATTATTGATTGTGTTATTGAGATCTATGGTTTCTTTATTCAATTTTTGTTTGGAAGATCTGTCCAGTGGTGAGAGAGGTGTGTTAAAATCACCTAGTATTACTGTATTATGGTCTATTTGGTTTCTGAAATTGAAAAGGATTTGTTTGACATATATGGATGAGCCACTGTTTGGGGCATAGATGTTTATGATTGTTATATCTTGCTGATTTATGCTTCCCTTAAGAAGTATGAAATGTCCTTCTTTATCCCTTCTGACTAACTTTGACTTGAAGTCCACATTATCTGAAATGAGGATGGATACTCCAGCTTTTTTGCTGAGTCCATGTGCATGGTATGTTTTTCCCCATCCTTTCACCTTTAGTCTATGGGTGTCTCTTTCTATGAGGTGAGTCTCTTGCAGGCAGCATATTGTTGGATTTTTCTTTTTAATCCAATCTGCCAGTCTGTGTCTTTTGATTGATGAATTCAGGCCATTAACATTCAGGGTTATTATTGAGATATGATTTGTATTCCCAGTCATTTGGTTCATATTTAAAATTTTATTTATTTATTTATTTTTTGACACAACTTGGTTCCTCATTTATTTGGCTATTCCTTTAGACTAGCGCCTCCTGTTGCTGATTTGCATCGTTGTTTTTTATCTCTTCCTCATGAAATATTTTGCTGAGAATGTTCTGTAATGCTGGCTTTCTTTTTGTAAATTCTTTTAGCTTTTGTTTATCATGGAAGGATCTTATTTCATCGTCAAATTTGAAGGTAAGTTTTGCTGGGTATAAGATTCTTGGTTGGCATCCGTTTTCTTTCAGGGCTTGAAAAATGTTGTTCCAGGCCCTTCTGGCTTTTAGGGTCTGGATTGACAAATCTACTGATATTCTTATTGGTTTCCCTCTGAATGTAATTTGATTCTTTTCTATCATAGCCTTTAAAATTCTGTCTTTATTTTGTATGTTAGGTATTTTCATAATAATGTGCCTTGGTGTGGATCTGTTGTAATTTTGTATGTTTGGAGTTCTATAAGCCTCTTGTATTTGGTTTTCCATTTCATTCTTCAGATTTGGGAAATTTTCTGATATTATTTCATTGAATAGGTTGTTCATTCCTTTGGTTTGTTTCTCTAAGCCTTCCTCAATCCCAATAATTCTCAAATTTGGCCTTTTCATGATATCCCATAGTTCTTGCAGATTCTGTTCATGAGTTCTTACCATCTTCTCTGTTTGTTCAACTTTGCTTTCGAGATTAAATATTTTGTCTTCAATAAGTGAAGTTCTGTCTTCCAGGTGTTCTATCCTATTGCTTATGCTTTCTATGGAGTTCTTAATTTGGTTTATTGTTTCCTTCATTTCAAGGATTTCTGTTTGTTTTTTTTTTCAATATCTCTTTATTGAAATGATCTTTTGCTTCTTGTATTTGCTCTTTTAACTGTCGATTTGTGCAATCATTCAATGCCTGCATTTGCTCTTTCATCTCATCGTTTGCTTCCCTGATCATTTTAATTATGTACATTCTGAACTCCCTTTCTGTCATTTCTTCTGCCATGCTGTCATTGGATTTTATTGATGTAACATCTAGATTTGTTTGGGGCATTTTCTTCCCTTGTTTTCTCATATTGTTCAGGAATCAGTGGGTCATTAAGATATTGCAGATTTCCTCTATCGACTTATAATGTCCCTGAAGATTGCTAGTATATCCCCTCTTATCCTTCAGTAGCCTGAAGTCTTGGAGGAAGTTGATAATGCAGAGCTCCACGAAGAAGCTGCCTCTCTAGGGGTGGTGACCCTCAGGTGGGGTATATTCCCTGGTAGTGGGCAGAGGTGTCTTCACTTGTTGACCAATGGTCATCCAATGGGGAACTAGGCTGCGGGCTGAGACAAGGCCTGTTTGTGCCTGTGTCTCTGGTTTTACCGTCCTTGTGGGAAAACCTCACCCGGCGGGGAAGACTCACCTGGTGGGGAGGTCTCACTGGTCAGTTCCCCTCCTAGAGGTTCCCCTCAATCTACAACTACCACCTGGGCTGGGCTGTCTTCCTCTGCAATGTTCTCAGGGTCCTGGACCTACCTCCTGGGCCTGGGAGCCTCACCCTTCACAGGCGAGTCTCCTTAGGCTGCCTGTCCTCAGAGAATCTGCCCGCAGTCCTGGAAACTTCGCTCCGCCCCTAGGCGTGTCTCTGTGCGGCTCTTCCACCAAGAAGCGGGTCCTGGGACCCTGCTCTGCACCTAATCACCTGGCTATGCGGCCCCTCCTCTGAGCGGCCACCTGGAGCCCTGTACAATAGCTCTGAGACCCAGAGACCCGCCACACATCTCTTCCTCTGGACAGTCGCCCGCTGTTCCGACGCAGTCACTAGGAGTCCAAGCAACTCACTTCGCGTGTCCTCCTCCCGCCAACCGCCCGTAGCCCTAGGCAGTCACTCCGAGTCCAAGTGACCCTTCCTGTTCCTCCTCCTCCTCGGGGTAGCCCCCCCGGGTGTTCAGGAGCGGTGGCTCCGAGACCAAGTGACCCACCGCTCTCCTCCTCCAGGCAGGCCACTGGTGTTCAGGAGCGGTCGCTTTGAGTCCAATCAACTCACCACTTGCCTCCTCCTCTGGCAACTACCTGTGGCTCTGATGCAGTCACTCCTAGACCAAGCGACCCGCTGCACTTCTCCTCTTCCTCCCGGCAACCCCCTGGTGTTCAGAAGTGGTCGTTCTGAGTCCAAACAGTTCGCTACGCAACTCCTCCTCAGGCAGCTGCCCGGAGCCCCAGTGGTTGCTCCGAGTCCAAGCGCTGTGCTGAGTCGCCTCCTCTACGATGATCCCAGTGGTCCGTGTTACCGCTCCAGCGGGGGGAGGGGTGTTTCCACGATTATTGTTTAAAAAATAATAGGACTAGTTAACAGTGTCAGTTTGTTTATTATGACATAAACAAATGCTATTTCTGAGAAAGATATAATAGTATTTTATAATGAGAAACAGAAAGTCCTCCAATGTTGCAATTTAACTTTAATAACTCTTTACTGGGTAAATTATGCTGGCTATTTTATTAAGGTAACAAATACAAGACTTTAAAAAACATAAGTACAATAGGAATAATTAAATAGACATTCCCTATATTAAATAGAAATAACTTTTTGTCCCATGATACAGTCAGATATTTTTATCCTTTCCATTTTATTTTCCAATTATACTTCTGTGAATTGCTTCTAGCATTTAATCCTTCATTTTTATGTATTAGCAAAACTGAATAAACTTCAACAGTAAAAGTCATTTTGACTTGCAACTCTACCCCATATCAAGCCATTATTATTTTGATTGCTGATGTAAGCAAAGCAAAGTGCTTTCAAAGCAGGTGATATCATCAAGCAAAATTTCTTTGTAGTAAAAGTATTTCAGCATGGAATACTTGGAATTTTATTTACCAGAAGCAGATTTTTAGATTTGGAAGTTTTATTTTTCAGATCTCCAAAACATGTTCACTAACTTTGTATATATAGGCTTGTACTGGCAGAACAGCTATTTGTGTCAGGTCCTTTGCATCTATAACTTCATTTTCTAGGTTATCCATGTCTGAAATGCTTGTCATTTTTAAACACTCCAAAAGTACCTTAGATGTGATTGTAAATGAAATTTCACTTAGGGGATGTGGTTTAAATCAGAGGTAATTTGAATCTGTGAAATCTAAGTTGAATTCCAAATAAATTATCTTTTTAATAAAGGAAGTATGAAAATCCCATTTAACTTGCTTGCCTTTTTCTAGTAACAATTTTTGAGTTGGAAAGCAGCTTTATTTAAAAAAAACATGAGTCATTTCCTTATTGTCTGAGTGGTTGTAACTTGCACATACATGGAATCACTCAGGTGCAGTATGTTTATCTCTTTCTGGGATCTTAATGACTTCTTATTTATTTCTTCTTATTTTGTATTCATTGTACATATTTGTGGCGTCCAGTGTTACCCATGCACATGAGCATACAATAGGCACTGATAAAATTCAACCTCTCTTTGTTCTCCTCACCCCACCACACCCTTACCAGCCTAGACTATTCATTATCCTATATTGTTTGACCTCTTTTTTTTTTTTAAACTTCCATGTATGAGGGAGAACATGTTATACCTGTCTTTCCATATCTGGCTTATTTCACTTAGCATAATCTTTATAGATCATCAAACTGTGTCGAAGAGTGTATAAATTTGTTTTACTGTATCCCCTTTTTTCTCTTTTCATCCTCCATGTTATTAAAAATTAGAGAAGAATAATATTATTTTCCCACAATTTAAATTCAAGGTTTTATGGCAGGCTCATGTAAATATACTTTCTATGTTTGGCAGTAGTATTAGTCACTTTGTACATGTATATGTCTACAAAAGTTACCTGTTTTCATTTTATAAAGTAAAAGAAAAATCATTAAATGCTTTTGTAATAGAAGTGACCAAAGACTTTTATGAAATCTTCTGTATCACAGGTAAGTAAATAATACTCCCTTTAGAGTAGTGTACCAGGTATGCAGTATATTGAACGTGTAAGATCTTTTCCCATAAAATGTTTATAGACTAAATGAAAGTTACAAAAATTTGGTTTTCTACCATCAGCTAAGTATGCATGTAGATAAGCAAAGTGTGCTTTGTATTTGCTGAAGGTAGCAGTCTTTTATTTTAGGTTTTCTGTATTTTAATTAGAAATTTCATAGAATTTGAGGAGGTTATTCAAAACTCCATATTTGAATCCACATTACCTAAGTGCTAGCAGGGGAATGTTTTGCTGCTGTACTCACTTGATAACATCTGGTAGAATCATCTTTAATTACACAGTAAGGGACAATACAGTTTTTCTCAAAATTTCTCCCTTTTCTCCCATATCACATGCTGATTGCAATCTGTCAATTAGGAAAGATTGCTTCATTTACTTTCATAGAACAATGAAGGAAATAAATGATAGGTTAGTGTATGTAGTTGTTTTGCCAGGACATTGGTGTCTTTTGGGGAGACATTTTGTTGTTATTGTTTGAAATACACATACACACACGCAAACACACACACACACACACACACACACACACATGATTGATTATATCTATCTATCTATCTATATAGTTGATTTAAAGTACTGTCTCATTCTAGACATTTGAATTTAGTTGAAATGTGTGCTTTCATATCCCCTTTACTACCCTGACAAATGCCAAATCATTCTTGGCATACTGTTCATTGGAACTCCCATCTGTCATTAAAAGAAGATAGTCATTTAGCCCTGTTCAAGATGGTGTCAGTATTCTAACTCTTCTCAGTTTTATTATCTGAGTTTGTAGAAAACATAGTTACAGGATTTCCAATAGTAAAAATAGCACTATTTCAATATAAAGCATAATAGTTCTTGCAATGGTGTTATTATTTGATTATATGGTGTCTCCTAAAAGCTCATGTGTGAGACAAGACAAGAACATTCAGAAGTGAAATGATAAGGTTATAAGAGATATAACCTAATCAGTGGATTAATCTACTGATATGGATTAACTGGGTGGTAATTGTAAGCAGGCAGGGTGTGGTTGGAGGAAGTAGGTCACTGGGGGTATGCCTTTGGGATTTATATTTTGTCCCTGGTGAGTGGAGCTCTCTCTGTTTCCTGGTTGCTATGTCTTAGGTGCTTCCTTCTGCCACACCCTTCTGCCCTGATGTTCTGCTTCAGAGCTATGCATTTAGTGGACCATAGACTGAGCTTCTGAAACCATCAACCAAAATAATCTTCCTCTCTCTCTTGTTCTTGTCAGGTCTTTTGGTCACAGTGACCAAAAAGCTAATTAAAACATACAGACTAACTCAAAGATGGACTTTTAACCCTCATGACTGCAATACCCTAAAATTGCACATTTAGGTACATCACTCAGAGTAAACCACAGAGCGTGGCTGTCAATATCAGCAGAGAGTACAAAAGGTGGGAAATAGGTGCTGTATTCATTTGACACTAAAACTGTGTTGCTTTTAATTCCTTTTTATCTTCCATGTGGATTTTGTTCTTTCCCTCACCAGTTGCAAAGAAATAGTTTCTTAGCCTAGTGAGGAATCCACCAGTGTTTGAGACTTTCAGTAATACAAGTAGAACAGTCGCAGGCAAACCTATATGACTGGGTACACTAGGCCTGCCTCTCTGGGTCCACATGTCACTATGGATGGCAGCATGAGTCTGAGGTCAGAGAAAACTTACTAACCCAGTTAGTTTTCTTTAGCCAGTCTCCATGGGCTCTCCTTTATCCCCTCAGTTCTAGAGCTTGCAGGTCTACCCTAAAAGTCCTGGGCTGGTATGACAACTGGCTGTATGTTCTGCCACCAAATGGTCCAGGATTCAGTAAAGGAGGTTCTTAACTACTTTTCATGGGTCCTGCACTCAACATGGGAGAGGCCCTTGTTGATCCTGAATGAATTTTGGAAGTAAGAAATAATCTTATGGAGTCCTACTTTGTTTTATTATCCTTGTTCTACTGATTTTGAATATGACTGATTTATGTCAATAGAATAAGAGCTATAAAAAATCTCAAATTGCAGGTTTTATGATGTCCTTTTTTATATTTAAATATGTCAACTTTTGTTCTATTTCATGGATATTTTCAAAAAAGCATAATTTGCTTTTACAGCGATATATATGCATAAAATTAGCTGTGCATATGTACGTAATTTAATACTTGCGTACTTGTGGATAGGAGCACCTATTTGCATATTAGGGCATAAATGCAAATATCTTCAAATCTACCTGTCTGCTTATATAAAATTGTTTTTATAATTATTTTTGGTGGTGCTGGGGATTGAACCCAGGGCCTCACCTATGCGAAGCACACATCCTACCACTGAGCTATACCCTAATAAAAAATTAGAAAAAGTGTACTTCAATCTCACATTATTGATTTTTATTCAACAGTTTTCATATAATTCCAATCCCTAGAGATTGCCATTAATAATGCTATAAATTTTTCCTATTTTCAGGGGTTAATATCTTTGACAAGCTGAAAGACCAAAGAAATATTACATTTAAAATTCTTTAATTGTATGAGGCTTTACATTCCCTTATGGTCTTAGGACATTTATAATTCTGTGACATGCCCTTTAATAACCTTTGTTGATCTAGTCTATTGGCTTATTTGACCTTTCAAAACACATGCACACACACACATTTAATTGTGGCAAACCATACATAACATTATGACCTTAATGTGTTTCAGTGTGTAAACTTCACTGACATTAAAGTACATTGTTGAACATCACTGTGCAACCATCATCCCTCTTTAGATCTCATCTTGTAAAAATGAGACACTATATCAATTGTCAGTTCCTGTCCCCAGGCCCTGGAAATCAGTATTTTACTTTCTCTATGAATTTGACTATTCACATAATTGGAAACATACAATATTCGTGTTTTAGTGATTGACCTATTTCACTTAGTATAATGTCCTTAATGTGAGACATGTAGCTTGAGTCACAACTTCATTCCTTTTGAAGGTTGAATGACTTTCTATTATGAATATATACCACATTTTATTTATTCATCTATTGATAAACACTTGAGTTGCTTTTACCTGTTGCCTATTCTGAATGTCTGTGGATTCACAAAGATCTTTTGAAGACCCTGCTTTCAAATTTTTTTGATATTTGTCCAGAAGTGAATTTGTAGATCGTGTGGTAATTTTATTTCTAATTTTTCTGAGAAAATTCCATACCAGGAGTGCACAGGGATTCCAATTTCTCCACATCCTTGCCAACATCTGTTATCTTGCATATGTGTGTTTTCCTGGTAGCAGCCATCTGGCTGATGAGTATGAGGTGATAACCTCTTGTGAGTTTGATTCCTCTATACATGGAGTAGGATCTATGGAATTATGTTTCCAGTTCTATAGATCTTGTTATGAATTTATCAAAAATTGTTATGGGGAGAACATATATTATTGTGTTTTTAACCTGTCGCTACTTACAGATAGGAGTGTTCCTGATTTTTATGCATAAAATGTATTAATTAACTATCATTGATTTTGGAAATCTTTTAGTTGATTTTTTGGAGGGTTCTTTTTTAAATATTATAAGTTGTAATTAATTGCTACATCTTTTAAGTAATAATTTATCTCTCCATCTTCTTTTTAAGTTAATCTCTCTCCCATTCTCTTTCTCTTAGTACTTCTGTCTCTTTCTCTTTCTGCCTCAAAGTTGCATCAGGTAATCCATTCAGAATAAAAGAAAATAATCATGAATATGATGTTCATTACTCCTAGGAAAACTTCCAATGTGTTGTCATGAAAAGGTTGCTACCTTTGATTCAATTGTTGAGAAAATACTTATGTCTTCTAATTTAACTTTAAAAAAATAGGAATGCCTTTTAGATTTTTATTAAATACACATGTGTATGGCATCTATTGCAACAATTATATTATTTCTCATAATTGCTTTTGAGGATTTTCTAATACTAAAGCACCTTGTCTCCTAACCTGAAGTTCTTGAGGCTATTACATAGCGAATGTGGCTGAAAAGAAGTTTTCACAGAAATTTCACACATTCCATAACTGTTTCTCCCTTCAAGGGATGCCCTGGGTATTAAATGGACATTATTTCTTCTTAAAAAACATACTATATTAATCTTCTTGGGTTGTCATAACAAAATAACAAAATACTAGAGACTGGGCATCTTAACATATATTTATTTTCTCACAATTCTGGTGATTAAAGGTTCATCACCACGGTGCTGATAAATTTGGTTTCTGGTGAGAGTTCTCTTCCTGTTTTTCAGAAAGTTGCCTTCTTGATGAATCTTTATATAGCCTTTGGGGAGAGAGAGAGAGAGAGAGAGAGAAAGAGACGCACACAGGAGAAGAGATTATTTCTAGTCTTCCTTCCAAGGGCAGTAATATCTTATTGGGATAGGGCCCTACTGTTATGACCTAATTAAACCTTAATTATCTCCCAAAGGCCTCAGTTCCAAACATCATTACTTTGGGGGTGGAGCTTCAAAATATGAGTTTAGGAGGAGAAAATTCATCCATAATATTATACCCAATGCCTTCCAAATTTATATCCTTCTCACATGCAAAATATAGTCAGTCTAACGACAGACTTCTAAATCTTAACCTCTTCCAGCATTAATTCTAAGTCCAAAAATCTCTTCTGAATATAGTTTAAGTCAGGTTTGAGAGAATCAAGTTATGATTCATCTCGAGACGGTTTTCCTCTAGAGTTATGAATTTATGAAGTCAAAGAAGTGCTTCCAAAGTACAATGGTTAGATAGGCACAGGAGAGGCATTCTAAAAGGGAGAAATTGGAAAGAAGGAAGAGGCGCTAGGTTCCAAGAAAGTCCAATATCTAGCAAGGCAAGTTGCCTTGTATCTACCGCTTCTCAATAATTCCATTTTGGTTAATATCATTCTCTCCAGGTCCACTAAGATCGCAATGTCCCCACCACGATTCAAGGTGGTGGCCCTGACCCCTCTTCTTGGTGCTTATTAAACCTACTCTGGCTTTTACTCATTTCCAGATCCAAAGTCATTTCCACATTTTTAGGTATTTGTTAGCACAGCAACCCACTTCCCAGCACCAAAACCAATAATAGTCAAGGGTTCTTCAGAGAAACAGAACAAATATGGAAATGGCTCAATTGCCATATGGAAGTTAACAAATTCCAAGATCTAAAAGGTGAACTGACAGCCTGGAAAATAATTTAATAAATGTTTGCAAATATTATATAATCTAAGAAAACATCACATAAATATTGAGCAATAAAAACATCAGTAAAATATTAGCAATAGCACATTTATAGACTTTGTTCATTTTTTGTTTTTTTATTTTATTCACAATATATATATAAATGAGGTGTTTGAGGTTTGGGAATAATGTTGATCACAATGCCTTCTCCACCTTTTCATTTCATTAATAAAATCTCTGACATAGTTTAAAATGGATATTTTCTGTTCCAGCTCCAAGATATGTGGAAGGAAGTCCTGGCAGTTCACAAAAACAACAGTTTCGAGTCAGTTTGTACATTTCTGTGCCTCTGCTTATCATTACTATTGCTCTTTTAATTAATCAGAATAAAATAAGAAAACGATGCTTCAAAGAGGGAACTGAAACTGAAAGGTATATATCTACATGTGTACTGGCATATATTTATTCTTAAAACATTAAGCAAATCAAGAAAACAATATTCATGTTTTATCAAAGACAGCTATGACTATAGGTAAGGCAACATAAGGAGAAGTCTGGAGACACATTTCAAACTGGCTTGATGGCCATTGTGTGTTTTCCAGTATTGCTCGTCACTAGAATCCGTAAGTTTACTACCAGTCTCTCTGCAGGAGGAACCATGGCTGCCAAGGATATCTTAGAAGTGTATTTAGCCTTTAGTTCTTGACCCTGTCAAAACAGCCATATTCCCCATAGGCTTTAAAAGAACAGGTGACACTGCATTTCAAGGGAACTTGCTAAAAATAAATTTATTAAATATGAATTCTCAGGTCAGTAGTCAACACAACATCTTTATTTGAACACAATATCTTTCCTCATTAGAGATGATATATCTTTGAATCTGCTTCCACAATAGATAGATATGTCACTTCTTAAATAGATATTATATGTATGGCTAATAATATTAGGTTAAGAGACAGAAAGCAATATTGTATGTCATCTAAAATATCACTCTTTGGAAAACTTGTTCATAAGTTGTAAATCTTGCATGTAAAACTGATATCTTGAACAAATGATTTAATTTTTATGTACTTAAAACTATTC
Source organism: Sciurus carolinensis (assembly GCF_902686445.1). Classification (NCBI taxonomy): domain Eukaryota; kingdom Metazoa; phylum Chordata; class Mammalia; order Rodentia; family Sciuridae; genus Sciurus; species Sciurus carolinensis. The sequence continues at coordinate 53,619,709 of NC_062216.1, read as the reverse complement.
TATAAAGTAGAAGATGATAATGGCTTTCTAATGTATCAAAAGCTTTTGGATGCATCAACTGAATAAGTGAAATCACCATACTATCGTAAACAATCACACACATTTTAAAATATGATACTGAGTTTCTTTACATAATTTGCAGGATTTTGCCACATGGGGTGTCATATGATGTCTTGATTAATTGAATTTTTTTAAGTGCTGCTTTATAGTTTTGGCTTAATTTGACCTGAAGAATTAGAAATATTGTAGAATACAGAGGCCTTCCTATACGAATATGGGCTTATGGCCGAAATGCTTGAGTAAGTACACACTGAAGTAAAAAGAACCAATCAACAAAGCAAGGTGCTTGATAGCACTCACTCTAAACAGTGCCTGTTTTATGTTGGAAAAAGAAATTTTACATATTTGACATTGTTTGTTTGAAGAACAGTCTTTAAATGATAATTTAACTGTTCTGAGATTTAAATTTTTTTCCACTTTTGAACAAATGTATCAATTTTATAGATCTGTGGCAGAAGAGAACACCATCAGTAGCAGCATCAAGTCATCCCCCACTGAGAAGTGAGTATGGAACAATGTAATTAATCACCTTGTGACCTATGTTTTGATTGTTGTCTAGGACTACTTTAAAAATAATTATATTCATTCATAATATTATTTATGATTCTCACTGTCCTATCCTAAAAGAAAGATGTCTCTGCACCCTAGTATTTATGAATATATAAATTGTTCCTTCTTTTTACCATTGGGGAAGAGCATTTATATATCAATGACATTTTACTGACATATCATTTTACTGATATTCTAAAGGATGACATATGTCCTTATAGTTGTGCTATTATCTCAAAGATAATTGTTATTAGTAAGATAAAACCTTGGAGTTGTCATGCATTTACACTGTCTTAATTTATCCAGGATAGTAGATTTAAAAATCAGATTATGGAAGAATCAGACATCTTATAAAATTAGATATTCCCTCTTTATTATCAGTACATAAAAATTTACCTGTAAAATGATGAATAGAAAAGGAGAGAATATTCATATAACATCCAAGATTGTTTTTCAGGTTCTTTTTTTATCATCAAAATACAAAAGTGCACAGTGATTATGATTATTGATTTTAAAATATTGAGAATAAATATCCTGAGCAAATTTTAAAAGAAGCACTGTAAAGTATTCTTATTGAAGGTGTTTTAGATTCTATAAAAATTACAAGAAGATTCATATTACAGAACAGATAATAATAAAAAAGGTAGAAAAAGAAGAAGAGCTAATTGCACTTAAAGATAATGGATGGCAAAATAATAAAGAACAGAAATAAATGAAAAGAAAAATAAACAGGAAAAATAACATAAGCAGAGACAAAATCTAATTCTTTGAAAAGATGAATAAAATCTATATAAATAAGAAAATAACATGAAATAAAAGGAAATCAATCAAATTATTAATATCAGCTAATAAAAAACCATTATTTAAAATATTCTGGGCATTTGAATAAATCAGTCAATAAATTTAAATATTTAGATAAAATACAACACATTTTTCTAAAAACACATTTTCTATCTTCCCAAAATGGAATATTAAAAAAAATAAAATATTAATAAGACCATATTATTCCATATCTGCAAGCTATAATTTTAAATTTCCTTACAAAGTTGATATTTTGGCAACTTTGATATTCTTTTCATGGCATGCATCAGGACACAACAACTAAGGAAAATTAAGCCAACACTTGCATATTCATGTAAGCTTATATTTTGATTAATCAAATGAATTTCAATACCAAACTCATCATCCAAGGAAAAGTGTGTATAACATGCTGCATTCACTTTAATGGGATGTACTGCATTGTCACATGACAAATAAAACAGATAAATGATGATATATTAGGATATTAGTAAAGAACTGGAGAACTAATTTAAATGATTACCTCCTCCAAATACTTAAGGAACAGATAATGCCAATCCCATACATTCTGATGCAGAGAATACAAGGGTGGGAGGGAAGCATTTCCTAAGTTTTTCATGAGACCAGCCTAACTTTAATACAAAAACTTAAGGAACCTATCAGAAAGGAAAATTGTAGATTGATTTGTAGTTAGAGATGCAGAAATTCTGAACACAACATTTCTAAATAAATTCAGTTAATAAAAAAGTGGACAGTATTATCATGACCATGGAAAAAGGGTAATCTAGAAACAGAAAGTTGGTTTATGATATAATCCAACAAACAGAAGGAAAAAAGCAAAACCTTATCATTTTTATAGATGAAAAAGAATTATCTGGAAATCCATATGTAGTAGAAAGAAATTTAGCCCCTATCTCTTACCCTGAACAAAACTCAAAATGGATCAAAGACCTAGGAATTAGACCAGAAACTCTGAACATATTACAAAAAAATTTTAGGCCCAATACTCCAAAATATTGGCTCAGGAACTGACTTCCTTAACACTCTTTTTAAAGTGCAAGAAGTAAAATAAAAAATCAATAAATAAGATGCCATCAAACTAAAAAGCTTCTTCACAGCAAAGGAAGAAATCAAGAACATGAAGAGAGAGCCACCTTTGCCATCTGCACCTCAGATAGAGTGTTAATTTTCCAGTATACATAAAGAACTCAAGTAAATTAGCATCAAAAAACCAAATAACCCAATCAATAAATGGCAAGGGAACTGAACAGGCACTTCACAGAAGAAGAAATACGAATGGTAAACAAATACATGGAAAAATGTTTAATATCTCTAGCCTGTAGAGAAATGCAAATTAAAACAACACTAGATTCCATCTCACTCCAGTCAGAACGACAATCATCAATAATACAAGTAACAATGAATGTTGGCCAGGATGTTGGGGAAAAGGTACACGCATACATTGCTGGTTGGGATTGCAAATTGGTGCAACCACTATGGAAAGAAGTATGAAGTTTCCGCAAAAAACGAGGAATGGACCCACCATTTGACCCTGCTATCTCATTCCTCAGTATATACCCAAAGGATTTAAAAACAGCATTCTACAATGACACAGTCACATCAACATTTATAGCAGTTGAATTCACAATAACTGAGCTATGGAACCAACTAAGTGCCCTTCAACAGATGAATGGATAAAGAAAATGTGGTATATATACATAATAGAACATAGAGAAGTTCAACTTTATGGCATTTGCTGGTAAATGGATGGACCTGGAGACTGTCATGCTAAGTGAAATACACCATCCCCCAAAATAAAAGGTTGAATGTTTTCACTGATATATGGAAACTAATCCACAATAAGCGGGGAGAGGAGAAGAATAGATATTCAGTAGATTAGACAAAGGGGAATGAAGGGGTCAGTTAGTGGAGAATTACTGTGTTCCTTTGGTGTCATGTTTCCTTTTTTCCCATGTATCATGTGTCCTCGTGTTGATTTCTGCACATCTGGTGAAATAGTTACCGCTTCTACTTTTTAGACAGGCTTTTACAGGAAAAGACTCTTGCTTGAAGATGGGGTCCTGTGGTGTTAGTTGGGCAGGGTACACTGGCTCTGGTTCTTGATGTGTACAGCAGTGTACCCCAAAGTAGTGGAAAACATCAGTGTTTAGGCTCTGTAAGCCTGAAGGTGGTGGCAGAAAGGACCAAGGCCTGTATTCATTCTACTTGAAACATACATCCTTAGTTTTTGCTCTGATCCCTTTCTTGAGGGGAAGGATGAGCACTAGGCACTTAGAGTTGGCCATCTTGCTTTGACATTATTCAGAATATTGTAATGATGAAAGATAAACCATTTTTAGTTCTGGTATGAAAGACAAAAGTCAAAAGTAGTAATAAACTATAGTAAAATATTCATTAGTGTGTACACAATGTAATTGGTTGCATCAATATCATAAAACATGGGACAGAGTGATAAAAGTATAGTATTTTTTTTTCATGTGACACGGGTTAAATTCTTATTGACATGATTCCCCAGCTGCCCAGTCACACAGTTGGCCTGTGAATGCCCTCAGAGAAGTGGTGGGGAAGTGGCGAATTAGGCAGTCAGGTGTCTGGCAGTGAGCACTGGCTGTAGCCACAGGATGCATGTGATGCCACCTGCATGTGAGCCTAAGGTGTGGGGGACCAAGGTCAAGGCAAGCCAGGGCACAAAGACCTTTCACCCCATGGTGGCCTGGCCTGTGGAAGATGCCCAATCCACACAGCACCATAGCCTAAACCACCTGAGTATCCATGATTTTCCAACCTCAACCTACTGGGAAAGTGGGATTGCAGGTGAGCATTGAGAAAACAAAGTGGGGCAGACCTGAATGGAAGTTCAGACTCAAGGGCTAACTGATAGCATTAGTACTATTCCAAAACCTGATTAGCATAAATTTTAACCAATAGCATTAATACTTTTCCAAACCCTTATTAGCATAAATTTGGACCAATAGTGTGGACCCAAGTGCTATATAAACCCCTAGACTAGCACTCAAGTGGGAAGTCCTCTAGGACCACTCGTGCCCTTGTTCATCCTCATCTGGGGTCTGCTGTAATACTGGAGGACATAGCCCACCATTAAGAGTTGCAACATGTTTCTCAGCTTTAGAAGCCTGAAGCTTATTCAAGACCCCATACACCAGCAGAAGTGGAGATACTCCAGTTTCATTATCACCTTAAAAGAACTATAAGCTGTTTTATATAAGCCACCTAGCAACACAAAGAAAGTACTTTATGGAAGTTACACGAAAGAAAAAGAAGAATAAGAACATATCCATAGGGGAGAAAAAAAAAAAAAAAAAAAAACAGAAACTCAAAGGAATAAAGTCAAAGGAAAAAAGGACAAAAGAACTGCAGTACAAGCAGAGAAAAACAATTAACAAAAGGCACTATTAAGTCCTTATGTAACAATTTATTTAAATGTATATGGATTAAATTACCCAATCAAAAGAGATGAATGGATTAAAAAAAATGAAAAACAAAATCCAACTCTATTTTAACTCCAAAATGCTAACTTTATATTTAGAGACTCCCATCAACTCAAAATGAAGGGATGAATGAAACTATTCTATGTGAATGGCACCAAAAGGAGCAAGGGTAACTACTTACAAAGACAGCAGTTTCCAGTTTCTGGGTATGCATCCGAGTGGAGCGGCTCAATGTGAGGACACACTCATATTGCTGACTTACATGCAGCAGATGATAACTACAGTAATGCTCCATTCTTCTGCATTCTCCATTCCTTGATGCCCTCTCCTGAGATTATGCTCACTTTAAAAGAGAAATGCCTAAAGAGATTCTACTAAAAATTGCAGAACGTATATGTAAAGGTGAATTTCAATCTGGGAGGCACTATGTAGTTAATAGGTAAACCTATGATTCAGCAATTCCTCTATCTCCAATAGCAATGAGTGATTTTTTTAATTGAAAGTAAATAAATGCTTACAGTAGCTTTATTCATAATGTGCAAAAATTTTCAACAGAAGAATAAATATATAAATCCTGCCCTGTTTATCTAATGGAATACTGTACTGCAGTGATAATTTACAAACATTATTTAGGTACAACAACCAAGATAAATTTCAATGACATAATATTGAAAGAAGTCAGAAACAAGATGGGATTATTCATGTTATATAAAAAGTGATTCAAGACAAAACAAATCTCTAGATATAATAGTGGACACCTTTAGGTACCATTGACTAGGAAGTAAAATGAAATATATTTCTGAAGTACTAATAACAAATTATATATAAGTTGAGTTATGATTTCATTGATGAATACACTTGTGAAATTGAATTTAACACTTAAGACTTTGTACGCTTTAATACTTTTAAGTATTTCATCTAGAATAGTATGAGTTATATAAATACCTGGAAACATCAAATATCTAGAAAGCTATGGACATATGTTCAGTCCATATACACATCAAAAGACATACAATGTGAAATAGCATTAAAGAAATTACAAAGAAATAGTTGAATATGCTATTTTTATAAATTGAAAGACTGACTTTTTAAGCTCAATTGTTCATGACAAAAGAGAGATTTCAGTGCAGTATGAAAATTATGGTTTTAATATATAGTTGGTTGAAAAATTTCATGGAAAAAATCTTGTCTACTACCTGAAAATCTGTACACACACACACAAACACAATGCAAAACAACTTCAAATATGCGCCCCCCAAAAACTTATTCTAATCTTATTTTAGATATAAATGTGAAAAATAAAATAAGAAAATATCTAAAAAAAATCTTTGGAAATATCAAATATTGTTTTTACCTTTAGTAAGACACAAATAATATTAACCATAAAAGAAAACCCATGGATTTGTTGAAATTAGGAGTTTCTAGTCATTAAACACAGTTATGAGAGTAAAAATGTTATCGACAGGATTGGAAGACATACTTGTATTCAACATATGTATACTTGTTTACATTCTGCATAAATGGTATGCAAAAAGAATTCCTACAAAAGACAATGTAAAAGAAAGGCATAATGATTAAAATAGGTAAAATACTTCAATATGTACTGCAAAAGAGAATTTGAGCAATGCACATATAAAAATGTTCTAAACCTCAATAATCAGGTGGAAAACACAAATCAAAAACACAATATGTACTACTATGATATTATAACAATAGCCAGCCCTGTATAACAACTGAAAGTTTTATGTACCCTTGGAAGGAGCATAAATTTGCAAAATCAATTTGTAAAAGTTTCAGAATTGATTACATTTCAGCCAATGCATAAGCCACCAGATTCCATTCATTGGTGTGTACCGTTAATGTGCACATATACATACAATGGACATACACTGTAGGAAAGTATTAATAGCAGAACTAATTGTAACAAGAAACAACTGGAAACAAGCCAGTTTTAAGTTTTTACTGTATTCTTTCCCCAAATCAATAATGTTCATATGTTTAAATATTTAATGTAAACTCAAAGTTTTTTTTTTTTTGAGACATAGAAGAATTGGGAAATAATTCTGAAATTCATGTGCAAGAAGAATGTCTGGGAACCACATGTTTAGTATTAAACATATGGTTTTCTTATTTTCAAAAAGTACTTTTTTATTCAAATGTACTATGAAATACATACTAAACTATCTAAGAACCATGAAAGATGTAAGAATTAAAGCAAAAAATTCTCTTGATCATAATACCCAAAGAAGGTCTATGATAACAACTTATATGTGCATCTTCTTAAATATTTTTATAAGTCAAATATTAAAAGTACTTATACTTTTTTATTCAAGAATATTACAGACAACTTTATCTTAAGCTATGGGCTTCTATCACCACTTTGTAACATATAATACTCAGTTTAAAAATAATTTATTTTAAAAAATCCATTGTTTTGAATATTTAGGACATTACCAGTTTTTAGTTATTTTACATCCTGTAAAATATACCTTTGCATGGATGCAGCCATCTTGGAGCAACTGTCCAGTTAGGACCTGGGATAAATTCTCAGAAAAGAGATTAACCAAATAATGTTTACCTTTGTTATTTATTTTAATCTATTGTTTAACCAGTTAATGTGTGTCAAGTTCTAACTTTCATGAGTTAATAACTTTTAGTCAGTTGAACAGGTGAGTGGTATATATCCTGAGCCTTAGCATATCTTAAAATTTACTTTCTTTTACTATTCTCTGGAATTTTCTTTGTAATTTTTCACTGTGCTATTTAGTAATGAGCTATAAGAAGTATGGAAATAGAAGTAGGAATCATATGATATGATCACATAAAATTTAAGTGCTTTGAGACTTCCTTTCACATGAAGGATAATTAGTATATTTTAACTTTCTTCAATCTCCACTGACTTTTGTGCTATTTAAATTGAGATTTTTAGATCTGGCTTACTGTTAAGAAACCCCTGCTTTTTATATATTGTTTTGGTTTTAAAAATATCTTGTCATTTTCACCATTGCACTTAAGTTTATAATTAAGTAGAGTTAACTTAAGTAATTGAATTCATTTTGTATTATAATTTGTCTCATTATTCATAATTTTAAAGGATGATTTGAGCTTTAATGGTAAGAAGATTTTGGTCTACTCAGAGACCCTGGATTGCCTGAATCTTGTCTTTACCCTCACTCTCCTCTCTAAACTCATTCAATAAATTGTGAGATCTGAATCATTCTGCTTCTTATGACTCATAACAAATTATAAACATTCCTTTAAAATACAGGTGTAAGGGTCATTGTCAATCCTGGCACACCCAGGGATGATCACTGCTCAAAATTTTCAGTATATGGGTACACACCCTGTGTGTGTGCACACACTTGTGTTTTTATTTAATATAATTATAGTTAGAATTAACCTTGTTTTTCCGTTTTATTCTAAATTAAAATTATTTCACATATTTAGAATTGGAATTTCCATGACCCTTCATTTATTGACTCGAATAGGTACCAAACATGGAAAAATAAACACAGGATATTTTAGGAAGCAACTTGTATTATAAAACTAAGATTATTTGCAGTTGAAGTGATAGGTAATTTTTTTTTCCTGGGATTAGTTTTCATTTTCTTAATCAATTCCCCTGAATCACTTGTATCTTTTAAATTACTTGGCATTTTGTTTGTGTTTTGGTTTCTTCTACAGCATCAGTTCCTAACTACCTTGAATGCAAATGCCTGAGAGAGAAGAAAGTACCAAATCCATCATCATAAACTGACCTGAATCAAGAAAGAAAGAAAGAAAAGAAAAAAAAAAAAAAAAAAAAAAACCTCTCTCATGTCTGTTATCACTACTGAAGGGTTGAAACAATGAAAAAATAAATAAATAAATCATCTGTGCCCGAATCTCTTGAGTTATGTACTAACTATATAGTCTCTGTATTTTCAGCCTGATTTCTCCTTTGTCTACCCCAACTTCCCTGTTGAAGAGGCTCTAAATCAGTTGAGCATAGCCTAAGACTCTTCATCCTCTGATACCAATAAGGCCTATCCAGCCTCACAGCCCAAGGGCGAAGAGAAGCCCTTTTTCTTCTCATAGGTTGACCTGACTCTACTTTCCTTAGTCTGACCTCCTTACTTTTCTTCAGAGTTCCTAAGAACTCTGACTTGTTCCTGTAGCATTTTACTCAGACATGATCTGAATCCAGTCCCTTTTTCCTCTTCAAAAGTGGTACACGTTTTAGTGTGTTGTGATTTCTGTTCACCAAAAGTAGATTTATCATGAAGCTAAAGAAGCAAAAAGTTCAGGGTCATTTACCCATATAACCCCCTTTCAGCCAGGGGCCTAATATTGTTCATCAAATTTTATGTGGTTCAGGTCACATTGAACTTGGATCTATCACTGCTGCTTATCGATTTCCTTGGCAGTGGTGAGCTGGGGCTAGTTCACACCTGTTCACAAGAGCAGAATCATTTAAAATGTCAGAACTTGTGCGAGTTAGCTGTCACAGATGATTTAAATTTAAATAATAAAAACAAATATTTAAGACTTATCATTATTATTTTGTTATAACTTAGTTTTATTTTTGCTCTTGAGGTCAGTTATTGAAACTTTATAGTGGGATTGCTATAAAGAATTATGGTGTGTGTCCTGCATCTCTTTTCAACTCTTCTGAAAAAACAGTGGTTTGAAATTGGCCTTTACTGAAACTGATACACTTAAACACTTGGGCTCCTTTTTCTTCCAGAGGGTTAGCTGCATAACATTTATCAGTGAACCACTGCCTTTGCGGGTATTTCTGTTAGGGAGGTCTGAGCAGCTGTATGGGGGCGGGACATCAGGCAGCCCCTGCGCCCGAAGAACAACCAATCAGATGCCGGCAGACAAACCCTAGCGTCGTCTTGCAAAGGCTTGTCAAGCAACAGAGGAGTCCCCAGCCAACCCCAGGGGGACACTAAACCCCCAAGCCTTCCCCCACCAATTCCGGACTATAAAGGTCCCCGTCAAGCCAGAACCACGCTTGGATTCCCCAGCCCTCCAACCTGGCCTTTCACCCCAGAGGGCTGGTGAATCTTGCGGAGGGCCAAACCGCAATAAAGCCTAGTTCAACTGCTTTTGGTTTGACTCCTTTCTGGTCACCCGCATCTGACCTTCCAATTTCCCCTTCCTTTTGCTTTTCTTTTTCATTGCTTTGGTAGAGGTAAATTTTAAAAAATTAATCATACCTCTAATCTATCCTCAACTCTTCCTGGATCAGAATACCCAATCCGCTAGTTCCCTATTAAGTCTTGACATGGTTTGAGGGTGAGGCTGAAAGCCACATCTGCCAGAGGCAAATAAGGTGTGTTTCAGATCTGCTGGGTTCTGGAGTGTGGAGGAGCTGCTGAACTGTATTATGTTTCCACCACCACAAAATGACAAGTCTGAGTCTGTGGTCTAAGGATCTCGCCCTCAGAGTTGTTCAAATACTGATGAGCCGGATGTCTGAAGAGAGGAACAGCATGTGAGGCCAGCTTTTCCAGGTCCTGTGAATAACCACCAGTTTTATGAAATATTTCAATACCTCTGGACCAAGGTGAGTCTGGAGTTCCTTATAAAGGAGCATTCCTACTTTCACTGTCACCTACTCTGAAATGCTAAGAAGAGCTTAGTAAAGAAAGATTTTCAAAGATGGAGTAGAAATGTCTTGCCAAGAGAGATTTGACAAGGGAGATGAATGCTACAAGTATAAGGTGCTGCCAAATCAGAACATTTTACTTCCTGAAAGAAAAATTTCCTCTTACTCATGATTTTGCATGAATTGTGTCAAAGACCAGTGAAGATTTGAACATTATTTAGTTGTGTAATACTTTGAGGGCGTTTATTTCTAATTAGGAAATATGGGGTTTAGTGATTCTGTATTTAGCAATAAAAGTCTATGCTGTTAGGCAGACACAGTTAGGGGCATTTATTCATTTAGTTCTCAAACTCAAAATGTAAAATCATTTTCTCACTGTCCACTGCAGAGAGGGTTCAGTCCTTGACCTTTTCTGAAATTACTCAAAAAATCATCACTTACATATATGCCATTAAACTCTGTAGATTACTTTCACTTCTCTCCTTTCTCTGGCTTTCTTAGTTGGTATTTTGAGTGTTCTAGAACCTAGTCATATAGTCATATAGTAAACACAGTAATAGTTATTAAATGAAAGTATACTCTGTGATAGCAGGTTCTATTCCAGTGTTAATAATAAAGTATGACCTCTAACCCATTATGTAATTAAGTATAATACTACTACTCTCATCAAACCATGCTGTCCTATAGATCCCATACATTTTACATTTATTTTTATTACTTTAATGCTTACATAAGATATCAAATGAATATCTCAAGTATTGTTTTTGTTTTGCTGTGATCATTCTTATTCCAGAGCTTTTGGGTTAGGCATATAATGAAACTGGCTATGTGCATTTGGATTCGACACATGTTAACGTCAACATGTTTCTTTCTTGAAGTAGGCATATTACTAATATTGAGAATTTTTTCCATATTGATCACTTAACACAAATATTTAATATAACTTTGACCACTATTCCAATTTAACTGTTATATGAAGTTGCATGGGATAAACATGAAATTCTGGTAGAAGAGAATACTTGTGAGTCCATAGATGGACAGAGTAAAAGATTTCAAAATCTTTTTCTTTCTATATGCATGTATTAATAATTCTGTATGACTGACATTTGTATTACAACTCTTTTAGTGTTCTAAAACTTCAGTAATATTTGACAACATATTTAGTATTCTCAAAGAATTCATTTATTTGCTTTCTGTATGATTTTCTAGATGTATTTTTAGGATGAAAGGATATTTTGTAGACAACAAATTCAGTAATAATATTTTGCATCCATTTTGAAATCATGACATAGCATTTTAGAGGATATACAAACATAAAGCATTTAGGATATACTTGAAAATGAAACTTGGTGGCTAGCAGCCATAGGACACTAACATATCACTTTTGCTTACTAATTGTTTCCAGATTTTATAACTTATTTTACGTTTCTCATTTTCATGTACTTGTCAATATTCACTGTAAAATCTTGAGTGATAGCACTCGGTGGATATTGTGCACCAGTTGTATTTTTCCTAATTAATTATAGTTATTATGGTGTACCAACTGTATTTTTTCTAGTTTAATAGAGTTACTTCTGAGGACTAGGACAAAGAAGTTTGGTGTTTTCTCTTGTTTGCTGTGGAAAGCATGGTTATCTGTATATCGAACATGTATACTCTTAATTTTTGGTGAAGAACTGTTTCTGAGAATTAGCTGCTCTACCGTATGCTGTATCCCTAAGCCCCTCAGCTGCACATGGAGTCTGAGGGGAATGTGGGTGAGAGCCTCTGT